>NC_044035.1:39532740-40232908 GCF_901765095.1 Microcaecilia unicolor | reverse complement strand
GTACAGGCTCGGGAAGTTTATTCCAGGCGTGAGGTGCAGCAAGATAAAAGGAACGGAGTCTGGAATTAGCAGTAGAGGAGAAGGGGACAGATCAGAGAGATTTATCAACAGAACGGAGTACCCGAGGGGGGGTGTAGGGAGAGACAAGAGTGGAGAGGTACTGGAGAGCGGCAGAGTTAATGCACTTATAGGTCAATGAGAAGTTTGAATTGAATGCGGAAACGGATAGTTCTATAAAGGGGCACCAATTAGGAGCCTATTCTACACATACTTCCTTATATAGAATACAGCCTTAATTGGGTATAAGGTAGAATACCCCCTAATTCTATGTATGGTGCTCACGGTTGTGCATGCAAATTTGAGTGCACACAATTTAATTTGCAATGAGCCAATTAGTGCCAATAATTAGCACTAACAATCAATTATTGTGTTGGCAACAATTTGGATTTGCGTGTGGATCTTGCTACTCGCAAGGGGAGAGGAGGGTCGCTGGACATGGGTGGATGGAGGGGGGGCAGGGGGAGAGGAGGGTCGCTGGACATGGGTGGCTGGAGGGAGGGGGGCAGGGGAGAGAGGAGGGTCGCTGGACATGGGTGGCTGGAGGGGGGGCAGGGGAGAGAGGAGTACCGGCAGTCTTGAGGCTGGTTGTCTTTCTGCTTCGGTGAAGTTCTGTGTGTGAAAATGTGTCCGGGCATGCGGGTTGCGCTATTCTTTGAGTCCGTTGGTGTGCCTCGTGCTGCTATCGTGTGGTTGGTCAGTGCTGGTTGTGACGAACCAGGAAGCACGCGAACGTCAGGACAGGAGATGGATACAGCGTTACAGGCAGCACGAACCCTACAAACCCTTCACTGCCACGAAGTCAGCTTCAGAACGTTGAAGGTGCTTTTTATTATAGTAGATTAGTGCAGTGAACAGTATGTGTAATAATAAAATTATTACTGCCTCTTATTTTAATGAGCTATCTCATGGAGGAACTATTTCAACTGATCAGTAGCAAATATGCTTTCCATGGTTGCTGGAAATCTTTGAATAGAGCTACACAGTAAACTTTCAGTCTACTCAGCACACATCACCAGTATTTCATTTACAGTACAGCAGCAGTCATAAGCTATTCAGTTTCAGCTTCTGGGCTTATAAGTCTTGCATTTGCTTGTATACAAGGTCCCTAGTCTCTGCAGTATAGTTTTCAAAATTCTGTTTATTCATTTACATTTATATGCATACAATCAATTTTTATTGTAAACTTTTCAACCAAATGTCTTAATTTTGAAAATAGATGTTTCCCAGTCCTTTATGAAGTGTGATCCCCCTTTGAAAAATGGTGGCATGAGGAACTGAAGACACCTGATAGCAATTGATTGTGAATACTTCCTTCGGATAAATCCTTCTTATCTGTTCCCTTCTCCACTACTGCCAACTCCAGACTTCGCGCCTTGTGTCTCGCTGCACCCTACGCCTGGAATGAACTTCCTGAGCCCCTACGTCTTGCCCCATCCTTGGCCACCTTTAAATCTAGACTGAAAGCCCACCTCTTTAACATTGCTTTTGACTCATAACCACTTGTAACCACTCGCCTCCATCTACCCTCCTCTCATCCTTCCCGTACACGTTAATTAATTTGATTTGCTTGCTTTATTTTTTTGTCTATTAGATTGTAAGCTCTTTGAGCAGGGACTGTCTTTCTTCTATGTTTGTGCAGCGCTGCGTACGTCTTGTAGCGCTATAGAAATGCTAAATAGTAGTAGTAATTAAAGGGGCTGGGATTGGGAAGCTTGGATGTTAAAATTGCTGTTGGGGAGGGGGATGCAGAATGGGGGAAGAGAGTGAATAGGGTGACCCGCTGAACTCTATTTGACTTGGGGGACTCATTTTCAAATTACTTAGACTTACAAAGTTCCATAGGTTACTATGGAACTTTGTAAGTCTAGGTGCTTTGAAAATATGCCTCTTGGTATACTAAGCAAGTTCACTAAGGGGACAACAACGAACAAAGATATTGTGGCGAAGTGGCCATATGAACGTTTTTGAGTTAGGGGTAGGGTGAGGGGAGGTTTTTGGGGAGAATGAAGAATGTTAGTTGGATATGTTAAGTTAATGTGGAAACTGAGGGTTCAAATTGCATATATGGTGATGGGGTTGGAGATAAAAATTTAATGAACAGTTAACTACAAAAAATTGTGGGGCTTTATTGTTTTTTGTTAGTTATGTATTTTATGTTAAATATTATAAGCCGTGTTGATGCTAGTTGTGAATGGCAGGAGGAGAAGCAGACCCAGTGTATTCTCATATGTGGGTCATGTCATTCGACAGAGCCTAATGCAGATATTGCCTAGCACGTGTAGCTTTAGGAAAGTTCTGGCAACTTCCCACCATAAATGGTCTGGTGCCTTCTCACCCGACATGAGAGCGCAGGTACCTCAGTCTGTTCCGTGGAGCTATGAGGATGTGTTTTTGCGGTTTTCATTCAGCGCATATTTCCTTCGCATTTTGAGTGCTTTCCTGTGTGGATTTAGCACTTTTTTTTGTTTTCCTCAGTATATCCCTTCTTTTTGCCTTCCTTATTATTTTCTTAAGTGTTTTTTTTGGTCGTCAAGTTTTCTTTATTTTTTCATGGCTGGTTAAGCTTTCTTAGACCTGAGCACAGGTCTCAATTTGGGTCTAGCCCCTTTTTCTGCCCTTCAAAACTGAGGAGTTAATTTGGCCACTATTCTTTTCTTAATGTCTCAGAAGACCCCCCAGTGGCTTCAAAAGGTGTGCCCAATGTATTCGGGTGATCTCTGCCACAGACCCGCATAGTTGGTTCATCTAGAGCCTAGGGCCTAACCACTAGTCTGATTCTTGTGCTGTCTGTATAAAAAAGTAGTTGAGGATACAGAAGGCATTTCGGGTACAGCAGGAGAAACGTTTTGGCTCCTTGAACGCTGGTCCATTGACATTGGCACCAGAAGCATCAACCTCGATGGCTGCCCAGAATACCTCTACCACTGGGAGTGCGCTGGCATCGAGGAGGTCTCCACCTCCCTCAACATCCGGCGATGATAGAAGGCCCCAAGACCAGTCAGCATTGGACCTGACACTGAGGATTCTTACGGGTTAGAAACCGTCCTCTTCAGCATTGAGGGGACCGTGATGCCATGTTTTGAAGGAAGATTACGAAGCATCAGTCCTCATCAAAGCACAGTACTGGGAGCACCAGGGCATCAAGAGTTACCAGTCCTCGAGAAGTGTTGTCACCAGGACGATCACTCCCTCTCTTTAGTTTTCCGACCCTCATCACGCAGAATGAGGGGTGTCTTCTGAACCCTCAGGCAGGTTTAAGGACTGAAATTCTATGCCTTCAACATCCAGGCCATGAGGGCCAGGGACTAGTGGTTGGGGTACATAAATGTTGCCATACCTGGACAGACTGAAGATCCATCAAGCCCAGTATCCTGTTTCCAACAGTGGCAAAACAAGGTCACAAGTACCTGGCAAGATCCCGGAACAGTAAAACAGATTTTATGGTGCTTAGCATAAGCAGTGGATTTTCCCAAGTCCATCCTAATAATGGCTTATGGACGTTTGGATAATTTCCTAAAAGAAAAGTCCATAAGTCATTATTAGAATGGACTTGTGAAAATCCACCCATTATTCTTAGGATAAGCACATAAAATCTGTTTTACTGTTCTGGGATCTTGCCAAGTACTTGTGACCTGGATTGGCTACTGTTGGAAACCTGATACTGGGCTTGATGAACCTTCGGTCTGTCCCACTATCAGGGGCATTTTCGAAAGAGAAGGATGCCCATCTTCCGACACAAATCGGGAGATGGGCATCCTTCTCTCAGGGTCGCCCAAATCGGCATAATCGAAAGCCAATTTTGGGCGTCCTCAACTGCAGTCCGTCGCGAGGATGACCAAAGTTTACAGGGGCGTGTTGGCACTGTAGTGAAGGCGGGACTGGGGCGTGCTTAAGAGATGGGCGTCCTCGGCTGATAATGGAAAAAAGAAGGGCGTCCCTGACGAGCATTTGGTCGACTTTACTAGGTCAATTTTTTTTCACAACCAAGCCTCAAAAAGGTGCCCAAACAGACCAGATGACCACCGGAGGGAATCGGGGATGACCTCCCCTTACTCCCCCAGTGGTCACAAACTCCCCTCCCACCCTAAAAAAAAATTAAAACTTTTTTTTTGCCAGCATCTATGCCAGCCTCAAATGTCATACCCAGCTCCATCACAGCAGTATGCAGGTCCCTGGAGCATTTTTAGTGGGTGCAGTGCACTTCAGGCAGGCGGACCCAGGCCCATCCCCGCTACCTGTTACACTTGTGGTGATAAATGTGAGCCCTTCAAAACCCACCCGAAACCCACTGTACCCACATGTAGGTGCCTCCCTTCACCCCTTAGAGCTATGGTAGTGCTGTACAGTTGTGGGTAGTGGGTTTTGGGGGAGGGGGTTGGGGGGCTCAGCACACAAGGTAAGGGAGCTACAGTGGTGGAAATAAGTATTTGATCCCTTGCTGATTTTGTAAGTTTGCCCACTGACAAAGACATGAGCAGCCCATAATTGAAGGGTAGGTTATTGGTAACAGTGAGAGATAGCACATCACAAATTAAATCCGGAAAAACACATTGTGGAAAGTATATGAATTTATTTGCATTCTGCAGAGGGAAATAAGTATTTAATCCCTCTGGCAAACAAGACCTAATACTTGGTGGCAAAACCCTTGTTGGCAAGCACAGCGGTCAGACGTCTTCTGTAGTTGATGATGAGGTTTGCACACATGTCAGGAGGAATTTTGGTCCACTCCTCTTTGCAGATCATCTCTAAATCATTAAGAGTTCTGGGCTGTCGCTTGGCAACTCGCAGCTTCAGCTCCCTCCATAAGTTTTCAATGGGATTAAGGTCTGGTGACTGGCTAGGCCACTCCATGACCCTAATGTGCTTCTTCCTGAGCCACTCCTTTGTTGCCTTGGCTGTATGTTTTGGGTCATTGTCGTGCTGGAAGACCCAGCCACGACCCATTTTTAAGGCCCTGGCGGAGGGAAGGAGGTTGTCACTCAGAATTGTACGGTACATGGCCCCATCCATTCTCCCATTGATGCGGTGAAGTAGTCCTGTGCCCTTAGCAGAGAAACACCCCCAAAACATAACATTTCCACCTCCATGCTTGACAGTGGGGACGGTGTTCTTTGGGTCATAGGCAGCATTTCTCTTCCTCCAAACACGGCGAGTTGAGTTCATGCCAAAGAGCTCAATTTTTGTCTCATCTGACCACAGCACCTTCTCCCAATCACTCTCGGCATCATCCAGGTGTTCACTGGCAAACTTCAGACGGGCCGTCACATGTGCCTTCCGGAGCAGGGGGACCTTGCGGGCACTGCAGGATTGCAATCCGTTATGTCGTAATGTGTTACCAATGGTTTTCGTGGTGACAGTGGTCCCAGCTGCCTTGAGATCATTGACAAGTTCCCCCCTTGTAGTTGTAGGCTGATTTCTAACCTTCCTCATGATCAAGGATACCCCACGAGGTGAGATTTTGCGTGGAGCCCCAGATCTTTGTCGATTGACAGTCATTTTGTACTTCTTCCATTTTCTTACTATGGCACCAACAGTTGTCTCCTTCTCGCCCAGCGTCTTACTGATGGTTTTGTAGCCCATTCCAGCCTTGTGCAGGTGTATGATCTTGTCCCTGACATCCTTAGACAGCTCCTTGCTCTTGGCCATTTTGTAGAGGTTAGAGTCTGACTGATTCACTGAGTCTGTGGACAGGTGTCTTTCATACAGGTGACCATTGCTGACAGCTGTCTGTCATGCAGGTAACGAGTTGATTTGGAGCATCTACCTGGTCTGTAGGGGCCAGATCTCTTACTGGTTGGTGGGGGATCAAATACTTATTTCCCTCTGCAGAATGCAAATAAATTCATATACTTTCCACAATGTGATTTTCCGGATTTAATTTGTGATGTGCTATCTCTCACTGTTACCAATAACCTACCCTTCAATTATGGGCTGCTCATGTCTTTGTCAGTGGGCAAACTTACAAAATCAGCAAGGGATCAAATACTTATTTCCACCACTGTATGCACCTGGGAGAAATTTGTGAAGTCCACTGCAGTGTCCCCTAGGGTGCCCTATTGGTGTCCTGGCATGTGAGGGGGACCAGTGCACTACAAATGCTGGCTCCTCCCACGACCAAATGCTTTGGATTTGGTCGTTTTTTAGATGGGCGTCCTCGGTTTCCATTATCGCTGAAAACTGGGGACGACCATCTCTAAGGTTAACCTAAATGTTGGGATTTAGGCGTCCCCAACCGTATTATCGAAACGAAAGATGGACTCCCATCTTGTTTCGATAATAGTGGTTTCCCCGCCCCTTCGCCGGGATGTCCTTAGAGATGGGCACCCTTAGAGATGGTCATCCCCATTCGATTATGCCCCTCCATGGCAACACTTATGTACCCCAACCACTAGTCTGTGGCCCTTATGGCCTGGATGTTGAGGGTATAGAATTTCAGTCCTTAAACCTTCCTGAAGGTGTCTGCAGAATCTATCTTGCTTCCAGGGAAGATTCCATTAGGAGATGTTATTCTTTTAAACAGAGGAGGTTTGTCCTAGGTCCTCTTATGTGCCCTACACAAAAAATGCTTAAATACCTCCTGCACCTCTCTGAGTCTGGTATGAAAACCAACTTTGCAAGGGTACACCTCAGTGCAATTTGTGTTTACCATCTATATGTGGGGGGTAAGCCCATCTCTGTACAGCCACTAGTTCGATTCATGAAAGTACATAAGCGTTGCCATACTGGGACAAACCGAAGGTCCATCAAACCCAGAATCCTGTTTCCAACAGTAGCCAATCCAGGTTGCAAGTACCTGGCAAGATCCCAAAACAATACAATACATTTTGTGCTGCTTATCCTAGAAATAATCAGTGGATTTTCCCCAAGTCCATCTTAATAATGGCATATGGCATATGCAGAAGCTTTTGTGAAATACCAGGAGAACTGTGAATATCCTTTTGTACATATACAGGGAGAGCAATGATTTTATCAAAACGCATATGCATCAAAAGAGTGACATCATCCAGCATAATCCATGTATAGATACCAGCTCTTAAATGTGGAGGTGCCAGTTTTTGACACCTTCACATGTGTATCTGCCGACACAACTAGGGACTGCGTTTTAGAAAAATTCACACTGAAGTGATGCCAGTTAACAAGCAAAGCTCATAAAAGTGAATTTTAGCATTTTCCATGGGAAAATAAAACCCCAGAGTTAATGCACAATTACCCCCTCAATTGTTTCAAACCTGGCTGAAACAAGCATTTTGATGAAATCTAGGCATGGCTTGAAGCTGGTGCAAAAGTTGATGGGGAAACTCCACTAAGCCGCGTAGACACGTACACGCGTCCTATACGCATCAATTTTAAACTACTGTCTGACTACCGCGAGGCCCGGGCAGTAATTTTATTTTTTACGCGCATCCAGTAGGTGCGTCGGAAATTGGCGCTAACTGGGTGGTAGTCGGCATTGTACGTGCATAGACCATTACCACCTGGTTAACGCGAGAGACTTTACCGCTAGGTCAATGGGTGGTGGTAAGGTCTCAGGCCGCACATCCATTCCCCCCCCCCCAAGCCTTTTTTGCAGTTGTGCTGAAAAATTGACCTGTGCGCGTCCAATACACGCGTCTACACCAGCGTAGGCCATTTTTTGGCGCACCTTAATAAAAGGACCCCTAAATGCCTCCAGTCCCAAACTCCACAGTAACAGTGAACTGGCTAATTGACATTCATAAAGGAATGTCCATTCTTCCTACATCCATTTCCATTGGTTAAGTAAAACCAATTAAGTACGTCAAACAGTAATCATAATGTGTTTTCTTATACATTCATTTCAGATAACAAATGTGGAAGGATTTCCTACAATGGATATGCAACCTATTACATTCCTAAACTCCAGTTTTGCACAAAGCAGCTCTTCAAATTATTGATGTGTGTTAGTTGGTTGACATTAACTGAATAGATTGTAATCCGCCTTGAACACGACGGGGTTATGTGGAATAGAAATGCTGATTTAAATTAAATTGAATTAAATGTCATTCCCAACAGTCTTTAATGGCTAGAACCTGTATAACCCAGGATATGCTAAAATGGAACGCAAACTCATCACAGAGGTTTCATGCTAGAAAGCAAGAAGGCTTATTTGTTTTGTAAAGGAGACCATTGTAGATGTGAAAATGTGTTTTTAGTGAATGGGAGAAAACTGTCACGTAACTATTAATACGGTTTTTTTTCCAGATTTTGTTCTACCCTAACCTTTCCATCATAATATTGCTTATGTTCCCTTCTGGGACCCTTCCCCCCACAAAAATAATTTAGCAGAAACGGTCACTGTTCTGCAGAATAAGCAAAAACATTTGTGAAAATAAAAAACAGCAAGCAAAAGAAGAGCCAAAATTTATTATTCCTCCACAAAAGTTTATAGAGCCCATTATATGAAATGTTTTATTTTCAGTGTAGGTTGATTTTAATGTTAGCAGATATTTTCTGTAAATAATAAGCATCCCAAACATCTACTTGTTCACCTTGCTTGAAATAAAACACTGTTATAGGTTGCTCAAATATGAGTAATGGGATCCCAGGCCCCAGAAAAATGTGACATTCAGTGGACGGAGTGCATTTCCAAACAACTTTCATCTTTTGTTTAGACTAAGACTTTTATCCCAGTGTGAATCATAGCTGCTCAGCAATATTAGATAATGGCTGCGATCTGTAGGAATCACAAGTCGAATGCTTATGGACTAGCGGTAGGGTTGACTCCCTATATTTTTCCACAAAGCTGCACCACAGATAAACCAAAAACATGTTTTGCAGCTACTTCTTGGAAATCTAACCCAGAACTGAACAACAGGGGAGGACCATTATCTGCAGACAGGCACATTCTTGGTTATAGCTGTTTACGGGTTTGTGAATCGTAACTAATAGCCCCAGCGAAAATAATTATTTGTGTCTGAAAGCCCTGCAGCCACAGCAAGCTAATTACTAATAAAAGGTCTATGTTGTCAGGAAATCTGTGGGATTAGACATGGCAAATATCCCAATATTGAGCAAAGTTTGAACTCTGGGGGGTAACTTTCAAAGGAAATATCTGAATGTAAAGGCGTTGCCCCTCAGAGGGTCTGGGGCAGTTTTGAAAGGACCCTTTCCATAGTGAAAGAGGGAACACGGAGGGCAGGCCAGAAAAAGTAAGCACTAGCATTCCACTTTGAATTCGTGCCTACCTTGTGCTGCTTTACCTCCCACATTTTGCAGATGCAGATGAGATCTTGTTCAATCCTTTCCAAACAGCAACTCTGGAAATTTTTCACTAGTTAGGCAATCTTTTTCCTGACTCCAAACAGAAACACCACAGGGCCCTTTTACTAAACCGCGATAGGCTCTATGCGCGTGCAGCGTGAGCCCAAATGAGACTACTGCCAGTTACGCATAGCTACGTGGGGCCATGGGGGCCTGGGCCCCCATAGATTTGGCCCTGGACCCCTCTGCCGACGACCCTCTTGACCCCCCCCCCCCGCCTTCGCTGTCGGCTACCTTTGGCCAGCCAAGGTCCTCTTCTTCTGGCGCACGGCTTCGTTCTGTTTCTGTGAGTCTGATGTCCTGCACGTACCAGAACGTAGCCTTGTGCCGGAAGAAGAGGACCTCGGCTGGTGGGGGTTAGGGTCCCCCGCCAGCAAAGGTAGCCGACGGCGGTGGCGGGGGAGGTTTGGTGGGAGGGGGGGTCAAAAGGGTAGTCGGCGGGGGGGGGGGGGGTCAATGTTGGTGGTGGTGACGGTGGGGGGGGGTCAAAAATGGCGGAGGGGGTTGGTGGTGCTGTGGGGGTCTAAAATGTGCCCCCTCACCTCGGGCTCTGGACCTGTCTCCCGCCAAAGTCTGGCTACGCCCCTGCCGCCAGGCCCACGCACCCCCCTGGTGGTAATTTCAGATTTGGTGTACGCCCATAATGCCAGGATGAATGACTTATTTCCTCCCATGCTCACCGTTTCCAGCGGTAATTGGCAGTTGGCTTGTGCTGACCAGTCACTGCGCGTGTAGCGTGTGAGCCCTTACTGTTAGATCAGTGGGCGGCATTAAGGGCTCAATCCGGTTTTGGACACGTGCTGATTTCAGTTTTGCCGTAGGCCACTTTTTATCGCGGCTTTGTAAAAGGGCCCCCACATGTGTTACCTCGATAAATGCAGGATTCACTAAGGGTTATTGCCACTAAATCCCACATTCACTGTACACGTTAAAGCACATTTTTAACGCCCCTTTTAAAATAGGCCTCTAAATCACAAAAATTATTTTTCTATTAACGGTAGGGCTTTCTCTTAAAGACAAAGTAGTGTGGCGTCCACTTTAAGTAATAAATAGATACCTTTTATATTGAACTAGTAACAAAGGCCCGTTTCTGACACAAATTAAACGGGCGCTAGCAAGGTTTTCCTT
The DNA here is from genome assembly GCF_901765095.1 of Microcaecilia unicolor. Classification (NCBI taxonomy): domain Eukaryota; kingdom Metazoa; phylum Chordata; class Amphibia; order Gymnophiona; family Siphonopidae; genus Microcaecilia; species Microcaecilia unicolor. The sequence continues at coordinate 40,222,441 of NC_044035.1, read as the reverse complement.
GGAGTGTGTGTGTGAGAGTGACTGTGTGAGAGAGAGAGAGTGAATCTGCGAGTGTGTGTGTGTGACAGAGAGAGTGAGACTGGGTGTGAGTGTGTCTGTGAGAGAGAGTGTGTGTGCCTGGGGCCCCTCCCTCCCACCCAGTTCCAGTGTCTCCCCTTCCTCTGTGTTCCAGGGTCGTCATCCCCCCTCCCTCCCTCCGTGTTCCAGGGTCATCCCCCCGTTTTTTTTTTGGTTTTTTTTTTAGTTTTTGTACAGGTGGTGCATTCCCCCCCTCCTCCCCTCTCATCCCCTCCTCCAGGTTCCAGACCCTCCTCCTTCCCTCCCTCCCCCCGAGTTCCCAACCCCCTCCCCCCCAGTTCCAGACCCCACCTCCCTGCCTCCTTCCCTCCGATTTGCAGACCCCCTCCCTCTCTCCGAGTTCCAGACCCCACCTCCCTGCCCCCTCCCTCTGATTTGCAGACCCCCCTTCCTCTGATTTCCCGACCCCCCTCTGAGTTCCTGACCCCTGGACCCCCCCTGCCACGACCCTCTCGAGCCCCCCTTCCCGCCGCCAACCCTCCGGGCTTCAGAGCCCATCTGTGAAGAAAGTTACGGACACAGGCAGGCAGACGCATAGAACGTGGAGGTGAGAATTATTATATAGGATGTACTCACCAGGCCGTAAATAGGTATCATCTTATTTGCTTTTAATATTAAAAGACAACAAACTAAGGGACTCTTTTACAGCACTAACACTTGTCTACTGTAGCAAAAAATGGCTTACTGTGGAGCACACTGAGGCAGGTCTGGGGCAGAGAGTGGGTGTGTTCTGCGCTAATCGGTTAATGTGTGGGCATTGCTGCACGCAAACCAATTAGCACAGGTTTAGCAAATGAGTCCCTTCTGCCTAACAATAGGTGGTGGTTGGGGCTCACATGTTAATGGCCACATGCTAATTGGAAAATTAGCCCGTGGCTATTAATAAGAAAAATTGGAAAAATCGGCCATTTTATCTCAGCGGTAAAAATGGTCTTAGCTCATGGGAATGACCCCCATAAGGCCACCTTTTATGAGTTTGGTAAAAGAGCCCCTATATCACCCCAGTTCCGGATACGTTTAAAGAGCTGCCGGTGTCACTATTAGGCCGAATTTCATTGTTCAATATGATCATCTTTCCCAAGTGGCTTTATTACTTTCAAACCTTACCACTATGCCTCACCAAAAGCGATTGGAATAAACTGCTTGGTATGCTTTCAAAATTTTTCTGGCTTAGGAAAAGGCCACAGATTAGTATGGAAAATCTGATGGATGGGTGGAATAGAGGGGGATTTGGCATATTGAACCTATGGTGGTATAATAGAGCCTGTATGATCCGACACCTGAGAGACTGGCTAAAGGGAGAATCACGTTATACCCCATTGCAGATGGAAGCGGATTGGTTGCGACCTCTGCTTTTTAATTATGTACTGCAGGCTAGGACGGGCGCCTTAAATCTATGGACTCCTTGAATCTCAATTCTAATGCATGGGCAGATATATACGCCTTTAAACAGGTTTCTCACTACATTTTCACGCTGCCTACACATGTTTTGGAAGTTGATGTGACCTCCAAATTTGACGAACTTTTTGATACGCCAACAACTGATCCAGCTTCTATATCAATGATGCACAAAAGGTTATTAATGAGTAGACCACCAAAGGATCTCGAAAAGTTGGCCAGGAAGTGGACGGCAGATATACAGGAACAGATTAGTATAGACGTATTAAGGAGCAGCTTGAAGCAGATCAGGGGACGGATTAGTAGCGCGGAATTGAGGGAATGCCAAGGAAGAAGTATTTACAGGGCATACACTTCATTGTCGAGATTATATCAAATGGGTAGGGCGGAATTATCAGCTTGTGGTAGGTGCGGAGATCCCAATCATAACTATTATCATGCTATGTGGGCTTGCTCAGCGATATCCGCTTACTGGGAGCAAATAGCAAAGTTCTTAGGCAAAATCCTGGGGCAGAGGGTGACATTGACACCGGAGACGGCCCTTTTGGGGGTCGACTTACTGAAGGGGAAAGGTACCGTTAGTCATAACCTGCTAATCTTTAAAGCGTGTCTCATGGGAAAAAAATGCATTTTAGTTAACTGGATACAATTAGAGGCACCGTCGTTTTGGCAACGGCGCAACAGGTGGCATGCATTACTACTAATGGAGCTGCGAGATTCATATTATAAACCCAAAACACAGCGTAAATTCTACTTAATATGGGAATCATATATTAATGCTTTAGCCCCTAGGGTCCGCAGTTAAATCCTTAATCGACTGAGCTTGGACCCAGTGAAGTTAGCTAAGGGTTTTGGACAGTGAATAGGTCAATTTCCCAGGGCTATTGGAGATATGTAGCTGCCTGGAAGGGGGGTGGACAAAGGGGGGAGGGAGGTTACAGGGGGGAGGAATATTAGAGGGGTAAGGAAGGGCAGACGGGGGGTTGCGGGGAGAGATATACAGGTACGGATAAGGGAGGAATAGCTGGGAGTAAGGAGGGAGGAAGCTCAAGAGAAAAGTAATGGCTACCTCCTATGTTATGATTACAAGTTGTTCATTTGTTTCCTGATGTATCTTGAACATAGCGTATGAATATTGTATTGATTGTGATAGGTCATCAATAAAATTGTTTAAAACTAAAAAAAAAAAAAAAAAAAGAGTTCTAAGTTGCCCTTTTAGTAAAATGCACTAAGATCTGGACTTAATGCATTTTAACATGGGATTTCTTTTTTGCAGGTCCCATGTTAATTTTTCAATAAAGGCACGGGACTTGCAAAAAGATAAAACAGGAGCACTTACGCTAAGTGCTTCTGCATGAAGACTACGTTATCCAGTTAGCATGCCTAATCAGAGCACGCTAGCTGAGTAATGCTTCCATGCCCATTCCCTGCCCCTGGCATACCCCATTCCGAACTCCCCCCTAACATAAGAGTAGCCATACTGGATCAGACCAGTCGTCCATCTAGCACAGTATCCTGTTTCCAGCAGTGGCCAAGTCAGGTCACAAGTACCTGACAGAAACCCAAATCGTGGCAACATTCCATGCTACCAATCCCAGGGCAAGCAGTGGCTTTCCTATGTTTGTCCCAATAGCAGACTATGGAGGTTTCCTCCAGGAACTTGTCTAAACCTTTTTTAAACCCAGATATGCTAACTGCTGTTACCACATCCTCCGGCAAAGAGTTCCAGAGCTTAACTGTTCGTTGAGTGAAAAAATATTTCCTCCTGTTTCTTTTAAAAGTATTTCCATGTAACTTCTTTGAGTGTCCCCTAGTCTTTGTACTTTTTGAATGAGTAAAAATTCGATTTACTTTATTCGTTCTACACTACTCAGGATTTTGTAGACCTCAATCATATCTCCCCTCATCCGTCTCTTTTCCAAGCTGAAGAGCCCTATCCTCTTTAGCCTTTCCTCATATGAGAGGAATCCCCTTTATCATTTTGGTTGTCTTATTTGAACCTTTTCTAATTCCGCTATATTATTATTATTATTATTATTATTACAGTCTTATAACCCACAAAATACCAAAAGTTCACTGCTGGTAACAGTAGACAAAAGCTGAACAAACATCAGGAATTACAATATTTTAAACCAAATTATATAATAATTTTTTTTTTAATACGCTATTATCACAAATTAGTAAAATTTCTTAAAAAGAAATGTCTTAAGAGCTTTCCTAAACTGAAGATAACCACAAATTCTTAAAAGAAAAGGAGGAAGAGAATTCCATAACTATGCAGCCTGATAGGAAAAAATAGATTGAAAATTCCTCTATGCCTTTACATGGCAAAATGAAGGCAATTTTAGTAAAAATTGATTTCTTGTAGATTTAGAAATAAAATTATTTAGAAAAACAAGATGAACACCTAAATAAGCAGGAGTCAATCTATACAATGCTTGACAGCAGGGGCGTATCTGGACTCCGGCGGTAGGGGGGGCCAGAGCCAGAGGGAGGGGGCACATTTTAGCCCCCCCCTGCCGCCACCGACCCCCCCCTCCCCGCCATTGTCAGAGCCCCCACCGCCACCAATGACTCTCTCCACCCCCCTCCCGCCGCCAACCCTCCCCCGCTGCCGTTGCTTACCTTTGCTGGCGGGGGGCCCCAACCCCCGCCAGCCGAGGTCCGCTTCCACCTGCCGCTGTCTTAAAAACTACTTCTTCAGCCGGCGGGGGACCCCAAACCCCCGCCAGCCGCCCCGAGGTGTTTAAAATTCATCTTCGGCCTCCGTGGCCGTGCTGCTGTTGATAGGAGCTGTTGAATCCACTTCGGAGTCTGACGTCGCAGCACGTACAACGAAGTCAGACTCCGAAGTGGATTCAACAGCTCCTATCAACAGCAGCACGGCCACGGAGGCCGAAGATGAATTTTAAACACCTCGGGGCGGCTGGCGGGGGTTTGGGGTCCCCCTCCGGCTGAAGAAGTAGTTTTTAAGGCAGCGGCAGGTGGAAGCGGACCTCGGCTGGCGGGGGTTGGGGTCCCCCGCCAGCAAAAGTAAGCAACGGCAGCGGGGGAGGGTTGATGGCGGTAGGGGGGTCCAGGGCAAAATCTGCGGGGGCCCAGGCCCCTGAGGCCCCACGCAGATACGCCCCTGCTTGACAGGTCAATTGAAATCTTGCCTCCAATGGTAACCAATGCAAAAGGAATAACAAAGGAGTAATATGATCATATTTGTCTGCTGCAAAAATGACTCTTGCTGCTGCATTAGACTTCAGCAGCTATATCGTTTTTTGAGATACGACGACCAGAATTGAATGCAGTACTCAAGGTGAAGTTGCACCATGGCGCGATACAGAGGCATTATAATATTCTTGGTCTCATTTTGCATCCCTTTCCTAATAATTCCTAGCTTCATGTTTGCTTTTATGGCCGCCACCGCACAGTGGGCAGAAGATTTTCATCATATGGTCTACAATGATACCTAGATCTTTTTCTTGAGTGCTGATTCCTAAGGTGGACCCTAGCATTAGTTAACTATGACTCAGATTATTCTTTCCAATGTGCATCACTTTGCATTTGTCCACATTAAATTTCATCTGCCATTTAGATGCCCAGTTTTCCAGTTTCCTAATGTCTTCCTGCATTTTTTTCACAATCCGCAAGCATTTTCAAATACCTCACTCGTCAATCCGATTTCCAGATCATTTATAAGTATGTTAAATAGCACTAGTCCCAATACAGATCTTTGTGGCACTCCACTATTCACCCTCATCCATTGAGAAAAATGGCCATTTAACCCTACCCTCTGTTTTCTGTCCAATAACCAATTCCTAATCCACAAAAGAACTCCTATCCCATGACTTTTTAATTTTCTCAGGAGTCTCTCGTGAAGAACTTTGTCAAAAGCTTTCTGAAAATGTAGATTCTCTACATCAACCAGCTCACCTTTATCCACATGTTTATTCACGCCTTCAAAGAAATGAAGCAAATTGGTGAGGTAAGACTTCCCTTGGCTAAACCCATGCTGAATCTGTCCCATTAAGCCATGTTTGTTTGTGTTCTGTAATTTTATTCGTTATAATAGTTTCCACTATCTGGCATGGTCCTGACATCAAGCTTACCGGTCTGTAATATCCCAGATCTCCCCTGGAACCCTTTTTAAAAATTGGTGTTATATTGGCCACTCTCCAATCTTCAGGTACTACGAACGATTTTAATGACAGTTTACAGATCACTAACAGCAGATCAGCAATTTCATGTTTGAGTTTTTTCAGTACCCTGGGGTGTATACCATCCGGTCCAGGTTTTTTTTTATCACTCTTATTTTTATTTTTTATTATTATTATTTTTTTTATTTATGCATTTTCATTTACATTCATGTTATTAACACAAACATTGGAAATTCAGCAAAACCCTAAGGTTATATAATATAGGCAAAAAAATAAAATTGAAAAAAGAAAATTATTTTCGTAACTTTAGTCCACAATATAATACAATGATCCAAGTACTAGGTAATATTAACTTTAAGTTTCAATTATTACAATTAGAGTAGAAGGAGCCCATAAGAACACAGCCGAGAAGCGTATCATAATCAGGGGCGAACACAATTCTCTTTAGCATTTATAAATTCTAGTAATTTTTTTATCACTCTTTAACTGGTCGATATGGCTCAGTTCATCTTCCAGGTTCACCAAATTTCTTTCAGTTCCTCCGCATCATCACCCTTGAAAACCATTTCTGGTACAGTTAGATCTCTTACATCTTATTCTGTAAAAACCAAAGCAAAGAATTTATTCAATCTCTCTGCTATGGCATTGTTCTCCCTGAGTGCCCCTTTTGCTCTTTCATGATCTAACAGTCCCACAGATTCTTTCACAGGCTTTCTGATGTATGTTAAAAACGGTGTTGCTATGAGTTTTTGTCTCCATGGCAAGTTTTTCATCATATTTATTTATTTATATGTTGCATTTGTATCCCACATTTTCCACCCATTTACAGGCTCAATGTGGCTTACAATTTTCCATCATGGAAGGACCATTCAGGAGTAAAGAAACAATTGGTATTACATAAAGAACAAGTGTAACATAATAGATATAAACAAGTCAGTTTATAAGAAAACAGAATATTAAGTAAGTAGTGATGTGTGGAATGGGGAGCACTTCTGAAAATGTTACTCTGGAGGTTCTGGAGTTTAGCTTTATACCTAAGAGCCTAAATTTGACTTCCAGATCCTCCTTCCCACATTTTGCTATTCCATTGGTACCCACATGTACTAAGACAGCTGGCTCCTCCCCATCTCTATCTAAAATCCTATCTAGGTGATGCGTGATGTCCACCACCTTCACACCAGGCAGTCAAATGACCAGGCAGTCCTCACGCCCACCAGTAACCCAGCTATTTATATTTGAATCACCAGCTAGAACAGCTGTCCTAACCCTTCCCTCCCGGGCAGAAGCTCCTGGAGGCACATTCTCAGTGTGAGAGGATATTGCATCCCCGATTGGGCAGATCCTGGCTACAGGATTACTTCCTACTTCACCATGGCGATGTTTTCCTTTTAGAAGGCCACTTTTCTTCAAGGCAGCACAGGGGCTCCCAGACTTGAGGTGGAACTTCTCTACAACATCACTGTAGGCCTCTATGTACCTTTCTGTTTCTCTCAGCTCCTCTAAGTCTGCTCCTCTAGCCTCAAGAGAACAGACATGTTTTCTGAGAGCTAGGAACTCATTACATCGAGCACGTACATACATATAACCTCGTGCCAACTGGGAGATAATCATACATGTGACACTTAATACAAAAAACTTGGTAGCACTCCTCTCGTTGCTGGACTGCTGTCTGCGTTTTAGTATTATTGTGTTGTTTAATTAAAACTTCTTAAGGTACTAGGGATATTAGATTAATATAAAGATCCTTAAGATTATATGGTATATTGTGTGATTTATTTAGTGTTTTCTTCTCAGAAAGTAATTAAATGTAATTAAAATTAATGAAAATTCCCCTCTTGTTAACCTAAGTAGAATAACTGACTATAAGTTAAGACTATAAATAAAGTGATGTGTTAGGGGTGAGCAGGAGTTGGAGAGGGTGGGTGGGAATGAAGACTAAAATGGGCCCTGCTGTGCCTTCTAGAGGCTATCTGTTAATGCTGCAGGCTGTGGCACAAAGTCCAAGTACTAAAACTATGGGGAAAAGGGTATGGAGACTAGTTAATAAAGTTTGCTTTCTAAAATTCTGTCTTTATCAATGAACCTACAATACATCTTTTAAATCCCAACCTTTAAATCACCAAAGCAAAAACAAAAGTTCACTTACCCAGAGAAATGTCCTCTTCTCTCAGAACTTCTCAGTAGGTGAATTCCATGCACTTACCCTCAGGGATAAGTAGAAGCTTTCTCTAAGTCTACCTTAATGGTTTATGGGATTTTTCTCCAGGAATTTGTTCAAATCTTTTTTAAACCCAACTATGCTAACTATTTTTACCATAAAGGACTTAAATATAAGCAGGCATACGCCACTACCTTCTCCTACAGAAGCACACAGATATGGAATGGGTTACCCCCAGCCCTAAAAACTATGGACAATCTAATCAACTTTCGCAAGTCTTTGAAGACACATCTCTTCAATAGAGCCTACAAAAAGAACCCTTAAAGACACAAACCACCACACAACCCACTCAAACAGCTAAATACCCCTCCTACACCACCCTAGTTAACACCCCTTCTCTATCTTCAAATATCTTCGTCCTGCCACCGAATGTATCTAAGATCCTCTCTTGATAATGTCATAACAACACTCTGTTGGCCACATAGAGCCTGCAAATGGGTGGGAAATGTAGGGTACATATGTATTAAATAAACCACATCAACCCAACCAATCATCAAAACACACCTCCTAAACTATCCTATCTAACACCATCTTCTATAATTCCTCATCCATCTTCTGCTTTTTGATTGTATCCAAGATCCTGTCATGAATTTGTCATAACAACACTCTGTAAGCCACATTGAGCCTGCAAATAGGTGGGATAATGTGGGGTACAAATGCAATAAATAAATAAATAAAAATATTCTCCAGCATTGACTTGCAGAGTTAAATTATGCATTTAGGGCCAGATTCTATATATGGCACCTAAAAAAATGTGCGTGGAACTAAGTGTATTCTATAAGATTTAGGCAAGGTTTATAGAATATGCTTAGTTGATACTGTAGCACCTAAATCTACGCGTGCCCATTTACGCCAATAAAAATCTGGTGTAAATCTGTGTGCGTAGATTTAGGCCCACTGACTCATATTCTGTAATTATCTGTGGAAATTTTGGAACGCCCACTAAACGCCAATAAACACACGCTTTGTAAACTATGTGTGTTTATTTTGAAATGTGTGCTTTACAATTTAGGCGCAGTTCTTTGTAGAATACGCTTAGCGATTTCCGCACATAAATTGTGATAATTGCCAAATAGTGCTCATTATTGCTGTTAAGTGCTGTTAAAAATGCTGATTAGCTTGTTATGCCAATTAAGTTACATGTGTATTCTAGGTGCCATATATAGAATCTGCTCCTTAGTGGGTCTTTTACTAATCTGCCAAGATGCCCTTAGGAATATAATGGGCGTCTTGGCATTTACCGCCTGATGATTTCTACCACAAGCTAAAAATGCTACCACAGCTTAATAAAAAGACCCTCTTAGTGAAAGGATATTTTCTCCAATTTGTTTTAAATGTTCTATGTAGTAATTTCATGTCATGTTCCCTAGTTGTTGTGCTTTTTGAAAGAATAGATAATTCACATTTATCTCTTCACCACATTCATACTTTTATAGACCTCTGTCATATCTCCCCTCAGTCATCTTGTTTCCAGACTTAAAAGCTCTAACCTCTTTTGCCTTTCCTAATAGAGGAGTTGCTCCATCCCTTTATCATGTTGGTCATTCTTCTCTGCACCTTCTCTGTTTCTACTATATCTTTTGTGAGTTGGGTGTGGTGACCAGAATTGCACACAGTACTCAAGATGTGGTTGCAGCATGGAGCAATAGAGGCATTATAATATTCTCTGTTTAATTCTCTATCTTTTTTCCTAATAATCATTGGGAATGCTTTTAGGATTCAACATTTTTTATTGATGATACATGTTATCACATCAACAGCCAGGGGCACATACAGTGTTGCCCCAGGACAACCAATCCAACAATACCATTACAACATCCAACATCCATCATCAAACTTTTTATTTATTCTCCCATTCTCCCTCCCACCCATCCCATAACTCTTCCACCGGGACCTTGTGTTCTTATGGTCTCGGTGGAATCTCTCCCTTCTTCTCCTTCAATAGTTACTGCTACTTATAAACCCCCCCGCTTGCCCATCCCTTCATCCATCCCGGCCCCTTTGCTTTATTAACACAGGGTGTGACACCTTTCTTGCTCATCCAGATTATAATAAAGAGAAACGAACTTAAACAACAGGATCTAAGGCCCTTATGGTCTTTAAACCAGTGTATATACATCCGCCTGTGCCCCCTCCACACTGTAATATGAGGGGAAGATCTGCTTATGACTTGCCTTCTTGAACCTCTTATTCATGTCACCCCCCAAACCACATGTTCAATATGCAATGTAATGTAATGCCAACATTAAAAGTTTAATAAATAACTCCTTCCTCTAGGTGTCAAGGTCTCCCACATTGGTTCCCATTGTGCTCTGAACCTCTGTCCCGGTGTACTATCTATCTCTCGGATACCGCACCGGTCAATTCGCATTTGCTTAAGCATTTGACCCCTCCATATCTGCAGGGGAGGTTCTTCCGCATCTCTCCAGAACTGCAAAATCGAGTTAATGCCATAATACATTCCAATGCACAAGAACGCTTTGAGTCCCACCGGAGGTGTTGTTGTATATCTAAAGTTATTAAATAATATTAGTGGATCTCTAATAAAAGTGCAGTTCCAAATCCTATCTATCTCCTGCCCCACCCTTAACCAAAATCTTTTAACGTGCTTACAGCTCCAGAACATATGCCCCAGTGAGGCCTTCTCAAAATTACATTTCGGACAATTTCCGTTTTCCGCAAATCCAGCCTTAAATGCCCTGCTCGGGGATATATGGGTTCTTAGGAGCCATCTGTACAGTCTCTCTCGTTGTGGTATTGACAATCTTTGTCTGTACAATGATTTCAAGTACGTTTTACAGACCTCGGGAGAAATCATATGTTCTAAGTCACTTGACCATTTTTCTGCTAACCCTTTGTAATCTAGTTCAGCCGTTGAATCTTTAAGCTGTTGATGGTGGAACTTCAAAGGAACAGCAAGCTGAGCTCCTAATGTGAAATCCTCTGAAAGGACTTCTACTACATCCTCCGTTAAATCTTTCCAATCTAGAGAGGCTAAATAGTGTTTTAGTTGATAGTATGCAAAGTGGTTATTTCCCAAGATCTTATACTTTTGTTGAAGCTCTGGGTAAGAGTATATCTTCCCTTCGTCTGTCACTATATGCGCTAAATACATTATTCCCTGTTTTTCCCATTTACGGAATATTCCACCCCCCTGGCCCGGTATAAAGGCCGGATTATTACAAATCGACAACCAAGGTGTTACCCGGGCCGAGAAATGGCGTCTCCTGCATGTCCACCTCCAGGTCTCCCTGAGAGCTCGCAACAGTGGATGTATTTTGTATGCATCCGGAGGCAAAGCAACTCCGGTATGTAGTAATGAGCTAAAATGTATCCCGGGGAGCCTGGATACCTCCACAGAAGTCACAGAGAAATCCGAAGTCCCCCGGTACCAGTCGTTTGTGTCTCATTGAACAGGCAACCGTCAGGAACTTAATGTTTAAAAGACCCATTCCTCCCGCGTCCCGTGGTGTTGTAAGTTGCTCATATGTCAATCTGGGTTTTCTCCCTTGCCAAAAGTACCCCTGTATTATTTTAATGAGTAATTTATCATCCCTAGATTTTAAAAAGAGGGGTAGCTGTTGAAATACATAGAGCCATTTGGGAGCAATCATCATATTGAAAAGCGCAATTCGTCCCCAAATTGTTAATGGTAGGTCTCGCCACATAGTCAGTTTACATTTAGTCATATCCATGAGGGGACCTACATTATCCTTATATAGTGAAGCATAATTATTAGAAATCATTACCCCTAGGTATTTCAGTTTAGAGCCTACCCATGTGATGGGAAACTTCCCTTGCCATTGCGCTTTGATAGTCTCGTCAAGGGCCATCGCTCCCGATTTATCATAGTTCAGGGAAAACCCCGACAGATTGCCATATTCCCGAATCACCTCCAATGCAGTTTTTAATGAGCGTTGGGGGTCAGTGAATAACATAAGAATGTCATCCGCGTAGGCTAAAACTTTCACCTCTTGATCTCCCAGTCTCACTCCGCTTATCCCAGTGTCCGAATTTAACGTCCTAAGCAGTGGTTCCAGTGTCAAGTCAAATAGCAGAGGTGAAAGGGGACAACCCTGACGAGTTCCCCTTTCCACAGAAAATCTTGTCGTTATCCCGCCATTAACCACTACCTGTGCATTCATATCATTGTAAAGGGCCTGTATTGCTCGTATAATCCTAGTGGGCAATTTTATCCACTCTAGTAACTCAAATAGGAAGTCCCAGCTGACCCTATCGAATGCCTTAGCGGCATCTAAACTAAATCCCGGGGATTTGCTGGTGTCTACACTGGGCCATAGACATCAATGTTCTCCGGACGTGCAATACCGACTGTCTCCCTGGTATAAACCCTACTTGTGCTGGCCCAATGATTTTAGGGAGGTATATTTTAAGGCACTCAGTCAGGATCTTTGCCAATAGCTTAATGTCTACATTGATTAGTGAGATAGGTCTGTATGACTCTGGTTCTTCTGCGGTTTTCCCGGGTTTTAGTAATAAGGATATACACGCGGTGTTCTCATGCAGTGGGAATTTCCCCTCCGAGATAACCGCCTGATGGTATGCGTATAGAGGGCCCAGGAGGGAGAGCTCTAAAATTTTATAGAACTCACCGGAGTAACCATCTACCCCAGGTGCTGAATGGGATTTTAGTCCCTTAATCGCACTTTGCAACTCCTTCATCTGTATCGGAGAGTCTAACATAGCCATCTCTTCCTCTCCCAATTGTGGCATATCAGCTTTCCTTAAGAACTCTCTTATTTCGGGTCTCCCTTTTAAGTGATCCTTCTTATATAAATGCATAAAGTGCTCTTGTAAAGTTCTCTGTATATCTTCTAGCTTATTGGTAATACCCCCCCTTTTATCTCGAATTACTGGGATCGTCCGGTTTCCGCCCCTCCTCTTAACCATCCTTGCTAAAAGTCCCCCGGCCCTATTGCCAAACCTATTAAACTTATATTTTTGGAAGGTCTGATTTCTCATTTTATTTTCATGTAACATGGAATTGATGGAGGCTTGTATAGCTAAGTATCTGTCTTTATTAGTTCCCGTTGGCTGCGCCAAATATCGGCGCCTTGCCCCTGCTAGCCGCCTGTTCAAACTAATTAAACTACGTGTGGACCTTTTCCTCCTAGCCGCAACATATGCAATCAGGTCTCCCCGTAGGACGGCCTTCCCCGTGCACCAGAATAATTGAGGGTTAGATTGGTGGGCTCCATTGAAATGTGTGTACTCATCCCACCGGGCCTTTAAAAATTTTTGAAATGATTTATCATTAGCTAAATAACTCGGGAATCTCCAACGTCTAGACGTTACTGAGTTGTATGCACCATCTAATTCTATCCATACGGGGCTATGATCAGAGATCAGTATCTCTTCCATTTTGGAATTAATAACCTGAGGAAACAGTGTCTCTGATACGAAAATATAATCTATCCTTCCCCATGTTCCATGGGCCCTCGATCTGTGCGAATACTCCCTAGTCTCTGGGTGCAAGTTCCTCCAAGCATCTATCACAGAGAGAGAATGTCCAAATTCTTTTAGCACTCTCCCTTCTTTGTGTCCTACACGCGCAAGCCCTCTCACCCCTGTACAATCTAATCCGGGGTCCAACAAGCAATTCATATCTCCCACCACAATCAAATCTTTATCCTGATATGGTGTCATCTGCCTCAGCAAATTAGGGAAGAATGACCTCTCTGGTGGCGTGGGGGCATATACATTCAATATATATAATTCCCTCCCTTGTAACCACAATTTGACCAAAAGATACCGCCCCGCAGAATCTTGCAACACCTTTTTAACTGAGTAGGCCAAACGTTTATGAAAACATATCGCTACCCCACCCTTTCTTCCCTCCGCTGAGGCATAGAGCACCTGCCCAACCCAACTTTGTTGGAGCTTATCATGTTCTAAATCTGATAGCTTTGTTTCCTGCATACATACAATATCAGCATTTAAATATTTTAAATGTTTTAAAATCTTTTTTCTCTTGCATGGGGATGTTATACCCCCAACATTCCATGATATTAATTTACAATGTGGTACAGATGGTACTGTGATATCCACTCTAGGTTTATTTTATATCGTTTGGCAGCTGGGTCCCAGCCCCTCCCCAGTCGCCACATTAAGTGTACTATCACTCCATCATCTGTGTCGGCCTCCCCGGAGTACGTGATAAGTAAGTTCCAATTTATGTCTCTCCTGTCTAATGTTATCCTCTCTAATAAACTTTCTCTTTTTTCCTCTGTGTACTTTATCTGGTGTCCCTGTGCGTTACTTCCCTTCCGTTGTCTCTGTGTATCTTCCCCCCCTCCCCTTGCCCCTCCCATCATGATTGAACCTGTGTGAACTTCTATCACCTACATGAAGCCCCTAACGTAACCTTTCCCCCCTTTGTTTTATATCAATTCCTCCCCCCCACTATGTTCCTTCTGTTGTGCGTGTTAGAATCTGGTTTCTGGATCACACTTAAATCTCATATTGTAATAACTCAATCCAACAGTTCAACCCAGAATATATCAAACATTGTAACTTCCAACCGGAATAATAACATTAAGAGGTACATCCACGAAGCACTCCAAAGAGGCCTCACGCCAGAGATTCCCTTGGAACAATATGAGGTAGAGTGCCCCGCGGATGAGCCCTCAAATCTTAGGTAGTGTCATCACATCCACATTTACCAGTCCTCAAATCTCTTCTCCAAGTGGTTTATTGCCATGATACATGTTCCCCTGGACCACAGTTACTCTTATGGATCTGGCTCTTTTAATTTTACATCCACGAACTGCTGGGCTTCTTGAACCTTCTGAAATGAATGCCATTGGTTCCCATGCTGTATCTTCAGAGTGGCTGGATATATCAACATAAATCTCTTGTTTTTATTGGCTAATGTTGCACATATTGGATGAAATCGCCTCCGTTGCTCCTGGACTCCAGCTGAGTAATCTTGAAAAATTTTTATCGGAGTCCCCTCATATGTAAGGGAATCTCGTCTTGTTCTGAAGCCACGGAGAATCTCCTCTTTGTGCAGATAATTGTGCACTTTAATAATGACAATCCTGGGCCGCTGCATATCCTGTTGCCAGCGTCCCAGCCTATGTGCTCTCTCTATGCATAGTTCTCCGTAACTATCAGATAAAGCCAGCTCTTTTTTCAGCCACTGTTCCAGGAGGGGCCCCAGAGACCTCTCTGGAACCTTCTCTGGCAGTCCAACAAGTTTTAAATTGCACCTACGTGATCGGTTTTCCATGTCCTCTATCTTGTCCTGCTGCAACTTTAGCTGTTCCTGTAGACGTGCTATTTCTTGTAGGTGCTGCGATCTTAAATCCTCTACTGCCGAAATCCGGATCTCAGCTTCATCCACTCTCTTCTCTGTGTCTGCCATTGAAGATTCCATATTTTTCATCTGACCCGCTAGTAAATCAAACCTTGGGCTAAGAGCCGCGCTCACCGCAGCGGTAATCTGGGCTAGTTGCTTTTCAGTAAATTCTCCCACACCAGTTTGTTTCTGCTCCGCCATTTTCTGACTAGCTTTAGGTGGAGATATCTTCTCCTTGTCAAACTTTGTTCCCCTGCGTGTGGTTCCAGAGGGCATATGTTTCAAATATTGCTCCATGCAAAAGTCGGAGAAGCCCTCCGCCACCTCCTGCCCAGGCTGCGAGTGTAATTATAAGCAGCAATCCGAGAATCCAAAAGTCTGGGCCCACGTAAGCCGCTGGCGCACTTCGTAAATTATTTGGGCCTCCCCTGAAATCCGTTTGCGCACTATGGGGCCAAAGCCCTAACAGTCCGTAAATGCCAGCAAAGCTTTCCGCTGTCTTCTGGGTGCCTGCAATCTGTCTCTTTCTCTCCTGTATTGATATTCAGGGAAGTCACTCTCTTTAAGTTACCAGCTACCACTGCGTATTTAACTCAGCGGATCAGGGCCCCGGCCTCCCAAGGCCACGTCCGCCCAGCAATCATTTGCCACCACTCCGGTCGTCAGTGCTTTACCAGCCCTGGCGGGTCACACTGTCTTTTGATTTACTCTTCTCTTATCCCTTCATATGCCCGGAGCTCAATTCTCCCTCGGCTCGCTACGTCCGCTTCTAAATATTACCTTCTCCCATTTTGCTCATTGCCGCCGTGCAGCGTGCGATTCCCGCCTCCGGCCGCCATTTTGCTTTGTGGGGCGCGCCTTCCTTTTATGTTTTAAGTTTCTCGCTGCTGCCATCAATTTCAAGACGCTGCCCCATGCGCGGTAAGTGTCCCCCTGGCTTCCGCTGGCCTGCAAGGAGTCGCTGGAACGGGTCTGGTCCGTCAGCTTGGAGCTTCATAATGTGGTGCGACGGAGCTCACGGCAACGCTGCCATTTTGCCGCCCGGCTCCACCGGAAGTCACCTTGGGAATGCTTTTATAATTCACCTATATTCTTGTATTGTCATCTTTTGCTCATACTGTCCTGACCTGAGAAAGGAGATTTGGCCTCCAAATGCTTGTCAAAAAATGTATTATGTTAGTCCAATAAAGAGGTATTGCTTCATTTTCTTCCTTTTAAAAATTTCTGTTTATTAACTTTTAAAGTGGACTAACACAGCATCTACACTTCTTTATCTAATGATCTCTAACATTCAATTTGGTTTTTGATCACTGCAGTACGCTGAACAGAGGATTTTAACAATGATACTTAGACTTTTTCTGGATAGTGACTCCTAATTTGGAGCCTAGCATTGCGTAGATATAGTTTGGGTTATTTTTTCCTATGAGCATTACTTTGCACTTGCACACATTGAATTTCATCTGCCATCTAGATATTCAGTCTCCCAGTCTTGCTGCAATTTCTCACAATCTGAACCAATTAGAAGGCTAGAAAGTTAATTAGGGCATCTCTCTCAGACAGTAATTAGCTCTTAGAAATAGGTCTATAGATAATAAGATAATAAATAATTTAAAAACCCCTAAATATCAGCACAGTCTAGAATATAACTAACAATTGCAGAGGACGTCAGTCTACAAATTCATACTCATTAGCAACTTAATTAAGAAATTATCAATAATAAGATCATGACAGCAATCCAGCAGCGAGATGGGGGCCATCCAGTCTTCTGCACTATCACATGTTTGATTATCTCCTAATTGGTGAGAGGTCATATGTGTGTGCTTGGTGCAAGGAGCTCCTAGCTCTCAGAGAATGGGTCTGATCCCTGGAGGCTAGAGTAGCAGACTTGGAGGAGCTGAGGCAAACAGAAAGGTATATAGAGGAGGCCTACAGGGACATAGTAGAGAAGTCCCACCTCCAGTCTGGCAACCTCTGTGCTGCCATGGAGGAGAATGCTCATCTGAAGGTAGAGCATCACCTTGGAGAGGCAGGAAGTGATCCTGTAGCGAGGACCTGTCCCCCCCCAGGGAATGTGATGTTCTCTCACACCGAGGATGTGTTTCCAGGGGTTTCTGCCCAGGAGGGAGTGGTTAGGATGGCCGTATTAGTTGGAGATTCAATTCTTAGGCATGTAGAGGTTGGTGGCCTGTGGACGTGAGGATCGCTTGGTTACATGCCTGCCTGGTGCGAAGATGGCGGATCTCACGCGTCACCTAGATAAAATTTAGACAGTGCTGGGGAGGAGCCTGTAGTCTTGGTACATGTGGGTATCAACGATATAGGAAAATGTGGGAGGGAGGATCTGGAAGCCAAATTTAGACTCCTCGGTAGAAAGCTAAACTCCAGAACCTCCAAGGTAACATTTTCAGAAGTTCTCCCCATTCCACACGCAAGACCCAAGAGACAGGCACATCTCCGAAGTGAATGAAACATTGGTGTAGGGAGGAGGGATAGATTTGTTAGGAACTGATGAACATTCTTGGAAGGGTGAGCCTATTCCGAAAGGATGGACTGAGAAGCCTAATGGTTAGTGCAGTTTCCAAAAACCTGGGGAAGTGGGTTCAATTCCCACTGTTGCTCCTTGTGATTTTAGGCAAGCCACTTAACCCTCCATTAACCCAGGTACAAAATAAGTACCTGTATGTAATATGTAAACTACTTTGATTGTAACCACAGAAGGGTGGTATGTCAAGTCCCATCCCATTTCCCTGGACTCCACCTTAACTGGAATGAAACCAGGCAATGATGATCCTAGGTCGGCTGCCACCCAGGACGGATCACCCATGCACCCCCCCCCCCCCCCCGGCGCATTCTTAGCTGCTGGGAGCAGCTGCGCGGCTCTCGGCTCTGCTGGCTCCCTGCTCCCTCTGCCCCGGAACAGGAAATATCCTGTTCCAGGGCAGAGGGAGCAGGGAACCAGCGGAGCCAACAGGTGCGCGGCTGCTCTCTGCACCCCTCCCGGGGCGGACCGCCCCCACCACCCCGCCCTTGGTACGCTGCTGAAACCAGGCTGCTGGTACTAACATTTAAAAAGGAGAAAGAGCAGCTTTTAAATTAGAATGGGGCAGGGGAGCCAACAGTCGCTCAGGAGCGCATGGTTCAGAGTGAGGTATCCTTAAAGGATACTATTATAACAGGACATTTAGGGAATCGCAATAGAGAGGTTTCACTAAAGGTGAAAGAAAGCCAGGAGTGTTTAAGGATAAAACATTTCAAAGGTTGCAAATTATTCCTGTCAACTTCTAAGCAGCTTGTAGAATGCAAGGAAAAACACACTTTGAAGTGTCTGTACACAAATGCTAGAAGCCTAAAAAAATAAGATAGGAGAATTAGAGTATATAGCACTAAATGAAGAGGTAGATATAAATAGGTGTCTCAGAGACCTGGTGGAAGGAGGACAATCAATGGAACACTGTGTTTCCAAGGTATAAACTATATCGCAATGATAGGGTGGATCAAATTGAAGGGGGGTTGTGCTGTATGTTAAAGAGGGAATTGAATCAAACAAAATACAAATTCTGCATGAAACAGGCAATAATTTGTAATCCTTGTGGATAGAAATTCCATGTCTGAAGGGAACGAATATTCACGTTGGGCTATATTACCTTACTGCCTGCTACTCCAGAACGATCAAACAGATGAAGTTATGTTTACAGAAATGAGAAAAGCTAGTAAAATGCTTCCCCTCAGGGGTGGGAGTTCCAGTCTTTGGACACCTTGTGCCCAGACTTAAGGCCCGTTATTATGGGGTTTCAGAAGGAGCCCTAGTGCACTAGAAACTATTGCTGTGAGGGAACATGGGAAAAAATTCACAGGTTATCGCAAGTGAAGACTTGTGCCATAAGTTACCCACCATGGTTCCAAGTGAGATGGAAGCCCAAAGATGCAGGAAGAAACTTCTGGGTCAAAGATAAACCTGTTAATTTAGAAATATTATTATTATTTATTGCATTTGTACCCCACATTTTCCCACCTATTTGCAGGCTCAATGTGGCTTACAGAGTGTTGTTATGACAAAGTCATGACAGGATATTGGATACAATCAATAGTATGCAGAAGATGGATGAGGAATTAGAGGAGATGGTGTTAGATAGGATAGTTTAGGATTTTATTTTTATTTTATTTATTTTTGTTACATTTGTACCCTGCGCTTTCCCACTCATGGCAGGCTCAGTGTGGCTTACATGGGGCAATGGAGGGTTAAGTGACTTGCCCAGAGTCACAAGGAGCTGCCTGTGCCTGAAGTGGGAATCGAACTCAGTTCCTCAGTTCCCCAGGACCAAAGTCCACCACCCTAACCACTAGGCCACTCCTCCACTTTGTGGTTTGGAGTTTCTTAATAGTCTGTTCTTTGCAGCCAGCATACAGAGTGTTGCAGTATTCCAGGTGACTAATTACCATAGATTGTACCAAGGTACGGAAAATGTTTCTCGGGAAGAAAGGCTTAACTCTTTTGAGTTTCCACATTGAGTAGAACATCTTTTTTGTCGTGTTCTTCACGTGGGTATCAAGAGTGAGGTTTCGGTCGATAGTAACTCCAAGAATCTTCAGATTTTCTAATATAGGAAGGGTGCAGTATGGTGTAGTTATAGTGGAGTAATTGTTTGTGTTGTATTGAGATGTAAGTACTAGGCATTGAGTTTTTTCTGCGTTGAGTTTTAGGTGGAATGAATCTGCCCAGCTATGCATGGTTCTGAAGCTTTGGTTGATCTCATTGGTGATTTTGTTTAGATTGTGTTTGAACGGGATGTAGATCGTGACATCGTCTGCATATATGTGAGGGTTAAGGTTTTGATCGGCTAAAAGGTTGGCTAGAGGTATCATCATTAGGTTGAAGATGGTTGGTGAGAGGGGGGATCCTTGAGAAACTCCGCATTCTGGTATCCATGGAGGTGATCTTTCGGCGTCTGTTATTACTTGGTAGGATCTGGTGGTGAGGAATCCCTCGAACCACTTGAGGACTGGGCCTCCGACTCCGAAGTATTCTAGTATATGAAGTAGTATTCCATGATCAACCATGTCGAAGGCGCTTGACATGTCAAATTGTAATACAAGTATGTTCTTACCAGTAGCAATTGTTTTTTTGAATGAGTTCATTGCCGCCACTAGTAAAGTTTCGGTGCTGTGATTTCATTGAAATCCTGATTGTGACTCATGTAGAATTGAGTATTTAGTTAGATAATCAGTGAATTGTTTCGTAACTATGCCCTCCATTATTTTGGTTATGAGCAGAATAAATGCAACTGGTCGATAATTAGTTAGGTCCATTGTGCTTTTCTTGACGTCTTTTTGCAGAGGAGTGAGTAGGATGTTTCCTTTATTCGTGGGGAATAAACCATTTAGGAGTCTGTGGTTTATTTGGTCCCTAAGGTCTTTCTTGAATTGTTTGGGGGCGGCTCTTATTAGGCTAACAGGGCAAATGTCTAGTTTGCATTGAGACTTGCCATATTTTTTAAGCCATTGTGAGAGTTCATCTACTGAGATTTTGTCGAAGTTGGTCCATGAACGATATGCTGGGTATTCCCCAGGTTTTGGATCAAGGCATTCAAGGATGCTTGTATACGAATGGTGGTATTCTAAGGTATCATGCGTCTGAGTTTTATGATTTTTTTCGTTGAAATGTTTCGCTAAGTTGGTTGCGGATGGGGTGTCTGTGTTGTTAGAGGTAACCAGTGTAGTGTTTAGGAGTTTGTTCACGAGTGAGAAGAGCTTATGTGTATCCTTGTAGTTTGGTCCTGTTACGGTATTGTAGTACGTTCTTTTGGTTTGTCTGATTTTATATTTGTATTTTCTTTGCAACTGTTTCCAGCAGGGGCGTATCTGCGTGGGGCCTCAGGGGCCTGGGCCCCCGCAGATTTTGCCCTGGACCCCCCTACCGCCATCAACCCTCCCCCGCTGCCGTTCTTACTTTTGCTGGCGGGGGACCCCAACCCCCGCCAGCCGAGGTCTGCTTCCACCTGCCGCTGCCTTCAAAACTTCTTCTTCAGCCGGCGGGGGACCCCAAACCCCCGCCAGCCGCCCCGCGCTGTTTAAAATTCATCTTCGGCCTCCGTGGCCGTGCTGCTGGGATAGGCGGCGCTGTTGAAATCCACTTCGGAGTCTGACGTCGTTGTACGTTGTACGTGCTGCGACGTCAGACTCCGAAGTGGATTTCAACAGCGCCGCCTATCCCAGCAGCACGGCCACGGAGGCCGAAGATGAATTTTAAACAGCGCGGGGCGGCTGGCGGGGGTTTGGGGTCCCCCGCCGGCTGAAGAAGAAGTTTTGAAGGCAGCGGCAGGTGGAAGCAGACCTCGGCTGGCGGGGGTTGGGGTCCCCCGCCAGCAAAAGTAAGAACGGCAGCGGGGGAGGGTTGGCGGCGGGAGGGGGGTGGAGAGACTAAGTCATTGGTGGCGGTGGGGGCTCGGCGGTGGGGGCGGTGGGGGCGGCGGCGGCGGCGGCGGCGGGGGGGGGGGCGCTAAAATGTGCCCCCTCTCTCTGGCTCTGGCCCCCCCTACCGCCGGAGTCCAGATACGCCCCTGGTTTCCAGTGCCCCACATTATATATTTCTCAACCAACAAATTCTTTAGCTACAGTATAATCTTTTTTTCAGTGAAACAAGCACAGGTAGAAGATGTGCATTAGAGTTTGAACTGTGGTTTCAGAAACTGACATTCAGTTTGATTCTCTTCCGATGTAATTAAGAGAGGAATTCCTGGATGCCATTATTGCATTAAAGGTCTACTCCCCAGGTGACCTTTCTTTCAGTGGCTCAGCATGGAAAATTCAACACTTCCCTGCCTGGCAGCATACATAATATTCACTTTTATTTTCAAGACCTTCCTTTGGGGAATCTGCAGGGATATTTATATAAGAGCTGACTGTAAATGTGACATGAAGACATCTGTTCAAACTTAAAGTAACAGTGCTTCACAAATACACTCAGGATGTAATATTTTTGATGACACACATCTCAGTTTTAATTCTGTTTTAATAATTCCTGTTTAGGTTGTACCAAATTTTTATTGCAGACAACACAAAATATAGCGATTAGACCTGTGATTTTCAACCTTTTTCATCTCTCAGCACACTGACAAGGTGCAAAAATTGTGAATGCACACCATCAGTTTTTTAAGGATATAGAGAGGGGCATAATTGAACGAAAACGTCTATCTCCATGGGCGTTTATCTCCGAGAACAGGTCCGTGAAGGGGCGGACCGAACCGTATTTTCGAAAAAAATAGACGTCCATGTTTTATTCGACAATTTGTGAGCTGGGCGTTTTTGTTTTTCAGTGATAATGGAAAATGAAAGCGCCCAGCTCAAAAACGAATAAATCCAAGGCATTTGTTCGTGGGAGGGGCCAGGATTCGTAGTGCACTGGTCCCCCTCACATGCCAGGACACCAACCGGGCACCCTAGGGGGCACTTTTACAAAAACAAAAAAAAAGGTCAAAGAGCTCCCAGGTGCATAGCACCCTTCCCTTGTGTGTTGAGCCCCCCAAATCCCCCTCAAAACCCACTGCCCACAAGTCTACACCATTACTATAGCCCTAAGGGGTGAAGGGGGGCACCTACATGTGGGTACAGTGGGTTTGAGGGGGTTGGACGACTAAGCATTAAGCAGCACAATTGTAACAGGTAGGGGGGGATGGGCCTGGGTCCACCTGCCTGAAGTCCACTGCACCCCCTAACAACTGCTCCAGGGAGGTGGGTATGACATTTGAGGGTGAAAATAAAAAGTTGTGAAACATTTTTTGTGGTGGGAGGGGGTTAGTGACCACTGGGGGAGTCAGGGGAGGTCATCCCCGATTCCCTCTGGTGGTAATCTGGTCATTTAGGGCACTTTTTGGGGCCTTATTCGTGAAAAAACAGGGTCCAGGAAAAGTGCCCTAAATTCTAGCTACAAACGCATACTTTTTTTCCATTATCGGCGAAAGGCGCCCATCTCTCCTCGGCCGATAACCACGCCCCAGTTCCACCTTTGCCACGCCTCCGACACGCCCCGTCAACTTTGTACGCTTCCGCGATGGAGTGCAGTTGAAAACGTCCAAAATCGGCTTTCCATTATACCGATTTATTCGTTTTTGTGATATAAACGTCTATCTCCCGATTTGGGTCGAAATCTAGGCGTTTTTCTCTTTCATTTATAAGGTGGATATTGTATCATGTAACAAATGAATATTAAGATTGTGTTTAAAGTTCAATAATTAGATTTTTAATCGTATTATCTAAAAAGTTGAATATTTTTATTGATGACACAAGTTGGCAAAAGGGCAACAATTCACTTCAAAAATAACAAAATTAGCCACAAATAACTTGCATTAAAAAACAACAAGTTTAGAGCAAATACCTCCCCCCCCCCCCCCCCCCCATCCACCACAATGATGGTAGTGATCACATCCCTTCACTGTATCCGGTCTGTAGGCTTAAATTCCTTTATAATAGACTCCTACCAGTCTATTAAATTCCTTTATAATAGACTCCTACACATTTACAGAACTACTCCTGTAATGACAAAGTAATGAGTTCATACCAAATGGACACAATCTGAATGTCACACAGTTTTCACTATGTAATAATCTGGTTAAAATTTGTGATGAGAACTAGCAA
Organism: Microcaecilia unicolor; assembly: GCF_901765095.1. Taxonomy (NCBI): domain Eukaryota; kingdom Metazoa; phylum Chordata; class Amphibia; order Gymnophiona; family Siphonopidae; genus Microcaecilia; species Microcaecilia unicolor. Next base: position 40,198,647 of record NC_044035.1, on the reverse strand, counting down.
ACTGCCACAGGAACACACACTTCAAAGACTCACTATAATTGAGCCAGTTAACAATGTATGGCCAAGTTAAAGTAGATTTACTATGGGAGTTCCATTAACTTCCTCATTGTATCTGGGTACACAAACTGTGGAATTTAGCCTGTCTGTTTTTACCTCATCTTTTTTCCTGTAGTGGTCAGCAGCAGTGGTCGGTGGTGGTGGCTTCAGCGGGCAGCAATTTAGACATCTTGCTCATGCCAACCTGATCCCTCTCTCTGATGCTTGTTTGATGCTCATCAAAGCTTGTAATTGACTCTTTATAACCTTCCCTTTCCTCGATCCCCTCTGTATCTGAAACACAATATCTTACTCGACCACAATATCAACTTGTATTCTTTACCGGACTGGCGCATGCCTTCACGGTATTATGTAAGCAACATTGAGCCTGCAAATAGGTGGAAAAATGTGGGATACAAATGTAACAAATAAATAAATGCTTCCTGCCTGTACGGAGGCGGGAAGTTACATCAGAGAGAAGACTCAGGGGTTGGCGTTAGCAGGCTGTCTGAATCGCTGCCCGCTGCTGCCGCCGACTTCTACAGAAGAAATCTTATAATGCCGGGTTGTTGGCTGGGGACGCAGCAGGAGTGAGAGAAAACTTCTGCAGCACATCTAGTGAGCAACTGCAGCAAACTGGTTGAAAAATGCTGGGATAGACTGGTATTTTTTTTTCAATAGGCAAATATTGAGAGTATTTCACCTTTCTATAAAAAACTGCATTGGCTTCCTTTGTATGCAAGAATTCTGTTCAAACTGTCTTGTATTTTATACAAGGTTCTATATGGAGGGGCACCTGTTTATTTGGTAGAGCAATATTAACTTCTTTAGATTTCAGAGAACATCTAATATAATAATTTGCTCCTCCAACATTCCAATGTGTCTCACTGGTATCGTAACCTCCTGCTGACATCACTCCTTCAACGTTCTACTCCAACATTCCAATGTGTGTCACTGGGATTGTAACCACCTGTTGACGTCACTCCTCCAACGTTCTCCATCCCCCCTCCCTCGGAGGGAGGGGGCCTGGAACTCAGAGGGAGGTGGAGGGGACAGGGGAGAGGTGCTGCACATGGATGGATGGAGGGGGCAGGGCACAGAGGACGTTGCCTGCAATTGGATGAATGCAGGGGAGAAAGCATAATGCAGGGGAGGGAGGGGACCCTGAAACTCAGAGGGAGGCGGGAGGGGACGACCCTGGAACTCGGAGGCAAGGAGGGGACGACCCTGGAACTTGGAGGGAGGGAGGGGACGACCCTAGAACTCAGAGGGAGGGAGGGGGACAACAACCCTGGAACTCGGAGGGAGGGAGGGGACGACGACCCTGGAACTCAGAGGGGGAACCCTGGAACTGGGAGGGAGGGGGGGCCCTGGCACACACTCTCATGCTCACACACACACTCTCTCTCACAGACACACTCGCACCCAGTCTCACTCTCTCTCTGTCACACACACACACTCGCACATTCACTCTCTCTCTCTCTCACACAGTCACTCTCACACACACTCTCTCAAACATACACACTCCGAGGAAAACCTTGCTAGTGCCCGTTTCATTTGTGTCAGAAACGGGCCTTTTTTACTAGTATAATAATAATCCATTTGTGTTTCCATCTGTGAAAAAGTGAAAGAGAATGAAAACTTATGAGTCACTACTTTCTTTTCAGGCAGCTAAAATAGGGAAGGAGATTTCTATCCTTCTTCTTTAATCGTCCCTTCCTGTGCTGGCTCCAATCGCAAAATGGCTGCGAGGACTTCTCTTGGTAGTCTTGGCAACCATTGCGTTAGAGCCATTGCGTTAGAGCATCGACATGGGGCAGGAACAAGTGGGGTTCCTAAGAGCTTCCTAAGGAGGGCCTATGGCTGGTCAGCTGGGATGGGGAGGGAAGAGTGAGCGTGGTGGTGAGTGAGTTTCGGGTATCAGTCTAAAATGCTGTTCCAGTTTTGGTGCCGAAACCAAAATTTGGTCGACCTCTAACCCAAACTGAACCTTCTCCACCCCCCTCCCCTCTTAACCACTTTGTTCAGATATTCCCTTTCTTCACAATCCTTTTCATATTTACCCTCATGATTATCTGTTAGTTTTTCTAATTCTCCCGCTAATTTTATTAAAAAATTTTTTTTTTTAATTTTTGTTACATTTGTACCCCGCGCTTTCCCACTCATGGCAGGCTCAATGCGGCTTACATGGGGCAATGGAGGGTTAAGTGACTTGCCCAGAGTCACAAGGAGCTGCCTGTGCCTGAAGTGGGAATTGAACTCAGTTCCTCAGTTCCCCAGGACCAAAGTCCACCACCCTAACCACTAGGCCACTCCTCCACTCATTTGAGTTTAAGAATCCAGTTTTGAAGAGTAGGCTCATCTTAGCACTTCCAAAAGGCTACAATAACACATTTTGCTGCTGTAAGACCCATCCTTTTGAGGCATCTTTCCCATTTACCTTGTATATTACTCAAACCCAGGAGACAAGATTTAGGTGGCCCTTGGATATTTATCCCTCCGAAAGTCTCCAATTGCTTCAAAATGTCTGTCTAGTAAAGTTGAATTTAGGAACAAGTCTTCCAAATAAAACAGAAAGTTCCATATTCCTTCCCACATGCCCAACATAGCCTGAAGTCTAACTGGAATATAATGCAATCTGGTTTAGACTCCGTAAGCATTTTCTTTAATCAACAGACTTACAGACTTCATCTAGAATTACCTTCCATTCTCATTCAGTCAACTCGTCACCCAAGACCTGTTGCATAATAACATATACAGTGGGGGAAATAAGTATTTGATCCCTTGCTGATTTTGTAAGTTTGCCCACTGACAAAGACATGAGCAGCCCATAATTGAAGGGTAGGTTATTGGTAACAGTGAGAGATAGCACATCACAAATTAAATCCGGAAAATCACATTGTGGAAAGTACTGTATATGAATTTATTTGCATTCTGCAGAGGGAAATAAGTATTTAATCCCTCTGGCAAACAAGACCTAATACTTGGTGGCAAAACCCTTGTTGGCAAGCACAGCGGTCAGACGTCTTCTGTAGTTGATGATGAGGTTTGCACACATGTCAGGAGGAATTTTGGTCCACTCCTCTTTGCAGATCATCTCTAAATCATTAAGAGTTCTGGGCTGTCGCTTGGCAACTCGCAGCTTCAGCTCCCTCCATAAGTTTTCAATGGGATTAAGGTCTGGTGACTGGCTAGGCCACTCCATGACCCTAATGTGCTTCTTCCTGAGCCACTCCTTTGTTGCCTTGGCTGTATGTTTTGGGTCATTGTCGTGCTGGAAGACCCAGCCACGACCCATTTTTAAGGCCCTGGCGGAGGGAAGGAGGTTGTCACTCAGAATTGTACGGTACATGGCCCCATCCATTCTCCCATTGATGCGGTGAAGTAGTCCTGTGCCCTTAGCAGAGAAACACCCCCAAAACATAACATTTCCACCTCCATGCTTGACAGTGGGGACGGTGTTCTTTGGGTCATAGGCAGCATTTCTCTTCCTCCAAACACGGCGAGTTGAGTTCATGCCAAAGAGCTCAATTTTTGTCTCATCTGACCACAGCACCTTCTCCCAATCACTCTCGGCATCATCCAGGTGTTCACTGGCAAACTTCAGACGGGCCGTCACATGTGCCTTCCGGAGCAGGGGGACCTTGCGGGCACTGCAGGATTGCAATCCGTTATGTCGTAATGTGTTACCAATGGTTTTCGTGGTGACAGTGGTCCCAGCTGCCTTGAGATCATTGACAAGTTCCCCCCTTGTAGTTGTAGGCTGATTTCTAACCTTCCTCATGATCAAGGATACCCCACGAGGTGAGATTTTGCGTGGAGCCCCAGATCTTTGTCGATTGACAGTCATTTTGTACTTCTTCCATTTTCTTACTATGGCACCAACAGCTGTCTCCTTCTCGCCCAGCGTCTTACTGATGGTTTTGTAGCCCATTCCAGCCTTGTGCAGGTGTATGATCTTGTCCCTGACATCCTTAGACAGCTCCTTGCTCTTGGCCATTTTGTAGAGGTTAGAGTCTGACTGATTCACTGAGTCTGTGGACAGGTGTCTTTCATACAGGTGACCATTGCCGACAGCTGTCTGTCATGCAGGTAACGAGTTGATTTGGAGCATCTACCTGGTCTGTAGGGGCCAGATCTCTTACTGGTTGGTGGGGGATCAAATACTTATTTCCCTCTGCAGAATGCAAATAAATTCATATACTTTCCACAATGTGATTTTCCGGATTTAATTTGTGATGTGCTATCTCTCACTGTTACCAATAACCTACCCTTCAATTATGGGCTGCTCATGTCTTTGTCAGTGGGCAAACTTACAAAATCAGCAAGGGATCAAATACTTATTTCCCCCACTGTATTTGTTTCTTAAATTCACCCCTCCCCCCCAAATACCTATATAAAATAGGTATAGTATGTTGCAATCTCCCTAAAATCACCCACAAACCTTCCAAATGTTAAACATCATCTAAGTTTTCTGTCACCCATCCCTGGGTCCTCGGTGCTAATTTTCAAAAGAGAAAAAGTCTCAAAAACAGCATAAAGTGGCATTTGGATGTTTTTCTCTGAAAAATGTCTGAATCACGATTTTCAAAACTTGGATTTGAGATGTTTTTTTTCTGCAGTGTGTGCAAATCAAAAGGGGGTGGTGTTGGCGATGTGATTTGGGTATTCCCAAAACTTGGACATTTTTCTGTCATAATGGAACAAAGCAAAAACATTCAGGGCTAAAAGTTAGACGTTTTGATCTAGACCTGTTTCAATCACACCTAAGTCATAAAAAGGTGCCTATTCTGCTATTGAGATAGGCATGGGAAGCAACTGCTTGCCCTGGGATTTGTAGTATGGAGTGTTGCCAAGATTTGGGTTTCTGCCAGGTACTTGTGACCTGGCTTGGCCACTGTTTGGAAAACAGGATACTGGGCTAGTTGGACCATTGGTCTGACCTAGTATGGCTACTCTTATGTTCTTATGTTAAGTGACCCGCCTGCTTATTTTCGAAGGAGAAGGGCGCCCATCTTCCGACACAAATCAGGAGATGGGCATCATTCTCCTAAGGTTGCCCAAATCAGCATAATCGAAAGCCGATTTTGGGCGTCCTCAACTGCTTTCCGTCGCAGGGACGACCAAAGTTCAAGGGGGCGTGTCGGCAGTGTACAGAAGGCGGGACGGGGGTGTGGTTAAGAGATGGGTGTCCTTGGCCGAAAAAAGAAGGACGTCCCTCAAGTTCGAGTTGGGGGGGCGTTCCAAGATGGCGGACGCAACTCGATAGCGATCGTGGAGGCTCTCTGGACTTACCTTTTGCTTGAAAACTTTTTTTTGAGAAATGCCGCATACAAAGCGAAAAGGGGTGGTCAAGGGCCTGCCATCCGCGACCACGACTGCTCAATTAATCCAGACGACCCTCGACGAGTTCGCCACGAGTACTCCACGGCAGAGGGTGAAAGGGAGCTTGGCTGAGGGAACGTTTGGAGAAGCGACGATTCCTCTCGAGCACGATACTGCACTTTCCTCCCCGGATCTCAATCCTCCTCTGTGCCCTGCAGATCTTGGGGATAAGGTGGAGTTTTCGGCGGTGTCTGAAGATGGCGCCGAGGAGGACTCAGCGGATGGAGCCTTGCCCGGGAAAACTGCAGAAGATCTACAACGGGAGCTTTTTGCCCCAGCAGAGGTAACTCTGGGAAGTATCTCGACAATGTTAAAACATTTAACTGCTATTACTATGAAAGCTGCTTCGGAAACAACATCTTTAGTAACTAAAGTTGACTTTTTGAATGACTCAGTAGAAAAGATACGACAGGAAGTTAGCTCTCAGAGAACTGTTTTTCAACAAGAAATTGATTCTTTAAAGATTACTACAGAAAGCCTGATTAAAGATAAAATTATATTACACAATAAACTAGACCAACTTGAAAACTTTAACAGGCGTCTTAATTTGAGAATAATTAATTTTCCAAGAATGCCAGAGTTAAGTGTACTTGAATTATTTAAAAAATACCTTTCTGAGAATCTCAATTACTCCTCTGATATGATGCCTCCGATTAATAAAATATACTATCTCCCAATTCCGCAAAAAGAGGAGCAGAAGAGAAAATCAGAAAATCAACCTACACAATCTCTTGGATTACAAGATTTGACAGCTTTTTTGGAACAGTCTATGAATGAAGTTCAATCTCGTACTACTGTTTTAGTATCTTTTGTCTTTGAGCAAGATGTTAATTCAGTTATGAAATTATATTTCAAAAATGCCCCTAAAGAATTTCTTGGAGCTCGAGTATGGATATACCCGGATGTGACAAGAACTGCTCAAGAAAAACGCAAAAAGTTTCTTGCACTGAGAGAAGAGACTAAATTGCTAGGAGCCAGTTTCTTATTATCATATCCATGTAAATGTTTGGTAAAATATAAAGGTAACAAATACATATTTTATGATCCGGACCAGCTGAAAAGTTTTGTTGAATTAAAGAAAATTGTCAAGTGACTCCTAGAGAAAGTTTTGAGAAATGTAATTAACCGTGGATTAGCGTTCAGGCCTGTTTTGCCTACGTAACATATTACTTTAATGTTCTTCTTAACTTTTAGAATCCCCCTCATTTTTCCCTTTGGTGGTCTAAGAAGAGAAGACTAAATTGTTCTAAAAGTATTTCCTTTGTATTATTGGTTACTCTCATGTTTCCATAGCAAGAAATTCTTGTGATGTATTGCAAATATATTATAAATAAATAAAAAAAAAAAAAAAAAGAAGGGCGTCCCTGAAGAACATTTGGCCGACTTTACTTGGTCCCTTTTTTCCACGACCAAGCCTCGAAAAGGTGCCTGAACTGACCAGATGACCACCGGAGGGAATCAGGGATGACCTCCCCTTACTCCCCCAGTGATCACCAACCCCCTCCCACCAAAAAAAAAAAAAAAAATTAAAACACGTTTTTTTCCGGCCTCTATGCCAGCCTCAAATGTCATACCCAGCTCCATCACAGCAGTATGCAGGTCCCTGGAGCAGTTTTTAGTGGGTGCAGTGCACTTCAGACAGGCGGACCCAGGCCCTACCTGTTACACTTGTGGTGGTAAATGGGAGCCCTCCGAAACCCACTGAACCCACATGTAGGTGCCCCCCTTCATCCCTAAGGGCTATGGTAGTGGTGTAGAGTTGTGGGTAGTGGGTTTTGGGGGGCTCAGCACACAAGGTAAGGGAGCTATGCAGCTGGAAGCAATTTGTGATTTCCACTGCAGTGCCCCCTAGGGTGCCCGGTTGGTGTCCTGGCATGTGAAGGGGGCCAGTGCACTACGAATGCTAGCTCCTCCCACGACCAAATGCCTTGGATTTGGTTGTTTTTCAGATGGGCGTCCTCGGTTTTCATTATCGGCGTAAACCGAGGTCGCCCTTCTCTAAGGTCGACCTAAATGTCAAGATTTGGGCGTCCCCGACCGTATTATCGAAATGAAAGATGAACGCCCATCGTGTTTCGATTATACGGGATGCCCCGCCCCTTCACCGGGATGTCCTTAGAGATGAGCGCCCAGTTCGATTACGCCCCTCCAGGTGTCCACTGGAGGGATTAAGGCATGACCCACCTTACTCCCTTAGTGGTCACTGATCCTCTCCCACCTCCCAAAGATGTGAAAGAAACAGTACATACCAGTCTCTATGAGAGCTTCAGATTAGAGCAGCAATCAAGTCCCTGGAGTAGCTTAGTGGTTGGTGCAGTGGTCTGTAGAGAAGGGGACCTAGGCCCACATCCCACTCTAACTGGTACACTTGTGATGGAATGTGTGAGTTGTCCAAAATTCACCAAAAACCTACTGTACCTACTTATAGGTGACACCTGCAGGCATAAGGGCTATTGTAGTGGTGTACAGTAGGTTTTTGGTGGATTTGGGAGAGCTCTCCATACAATATAAGGGTGTAATGGTGAGTTGTGTACCTGGGACCTTTTATATAACTCATCTTTATTGGAGTAAATCAATAGAACCAATTCAAGGCACTGCAGCACAAACAAACCCACCTTACCTGGGACCTCTTATGTGAAATCCACTGCAGTGGCGCCTAGGGTGCCCCACTGCTCTGCTGGATTGTCTGTGTGGCCAGTCTGCTAAGAATGCTGGCCCCTCATATATCCCAGTGACTTGTTTTTGTGTGTGTTTCCCCTTGGACGGGGTTTTTTTTGTGTGTGTGTTTTTTTTTAAAGTGGTTCTAAAAGATAGATGCAGTGAGCACAAAAACACCTAGCAAATGTAATATACAAAGGAATATTTGTATATAGAAATTCTACAACCAGAGTAATTCAAAAGTGTTGATGTGGAAACTGTGACAGTAGACAGTACATTAAAAAAAAACCTGCATAGTTTATATGTGAATCCCAAGACGAGCATTAAAATTAATGGTTCCTACACTGACAGCTTCTGTTTGGGCAGAGGAACCAGGCAAGACTGCCCTTTATCCCTACTTCTCTTTGCCCTTGTAATAGAACTGTTCATGCAATGTATAAGGGACATTGAGGGTGTAGGGGGTATTACATTATCACATAGGTCCCAAAAGACCTCAGTGTTTGCAGACAAAACCGCACTTATTTTTACCAGTTCTACTGGCGGAAATGAAAGCTTATGGGAGCAGTATCATGTTTTAAGATAAATCTGGACAAAACTGAGGCTCTTAATGTCAACCTTTTGGGACCAGACGAGGAGAAGACAAAAGTTAATTTTCCTTTCAAGTAGATCTCTGCTCATTTAAAATATTTAGGAGTGAACATTTCAAGAGATCTTTACTTCAAGAAGATCTCGGGGAGTGGAGTAGAGGCTCTTTTTCATGTTTGGGTAGAATAGCGATCGTTAAATTGAATGTATTACCATGCGATTTATATCTATGTCAAGCACTACCTTTGGGCCCTGTTTTCTAAGCAGCGTTATAGGTGCGTTAACATTTTTTAATGTGCATTAAATATGTACGTGCCTACCATATCATTATAGGTGCCTACATGGTTGGCGCACGCGCCAAGTGTAGGCGTGCTAAAAACAGTAATGCACCTTAGTAAGCAGGGACCTTTATCTGTAGGCTGGGGTACACAGAATAAATGGCAACATATGATATCTGATTTTATTGGGAAAGGAAAGCAATCTAGGATTGCCATAGGGATATTATGTAGCCATCAGGAATTGGGGGGTATGGCAATCCCAGACCTGAAAAGTTACTATCCAGCAGTTTAATTGTGCCATGTTTGGGATTGGGATAGAAGTATAGAATTAGAGCCTTACGCAGTGTAGAATATGCACATCTAGGTAATCACTTAGTACGTCTAGTTAATCACTTTGTTGCAGGATCTCCTCTAGTCTTCTCAAATTAACAGAAAAAGACTTCACATTGTCAACCCTTTTGTGCAGCATATTATGCACTTATAGCAGGGCATGGTCAGATCCTTAGAAAACTCTAATTGGCACTCCTCTTTGGCACCTATTATGATCGTTTTGATGACGCAATGTGAGGATCCTTGTCATTTAGAAAACGATGGGCGGATAAAGGTCTTATGTATATTTATCAGCTATATCAGGGGAAGGGAGTTAAATCTTTTGAGGCAGTGCACCAAGAATGTAATCTAACCCCAATTGTTTTTTATCCATATCTTCAGTGTAGAAATGACCTTCTAAGCAGTGGAATATAGAGGTCATGGACAGACCCCACAGTGTACTGGAATTACTGTGATAAAAGCAGTTAGCTTAGCAGGGTGATTTTTTTTCTTTTCTTTTTTTTTTTGGCAGGCACCTTTCCTGTGGAATCGGGTTCCTCAGGAGTAGAGGACTGCAGTTTCATGTATACAGTTAAACAATTTTTTGAAATCATATTTTTTCCAATAGGCTTTTGGGAAGGCCAGCTATTTTATCAAGATATTGCTTTAGGCCTGTAGGATATTGTGAATGTTGGGTGTGGTTCTTAGCAAGTGTGGTTTTTGTGCTGTCCTATTTTTATAATGGCATTCCTTTCCAGTTCTAATCTTGTTTTATTATAATCCACTCTATTTGCTTAGAAGAGTGGTCTATCAAGTGTATTAAACAATTAAAAGTCCATAAGCCATTATTAAGATGGACTTGGGAAAATCCACTACATATTTCTGGGATAGGCAGCATAAAATCTTTACTGTCCTAAGATCTTGCCAGGCACTTGTGACCTGGATTGGCCACTGTTGGAAACAGGATACTGGGCTTGATGGCCCTTTGGTCTATCCCAGTATGGCAACGCTTATGTTCTTACTAGTAAAAAAGGCCCGTTTCTGGAACGAATGAAACGGGCGCTAGCAAGGTTTTCCTGGGAGTGTGTATGTTTGAGAGAGAGAGAGAGCCAGAGTGAATGTGCGGGTGTGTGACAGAGTGAGACTGTCTGTGTGACAGTGTGTGTGTGAGAATGAGAGTGTGTGACAGGGCCCTCTCCCCTGTTCCTAATGCCCCTCACCCCATTCCCTCCCCTCCTTTTCCTCCTCCTTCCCACACTTTGGGTTCCTTAAGGCTTTCAAAAGTCTATGTACCCCTGTGGCCCTAACGCCCAGTATCTGGATACCCCACCGCTTTCCTCCTCACCCCTCCCCCAAGATGTAATACTTTCACGTTCTTCATTTTTTAAAAAAAAGTGTCCTATCTACCCTGTGTACAAATGCCCGGCATTCAGATTGTGTCCCTCTCGTAAATTTTCATTTCTTTCATTCATTCAGAACTCCCCCCCCCCCCCCCCCCCCGAACACTTTTGGTTCCTTCAGTCTTTTAAAACTCTCCTGTGTACCCTGTGTGCTAATGGCCAGCATTGAGATTGTTTTCCTGTCCCAAATTTGCATGTCTTTCAGTCATTCACAACTCCCCCCCCCCTTCTGCAGTTTAACACTTTGGTTTCCTTCAGTCTTTTAAAACTCTCCTATCTACCCTGTGTCCTAATGGCCAGCATTCAGATTGTTTTCCTTTCCCAAATGTTCATGTCTTTCAGTCGTTCAGAACACCCCCCTCCCCCCATTTAACACTTTTGGTTCCTTCAGTCTTTTAAAACTCTCCTATCAACCCTGTGTCCTAATGGCCAGCACTCAGATTGTTTTTCTTTGCCAAATTGTCTGTCACTGAGGTCACTGAGGTCAGTGCGTGCCTGCCTAGCAGACCACTTCCGGCAGGCACGGTCCCAAGCACATCCTGTTGGAGGTGAGAATTATTATACAGTGGGGGAAATAAGTATTTGATCCCTTGCTGATTTTGTAAGTTTGCCCACTGACAAAGACATGAGCAGCCCATAATTGAAGGGTAGGTTATTGGTAACAGTGAGAGATAGCACATCACAAATTAAATCCGGAAAATCACATTGTGGAAAGTATATGAATTTATTTGCATTCTGCAGAGGGAAATAAGTATTTAATCCCTCTGGCAAACAAGACCTAATACTTGGTGGCAAAACCCTTGTTGGCAAGCACAGCGGTCAGACGTCTTCTGTAGTTGATGATGAGGTTTGCACACATGTCAGGAGGAATTTGGTCCACTCCTCTTTGCAGATCATCTCTAAATCATTAAGAGTTCTGGGCTGTCGCTTGGCAACTCGCATCTTCAGCTCCCTCCATAAGTTTTCAATGGGATTAAGGTCTGGTGACTGGCTAGGCCACTCCATGACCCTAATGTGCTTCTTCCTGAGCCACTCCTTTGTTGCCTTGGCTGTATGTTTTGGGTCATTGTCGTGCTGGAAGACCCAGCCACGACCCATTTTTAAGGCCCTGGCGGAGGGAAGGAGGTTGTCACTCAGAATTGTACGGTACATGGCCCCATCCATTCTCCCATTGATGCGGTGAAGTAGTCCTGTGCCCTTAGCAGAGAAACACCCCCAAAACATAACATTTCCACCTCCATGCTTGACAGTGGGGACGGTGTTCTTTGGGTCATAGGCAGCATTTCTCTTCCTCCAAACACGGCGAGTTGAGTTCATGCCAAAGAGCTCAATTTTTGTCTCATCTGACCACAGCACCTTCTCCCAATCACTCTCGGCATCATCCAGGTGTTCACTGGCAAACTTCAGACGGGCCGTCACATGTGCCTTCCGGAGCAGGGGGACCTTGCGGGCACTGCAGGATTGCAATCCGTTATGTCGTAATGTGTTACCAATGGTTTTCGTGGTGACAGTGATCCCAGCTGCCTTGAGATCATTGACAAGTTCCCCCCTTGTAGTTGTAGGCTGATTTCTAACCTTCCTCATGATCAAGGATACCCCACGAGGTGAGATTTTGCGTGGAGCCCCAGATCTTTGTCGATTGACAGTCATTTTGTACTTCTTCCATTTTCTTACTATGGCACCAACAGTTGTCTCCTTCTCGCCCAGCGTCTTACTGATGGTTTTGTAGCCCATTCCAGCCTTGTGCAGGTGTATGATCTTGTCCCTGACATCCTTAGACAGCTCCTTGCTCTTGGCCATTTTGTAGAGGTTAGAGTCTGACTGATTCACTGAGTCTGTGGACAGGTGTCTTTCATACAGGTGACCATTGCCGACAGCTGTCTGTCATGCAGGTAACGAGTTGATTTGGAGCATCTACCTGGTCTGTAGGGGCCAGATCTCTTACTGGTTGGTGGGGGATCAAATACTTATTTCCCTCTGCAGAATGCAAATAAATTCATATACTTTCCACAATGTGATTTTCCGGATTTAATTTGTGATGTGCTATCTCTCACTGTTACCAATAACCTACCCTTCAATTATGGGCTGCTCATGTCTTTGTCAGTGGGCAAACTTACAAAATCAGCAAGGGATCAAATACTTATTTCCCCCACTGTATAGGATGTAACAACAGGATACCAAGGGGTTGATCTCGGTATACATAAATTTGACTTTACTAAGCATAGTTATATGTCTCATTGGGAATCTGACTTAAATATGCAGTATGACGACAAGCAGTGGAGCGATATGATTAGATTGGTTAATAAGACCCATACCTCAGCGCAATTAAGGGAAACAAACTTAAGTTTAACTTTGCACCCATTGTATCAGCCCTTTGTTAGAAAGGGTGTGGAGGGCAGGGCTGCTTTTCCACATGTGGTGATCTTGCCCAGTGGTCAAAAGCTTTTGGGATCAGATTGGAGTAGCAATTCAAAACCATTTAGGCCTGAATTTAAATCTTTCCCCTGAGTTATGACTAATTTTGGTAGGCTTATCAACATTAGACTCTATATGTCCAAAAGTTTTGTCGACTTGCTTTGAGCTAAATGTGCAATAGCAGCAGAATGGAAGTCGAACAAAGCCCCTTCATTGGAGAATTGGCACAAAAATTCTGCTATGTTCTTTTGATGGCCTTGCATCGGAACCGACTCGCAAAATGCAAGAGGTGTTGAATCTCTCTACAAGGATATCTAGATTCATTATAAACTTGGACTCAGGTGGACAAATTTACCGATATATCATTTGGACTTGAGCATCTTCTCACATTGGGGATTTGGGGGGGGGGGGGGGGGCGAGAGAGAGTGTTTCTTGGGAGCTTCTTTTCCTTTGAGTTGTAATGTGGAATATAAATCAGGATACCAGAGTATCTTTGTATCTTTTGTAATGAGCTTTTATTGAATTTTTAACATATATACCCCCTAACACAATAAAACAATAAGTAAAAAAAACAAACTGCATGGTATTTTTAAATATGATTTTCAAAAATGGTCTTAAGAGATAGTCAACAGATTTTGATAGAGATTTATTAAAGAATCAACAATGATACACTGGGCCAACCAAGAGGTAGATTTACTACATACTACTACTACTTATCATTTCTATAGCACTACTAGACGTACACAGTGCTGTACATTGGAAATAAAGAGACAGTCTCTGCTCAAAAGAACTTACAATCTAAGTAGGACAGACAAACAGGACAAATAAGAGATAAGAGAATTACAGATGTGGGAATGATAAAAATGGGTGCTGAACTTTAGGAAGGGTGTAAAATCTTAGGATGTGCTGGAGTCAAATCCTTTGACAGTCAAAAAACCTGATGTGAGATACTCTGCTGATCATAACAGATATTTCTTGTTTTAGCTCCAAAGTGGGGTCTATTTACAATACTTGATAATAATTGAAACCGCTCAATTGTCTAATTGCTTCAGTAATAAATTGGTCATGATCCTGCAATTCTACTGAACCACTCTTGTCTGCTAAAGTGTGACAAAATCCCGACATATCGTGACCTAATCGCTGACTCTAATTTTTCCAAGTGCAAATATGAGAGTTCATAGGACCAAGTGGGACCCATTGTGACTTTTAGGAAAATAGACATGTTAGGGTTACTACAGTCAGGATGTGCAAAATACCATTTTATGTACAGAAGACTTTCCTTTGTGCCTAGAATTCTTCACGATCCATTTAAGAGCTGTCTAGGTCTGGTGTACATTATTAAAACTTTGCAAATCTTTGCCCTTATATGGAAATGTGACTAGTAAGGTCAGAGTGACTGAGGATCACTCCTGCCTGATCCCACTATGGACCAGAGATTTTTAAAGATAGGCCTGGGAGCCTTCAGGAGGGTGAGGATTTCAGTGCTTTGGGGGGGGGGGGGGGGGGGGGAGGGGCCTTTCGATATGAGGGAGATTTCCAGGTGGAAAAACTTGACTTGGGGGTGATTCAGAATGGGGGGATTCAGGTTGGGGGGCTTCTATTGGGGGAGATTTATTTGGGATAGTGTTTGTACTTGGAAGGGGGCATGGAAGCACCTCCTGGATGCTATGAGTGACCCATTTGATTGTCAAAATATGTGATGTGATATATAATTTTTCAAAGCAATGATCATGCTCCAAGCTTGAGAAACCAGTTAAATCTTTGATTCCCAAGCTTTAAAAAAGGTAAGGGGGTGAGACTTTTTCACTTGTCTTTCATTTACCAGGCAGCCAAAGTTTTTGGAATAGTCTACCTAAAGAGCTGAGAATGATCACTAACTATAGGACATTTTGGAAAATTTTGAAAACTATATTTAAAAAAATATGTAGTTAGGTCACTAGATTAATACCATACTACTTTTTTCTACTGTACATACTCAAATATAAACCTAGATTTTTGTTTTGGCCAAAAAAGGCACCAGAAATTGCATCTCAGTTTATTTTGGGCCTACCCTCCTTCCCCGCTGGTGTGTGGTATTCCCTTCGTTCCCTCCCTTCCCCGTGGTATCCCTCCTCTGCTGCCACTGCCTGCCAACCCCCCCTCCCCCTGAACTGGAAGAACTCCCATGTCCTTCTTCCCCATCAAGCAGATGAAGCTCCCCACCTGAATTCACCCATAGGGTACTCCCTCGGGCCTACTGTACAGTGCAGGTGGTCTAATGGTGAGCTGGGGCATCAGTGATCCCCACACGCTCTTGCCCATACTGTCTCCACAACAAAAATGGGTGCTGTGACTTCCAGCAATAGTCACACAAGATTGTTGTTGGAGGTCATGGCAGTTATTTGGGGGGGGGGGGGGGGGGGAAGGAGAGGAAAACTTAAATATGAAGCCTCGGATTATATTCGAGTTAACATTCCCCCCCTCTTTTTAATATTCAGATGGGTTTTTATTTGCATATATATGGTATTTAATATAATTCCTGGGATTGTCTAGTTTTCTTTTTTTTGTTGTTGTTGATCTGCACAAAGCTGTAAAAGGTATTTGCAGTATATAATAAATTGTATTGTATTTATTGCATATACTACTGGAATCAGGAACGTTCGGTACTGAATAATGCAGGATGGTAATTCCTGTGGTAACTCCTGCACGTTGATAACTTCCCTCCTAAGCTAATAAAGTCAGTAATAACAAGAGTAGCTTTTTTTAGTTTTCAAAAGTATGCATGTTATTTTGAAGGAAAAAATACTGCAGAACAAGCAGGTTCAACTGTCTGAGCACTCTTGTCTATGCAAAGATGCTTTTTACCCACAGACTTTGCAAACATTTGCAAAGTACTCCCTGAAGGATTTACTAGAGAATTGGTTTTAAATTCACTACCAAAGGTGATTTTGTGTCTGTCAAACACATACTGCCTCTTCCCTTTAACAGTGTCATTGGTGTTCTATTTTTATGATTAACTTGTATGTTCAGGTAACCTAAGTTTTTTTGGTTTTACTGGCGCATTTTGTTTTGAGTTCATGACAGGAGTGTTAGCTCTCAAAAGTCATGCAAGAAATGTATTGTTAGGCCAATAAAAAAAGGTATCACCTTATAATGTTTTCTTGATTGACCTTTATTTGTTTGCATTCCACACACTGCTTTATCTGCTTGGAAATGCATGCAGGTTCATGAGTTCATAAGATTAAATCTTAAGCTGTGAACTTCTCAGAATATGATTTATGTGGCTGACTTAGCTGGCTCGATGGTAGTGCAGCATGCAGAGGGACCAAGGTTCAGTTTCTTCTCCTTGGATTAGATGCAGCTGGGACAGAAGCAGGGAGCCATAGAGTAATTGGGGGATGGCAATACCTAATGGTCAGATTTAGGGCTCATGATTGCAAGGTACCAAAAGGAACCCAGGTGCAAAACCACCTGAGGACTGCGTTGCTGCCATGACTGGACTAATGTATGTTAGAAGGGGATTTAAATAGGAGAAAATATCTCATGATTCCAGCTGCTATTCAGATTAAGGTAGAAATTCAGAGGAGCAGAAGGAAATTGCAGGATCAGGAAAAGGAAAAAGAATGATTTAATCAATTCAGTAGGAAGCAAAATATTCATATACAGGAAAGCTAAGGAAGATGGTGGTTAAGTGGAAAGGAGGAAGATGACTTGACATTAAGTAGGGTCTCCATAGATAGGAGCAAGTGTGCAGAGTGGGTGTATTGAGCCGTTGGAGCCGACTCTGTGGGTTCTGTGGGTGCTTGAGCACCCCCAATATTGAGAAAATTCCTTGTATGTGCCCAGGGAGGGGTCATTTCCATTGGGCTTAGCACCCCCAATAATTTTGAAAAGTTGGCTCCTATGTATTGAGCAGTTCTTTTTTGCTAACTGCTACTAATTGCAATAACTGCAAAACTAAACTGATCATAGAGGGAAAGCTTATTTCTTGTGTTTTGTATACTAATCTGTGGTTATCATACATAATTTGGAGAGCTTATTGACAATTACAGATGAGCCAAATGATTACAACTTTAAATCTAAGTCATACATTTACTGGCAAAATGAATGGTTTCATATGTGGGGATGAGTGGATTGCAATCTTAAACTGTTTAAGAATGATCTATTAAAATTGAGGAAGAAATAAAGGAAGCCACCAATATGATCAGAGTTTGTTGCTTTCATTATAGTGGATCATTTTTATGCAGCCTAAAACGATGATCCTCTGGAGTGTATCTTGGTAATGTGAGCATATTGTTTGACAACAGATGAATTCTTATCATTCCCAGAGTATATGGTTCAGTCATACTGGAAAATGATTTACTGGGAAATTGAAATACATAGAAATACAAAGTTTGGCTTGTTTTTTATTTTTGTTTTTTTTAATACAGTAGGACAGGGGTGGGTAATCTCTGTCCTTGAGGGCTGCAACCCAGTTGGGTTTTCAGGATTTCCTGAGTGAATATGTATGCGATCTATTTGCATACAATGGAGGCAGTGCATGCAAATAGATTTCATGCATATTCATTGGGGAAATCCTGAAAACCTGACTAGGTTGCAGCCCTTGTGGACTGAGGTTGCCCAGCCCTGCTGTAGAGTACATAAGTATTGCCACACTGGGACAGACCAAAGATCCATCAAGCCCAGCATCCTGTTTCCAGCAGTGGCCAATCCAGGTTACAAATACCTGGCAAGATCCCAGAAAAGTGCAATACATTTTATGATGCTTATCCCAGAAATAAGCAGTGGATTTTCCCAAGTCAATTTAATAATGGTCTATGGACTTTTCCTTTAGGAAGCCATCCAGACCCATTTAAAACCCCGCTAAGCTAACCGCATTTACCACATTCTCTGGCTATGAATTTCAGAGTTTAATTACACGTTGAGTGAAGAAAACTTTTTTTCGATTCATATTATGTACTTATGTATGTAATGGGGACTGCGGTAAAGTCCAGCTGGCCATCACTTCCCCCGAGTCTTGGTGGACCCTGATGCCCTAGTGGCTTCTTCAGGGTCAGGAAATAGCCCTATTGTTTACTGCCTACTGCTGCCACTCTAGCTGGTACCACCGCTTTTTCAAAATGGCCGCCAGGACTTCAAGTGGCAATCTCGGTGGCCATTTTGAAGAAGCACGGTGATACTGGCAAGAGTGGAGGCAGTGGGCAGGAAAGAGTGGGGACTCCTTTCTACCCTAAGAGGTACTCCTGATGTGTGCCTCTGCAGCTCCTCCCGTGCTGGACCAGTGAGTGCGAGTGTGGGGGGCTAGAAAAAGCTGATCAGTATCTGTGTACAGGGAGGGGCTGTAAGATGGGTGAATTGTGGGTGCAGAGGTGAGGGAGGACTGGAAAAAATAAATATGGATGGTATCTATACAGGGAGGGGGAGCTGTAAGCTAGATGAAGTGTGGGTGCAGGGAGTAGGGCAGGAAGCAAAGGTGGATGGCTGTGGGTCCAAAAATATTGTTTAAGAAGCTTGCAGAATTTTTTGGCATAGAATTCCGGCAGGAGTAAAAGGTCAAACTTACTGAACATATAGGTAGACATGGTTTAATAGGATAGAGTCAACATGGATTTAGCCAAGGGAAGTATTGCCTGACCAATCTGCTATATTTTTTTGATGAATAAACATTTGAATAAAGGTGAGACGGTTTATATAGTATAGTGCCTATCAAACCTTTTCGGTCTGCGACCCTAGGTTCATGGCTGCAATGATCTTCTGACCCCACCAAGGTGGGTAGGAATGATGCACCTATGAACTTCCAGGGTGTGGTGTGCATGACCCTATGGGGGGGTCACCGCTCAGTTAGGGAAACCCTGATACAGTAACCTTCAAAAAGTTATAAACAGGGTGGAGCTGGTCCAGAGGGCAACTACTAAAATGGTTAGTGCTCTTCATCATAAAACACATAGAGATAAACCTCAAGATCTCAATATGTATACTTTGGAAGAAAGGCGGAAGAGAGGAGATATGCCACAGAGATATTTAAGTGTTTCTATCATAAATGCACAGGAAGCAAGTCTCTTAATTGAAAGGAAGATCTGGAATGGTGAAGGTGGTAAACTCAGGAGTAATGTAAGGAAATAATTATTTTTAGAAGTGGTGGTAGATGCATGGAACAGCCTCATGGTGGAGGTGGTGGAGATGAACCATATCTGAATTCAAGAAAGCATGGGACAATCACATAGGATCTCTAAGGGAGAAGAAGGGATAGTAGGTACTATGGATGGGCAGGCTAGATAGGCCATATGATCTTTATCTGCCATCATTTTCTCTGTTTCTATGACAAAGTGCCTCTTTAGAGACTCCTGAGCAAATTAAAAAGTGATGGGATAGGAAGCAGTGTCCTGTTGTGGATTGGGAGCTGGTTAAATGAAGGACAACAGAGAGTATGGTTAAATGGCCAGTTCTGATGACGGAGGAAAGTGAATTATGGAGTGCCACAGGGATCTGGACTGGGACTGGTGCTTTTAACACATTTATAAATGATCTGCAAGATGGAACGATGAGTGAGGTGATCAAATTTGCAAATGAGACAAAATTATTCGAAGTTGTTAAATTGCATGCAGTTTGTGAGAAACTGCAGGAAGACCTTGGAAGACTAGCAGACAGAGCATCCAAACGGCAGATAAAATTTAGAGACAGATTTTAGAAAGAGCACATAAATAGGCTTTTATTTATTTGAATCATTTGTAATACCACCAGTCGCGTAAGCATCACAGTGGTTTATAATTAACCAATAAAGCCATAGACAGATAGACAAAACAGAGACATCTGGAATGAGAGGAATGAGTAGAACAACAAACATTAACCAGTGACAGAGGCCATTATTAAATACACTAAGAACTGGGGAAAGGAGTCAGTGCAGTGGAAGAAGAAGCCCAGAAAAGCATCAAGAAAAGGCCTGAAAATAAAAACAGGCCTTCAGTGGTGATCTGAATTTCATTTCAGATGATTTCAAGATGAAGCTGCATGGTAGCAACACAGCAGAAAGCAGAAGATCAGTTTGGAAAGAGAAGGAATGACAAGAAGGATGTGGTTTCCACAACATAGGGTATAGGCGGACATGAATGGAACAATCACGGAATCGAAGTAATTGGGCAAGCCAATATAGCTCTATGTGCTAGTAATAGGGTCTTGAACTGAATTCTGTAGTTAATCGAGCGTGAGTGTTGTGCAGAAAGTAAAGGGCTAACCTGATCTGAATATTTTGTATTATAGATCAATTTAAAAGCTGCATTTTGTAATAATTAGAGGCGCCTGGTAGTATAAACTGGGAGACCTACCACAAGATAATTACAGTAAATCTAGGCAGATGAGGACAAGGGCATGAAGCAAAATCTTTATGGATATATCATCTAAGAGATGTTTTAAGGATCTAATTAAAGCCGCAAAAGATTATTGAATCCTTCTGGAAATGTGGGGTTGGAAAGGTACGATTGATCAAACAATACTCCTAAGGAAAGGAGAGAATTTTTAAGTGGGATAGGAACCTGATTAATGGAAGGATCATAATTCAATGACCACATAGCTTCTAATTTTGAGGTATTCAATACCAGTTTGTGATCAGAGATCCAAGCTGCAATTTGAGAAAGACTTGGCAGTTTGGCCTGGAATACAGGGTCCCAGGAGTCCATGTGCTATAATTAACTGGATGTTGTCAGTGTAGATACTACTAATCATTTCTATAGCGCTACTATATGTACACAGAGCTGTACATATTATATGCAAGTACTTATTCTGTCCCGAGAGGGTTCACAATCTAAGTTTTTGTACGCGGGGCAAGGTCATAAGGAGCTGATATAATACCTCTTCTCTGGATGAGAGTAGCCAATGGTGCAATGAAAAGAAAAAGAGTTGGGGCAAGCCTCAAGCCTTGTGGAACATTACATGATAAAGGAACAGGAGAAATTAATTATAACCTGATATGAACGAGAGGAGAAATAGCTACAGAACCAGTTGGGAGCTGTGTCTCAAGTAATCGGTTGAGTAGCAGTGTATGATCTACCAGATTGAAGGTAGAGCTCAAATCTAACTGAACGATGAGGACATACTTTTCTGCATCTAGGAAGCAAATGATATCATTGAGCATGGATAATAGAATAGTTTCAGTACTGTGGGCTTCTTGAAACCCAGACTCTCTTGGATGACATTTATTTACCTGCTGAAAAACGAAAGGGCCTGATATTCAATACGATTCAAATGGCCAGGAGAGGCTCTTGGCTGTTTAAATTACCTGCCCGGGACTTAACCTTAACTGGATAGTGCTGCTGAAAATGCCTGGTTAGCGCCCAGCATTTAACCGCTTAATAAGGATCTGGGTTTTCTAACCCATTATAAACCATAAAGCTGTATTTCTCTGTTTATTTCTCTTGTTTTTACCCTCCTCTCACCTACCAACACCCATCCTGTTAGAATATCAATGAAATGCTTTGATGTCCCCAAGCATACCCCACCCTCCCACTCTGTCAGACTGTCAAAGTAATGCTTTGATGTTTCTCTTATATATACTATCTGCTACCTCATTTGCTTATTTCCGATCTGAGGAAGAAGGGCGACCTTCGAAAGCTAATCAAGAAATGTATTAAGTTATGTCCAATAAAAAAGGTATCATCTTATTTTCTTTTCCATGTTTTATTTTGTTTGATTTCTATCAATTCTACATGGACTGTTGCTATTCCACTAGCAACATTCCATGTAGAAGTCAGCCCTTGCAGATCACCAATGTGGCCGCGCAGGCTTCTGCTTCTGTGAGTCTGAGGACGTCAGACTCACAGAAACAGAAGCCTGCGCATCCTTCTACATGGAATGTTGCTAGTGGAATAGCAACATTCCATGTAGAATCTCCAATAGTAGCAACATTCCATGTAGAATCTCCAATGGTATCTATTTTACTGTCATAGTAATGCTTGAATGTTTTCACTTATATACACTGTCAGCTAGCACATTTGCTTATTTCCGATCTGAGGAAGAAGGGCAACCTTCGAAAGCTAATCAAGAAATGTATTAAGTTATGTCCAATAAAAAAGGTATCATCTTATTTTCTTTTCCATGTTTTATTTTGTTTGATTTCGATTGATAACCGCATAAATGCATGTTTTCGCTGGCTCCGTATACCTGGAAATTCAATGCTGGAGCCTGGACGTGGGATTTAAACATTTATACAATATAGATGTCTAAATGCTGGTTCATATATGTCTAAAACCCAAACAGCACTTCTAAAATCGCTCTCATTTTATATTTTATTTATTTACTTGCTAGACTGCTGTAATCACCCAGGAGGAACAGAGCTGTGTACAGGCTAAAATAACAGCAGAAAAAAAAGAAAAGGCACTATAATCAATGATAGGAAAGTGATACAATCAGACAAAGAGAGAGGGAGAAAGGGGGGAAAGGAGAAAGTAAAAGGACTAGGAGATATCTGTAGCTGGAGAGTCCAATCAGACTGTCTCCCCAAAGACTTGTCTAAAAAGCCAATTTTTTAAGGTTGGATTTAAAGCTTTAAAAAGACAGGTCACTTCAAAGTGCGAGGGGGATATTATTTCAAACAAAAGGAGCAAGGAAGTAAAAAGCACAGTGTTTGGTAGATTCTAAAAATGCACACTTAGGACTAGGAAGAACTAAACGGTGAGTATTCATTGTGGATATCCTGAAAACCCGACTGGACGAGGCACATCGAGGACCAGGTTTGGGAACCATAGGGTGTACAGTATTCCATCTTGCTAATTCCAGCCAGATTTTTACTTCCATAAAACGGACTATGGTTCAGCTCCTAAATGTAGGCGTGTTGATGGCAACTTAAGCTAGAATTCTATAATGGCAGTTACACTTGTAAGAATAGATTCACAGCCTACCTAAATTGAGAGCCTAGATTGTGGTACCCAGTTATAGAAGTGATCCTATGGTGGTTAATATTACCAAATATCGTCTTGCTAAAGATGTAAAAAGACTGGAAGCGGTGCAAAGAAAAGCTACAAAAATGGTATGGGATTTACGTTGCAAGGTGGAGGAGTGGCCTAGTGGTTAGGGTGGTGGACTTTGGTCCTGGGGAACTAAGGAACTGAGTTTGATTCCCGGCACAGGCAGCTCCTTGTGACTCTGGGCAAGTCACTTAACTCTCCATTGCCTGCCACATTGAGCCTGCCATGAGTGGGAAAGTGTGGGGTACAAATGTAACAAAAAAAAAAAAACTGTACGAAGAGAGACTTGCCGACTTGAACATGTATACCTTGGAGGAAAGGAGAAACAGGGGTGACATGATACAGACGTTCAAATATTTGAAAGGCATTAATCCACAAACAAACCTTTTCTGGAGACGGGAGGGCGGTAGAACTAGAGGACATGAATTGAGGTTGAAGGTGGGCAGACTCAGGAGTAATGTCAGGAAGTATTTTTTCACGGAAAGGGTGGTGGATACATGGAATGCCCTCCTGCAGGAGGTGGTGGAGATGAAAATGGTAATGGAATTCAAACATGAATGGGATAAACACAAAGGAATCCTGTTTAGAAGGAATGGATCTATGGAATCTTAGTGGAGATTGGGTGGCAACACCGGTAATTAGAAAGCAAAACCAGTGCTAGGCAGACTGGGCAGACTTCTACGGTCTATGCCCTGATAGTGACTGAGTAGATATGGATGGGCTAGAGTGCAAATTTTAAGGGGCTTCGATGTTAGCTTCAGAACCTTTAGTACAAGAACAGTGCTGGGCAGACTTCTACAGTCTGTGCCCCGAGAATGACAAAGACAAATCAAACTCGGGTATACGTATAAAGTAGTGCACACCATGTAAAATGAACTTATCTTGTTGGGCAAACTGGATGGACCTTACAGGTCTTTATCTGCCGTCATTTACTGTGTTACTATATGTTACTATCATAGAGTTGGGAGAACACCCATGCTTACCCTCGCTGTGTCCCAGCACTATCCCGATAGTGCCACTGAAAATACATGGATTGGATACTTATCCAAAGAGCAGCTGCCACTATCTAGTCTTAGTAAGTGAGGCAAGTTTAAAAAGCCCCAAAACATGACGTTTCAAGTCCTAAGCCAGGAACAAATAGTGTCTATAACCTCTAACCCTAGTGAGTTATCCTCGTTAGAAGGTACTGTGGCTTGCATATTGGAACACACAGGTCTACAGTTTATTTTATTTAAGGGTGTGCTATAAAAGACATGAAAGCTTACAACATATAAATGCCATGAGTTTTTTGTAATCCACTTTGGAGCACTGCCTGAGTGAATATGCACTAAATTAGCATTTTTATGAAAGCTGAGATTTCACAATACAAGACAGTATAATTTGAAAATGCAATAATCTGCTTAGATGCCATAAAAGAGGAAGTGGAAAATGTTGACCTTTATAATTAAAGGCATACCTTAAATCAATTACGTATGGCCCAGAGGTTAGTGAGGAGGGAGGAGTATGGTTTGTCTCATCATTACAAATCCAAGATGCAGCATCTTCTAAACAAATGGCTCAGGGTGATTAGAAAGTGCTTCCTCTTGACCAAAGATTCAACAATTCTTATTACTTGCAGATGTAACCCAGTATGAGTTTATTGAGGCTAATGTATAACTTATAACTGCCCGCTTTAGAACTATCCCATGCACCTCTGTTCACAATGGAACAATTATGTAACTAGGAATCCTCTTAATTTGTAGACACCCATTCCCGAAAAAAACTCATCAGTAAACTTGACCAATCACAGTTAAACTCAGAAGAGCAGTTTGAAACTGATAGAAGCAGCTTTATGGGCATCTCCAGAAAAGCAATGTTCAGTCTTCAGGAGGACCTCTCTGGTAGGAATGGCTCCTATCTCGATAAGACCAGCTAACCCAATCCATTCCTGGATGTTCAGCGGCAGATAGATCACTTTGGCACTAGAGTACTATTTGGGTACTGCCAGGTTGAACGGGGGGGGGGGGGGGGGGGGGGGGAGAGCTGAGGCGAAGCAGGAAGTTAACTGATTAACGGCAACATTCATTCTGCTAACCAGGTGACTATCCAGATAAACTTAGGACAGCAAAAAGGCTGTTGAAACTTTATCCAGGTAGTTATCTGGGTACCAGTCTGAATCTCTCACTGGTACACAGATACATGTTGACCACCACTTTATATCCAAATATTCAGCACCAGTATCCAGGTATAACCAGGAAAGTCCTGTGATGACCAGCCTTTTTTTTTTTTTTTAAATACTGCCTTCCGCAGGTTGAATATTATCCCCATATTCTCTATTATTTCATGCAGTTTGCTGGTGTTTCAAAGGAAGTTAGTCAAGATGTCTTTCCATGCGAATGTGTTACTAGTCTATCGTTATTTTGGAGTTCCTTTCCCTTTCTTTATATCAGTAGCTTTGTACACTGCTCTGTTCTGCCCTGGCAGATAGGGTAGTTTATAGCAAGTTCAATAAACTATAACGAACGTTTCCTCTATGTGGTCCTACCACATGAACCTTACCCTATCACAACTTCACCTTTGTATTTGTATACACCGGAGTCTGCAACTGCTCGCCGGCACTATGTAAGCCACATTGAACCTGCAAAGAGGTGGGAAAATGTGGGGTACAAATGTAACAAATAAATAAATAAATAAGATGTGGAGGCCTATTTTGCTTAGGTGCTCAATGTGGGAAATGTGAACTTCTTAAATTGAGGAATGGCCTAGTGGTTAGGGTGGTGGACTTTGGTCCTGAGGAACTGAGTTCGATTTCCACTTCAGGCACAGGCAGCTCCTTGTGACTCTGGGCAAGTCACTTAACCCTCCATTGCCCCATGTAAGCCGCATTGAGCCTGCCATGAGTGGGAAAGCGCAGGGTACAAATGTAACAAAAATAAAATAGATACTATTGGAGATTCTACGTGGAATGTTGCTACTCTTGGAGGTTCTAGATGGAATGTTGCTACTATTGAGATTCTGTTGCTACTATTGGAGATTCTACATGGAATGTTGCTATTCCACTAGCAAACACCCACAGAAGGTGAACTCTCCACAGGAAAACCAATGAAAGGCAAAACACACAGTGGATCCAAAAAAGTCCTCTCACAATGAGTGTCTTCCTGAACAAGGTCTTTATTGACAGTAGCAGAAATGACCCGTGTGGTCTTCTTCATTATTCTCCATCATCAAAACAATTTTTTGGGATCCCTGTCCATATATTCTATGTTTCACTTTTTTCAGTATCATTTCATTTTGTTGTATATGTATGTATGGAGAGTATGTAGTGATTTATGCCTTCGCTTACATATTTATTATAGATATCGTTGTTAGCAGCTTTAGTGCTTTTTTTCATCTGATCTACAAGGTACTTTTTTCTACAGATAATACTAGGTATGTCCTCTATATTTATACTTTATTATGTTGTGTATTTTATTCCATGCCTTGTCCTCATTATCTCTATGTGGTACAATTTCATATCTTTACATAATTCAATATTCTTTATTCTTTTAAAGTCATATACTCTTATATTTTATCATATATTTTTTATTATATATACTTTGCATCTTCATTCTGATGTTTTATTTGTCTAAATTTGTACAAGAAATTGTATATGGTATGTTCAAGTTTTTATTCATGTTTTTAATCATAATTGTATTTTTATGCATGTCTTTGTATATTATATTATTTTATAGACCCCTGACGCAGGCCTCACGGCCGAAACACGTCACGTGTCGGGTCATTTCTGCTACTGTCAATAAAGACCTTGTTCAGGAAGACACTCATTGTGAGAGGACTTTTTTGGATCCACTGTGTGTTTTGCTATTCCACTAGCAACATTCCATGTAGAAGGCTGCGCAGGCTTCTGTTTCTCTGAGTCTGACGTCCTGCACGTACGTGCAGGACGTCAGACTCACAGAAGCAGAAGCCTGCGCGACCACATTGGTGGAATAGCAACATTCCATGTAGAATCTCAAATAGTAGCAACAGTAGAGTAGTGGCCTAGTGGTTAGGGTGGTGGACTTTGGTCCTGAGGAACTGAGTTCAATTCCCACTTCAGGCACAGGCAGCTCCTTGTGACTCTGGGCAAGTCACTTAACCCTCCATTGCCCCATGTAAGCCGTATTGAGCCTACCATGAGTGGGAAAGCGCGGGGTACAAATGTAACAAAAATAAATATTCCATTTTTTGAGTATTTTACAAAAGGCTCTGTCAAACGTGAAGTCTTTTGTAAAATATAGAGGAGGACATGGGCAAATACACAGATATTTGTCAGGACCCACAACAGGAGCAGTGATTTCACAAAGTTGTATGAAGACAAAAAAAAAAAATAGCAGCATCACCAGGCAGTTTCTATGTATAAGTGCTGGCACTTATAGGTATAATTGGCCTTTTAAAAAAATGCACATGTAAGTGGCATCTATTATCAAGGGAAGCCACAATTATAATTTTCAGTTTACATGCGAAAATAATACACAAGGGATTAAAAGCATTAATCTCCTCAACCCCTTCTCTTAAACTGTGACCAAACATGCACTTTTTATTTTTTCCAATCCAAATTATACCAAAAGGTCAAGAATGTCTGTCTGTCTGTCTGTTTGTTTGTTGGTCTGAGGACAAAATAACTCTTTAGAAATTGTCTGGAATGGGATGAATTTAGGCATGAGGGAAAAACCAATAAAAAGACAAAGCATTAAAAATGAGCCAAAACAGACTGGAAATTCCAGAGACATAAGCACCCCACCCCCCACTGGCCCAATACTTTTCTTTAGCAAAGAGCGATTGATAGAATATGATGAAATTTAGCATATGGGAAAAAACTGTAAAAAGACACGCTGAGTTCAAAAACGGGCCAAACTGGACCAGGAATTCCAGAGAAATGAGTCTCCCAAACTACTCCTCCTTCACAACTGCCCCATACCTAGATACCTTTCCTGGGTGGGTGTCTCCTAACATGGAACCTAGCATCGTATAGCTATAATTTGGTCTAATCTACCCAAGGTGCATCACTTTGCATTTGCACATGCCCAAACACAATCCTCCTGCAGAAGTACCCTGATGATCGAAGCTAATAGCGCAAAACGACCCGATGGAGGGGCGGGGAAACCCGTATTATCGAAACAAGATGGACGTCCATCTTTCGTTTCGATAATACGATTGGGGACGCCCAAATCCTAAAATTTAGGTTGTCCTTAGAGATGTTTTTTTTTGTTTAGAAAACGAGCCCCTTAAGGTGTTAAGAAGGGTAAGTGATTGAGCTCCTATTTATAGGTCTAGCCCATTTAAAGTGTGTTCTTCAGTACTGAACACCTGGAGTAAACTATCTCTACATACTTTATTTATTAATAGTACAAGTTTCCTTAGAGTTCAGCTGCACCATCTTGTACTGTTAATTTGAATCCCCTTCCTGCCAGCAGATGAAGGTAGAGAAACAGATTTTTTTCTAGTTACAAGAGCTGGTGTTCTGTGGAAAACTCCAGAATTTTCTCTACCTCCAGCAGATGGTAGGTTGTTTGGGTTGATGCAACCATGTCCTTGGCCTAGCTCCCAGCAATGAAGGCTAAGACCGCACTGCTTGATAGAGCCTACATAAGTACATAAGTAGTGCCATACTGGGAAAGACCAAAGGTCCATCTAGCCCAGCATCCTGT
Source organism: Microcaecilia unicolor (assembly GCF_901765095.1). NCBI lineage: Eukaryota > Metazoa > Chordata > Amphibia > Gymnophiona > Siphonopidae > Microcaecilia > Microcaecilia unicolor. Next base: position 40,169,980 of record NC_044035.1, on the reverse strand, counting down.
CACCGACAGTGGCCAATCCAGGTCAAGGGCACCTGGCACGCTCCCCAAACGTAAAAACATTCCAGACAAGTTATACCTAAAAATGCGGAATTTTTCCATTTAATAGCGGTTTCCAGTTCACAGACCAAACCTGGTAGAGCTTGCTAACCCTTTGACTGTGTGACTCAGCTCCGCAGCCCCCCAGTCATCACCCATGGGCAATAACACGCTAAGGGTGCTCGGTTCCTAAGGGGCCCTTGCCACAGGAGTGCATCTCCATCCCCATATACAGCTTTTTCAGTTTCTTTTCTCATCTTCCTCTGTCTTTCCCCTTGATCCCTTTTACCTTTTCATTTTCTTTGGGTCTGCCTCATCAGCACTGTTCTGTTGTTTTTAGTCATGGCGTAAACCACTTAGCCGCCTATCCAGGCTCAATTTTGCAGTATATCAAATATACTTGACTTAAATTAGAAATCCATCTGCGATACCTGGATCTGACTTCTTAGCAGAACTTAATGTTTTGTTTTTTCCTTTTGAATTCATCCCTTTCCAAACCATTACTATACATTCTTTCTTTTTCACAGCACTTTACCCAATTTACACCCTCTTCCGTTCCCTACCTCTACCACTTTCCTCCCTTATCCTTTCTTAGTCCACCTCTTTATATATTATATTTAAATGTTTTATCCATTTTGTGGTATCTTGTAAATGTGTTTTATTATGTAAGTCGCATTGAGCCTGCTACAGGTGGGAAAGCGCGGGTTATAAATGTTACAATACAATACAAAAATAAATAAATAAAATAAATTCCCTCCACTCCACCCTGTTCTCCTGCCTCCCCCCCCCCCCCCCCCCCCCCCCCCCCCAGGCTCCCTAAAGCTCCAGGTAGCCCATGGGAAATTTTTAATCTGGCTGGGTTGCCTGGTCTAGCATTATTTCCCTATGGTGAAACGTATAAAGCTAGTTAGCCCATTAGTGCCCAATGTTCCCATATTTGTTCCCACATATTGGAACATTGGGCACTAATGGGTTAAAAAAAAAAGAAGAAAGAAAGAAAGAAAAAAAGGAAACCCACACCCGAGAACCAGGCAGCGAATGACATAAACCTGGTGAGTCCTGGTGGCTCTACTCATGGTATTGACAGTATATAAAAGCTTTATTTTTATTATTGAGAAGCATAACTAAATTTCACTTTTTACCAATGCCATAAAGTCCCATTTTCTATTTATCTGACCAGGTTAGGTATGTGAAGGCGAGGGGAGGATCAACTATAGGAACCTCACTGGGTTGTTGTTAATGAATGCTTATAATGGTTGCCCCTAAACTGGGAGTACAAAGGAGGAAACTGTTGGGTCAAGAAAAAGTAAATATTCATAAGAGATTTTAACAAACTAATGAAATAAATGTTTTAACTGTTAAATCAGTTTATGATACCTCTTTCAACTGTGGTGCAGGGCTTTGGTGTTGTTAGTGGATCCTTTATGTAGACAACATTCAACTCATTGTTTTTACTGATGCTGATCTCCCAGATATTAGTAATCTAAATGTTACTTTGATTTCAGTTGCCCAGTGCCTATCTCAATAGATGTTGGAACTCAGTCCTAGCAAAAATCATAGTTCATACTGCTTTGTTTCCTTCTCAGTGTCTTAGGGGCTGTAGTACAGACCACGCCTAGTCACTGTGGGCGGCGTTGATCCGGGTTCCACAAGGGGAACGACTGGCGGTCGGGAGGATCTTGGCGATTCGACTTCCTAAATCTATGTGGCTGCGTCTGAGAGCATTCAGCAGCGTAATGACCGAATTGCTGGCAGCGATAACACTGCACATCAGGATAGCGATCAGGACTAGGCCTAGAATGGTAGTCCCGGGGACGCCTATTAGTATCGGGAGGGCCCAGTGGGGGACCTCTTTGAGGTTGAGGTCGGTGACCCCGTTCTTCAGGGTAGTCAGTTCTGCAATCTGGGCAGTAAGGCCGTTGGCCTTAATTACGGGTATTATAGTCGTAACGTTGGTCAGCATACATGACTACAACAGGGGGAGAGGTCTCGGGGGTACTGGAATCAGTGTCAGAGCTCTTGGAGGCCTTTTTGTCTTTAAGGTCCTCTGTCTGTAACATATCCAGATTAGTGCGTATAGTCTTATGATTTTGGACTTCATCTTGCTTATTTTTAATAAGCCTTCTACAATGATGTAAGATATGTTCCCGAATTTTAGGCCATTTTTCCAGTTGGAGACCAACTGTGTTCTCTAATTTATTTCTGATCTCTGAAGGTAGGGTTCCTTTGAGCAAATGGTAGAACACAGGAAGAGCGTTATCGGAGTCAAATTTCTCCTCCGTCTCTTCCTTAAAAAGTTCTTGGAGTCTGAGTAAGTAGGCCTCAATGGGCTCGGAGCCAGCTTCCCACCATTGGGAGGTGATAACAGAGAAATCTTTGAGGGCCGGATACATGGTCCGGATCTCCTGGAACAATCTGGTTTGAATCTCTGTCAAGGGGTTGCCATTGTACTGGTTGTCAGTAACAAATTTGGCATAGCCCGCTTGAGTGAATAAATCGGTGACGCTAGCGTGCGGGGTTCTTCCCAATAACGCTTTCATGTTGCCAACGGACAGAGTAGTGCCTAATGTAATATCTTGTAATTTCTTCAACCATCGGTTGCCACCCATCGCAATATCTGGGAGCTGAAGTATAAGGCCATTTAGTTCAACAGCCGAAAGTGGAGTGTACTCTGTATGAGGAACACCAGCTGACATCCTGTTCAGAAGGGGTAGGAGTTTAACATCTGGGGAAGTGGTTGGGCCTACAGTAGCGGTTGGGGGAAACTGATTCTCATACTTCTTCCAAACCTGAAGGCCTTGGATTAAGTATAATGTGGTCTCCTGGTCCCAATGGGGATCGGGGTGGTCATAGATGAGATCCCGCACTAACAAGAGCTTGTCAGAACGCAGGGATCCTTCACGTGGGTAAAGGGCGGACTGGGGCTGGAGAGCCTCAGACCATCCTGCAGCCCCAGTCCATCCTGCAAGATCATCAATCCATGTAGTGCCACATATTGGGCAGGAGTGGCAGGTGGATTAGATAGGGTGTGCAATGTCGATGGAGTGCCAGTATCGGTGGCTAGGAGCACTGTAGATTTACGTGGCCTGCCAGTGTCTGGAAGGCACCGGTTAGTACCCTCGGCAGTAAGATAACTTCTAGGTTGACGCTGCCTGGTGTTGTGAGCTATAGAGTCTTGTTGCGGGGGTAATTTGGATGTCATGGCAGCGGATGCAACTGTGTCAGGGATATCAGGACACGTGTTCATGGAAAGGGACTTACGTAAGGAACAGATTCCTTCAGAAAGAAAAGCAAGGTCATCCCCCATACGGGCCAATGTTTGGCCGAATGGTGGCAAAGAACTTGCCCCTGAAGGGATCGGTGTACCACGTGGAAGGGCCGTGGGTAGAGTAAGGCGAGGTGAATTGTCTGCAAAGGAAGGGATCGGTTCACAATCCTCAAGGGAGGAAAACTGGAACGTTGGAAGGGGCTCATCACGGATATCTTCCTCACCAGATTTGGTAGGAAGGAACAGGGGATGCTTAAGAGCTTCCAACTCTTCTTCTGATGGAGAAGGTCTAAGCTTGGGGCGCGCACCCAAAATGTCCCATCTAGGGGGAGTAGAGCATTCGGGAAAAAGAGCAGCAGCAAGCAAAAAACAGGGCACAATCATATTTGGTCTATAAAATAATGAGTGGAACGGGTAGATGTGAATTGTTTGTTTACTGTTTCCAAAAATATTAGGACTAGAGGGCATTCGATGAAGCTACAAAGTAGTAAATTTAAAATGAATCAGAGCAATTGTTTTTTCACTCAATATGTAATTAAACTCTGGAATTTGTTGCCAGAGAATGTGGTAAAGGTGGTTAGCTTGGCGGGGTTTAAAAAAGGTTTGGATGGCTTCCTAAAGGGAAAGTCCATAGACCATTATTAAAATGACTTGAGGAAAATCCAGTGCTTATTTCTGGGATAAGCAGCATAAAATGTTTTGTACTTTTTTGGGATCTTGCCAGGTATTTGTGACCTGGATTGGCCACTGTTGGAAACAGGATGGTGGGCTTGATGGACCTTTGGTCTGTCCCAGTGTGGCAATACTTGTGTACTTATTTACTAAGGTGCGCTAACAGATTTATTATTATTATTATTATTTGCAACACTTATACCCCGCGCTTTCCCACTTATTAGCAGGTTCAGTGCGGCTTACATAATATAACAGGTTTACAAGATAACGTAGAATGGATGACAGCTGTAATATAGTGTAAAAAGAGGTGGACAATTAGATGGGGGTAAGTAAGATGGGTAAGGGAGGAGGGTGGTAGAGGTAGGGAGTGGGAAGAGGGTGTATATTGGGATAGTGTGTTGTTAATTAAGGAAGAATGTATAATGAGGGTTGGAAGAGGGATGAATTCAGAAAGGATTGAGTAGGGAAGCATATTTAGTGTGCGCTAAATGATAAAATGCCCATAGGAATATAATAGGCTTCTTATCATTTAGTGCATGCTAATCAATAACGCACACTAAATCCATTAGCGCACCTTAGTAAAAAGACCCCTTGCTCTAGCATTTTGTTTGGCAAACGTCTTCTGTTGTCAAATCGTCTTTGTATGCTTTGCATCTGATCTGCTCACCGTTTTCCTGAAGATCAGGGATGTACAAATATTGATACCTGCACCTGTTTTGTTCAGATTAGATTACTACTACTACTACTATTTAGCATTTCTATAGCACTACAAGGCATACGCAGCGCTGCACAAACATAGAAGAAAGACAGTCCCTGCTCAAAGAGCTTACAATCTAATAGACAAAAAATAAATAAAGTAAGCAAATCAAATCAATTAATGTGAACGGGAAGGAAGAGAGGAGGGTAGGTGGAGGCGAGTGGTTACGAGTCAAAAGCAATGTTAAAGAGGTGGGCTTTCAGTCTAGATTTAAAGGTGGCCAAGGATGGGGCGAGACGTAGGGGCTCAGGAAGTTTATTCCAGGCGTAGGGTGCAGCGAGACAGAAGGCGCGAAGTCTGGAGTTGGCAGTAGTGGAGAAGGGAACAGATAAGAAGGATTTATCCATGGAGCGGAGTGCACGGGAAGGGGTGTAGGGAAGGACGACTCAATACAACTCCCTCTGTATTGAGTTTAGATCATTTACAGTTAAAAAAAAAAAAAATTACAGCTCATCCAAATTACAGCTGTGAAGTTGCTGTCTCATACTCCTAGAGCTGATCATGTGACTTTTCTTTGTTCAGCAAACATTGGCTACCCTGTTATTTATAGATCAAATTGTAAGGTTTTATTGCCAATGCACGGAGCTGTTTCTACTGGTTATTGTAGATATTTAGCTACTTGGTTTCTTCCTTACATACCTTTGTATGCGTTGTGGTCATCACAATACTACTACTACTACTTGACATTTCTAAAGCGCTACTAGGGTTACGCAGCGCTGTACAGTTTAACATAGAAGGACAGTCCCTGCTCAAGGAGCTTACAATCTAAAGGACAAATGTACAGTCAGTCAAATTGGAGCAGTCTAGATTTCATGAATAGGTATAAAGGTTAGGTGCCGAAGGCGACATTGAAGAGGTGGGCTTTGAGCAAGGATTTGAAGATGGGTAGGGAGGGGGCTTGGCGCAAGGGCTCAGGAAGTTGATTCCAAGCATAGGGTGAGGCGAGGCAGAAAGGGCGGAGCCTGGAGTTGGCGGTGGTGGAGAAGGGTGCTGAGAGGAGGGATTTGTCCAGTGAGCGGAGGTTTCGGGTGGGAACGTAAGGGGAGATGAGGGTAGAGAGGTAATGAGGGGCTGCGGACTGAGTGCATTTGTAGGTAAGAAGGAGAAGCTTGAACTGTATGCGGTATCTAGTCTCTCCTACCTCCCTCAAAAATCCTTCTAGATACTGCTTGGTGTTCATCTTTTACATATTTGGACCCGGTTTTGTGGAATACTCTTCCTATTGAACTTAAAACTGAAAGTTCATATATTAAGTTCAAATTAGGATCTAAAATGGGGTCCTTTGTGCAGAATTTTACACTAGTATATGTGTTTTGTCGTTTTTTGCAGCCCATGCAGGTGTGACAGCTGCTAGGCTAGTGGTCTCAACTGTCATGTTTTTTTATTTTTGTTTGATGTCTGTATTGTTTACTAGTAAAAAAAGACCCGTTTCTCAAACAAATGAAACGGGTGCTAGCAAGGTTATCATGTAATGGCGATTATGTTTTTAAGGGAACCGTTAGGAGAGAGACTGTGTGCGAGTGTGTGGGTGTGTGAGAGAGAGATCTCAGAAAAGGTTTGAAGCCTTATACAGTAGCTGAGAGCAGGAACAGACCATGCTGACACCATCAAAGCTTTGCTCTCAGTATCTCTATTATCTGAACAGCTCTGTTAAACCTATTATCTTCCCCTCCCTTTTGCTTGTTCAACTTCAGAAACCAAAACCTACTCCCCCTCCCCTTTCCTTTAACCCTGGAGGCTGGCTGACGTCAGCCTCTTAAAGATGTTACGAACCCATGCAGCCAGATGGAGGCAGTGGCGTAGCCACAGGTGGGCCTGGGCAGGCCAGGGCCCACCCACTTAGAGTTCAGGCCCACCCAACAGTAGCACACATTTAGCGGTAGCTGGTGGGTATCTCAAGCTCCGCCAGCTGAAGACTTCCCTCTGATGGTAACGAAAACACTACTCTCCATGATTCCGGCACCTGTGCATGCTCAGTTTTCAGCGCATGCCTGCTGCAGACTGCCATGGTGGAAAGAAGCATTTTCCTGCCAGCTGAGATATATATATTTTTTTTTTTTGGGGGGGGGGGGGGAAGAGAGAGAACACTTGGTGCCCACTCACTTCTTGCCTAGGCCCACCCAAAATCTGTTGTCTGGCTACGCCCCTGGATGGAGGTGCAAATTATTATATAGGATAGTTGTTATGTATTTAAGGGGCCCTTTTACTAAGACCTGTAAGCGTCTACACGTGCCCAGCGTTCGCCAAAATGGAGTTGCCGCACGGCTACCACATGGCTCTTGCGGTAATTTCATTTTTTGTGCACATCCGAAAATAATTTTTATTTTCTGCCACGCATATCGGACACGCGCCAAGTGGCATTTGGCGCGTAGGTCATTACCGCCTGGTTACCATGTGAGACTTTACCGCTAGATCAGTGGTTGGTGGTAAGGTCTCAGACCCAAAAAGGACGCACAGCAATTTTCAATTTTGCTGCACGTCCATTTTCAGCAAAAATTTCAAAAAGGCCTTTTTTACAGTTGCTCTGAAAAATGATTCTGAGCGCGCCCAAAACCCGCGCCTACACTACCACAGGCCATTTTTCAGCGCATCTTAGTAAAAGGAACCCTTAGATAGTTATTCTATATTTTAGTGTTTTGTATTATTTTGGTATTTTAGATGATTTATTGACTTATACACTGTAATCGCAAATTGGGCAGAGGAATAACCTAATGGCTAGAGCAGCAGGCTGGGAACTAGAGGGCCCCAGTTCAAATCCCGTAGTGGCTCCTTGTGGCCTTGGGAAAGATATTTAACCCTCAATTGCCTTGGGATAGTCAAGAGAGACAGGGGCAGCCTCACTTCATTTAAGGTCTGCCATAAGTTATTCAGGGCTTGCTGCTTGTAGGCAGCAGGAGCTAGAGAGAATTCAGAAGGTTCATTCCGTTAACTTGGGAAACTAACAAATTAATTCTTCTCTTTTAAATTTGTGGTGCCAATGACCAGTTACATTTTAACTGGGCAGCTAATTGGTTAAAATTTAATTTGTTAAATTTAGGAGGCGCAAAAGGTAGACTTGGGAGCATGCCAAAAGGTTAACCGAGTAGCTCTGATATTCAGCACTATCTTGTTAATTTTATCCAGTTAGCTTGGACTGTATAAATAGTTAGCCTAAAGTTAATCAGCTAACTGTTTCAATTAAGTCAGATTACTAAATATGCGGTCTTAATGTTAACCAGTTAGTTAACTAGAAAATCTATTTGTTAACCTCAACCAGACATCTTACCACAGAACACTGGCCCCATAAAATTGACTCACGCTTTGTTTGCAGTGATGTCTCTTGAACAGAATTATAATGGCAAATTGACCAGGTTGGTCTTGGTCTTTTGTAGTACGTATGCTGTGAACAAAGTTTGAATACAGCCCAGAGAAAACAATAATATTTATTTCGTTCTTTTTATGGCTATGAGGCATACACCTTTCTGTGATGCAACCAGAGCAGCTTTACATATAAGAACATAAGAATAGCCATACTGGGTCAGACTCAGGATCCTGCTTTCAGCAATAGCCAGTCCAGGTCACAAATACCTGGCAGAAACCCGAGTAGTAGCACAATTCCATGCTACCAATCCCAGGGCAAGCAGTGGCTTCCCCATGGCCATCTCAATAAAAGATTATGCTCTTTTCCTCAGGAACTTGTCCAAACCTTTTTTACCCCACCGACCCTACATAAAATTACCTGGACACCTGCGACACAACTTAACCAAAGACCCTATTTGGCATTACCTGACTCTTCCTCCCCCTCTCCCTCTTTAAGTTCCCCCCAATTCTACCAACCATACATGTATCTTACCCACCATAATATCACCTTGTATTCATTCATAAATTGTATTTGTTCAGAGCGGAACCGGCTAACGCCGTTAACGGTTAATATGTAAGCCGCATTGAGCCTGCAAAAAGGTGGGAAAATGTGGGATACAAATGTAACAAATAAATAAAATAAATAAACCCATATATTCTAACCACCATTACCACATCCTCCGGCAACAAGTTCCAGAGTGAAATAATATTTCTTCCTATTTGTTTTAAAAGTATTTACATGCAATTTCATTGTATGTCCCTGGTTTTTCTACTTTTTGAATGAGTGAAAATCGATTCACCTTCACCCACTCAACACCACTGAGGATTTTGTAGACATAAGTACATAAGTACATAAGTAGTGCCATACTGGGAAAGACCAAAGGTCCATCTAGCCCAGCATCCTGTCACCGACAGTGGCCAATCCAGGTCAAGGGCACCTGGCACGCTCCCCAAACGTAAAAACATTCCAGACAAGTTATACCTAAAAGTGCGGAATTTTTCCAAGTCCATTTAATAGCGGTCTATGGACTTGTCCTTTAGGAATCTATCTAACCCCTTTTTAAACTCCGTCAAGCTAACCGCCCGTACCACGTTCTCCGGCAACGAATTCCAGAGTCTAATTACACGTTGGGTGAAGAAAAATTTTCTCCGATTCGTTTTAAATTTACCACACTGTAGCTTCAACTCATGCCCTCTAGTCCTAGTATTTTTGGATAGCGTGAACAGTCGCTTCACATCCACCCGATCCATTCCACTCATTATTTTATACACTTCTATCATGTCTCCCCTCAGCCGTCTCTTCTCCAAGCTGAAAAGCCCTAGCCTTCTCAGCCTCTCTTCATAGGAAAGTCGTCCCATCCCCACTATCATTTTCGTCGCCCTTCGCTGTACCTTTTCCAATTCTACTCAATCATATCCCTCCTCAGCTGTTGCTTTTCCAAGCTGAAGAACCCTACCCTCTTTAGCCTTTCCTCGTACGGGAGCAGTTCTATCCCGTCTATCTATATCTATATTATCTACAGGTACTTTGGAGACAAATCTGTAGTGGAGAAGTCTCTTCTCCCTACTGCTGTCTAGTCCTGCCTGTGGGCACCAACGTCTTAAATCTGGCCCTGTAAATGTTCCAATGTCTTGTGTGCACATTGTAAATTAATGTGGAATTAATACAGGATGCTGTGATAAGAACGTAAGAAATGCTATATTGGGTCAGAGTAAAGGTCCATCAAGCCCAGTACCCTGTTGCCGCTTGTGGCTCATCCAGAGCACAGTTACCTGGCATGATCCCACTATGGAAGCTGAATAGGTCTGGTAGTTGAGTATTGACAAAGTTGTCACATGACCAGGAAATGGATTCTCCTTTTTGTACAGCTTAGCCGAAATTGGGTGGCGGAGCAGGTGGGGGAAGAGAGGTTGGTGGTTGGGAGGCGAGGATAGTGGAGGGCAGACTTATACGGTCCGTGCCAGAGCCGGTGATGGGAGGCGGGACTGGTGGTTGGGAGGCGGGAAATACTGCTGGGCAGACTTGTACGGTCTGTGCCCTGAAAAAGGCAAGTACAAATCAAGGTAAGGTATACACATGAGTTTATCTTGTTGGGCAGACTGGATGGACCATGCAGGTCTTTTCCTGCCGTCATCTACTATGTTACAGGACGTGAGTTGGATAGAAGTATGCTAACATGAGGACGGTATATATGGTCAATGTAGGTTAGTAAAGTACTTCTCATCAGGAGTGACTTCACCCCATCCCTGGCAGTACTGTGAGGTAGATGTGATCTAGGGAATATTATAAGCTAGAACAGAGTTAAAAAATTTTTTTTTTATTTGCAAGAAGTTTTTATTAAACAAAGAAACAATACATTACTGCGGCAAGAAAAAAACATTAGGTGGGAGGTACTACTGCAATAGTTATTACAAATATAAGAAAAGTACCTCATTCACCCCTATACTAAATCCATACGCTCCTGATATAGGTCACAGGAAACTTCAACTTTTAGTAACATTTTCTTTTCAGTACAGGTTATCAATAGAAATCAAACAAAATAAAACATGGAAAAGAAAATAAGATGATACCTTTTTTATTGGACATAACTTAATACATTTCTTGATTAGCTTTCGAAGGTCGCCCTTCTTCGTCAGATCGGAAATGAGCAAATGTGCTAGCTGACAGTGTATATAAGTGAAAACATTCAAGCATTACTATGACAGTAAAATAGATACCATTGGAGATTCTACATGGAATGTTGCTACTATTGGAGATTCTACATGGAATGTTGCTACTACTGGAGATTCTACATGGAATGTTGCTACTATTAGAGATTCTACATGGAATGTTGCTATTCCACTAGCAACATTCCATGTAGAAGGCTGCGCAGGCTTCTGTTTCTGTGAGTCTGACGTCCTGCACGTACGTGCAGGACGTCAGACTCACAGAAGCAGAAGCCTGCGCGGCCACATTGGTGATCTGCAAGGGCTGACTTCTACATGGAATGTTGCTAGTGGAATAGCAACATTCCATGTAGAATCTATAGAAATCAAACAAAATAAAACATGGAAAAGAAAATAAGATGATACCTTTTTTTATTGGACATAACTTAATACATTTCTTGTTTAGCTTTCGAAGGTTGCCCTTCCTCGTCAGATGGGAAATAAGCAAATGTGCTAGCTGACAGTGTATATAAGTGAAAACATTCAAGCATTAGTATGACAGTCTGACAGGGTGGGAGGATGGGGGTGGGTAGGAGGTATGCATGGGGACATCAAAGCATATCATTGATATTCTAACAGGATGGGTGTGGATAGGTGAGGGGTGGGGTGATCAACAGAGAAATAAACAGAGAAATACAGCTTATGGTTTATAATGGGTTAGAAAACCCAAATCCTTATTAAGTCCTGTTTGTTGTGTGTCAAAATATTCAATCATTCTTATTTCAAAGGTCTTACGTTCCTGTATTGTTTTAAAATTACCTTTCAGTATTCTTACTGTGAAATCACTGGTGTAATGCTTTGATGTTTCTCTTATATATACTATCTGCTACCACATTTGCTTATTTCCGATCTGAGGAAGAAGGGCAACCTTAGAAAGCTAATCAAGAAATGTATTAAGTTATGTCCAATAAAAAATCTTATTTTCTTTTCCATCTTTTAGTTTGTTTGATTTCTATTGATAACCTTAAGAGTGGACTAACACGGCTACCACACTCCTCTTTTCAGTACTAAACCCCTTAAACCCCCACCCCCCTTCTTTTCCAGATACCCTCCCTCCCTAACAAACAAACAGAACAGAGTTAAAATTTAAAATGAATTTAGATGTTGAGAGACTATTAGTAGTAGTAGTAGTATAAACTGCTCACAAGTTAATTAAAAGTATTGACTAGGTGATTGATAAGACCTATACTACTACTATTACAAATCATTTCTACAGCGCTACCAGTCGTATGCAGCACTTCACAATTGAACGTGAAGAAAAGACAGTCCCAGGTCAAAAGAACTTTTTGGCTTTTCTCTAACTTTTATTGTTTCTGTTTTAACTCTTGGGGAACACCTCTAGTCTCTGTCTCCCCTAGGTGTTAATTCTGAATCATAGGGTGCATAGTTTTTGTATGGATTCCTTCTTTCTGTAATGGTCTAATCTCATAGTGTCGCGCCCCCCCCCCCCCCCCCCACTCCAAACCATTAATATATTTGTTTCTACAGTAATGCTCAAAAACAATTTACTGAAAGGCATAGGGGAAGCAAGAAAAGCTGAGATTCAGGGAAGTAGTGGGAGAAGCCTGTGGCTGAACACCAGCAAGAAAGGCACATTCTGAAAATAATTTTTGTCTGGTTATTCATAGCCTGAAGCTATTTATGTGCTACAGTATAAAGTATGTAGACAAAATATATTCAAAGCATGGGAGCCTCCCTCTACTTGAGGGTACAGCTCCCAAATTCCTATCTGTATACTTGCAAAGAAACAGTTTTTGTTATCTAGAAATGAAATGATCTCTCACAGTCTAAATAATTGGTCAGAAAATGAGCCTACTCTCCCATGGCTGATATTTGCTACCAGTAGTCTCAATAGAGCTACTGGATTTGTGTTTCCAAAATAAGCACTGGATTCAGGCTGCTTGTAGTTGTTATATTCAATGGCTTTGTAGTCATAAAATGATAGCTCTTTAAGTACATACACTTGTTTGCGTGTGATTGAGTCAGTACTTTTTGCCAAGGCCCTAACAGAGATAATGTTACAGGGGGTGCTTAGGTGGAAGGGCCAAAAGAGGTGTTTATTTTAAGCCTGTGTGCCTTTACAAAATAGGCACCCAGAAAATCTCCTGTAGTGCCCAGCTTCACATGCACACATTTACACCTCTTGTGAAAAACGTATACATGTGCACAAGTACTGTTTGCATATACAGGTGATCTTGCCTGCCACTGCCGCTCCACGGTAGTGGCCCAAGGACTTACGAACCCAGTGCTCCCGGGGAAGAAGCCTGACAGTATGCCAAGGTCCTCGGGAACGCGACAATACCCCTCTCTATGCAGCCTAGCATTTTTCTGGCCACAGCCGTCACCTTATCGCATTGTTTCTTCACCTTCAGATCCTCCGACACCAACACCCCAAGCTTAATAATCTCTCCCCTCCTCGCCAGTATCTCTCTCTTGGGTTTCTGCACCCCAAATGCATCACTTCTCTATACAATTGTGCTATCTATGGGATCCTTTGTACCCTGGCATTGTGTTATCTCAGATACTCTGTACACAAACATTGTGTTATCTCTGTGACATATTGTACCCATACATTGTAAGCTGCACTGAACCTGCTATCAAGCGGGAAAGAGCGGGGTATAAATGCTACAAATAAATAAATACATGTGTGTGAGGGAGTGAATGGTATAGCGGCAGGTGTCACTAGGAACATTCCCTCACTGAAGGTGTAGGTTAGCCACCTTACAACAGGTGGCGCTAAGAGGTTGCAGTTTAGCTGCTTGGAAGCAGGTGGCGCTAAACTGCCAAAGTAGGTCCCTAGTCAGAAGGGCAGGGCTCAGAGGGAAGGAAGGTTAAATGCCCCGACAAGAGTGTAGAACCAGTGAGGCCCCGAGGCAAAAGGTCTCCAGGAGAGAGATCCCGCGTTCAGAGATCTGCTGGAGGGAGGCTCCAAGTGAAGGAATTCTCCCTAAATTGTTGGCTGGGCTGCGGTACCTTTGGGGAAGTCTCAGGGAAGCAATGTGTGGCCCAATCTCAGAGGTTTACCCGAGAAAGGACAGAAGATTGCAAAGGTAATGTTATTTGGGTTGCTGACCAGCGTTGGAAGAAGTCTGTGATAGGGGAACAGAATGTTCTACCAATAAAGTTTTTCTTTGATTTTTGCACTGCAACTGCCTGTGTCTGTGAAATATTGTAGCCAACCGCCAGTCACATTATCTCACAATATGTATTTTATAAAATAAGCACATGCATTACAGCTGTTCTCTAGTCCGCTGAAACTATGCCCTTAGGAATGCCTATGCAGAGTCTGCATAAAAGCATATGCAGTCTTTTTACAGGTATATACACGTCCTTTCCCATGTGTAAAACAGATAGAAAAACCTTTATAAATTTCCCCCAATGTGGCTGAAAATTCTTCAGAATCAAGCCATTTGAACCCACCTTTTGACATATACAGTACACCAGTCTACGCCCCCCCAACTGTACCACTTACAGAGTTTAACAGGTAAAGGAGTAACTTTATAAATGTGTTTTCATGTGTATTTGATAGTATCTGCCTCTTATTAAAAAACCTGCATATACAAGTACTTGCGATGACAAAAACTTGGGAACTGATATGTGACTTTAGTGTAGGTGCACTTTAGGGCAGAGTTTGGGTGGGAGTCATGATTTGCGTGGGTACTTTACAAGAAGTAAATCGCATAATCCCAGAATGATCTTGTAAAAATGCATAAACATCATACTTTTGCACACGTTTACAAATCTGAGTAATTTCCAAAAACTATTTACCCCAGGAAATAGTTTTGAACCTTAGTTGCAGGGAGAGTCGGCAAATGTACGTGTTACCGATTCTTGGAGGTAGTGGGTTAGTTGTTTGGCCTTGACTACAGCTACTTTTTCTCATCCTTCCCTCCCCCCCTCCCAAAGACGCTTCCACCCTAGGCAGCCACGTCATCTGCCGAATGGTGAAGCCTGTGTAAGGGACTTTTTTACAAAGCCGCGGCAAAAACTGGCCTGTGGCAGTTGAGCGTGTCTTTTGTGTGTGCGCCAGGCCAGTTTTTATTTTATCTTGGAAAAGGGGCCTTTTTTTAAGGGGACGGAAAATGGACGTGTGGCAAAACAAAAACGCGCACGCGTCCATTTTTGGCCTGAGACCTTACCGCCACCCATTGACTTAGCAGTAAGGTCTCGCGCGCTACCCCGATGGCAGGCATGCAGCGCACGCACACTGCCGTCTACTGCTGGGTAAGTGCCACGCGGTAGAAAATGTTTTCTACTGCGTCTTGTCAACATGCGCCAAATATAGAATTACCGCCCGGGGCACACGGTAGGCAGGCGGTAATGCTGATTTGGCACACGCTGGACACACATGGGCCCTTATGTGCCTTTGTAAAAGGGCCCCTAAGAAAATAAAATAGGGTTTGTACAGTTAATTGCCCTTGGTCTTTCTACCAACTAATGGTATCTGTTTTGGAGCAAATAAATATGTACCAAGTGAAGTTCAACACACTTTCTTTGCACACTAGTCGCTATTTTCATTTTTTTCCCCCAGATGTAATTTCTAAGTTTATAATATACGGAGGGGCATAATTGAACGAAAATGCCTATCTCCATGGGCGTTTATCTCCGAGAACGGGTCCGTGAAGGGGTGGACCGAACCGTATTTTGGGAAAAAATAGACGCCCATGTTTTATTCAACAATGTGTGAGCTGGGCGTTTTTGTTTTTCAGCGTTAATGGAAAATGAAAGCGCCCAGCTCAAAAATGAATAAGTCCAAGACATTTATTCGTGGGAGGGGCCAGGATTCGTAGTGCAGTGGTCCCCCTCACATGCCAGGACATCAACCGGGCACCCTAGGGGGCACTTTTACAAAACCAAAAAAACAGGTAAAAGAGCTCCAGGTGCATAGCACCCTTCCCTTGTGTGTTGAGCCCCCCAAATCCCCCTCAAAACCCACTGCCCACAAGTCTACACCATTACTATAGCCCTAAGGGGTGAAGGGGGGCACCTACATGTGGGTACAGTGGGTTTGGGGGGGTTGGACGACTAATAAGCATTAAGCAGCACAATTGTAACAGGTAGGGGGGATGGGCCTGGGTCCACCTGCCTGAAGTCCACTGCACCCCCTAACAACTCCTCCAGTGACCTGCATACTGCTGCCAGGGAGCTGGGTATGACATTTGAGGGTGAAAATAAAAAGTTATGAAACATCATTTTTTTGTGGTGGGAGGGGGTTAGTGACCACTGGGGGAGTCAGGGGAGGTCATCCCCAATTCCCTCCAGTGGTCATCTGGTCATTTAGGGCACTTTTTGGGGCCTTATTCGTGAAAAAAACAGGGTCCAGGAAAAGTGTCCTAAATTCTAGCTAAAAACGCATACTTTTTTCCCATTATCGGTGAAATGCGCCCATCTTTGTTCGGCAGATAACCACGCCCCAGTTCCGCCTTCGCCACACCTCTGACGCGCCCCCATCAACTTTGTCCGCATCCGCGACGGAGTGCAGTTGAAAACGTCCAAAAATCGGCTTTCAATTATACCGCTTTATTCGTTTTTGTGAGTTAAACGTCCATCTCCCGATTTAGGTCGGAACTTGGGCGTTTTTCTCGTTCGATTATAAGCAGGAAAGTCTTCTTGTATAAAATTAGCCATGAAAAAAATTGAGGATTAGTTGCTGAACCCAATGTTGCTTAATCTGATTAGAGTATTCACCTGATTAAGACGAATGTTTCCAATTTAGCTAGATATATTATTGTTTTACACTCCTGTTATAGCTCAGCAAACATGCATCACTTCAACAGCCTCTCAGCTAGCATAGACTGCAGATAACATAATTCCATAGAGAAACCTGATGTATCCTAATCTATATGATGCATGTTCGTTGTTGCTGTATGAAAACCAGATAAATTAGGTATGCACTTGATCATTTTGCGCAACAGCATCAATAAAGTATAAGCTAGTCATCTGTTTCGGGTTTTTTTCTTTTACTCGTAGCGGAGTTCATAGAAGCCAGTCCATTTCTGTGGTTTGCATGTCGTTTTGTGTTCAGTGCTAAGTGAGAGGCTTTGTTAACTTTACCATTTGCACAGTATTCTTGTCAAGAAGAAACGCTGAATCTCTCTTCAGCCAGTGAATACACGGAAGATGACTGAAGGCATGAGATACAGTGAAGACAAATTATAATCTTAACGAGCTCTTAGAATTAAAAAGGAATAAAAACCTCATTAGTTTTGCTGATGAATAATTGTGACAGGAGCTACATAATGAAGAAAAGCTGCCCATGCAGTATTTCCTCGGTTCTGTACAGTTCCTGATGTAAATAATAAGAATCCTAAACTCATTTTAATACAATTTGTGGTTGCCAGTTGTATTGCTGACAACATGGAAATTTAGAAATTGATAGGCCCATTTAGCCTGGCCACGTTCTGTATCCACAAAAATATCGTAGAACCTGGCTGATCTCTGGCTTTGCTCTTGTTTCCCCCCATCACTGAGAATGTTCTACTCCTTTTCGATGTCTTTCATTTCTGTACTGATTTTGTACCTCTACTAGAAGACTGATTTGCATATCCTGCTCCATTTTTAAAATTAGCAAATAGTCCTGATGCACTCATTTTTTTCTTTATGTATAAGTTTTCAGACTTTTCCATCAACAGAAAAAGATTTAACATTGGCTTAATTGACCTGGGTTCTTGTTTTGAGTGAGCCTGAGAGCTAGGGATACCCCAGTCGTGAGAACAAGCAGCCTGTTTGTCCTCGGAGAAAGTGAATGATACATACCTGTAGCAGGTGTTCTCCGAGGACAGCAGGCTGATTGTTCTCACCTACCCTCCCTCCTCCCCTTTGGAGTTGCGTTTGATCATTTTGCTTGTCATTCAACTGAGCGGGAACGGTCACGCACGGGCGGGAAGACGGCCGCGCATGCGCGGTGGGCGTGCCCTGCGTGCGGGACCGCCCGCAAAGTTTTGTTCCGGTTGGTGGGGGCTGCCGTGGACGTCAATCCAGTCGTGAGAACAATCAGCCTGCTGTCCTCGGAGAACACCTGCTACAGGTATGTATTATTCACTGCCTGGCCACGTTCTGTATCCACTGAAATATCATAGAACCTGGCTGATCTCTGGCTTTGCTCTTGTTTCCCCCCATCACTGAGAATGTTCTACTCCTTTTCGATGTCTTTCATTTCTGTACTGATTTTGTACCTCTACTGGAAGACTGATTTGTATATCCTGCTCCATTTTTAAAATTAGCAAATAGTCCTGATGCACTCATTTTTTTCTTTATGTATAAGTTTTCAGACTTTTCCATCAACAGAAAAAGATTCAACATTGGCTTATTCATTCTCCAAGGACAAGCAGGCGTTCATGTTCTCACAGCTGGATGACGCCATCCAACAGAGCCCAGTGCGGACACTGACTAGCGATATTAACAGTGAACTCCCTAGCAGCTTTCCATAGCACATGTGCTGCTGCCTTCCTGTGCCAGCACAGGTCTCTCAGTCTTTGTTTTTCCGCAGAGCAGGAAGGAGAGGTTATAGATCACTGTTCCATTATGTATCTTCCCACTATTCCAGTACAAGTGGGATAGTCTTGTCCATCGACCAGCAGGTGGAGGTAGAGAATACAGAGCTGGACTGTAGCCTATATACACAGACCCCTAGCTCACCCCCTCAGTATTTTCTATCTCCAGCAGGTGTATAGACGTGGCTTTCTGTCTTGTGTACTGAGGCCTGGTCCAGGGTCTGGCCGTTTTTGGTTCCCAGCTGGATTTTATTGGCCTGGATGTGGGTGTCATAGCTGGTGACACCAGGTCCCTGTCACTCAGCTTGAGTAGTTCAGGAGTGCTGTGCCTACCCGTTTTCTTCTGGGAGCCTGTTTAACAACAGCAGCAATTTAAAAAAAAAAACAACAATAAAAGGGCAGTGCGGTTCACACAGTGGCTGGGGTTTCCTTTGGACGGTGTGGGGCACAGTGTGCTTTCAGCCTGGTAGGTGTCCTGAGGTGAGCGCTGCGCTCTGGTGGGGCCGGACGCAGGAGTGCTCAGGGCAGTTCAGCTGGGAGCTCTTCCTTGCTGCCGTGCTTCCTTCCCCTCTGAGGTCCACACTTTGTCGGGTTCACACTTAGTTAGGGGTGCGGCAGAGTGTGTGCAGTGGCAGCACATGTGCTGGTAGTGCGGTTTGGTCGCAGGATGTTGGCTCCTAGAAAGGGGTAAAACGCTGCTGTAAATGTGGAGCCAGGCGAGCCGCTTCAGGCTGCTGCCCGGATTGCAGACCAGACTCCGCGCTAGATGTGCTGAAGCAGGGGCTAGAGATTCAGCTGTTCCTGAGGCATTGTGGAAGGGGGAGGGGGTTCCCTGCATCGGCGGCCTGTTCTTCCCGGCTTCAGCAGCATGACTCGTCTCTGGAGGGTGCGGGAGTGATGGCCATTTTTGCTGGAACTTTGTCCGCCATGGAGAGTGAGTGTGAGGCTTGTTGTACCTACTGGTGGCAGAGGAGAAGGACAAGCTCTGCCTTCCGAAGCTGGATTCCTTGGTTACAGCAGTAACCAAGAAGATGATCCTACTGGTGGAGGGGAGATTGCTCTGAAGGATCTCCAGGGTAGGAAGCTTGAGCAAGCTTTGAAGCATGCCTTTGAGGTGGCAGAACTGGGCCTTCAGGCCTTGGTGTGCAGCTCTTTGTGGCACTGACATGTTTGCAATGGCACCAGAGGGCTGGTGCTGAAGGGTCGGGTTGCTTCACCCAGCTGGAAGTGGGATTGGCCTATTTGGTGGACGGGGTCTACGACATGCTGCGGGCGTTTGTAAAGGGCATGTCGTTGATGGTGGCCACGTCTCTGGGTGGTGGAAGTGGCTTTGAAGGTGTGCCTGGTTAAGCTGCCCTTTCGGAGCAAGTGGCTATTTGGCGAGGACCTCAGCAATTTGTTTAAGAAGCTCGGTGAGGTCAAGCCGCAGAGGTTCCTGGAAGATAAACTTCGTCCAGAGGTCCGAGTTCTGGGCTCACGAGACAGAAGTTTCGGGATAGCTAGAAGTACAGACCTGGCAGGTCACAGTTCAGACAGAGGGCACACTTTTTGTCTCGGCAGCCTTCCTTTTGAGGCGACAAGAAATCGTGTGACCTGGTGGGATGCTTATCATCTGCCTCCAGACAGACTCAATGATGCCAGGCCTGCCCTCTTTCCTGTTACTTTTGGAGCATGCCTTCTGGCATTTCAGGGAGAGTGGGCCAAGATTACTTCAGATCAGTGGGCCCTCGATATTCTCCAAGACAGTTACAAATTTGGAGTTCTCCCGCTCGATTGCTCCTCTCTTCTTACAATCCTCTAGTCGGGGACCTGTCATGGTGGCACAGGTTCAGAGCACCATCGACAGGTTGGCTCTCGGGGCCATTGTGCCCGTCCACCTAGCCGAGCAGGGCCTGGGGCAGTATTCCATCTACTTGGCTTTGTAAAAGGGTCCCTTAAATAGACTTCACCATTTGGCACATTATGTGGCTGCCTAGGGTGGAAGTCTTTTTGGGGGGGGGGGGGGGGGGGAGTAGGAGAAAAAGCAGCTGTAGTCAAGGCCAAACAACTAAACCCACTAACTCCAAGAATCACAACTACTTCGTGGTGTCCAAAAAAGAAGGCTGTGTGCATCCTGTGTTGGACCTCAAAGGGCTCAATCACTACCTAAAAGTCTCTCACTTTCGGATGGGAGACTCTGCGGTCAGTCATCACCTCCTTTCAGGCAGGCGAGTTTCATACCACGCTCGATCTCAAGGAGGCGCACTTGCATATTCCCATCTGGGCCCCACATCAGCAGTTCCTGCGATTTGCATTGTTGGGCTGTCACTTTCAATTCAGGGCCATGCATGTTTGAATTCCAGACAGCATGATATAAGCAGTGAGACTCCCTGAAGGAGAAGGGTTTATGGTGCTGAGCCATTGGTGTGGGAAGGGTAAACTGGATGGGCAGTATGGTCGTTATCTGCCATGATGGTTTCTGGTTTTGTGATTTTTGAAAGCTAGTCAGAAATGTATTAATTTAGGACTCCTTTTCAGTTTTGCCACTAATCAGTAGCGCAACTTTGTAAAAGGAACCCTTAGTATAGTAAAATCCTTTGTAGTGTTTATGTAAAGTCTTTTTTATCTTGTTACTGTTTTTATCTTTTGTGCTGTGCCTATTATTTGGGCTGATATTCTGCTATCTTGATAGTGTTTATTTTTTTAAACACCAACCCCCACAATTAAAATAAATAAGTCTGGATAGTCAGCGCTGATATCCAGACTGGGGCCAGTTCTGACTACCTTCGTAGAGTGGTGATATGCAGATGGCAGCAATATTCGATCAGCTATCTGGATAGCTAACCGGATGACGTTTGGACAGCAGTTTTTCCAGAGAGTTATCACCACTAACTGAGTCCCTGCCAGCTCCACCTATGCTAGGATAGTGCCAGGGAAGTTAATAATTTCCAGCTGCACTGTCTGTAACTAGCAGCTATATTTATTTGGATAGCGGGTTCTACTATCCAGATAAGCACTTCTGAATATTGACTTTATTATTAATAATAATAAAAAAGTTATCACAGAACGCCACTAGGCCTTTTGGAGAACTACATATTGCTTTTTCATTGTCTCAGTGGTGCTCTACATTTCAAAGATGGTCCCAAGCTGTGAAGAAATAAAAGTTAGTATCTCTTTTTGAGAGGTGTCACAGGGAAGAACAAAGATATTTCAACTTGGCTGACATGGAAAGCAAACGGTTTTAATGGTTTTTCTAACCCAGTTACCCATTTCTTGTTAAATGCATTCTCTCTTTTTAGGAACAGTGAGAGAGACAGACAGACAGAGACTCTGCACGCGTTTGTGTTCTGAATATGTCTCGCATGACGTACTGAATCTTAATTTGGCAAGTTTATAATATGGGAAGGATGAAATAGAAATCTCATGACTCAAAAGGATTTGGCAGCGTTACAGAATCCCTACAGTGAACATATTATCCCTGAAACCATATGGAAAGATTACAGAAGATAATGGTGAATAATCAAAATGTAAATGGATGAATTTGAAAACTAGTTAGTGTGATTGTAAAATAACGGGTAAACATCTACCGCCCATCTCTGAACGGCCTCTAGTTGTTTGCTTCATGAGGGGCTTTCTTCTATTGAAGCTTCCTATCAAGCATTCCACAGTGTCATGGGACCTTAATATTGTTTAAACCCAGCTAATGGAAGCTCCTTTTGAGCCACTAGATACCTGTAATCTGAAGTACTTGACCTGGAAGCCTTTGACTCCTTCGAGGGTAACAGCTTTAATTTAAGTAAATTCCTTGAAACATCCACAGATAATATTTCTTTAAGAGCTACCCTCTTGGTCACCTATGTTGCAGAGAAAGATAAAATGTTGTTATTGAACTCATAGTTTAGGGGAAAAAATTGCCTTTTTGTGGTCAGAGAATTCAAATGTTTCCCAATGTAGCTACACAAATGAGAATGAAGTTGTTTATTCTCATTTGTGTAGCTTAAGCTACATTGGGAAACATTTGAAGTTTCCCAATGCAACTGGGAAAGTTGTTTCTTCAGTTAAAACCTAAGGTTTTACAAGTAGGGGGAACCTTCTTTTTAAGATTTCCATGTAAGTGTTTGATCTCTTTGCAAGGGAACCAGTATGGTTGCTTCATGATTATTGTTTCTTTATTGCATAGAGGTGTTTGTTTTAGGGTCTGTATTGATGTGATACCACTTAGAATTTGGATTTGATAAAAAATCTACAGTTTTCCTTTTTATTTAGTCTTCGGTTAACCCTTGATGGGGGGCTATGATACCGTTTATGTTTTGATATTTTTGATTTCTCTCTGTGGTAATATTTCTTGTTATTGTATTATGAATATAATGCATTGCAGAATTTCAGTTTTAAAAAATGTCTGTGTGGCAGGAGGTATCAAAGCATGGATACAGCCAATATTTTTGACTTGTCATCGTATGACTCCTAATAAGAAGAGTGGAGAAACTTGACAAATCAAAATAGAAAAATCTTTCCCCATATACTTAAGGTATCACAAATCAAAACACATACAACTACTTTCAAATGGAAAGAAAAGACCTAAGTGATACTTGAAGTAAATAATCGGGTTACCCCTCAAAGTCGGAATATCCCACTATCACATAACTGGTCTAAAAAAAAAAAAAAAAAACTCCACTGTGTAACAGAGATAAGTGATTCAAAGTTCCACAGCTCTACTTCAAAATGCAAAACTCAAGATAATAGAATTCCAAATTTGTAGTTCATGTTCACAGTTCAAGTTCAAATGTCTCAAACTGTGCACTTATCTGAAAAGAGATGATTATCAAACATGTGATCCTCAAGGGTTGTTAAGGTACAAATCAAAAACCTTCGTCACACTGGATTCACCGCGAGCGGCATGCAGCCGCATCGCTTCTCTGTTGAATCCCAAGTCCCGACAAGGGTTCCTTGTTTCGCCGAGGTTTTGCTGCTTTCATTCTAGATCCTGAAAATGTTTAACATTAATTGTCCATATAAACATTATGGCTCATTTAAATCTAATACCGTCTTAAAACTTACCGGCAGCAAACAAAAATGGCAGCATAGAGTCCTCACTCTAACACCTGCTCCTTAAATAGATCATATCGTGATAAAGTGCATGAAAAAAAACATTCCTCAAGAACAAAATTTCTAACTACATAGGAGCTGCCCCTAGCACACGACTGCTTGTTTAACCATTAGCAATGGTTTCAAACTTATAGAAAAGGAAAAAAAAAAGAAAAATAATAGAATTACCCTATTTTTCGGACTATAAGACGCACTTTTTTCCCCCAAAATTTGGGAGGAAAATGGGGGGTGCGTCTTATAGTCCGACGGTAGCGATTCCGGATCGCCCTCCCCCCGAGTTCGGGATCGCCCTCCCCTACTCACGTCAGTGATGTTCCCTGGTGGTCTAGTGACGTCGGGGCAGGAAAGAGCCCCCTCTTTCCTGCCCAGTGCGCTGCTCTCCGTCCTTCTGTATGCTGCCTGACGGTCTCGGCGAGATTTAAAATGGCCGCCGAGACTCTCGGCGGCCATTTTGAATCTCGCCGAGACCGTCAGGCAGCATACAGAAGGACGGAGGAGGACGGAGAGCAGAGCGCTGGGCAGGAAAGAGGGGGCTCTTTCCTGCCCCGACGTCACTAGACCACCAGGGAACATCGCTGACGTGAATAGGGGAGGGCGATCCCGAACTCGGACAAGACGCACCGGAGCACCTAGGTTTTAGAGGAGGGAAAAAGGAAAATTTTTTTTTCCTATTTCCCTCCTCTAAAACCTAGGTGCGTCTTATGGTCCGGTGCGTCTTATAGTCCGAAAAATACGGTAATAGAAAAAAGGAATTTTTTTTCTTTTTTTCTTGTTTTCCTTTTGATTTTTTTTTATATATAATTCTATATCTTGAGTTTTGCATTTTGAAGCGGTCATGTGGAACTTTGAATCTCTTATCTTGGTTACACAGTGGACTTTTTAAGACCAGTGATGTGATAGTGGGATATCCTGACTTTGAGAGTATATAATGTGTACAGCACTGCGTACGTCTAGTAGCGCTATAGAAATGATTAGTAGTAGTAGTAACCCGATTATTTATTTTAAGTATCATTGAGGTCTTTTTTCTTCACTTGAAGGTAGTTGCATATGTTTTGATTTGTGATACCTTAAGTATACGGGGAAAGATTGTTCTATTTTGATCATATGACTCCTGCCATACTGTAATACCTTGTGCTTACCAGACATTAATAAAGTAAAGCTTAACATTTATCTCAGAATTAATTCAGCCATTCAGGTGACCTTCTTTCTCAATGGCCAAACATTGATGTTTCGGCAACTGCCTACTTTGGAGGTCGTTTCATCATTTCACCAATGGAGTATATAACAGCTCTCAATCCAAGTAAAACTTCCTGATATCATATATATATATATATATACACTAGACATCACGCCTTGAACTTCATTTCCATTATAAAGACATATCTTCTAGCTGTGTACATAAACAGCCATAAAATACAGCAAAATGGCGAGATGTGATGAACTATTCATTAAGCTACATCACTTATCGGGTCCAACAAAAGGGTGAAAAAGTCATTAGGCTCTACTGGGTTCAATAAAAAGATGGCTTTTCTGTGCCTAAATTGAGTCCTGCTGATGTCATTATATCTAAAATGTGATTTTATTTTTAGAACACAGACCTTCTTGTTTACGTTATAGAAGCCAAGAATACAATATAATTTCCATTTCATTCGAAGAAGGATCATCCAGTGATGCACCAGTGGTTGAATGAGAACTCTTAGGGGGTCTTTTACTTAGGCATGCTGCTGTTTTTAGTGCATGCTAAAACTAGGCGCGTGCTAAATGCTAAAGACGCCCATAGAAATACATTGGTGTCTTTAGCGTTGAGCGCATGCTAAAAACGTCAACACGCCTAAGTAAAAGACCCCTTTAGTGATAAATATACAAAGTATGACACTGGTAGCAGAACAGATTTATCTTTTGAGCCTTAGGTTATCCTTTGCACTGCCACCATGCTCTGATACTTTTGCCACTTCACCAGCACTTGTTCTTTGACTTAAATTGTTTTTCACTACTACATTAATTGAACCATCAGCAACATCTTTTTTTTAAAGGGAGACCAGGGAAGTCGGTACCTCCAGGAATTGTTGACCCTACATCTTTGATGCTTCAGAAACTGGATATGGATGAGGTTGGTTGATTGCAACCTCATTACAAGCAGTCAAATTTAACTTACTTAGAACGGGATGCTTTACAACAGCTCGTTCTAAGGGTTTCTTCTGAAGCCCCTTTAAGTGTAAATTGATCGGTTTCTGCGACGTTTTGTTTCTAAGTATGCTACAAACATGCATTCAAGACTCAACAACATCTTCATGTGGCAGAACCTGAACTTTTTCTTGCTGCAACTGACATTTCTTCATTACGTACAAATATTCAACAATGGACAGCTTTGGAAATTGTTGAAGATGTATTGAATTGATGACAGATCTACAGGTCCTTGCTGTTTTGCTAACACAATTGACTCTTTTGGCATTAACAAAATATTTTTCAGTTTCTGGCAACTTTCTGTTTTCAAATTAAGGGTATAGCCATGAGAGCTATAATGGCCCAAAATGTGGACAACCTGTATGTTGACCTCTGGAAATTGTTGGCTCTACAGTTCTTATTGTCTGGCTTTTATATTGTTTTGGAAGCGGTGTATAGACGATGTGCTTTTATTGTGGTCTGGCAGTTGTATGCAGCTGATCTGATTTATTTTATTTATTATTTATTTATTTGTTGCATTTGTATCCCACATTTTCCCACCCATTTGCAGGCTCAATGTGGCTTACAGAGATCTGTTATGGCGTTACCATACAGGATGTATGATACAACTGGTGTTCCAATGAGATCAGGGGTTGACAAGAAGAATTATTCAAAGAAGACATTCTGAGTGAGGGCGGAGTGGAGGAGTGATATAGTTAGGTTATGAGTTCTCGTGGTAGGCCTTCTTGAAGAGATAGGTTTTTAGTGTTTTGCGAAAGTTGGCTATTTCGTTAATTGTTTTCAAGTTTGTTGGCAGTGCATTTATGACCATTATTTATATCCTTAATACACAGCTGATTTATCCTTTGTGACTTTTTGTTTTTATTTGAGGATCATACCTGTGCAATATGGGTTCAAGTTCTTCATGCATTGTAAAGAAACTGATTTAAAAAAAAAACAAAACACTTTGTTAAAGTTTTCCAGCACACATCCTCAGCATTTGAAGAGAAGCTTACCAGTGAGTCAGTTTTCTATTCAGCTACATTGTAGATACTGTTCTGAGGTGGAATTTAAATCTGAGGTGGAATTCAACTTTCCATCTTTACAAATGCTTTTTGAATGTGTGGGAAAAGCATACAGAAAAACCTTATTTTTGGATAGGTCTGTTATTGCAACCTCAGGTGAAATCAAAAGTATTATTTTATTTCTATGTACATATATATGTATTATTGCCATTATGCTGTATTCTCTATTAAAAGATGAGAAGAATCTTCAGGGTTTGTTAGTAGTTTTGTCTCACATACAAAACATCAGTCGAGTACAAACAGCACATAAATGTAAAAAAGCAAACATAAAACCAATAACAAGCATAAAATAAACAACATATAGTTACTTTATTCTTATTTGCCTGTTGCTCATATTAGTCTACTTACAATGAAGGACTATCAGCCTTGTTGTCAGTGTTCTGATGACTTATATCCTGTTTTATTACCTGGATATAACTCAGTGTCAACCTTAAATATGATTTCTCTACAATTGCAGTGGTCCATGTGACAATTTGCCCTTGTGATCTCATCTATATGGGAAAAACGAAAATAATGTTTGCACGTGATTAAACGGGCACAGGTGTCATTTAGCTAAACATTATAAATGATTGGATTGCCCTTTCATTCATTGGGGGAGGGGTGTTGATATTGGCCATAACCTATTGTAGGGGAAACTATGTTGGATTTACAGTTTAAATACAGTGTTACTAGTGGAACT
Source organism: Microcaecilia unicolor (assembly GCF_901765095.1). NCBI lineage: Eukaryota > Metazoa > Chordata > Amphibia > Gymnophiona > Siphonopidae > Microcaecilia > Microcaecilia unicolor. Next base: position 40,142,697 of record NC_044035.1, on the reverse strand, counting down.
CAACTACATAGAAAGGGTTTTTATAAAGGGGCACCTAATTGGAGCCTATTTCATAAAAGAAAGTAGGTGCCTACTTTTTTCATAGAATGCTGGCATAATCGGGTATATACACATGAATGTGGTTAAGTGCGAGTACTCACACAAGCCTTAGAGCCTAAATGGTTAGATACTATTAGCTTTGTGCGTTTAAGTGCAGACTCTGCCCACCTGTAAAATACATTTATGTGTGGTTCTAGTCATTTACATACATTTTTGACAACTAATATTAGCGCCTTCTTTACAAAATTACCCCCAGAAAGGTTAATTATGTAAAACGTTTACTAAATCAAAAAGACACCTATTTGTAACCTGTTTTTATATTATAAAGACACATATTTTGGGCCTCATTTTCAAAGCACTTAAACTTACAAAGTTATATAGTAACTTTGAAAATACGCCTCATAAGCACTTATGTATCTTTATAAGACAAAAGCACAAATCCAGCCGAAATCACGTCTGAAGCGAAGCTGTGTGACAGCATGGAAATCGCAACTTCACCTGTGCTGCTTCCAAAACCCTCCCCAGAACATGTCTACCCTCAAGCTGCATAAAAGTTTGCATGTTCTGATCATTCTCCATACTTTTATATGTACAGTAATTTTATTACAGGAATTTTACTGGTGAAAAGGTTTTTAGGAAATTATCCTCCAAATGGTCGTTCTTTTCATTGAATCAAGTGGGGCCTGATGTTACGCAGTGTGGCTTGATGGATAGTGTATCACATCTCATCATTTTGCTGTCCTTTATGGCTGTTTATTTATACAGCTGAGAGATGTAACATGTTGGGGGTGGAGCCAAAGATGCGATGCCATGATGGGGGAGGTGACTAGCATACATATGACACTTTGTTTCAAATTAAAATCTGTTTTGTGCTCCGTTAGTGAAGCAATGAAGCGACTACTGAAGCAGGCAGTTGCTGAAACATCGATGTTGAGTCATTGAGAAGGAAGGCCGCCTGAACTGAAGACTGCATTAATTTTGAGATAAGTGTTTAAGTTTTACTATATTAGTATCTGGTGAGTACAAGGTGTTGCAATATGGTAGGAATCAGGGCCGACTTAACCATTGGACCAGGTGAGGCTCTGGCCTTCAGCACTGGTGATTAAAGGCACCAAAATACCCAGCCTCTGACCTCACCTGGCCTACAGGTTAAGCCTTTTCTTTCCCCTTCTGATTTTTTCCCCCTTTTTTATAATTGTAAGCTGAATTCTCCTCCTGCACATGCTGCCACATACACGTGCACTCTTTTGCATGTATTTTAAAACGTCTGTACTGTATGATGACAGGTCCTTTTCAAAAATACTGCGGGGACTGTACACGTCCCAACTAGAGACCTACATGGGAACGGGGTTTGCAGGGTTCCCGTGGAAATGTAAGCTGTTCCTTTGCCAGCCTCTCCCCTACCAAGTACTTTAAGCTCAGCCTCCTCCTCCTCGCTTTAACAGGGCAGATGTGGAAAGTCTTCCATTAATCCTCTCTGCTTCCAGGCTGATGTGCAGGCCTCAGCTCTGACATAGGCACGAGCATCAGAGGTCACCTGACCTACTGGCGTGTGCGTGTGGCTACCTCTCAGCACACAGTGCTAGTGAATCAGAGACAAGTCTTACATGTGCACACCAGATTGTTCCAAATTCGAACTTCCGTTCCTTCCTTGCCTGCAGTGCTGTGGCTCAAACCCAGAGAACGAGACAGAGAGCCGACCAGATTTTTTTTAGGTGCCATTAAATTCTTGTGGGGGGATAGGTGTGAACGGGTAAGATTCCAACGGGGATGGGTGGGATAGGTTAGATTCCAGCGTGGACGGGCGGAACAAATACACGCATGTCTTACATAGCATGTGTTTGCAAGGAGTGGGGGCTCTCAGTTATGTGCCTAAGTTATGGAATACTGTAAGTTAACTATGTATCTGCGACACTTAGGCTTTCATATTTATACCACCTGTATGGCTGGCATAATTCTCATGCCTAAATGTTGGGCACCTTAAAAGCTGGTTGCATTAGTATTCTATAAAGGAAAGTAGGCGCCTACATTCTTATATAGAATAAGTTTGTACTTCGCGCCCTCCAAATGCCTGTCATAGGATTTCCCCTAAAGACATCTGGAGGACACACGATAGTAGCTTTTTCTATAAGGGAACATGGGCATCTACTTTCCTTTATAGAGCACTGTAACCAGCTATGCATGAGCACTTATGCCAGCCATAGAGCCATAAGTGGAATCCCTGCCTCTGTTCCGCCCGTGCTTCTGTATTGCTCCATGCTGCGTCCTCATCTTGAGTATTGCATTCTATTCTGGTGGCCATATTTCAAAAAATATATAGCGGAATTAGAAAAGGTTCAAAGAAGAGCGACCAGAATGATAAAAGGCATAGAACTCCTCCCATGTGAGGAACGGCTAAAGAGGTTAGGGCTGTTCAGCTTGGAAAAGAGACATCTGAGCGGGGATATGATTCAGGTCTTTAAAACCCTGAGTGGTGTAGAATGGGTTAAAGTAAATCGAATTTTCACTCTTTCAAAAAGTACAAAGACCAGGGGACACTCAATGAAATTACATGGAAATACTTTAAAAATAAATAGGAGGAAATATTTTTTCACTCAGCAAATAGTTAAGCACTGGAACTCATTGCCGGAGGATGTGGTAACAGCGGTTAATGTATCTGGGTTTAAAAAAGGTTTGGGCAGGTTCCTGAAGGAAAAGTCCTTTGTCTGCTAGTGAGACAGACATGGGAAGCCACTGCTTGACCTGGGATTGGTAGCATGGAATGTTGCTACTCTTTGAGATTCTGCATGGAATCTTGTTACATTCTAGGATTCCAGAATCTTGCTATTCTTTAGGGTTCTACATGGAATGTTGCTACTATTTGAGATTCTACATGGAATGTTGCTACTAATTGGGCTTCTGCCAGGTACTTGTGACCTGGATTGGCCACTGCTGGAAGCAGGAACCTGGGCTAAAGAGACCATTGGTTTGACCCAGTGTGGCTGTTATTATGTTCTTAGGCTCTGCCCCTTTGCAAATACACGCTATCAGGGGCATTTTCAAAAGAGAAGGGCGCCCATCTTCCGACACAAATTGGGAGATGGGCGTCCTTCTCTCAGGGTCGCCCAAATCGGCATAATCGAAAGCCGATTTTGGGCGCCCTCAACTGCAGTCCGTAGTGGGGACGACCAAAGTTCACGGGGGTGTGTCAGAGGCGTAGCAAAGGCGGGACTGGGGCATGCTTAAGAGATGGGCGTCCTCGGCCGATAATGGAAAAAAGAAGGGCGTCCATGACGAGCATTTGGTCGACTTTACTTGGTCCATTTTTTTCCCAGACCAAGCCTCAAAAAGGTGCCTAAACTGACCAGATGACCACTGAAGGGAATCTGAGATGACCTCCCCATACTCCTCCAGTGGTCACCAACCCCCTCCCACCCTAAAAAAAAAAAAAAAAAAATTTTTTTTGCCAGCCTCTATGCCAGCCTCAAATGTCATACCCAGCTCCATGACAGCAGTGTGCAGGTCCCTGGAGCAGTTTTAATGGGTGCAGTGCACTTCAGGCAGGCGGACCCAGACCCATCCCCCCTTACCTGTTACACGTGGTGGTAGATGGGAGCCCTTCAAAACCCACCATAAACCCACTTAGGGCTATGGTAGTGGTGTATAGTTGTGGGGAGTGGGTTTTGGGGGACTCAGCACACAAGGTAAGGGAGGTATGCACCCGGGAGCTTTCTTTGAAGTCCACTGCAGTGCCCCCTAGGTTGCCCGGTTGGTGTCCTGGCATGTGAGGGGGACCAGTGCAGTACGAATGCTGGCTCCTCCCACGACCAAATGCCTTGGATTTGGTCATTTTTGGGATGGGCGTCCTTGGTTTCCATTATGGCTGAAAACCTGGAAGGACCATCTCTAAGGACGACCATCTCTAAGGTCGACCTAAATGTTGGGATTTGGGGGTCCCCGACCCTATTATCGAAAGGAAAGAGGGACATCCATCTTGTTTCGATAATATAGGTTTCCCCGCCCCTTCGCCGGGACGTCCTTAGAGATGGGCGCCCTTAGAGATGGTCGTCCCCGTTCGATTATGCCCCTCCACGTAAGTTAAGTGCATATTTACAGAATAGCACGTAGGCAGTGTGTTAGCTTATACACAAGTAAGTACACACACAAATGCTAGTGTTCTAAACATTTACATGCACAGTGGGTGCATAAATGTGAGCATTTGTGTTATAGAATTATCCCCTTTGTGCAGTATTCAGCTTTTCAGTCATGTGGAAATGCGGCTTAAAATATGCTGTTTGCCGCCTCCATATGTAGATATAAATGTCAATTCCTGTTTTCAGCCCTAGGCAAATGATTTATGATGTCACTATGGAACCTGCTAATTATTTAATGTATCTGGAAATGAGATTTCCAACCAGTTAAGGGGCTGTCATGAGCTTTCTGGTTTCATCAGAGGAAACAGTTTACATTTTGAGCTTTACACACATCTGCTCATCACTGGTATTTGATCAAGTTCATTTTGCTGTAGGTAATGTTATTGTTTAATTTATATTTGTGATGTATAGTACTGTTTACAGCTCAGCAATAAAATTCTACCACAGCATGATGCTAGATTAGAAAAATAATCCTTCTCACGGCGTGATTCAAGAAGGATAAATAGACTGTGTTTAACTGTAAAAAAGTGAGGCAACAGTAGAAGCACCACATAGCGATATCTGTTTAAGTGCTAAAATGCCTTACTTTAATAAGTACGTAAGTATTGCCATACTGGGACAGACTGAAGGTCCATCGAGCCCAGCATCCTGTTTCCAACAGTGGCCAATCCAGTACCTGACAAGATCCCCACACCAGTACAATACATTTTATGCTGCTTATTCTAGAAATAGCAAAAATGTATATGGCTTAACTTTCTCCGATTACACAGTATAGACTACTGAAAAATGTATGGAAGGGAGAAAGTCACTATGAACACTTGTAAATTGCAACGAGGTGGAGTCTCATATCACTTAGCACAAATCCTCATATCACTCCCATGGTGAATCTAAGCTCGTGCATTTGTTTTTAATCATTGACTATAAACCACCTCCACCCTATTGTTGCAATTAACTATAATAGTAACCTGTGCTCTCACAAACATCAAATAAAAAAAATCTATATATAAATACTCCAAAGACACTTAGCTTTGAAGAGCTTGTATTTATTTATTTTTTATTTTTTGTTACATTTGTACCCCGCGCTTTCCCACTCATGGCAGGCTCTATGCGGCAGGCAATGGAGGGTTAAGTGACTTGCCCAGAGTCACAAGGAGCTGCCTGTGCCAGGAATCGAACTCAGTTCCTCAGTTCCCCAGGACCAAAGTCCACCACCCTAACCACTAAGCCACTCCTCCACTCAACAATTCAAACTGGTGTGTATAGAAGCCCCGACAGGTGCCTGTTTCGCCATGCTTCTTCTGGGGGAATCTCACACCGTTTAGCCTAGCAAAATAAATCACATATGTGTCAACGGAATAATTTCAAATCAAACTACAAGTGTTCTAACATCATTATAACTAACTAACACAGACTTACTTATTATGTGTCTGATCGCAGCTTCTTTGCTGTCAATATAAAATGGCGATCCTGCTGTCTTATAGCCAACTAACGGCGGGAAACTATTGGCGATCACTTCCGTAACCGCCACAGGGAACTACAAGTGTTACATAAAACTGCCCCACTGCAACATAGTGTTCAGACCTCCCCCCCCCCCCCCCCCCCCCCATAAGAGAGCAGGATCGCCATTTTATATTGACGGCAAAGAAGCTGCGATCAGACACATAAGTAAGTCCGTGTTAGTTAGTTATAATGATGTTAGAACACTTGTAGTTTGATTTGAAATTATTCCGTTGACACATATATGATTTATTTTGCTAGGCTAAACGGTGTGAGATTCCCCCAGAAGAAGCATGGTGAAACAGGCACCTGTCGGGGCTTCTATACACACCAGTTTGAATTGTTGAGCATACAAGCTCTTCAAAGCTAAGTGTCTTTGGCGTATTTATATATAGATTTTTTAATATGATGTTTGTGAGAGCACAGGTTACTATTATAGTTAATTGCAACAATAGGGTGGAGGTGGTTTATAGTCAATGATTAAAAACAAATGCACGAGCTTAGATTCACCATGGGAGTGATATGAGGATTTGTGCTAAGTGATATGCGACTCCACCTCGTTGCAATTTACAAGTGTTCATAGTGACTTTCTCCCTTCCATACATTTTTCAGTATTCTAGAAATAAGCAGTGGATTTCCCCCAAGTCCATTTTAATAATGGTCTATGGACTTTTCCTTTAGAAAGCCATCCAAAACTTTTTAAAACCCCGCTAAGCTAACCACTTTTTTACATTCTCTGACAACGAATTCCAGCGTTTAATTACACATTGAGTGAAGAAGTATTTTTTCTGATTTGTTTTAAATTTACCACGTTCTAGCTTCATTGCATGCCCCCTAGTCCTAGTATTTTTGGAAGGCATAAACAAGCAATTCACGTCTACTTGTTCCACTCCACTAATGATTCAAGGAAGAAGTTTGAGCTGCCAGAATGAACCACAAAATGGATAATATGAAATATCAGATAAGTCCCAGCAGTAGGCTGATTGAACTCCTTCTTAACAAAAGGCGGTATATAATATATATTAGCTACCAGGGTGTAAGATTGTTCAGGTATTTTCAATATTTCTGTTAAATACCTCTTACTTTGAGACAGTTTTACGATCAACCACATTGCTTATCCATTGGCGTCTATACTAAGAGCACTGGGAATGGTTGTTGATCGTCACCCAACTTTTGAGCCACAACTTTAGATTGTAAGCTCTGTTGAGCATGGACTGTCTCTCTGTGTCAGGTGTTCAGCGCTGCGTGCGTCTGGTAGCGCTATACAAATGCTAAACCTTATGGAAACTGAGTAGAATTAGATCCTTCTTCTTCACTGTGACCTTCAGACTCTTAGCGCAGATGCGCGTTTTGCCACATTTAGACTAAATGCAATCTATGCTGGTTGCAGGGAACTGCTGTTAAGAAAACTCCAAACTGCCCATAACGCTGCATCTTGGCTTGTGTATAAAGTTTTGCGCTTTGAGAGGTCATCTCCACTGCTATCTAAACTGCACTGGCTCCCAATAACAGCAAGGGTTACTTTTAAACTTTCAGCACTTATCTACCAAATATTGTATGGTATGGCTCCTAGCTATATGTTTGTTGACCTTCCACTGTGTAATACTGTTCTTGGGTCTATAGATTATCTAGTGCTTTTTTTTTTTTTTTTTGTTACATTTGTACCCCACGCTTTCCCACTCATGGCAGGATGCAGCTTATATGGGGCAATGGAGGGTTAAGTGACTTGCCCAGAGTCATAAGGAGCTGCCTGTGCCTGAAGTGGGAAGCGAACTCAGTTCCTCAGTTCCCCAGGACCAAAATCCACCACCCTAACCACTAGGCCACTCCTCTTGCAGCGGGATTTGCTTATCAGGGCACGAAATGTTGGAACTCCTTGCTGAAGTCAAATAGGGGTCAGTGTGATTACATGATAGTCTGTAAAATGTTAAACCTTTTTCTTCTTTCGGAAATTTTAAGTATGGATACTGATCTCCCTGCCTAGTCAGTTACTGAATCTTTGTTTTCATTGTTTTGTATTGTTTTTTTTTTACTTTCTCTTTCTATTGCTATGTACTGTGCATTGTAGTCTGGTAGTATGCTCACTTTGTGTTCTGTATGTTGTGATTTCACTGTATTATTAGCCACATTGAACTCAAGTTGCAGGGATAATGTGGGATATAAGCAGGGGTGTGCTGGTAAATTTTTAACAACAGGCTCTTTCTCCGGACGTAGCCAGCTCTGCAATTGGAAGGGCCAGGGGTGGCTGGGGGGGGGGGGAGCAACACTTGCCTCTCTCTCCTCCCTCCCTTCGTGCAGGCACGCTACGCATACCTTTGCTGGCAACCAATAAATGGACTGCCACCACTCCCAACGTCTTGCTCTGAGCAGCATGCTGAAACTTCTCACACATGCTGGAGAAGTCCCAGCCTGCTGCTCAGAGCTGGAAACAAGGAGTGGGGAGCAGCAGCAGTCTATTTACTTGGCTGGCAGGGCTCAGCATCCCCACCAGCAAAGTAAAAGAGAATTCAGCAGGGGGCCCAAGCCCACATTTTGGGAGCCAGTTGTTAAGGTAGCCATGGAGGGCCCTACTTTAACAACCGGCTCCCAAAATTCTCAAAAAATTAACAACCGGCTCTTGCGAGCCTGTGAGAGCCTGCTCCAGCACACCACTGGATATAAGTGTCAAAAATAAAAGTAATAAGAGGCATGAGCGTGACAGAAGGAAGTTTTGGAAAATCTATGAAACAAAAGGGCTCATTTTCAAAGTACTTAGATGTACAGAGTTCCATAGATGACTATGGGGCTCTTGTTCGAAAGTGAAAAATGTCTTAAAAGTGGCATAAAACAGCATTTGAACATTTTTCTGGCCAAAACGTCCAAATCGGTATTTTCGAAACCCATTTTGCAGACGTTTTTCTATGCTGTTCATCTGCAGTGCATCCAGACCTCAAGGGGGAATGTTGGGGCATGTTAAGGGCGGGATTCGGGCATTCCTGAGAGGTGGACGTTTTTCAGCCATAATGGAACAAAACAAAAAATTGTCCAGGACTAAAACTAAGACGTTTTGAGCTAGACCTTTTAAAATAACGACTAAACCACAAAAAAGAGTACTAAATGATCAGATTACCATAAGTACATAAGTACATAAGTAGTGCCATACTGGGAAAGACCAAAGGTCCATCTAGCCCAGCATCCTGTCACCGACAGTGGCCAATCCAGGTCAAGGGCACCTGGCACGCTCCCCAAACGTAAAAACATTCCAGACAAGTTATACCTAAAAATGCGGAATTTTTCCAAGTCCATTTAATAGCGGTCTATGGACTTGTCCTTTAGGAATCTATCTAACCCCTTTTTAAACTCCGTCAAGCTAACCGCCCGTACCACGTTCTCCGGCAACGAATTCCAGAGTCTAATTACACGTTGGGTGAAGAAAAATTTTCTCCGATTCGTTTTAAATTTACCACACTGTAGCTTCAACTCATGCCCTCTAGTCCTAGTATTTTTGGATAGCGTGAACAGTCGCTTCACATCCACCCGATCCATTCCACTCATTATTTTATACACTTCTATCATATCTCCCCTCAGCCGTCTCTTCTCCAAGCTGAAAAGCCCTAGCCTTCTCAGCCTCTCTTCATAGGAAAGTCGTCCCATCCCCACTATCATTTTCGTCGCCCTTCGCTGTACCTTTTCCAATTCTACTATATCTTTTTTGAGATACGGAGACCAGTACTGAACACAATACTCCAGGTGCGGTCGCACCATGGAGCGATACAACGGCATTATAACATCCGCACACCTGGACTCCATACCCTTCCTAATAACACCCAACATTCTATTCGCTTTCCTAGCCGCAGCAGCACACTGAGCAGAAGGTTTCAGCGTATCATCGACGACGACACCCAGATCCCTTTCTTGATCCGTAACTCCTACCACTGGAGGAAGAAAGGAATGCTCCCCCCCCTTTACTCCCCCAGTGGTCACTGACCCCACCTCCCAAAGATGCGAAAAAAAACAGTACATATCAGCCTCTATGACAGCCTCAGATGTTATAGCCAGTCCTTTTAGTGCAGGAAGCAGTTCCCTGGAGTAGCCTAGTGGTTGGTCAGTGCACAGTGGAGAAGGGGACCCAGGCCAATAATCCACTCTGTAACACTTGAGGTGGAATGTGTCAGCCCTTCAAAACCCACCAAAAACCTACTGTCCCCACATATAGGTAACACCTGCAGCCATAATGGCTATTGTAGTGGTATATAGTTGGGTACAGTAGGTTTTTGGTGGGTTTTGGAGGGCTCACTGTACAATATAATGGAGCAACGGTGATAAATGTACCTGGGAGTTTTTATGTGAATTCCACTGCAGTGCCCCTTAGGGTGACCCACTGCTCTGCTGGGATGTTTGTTTGGCCAGTCTACTAACAATGCTGGCTCCTCCTGCATTTTTCAGTTGGACATTTTTTTCTTTTTCTGAAAATGGACCAAAAAGATAATGCACAGAGCACAAAAACATCTAGCAAGTGGCCATTTTTGAAAAATAAAATATACATTTTGCTGTCTTTTACCTTTTTTATTTTATTTGATTACACTTTTACAATCTATATGATTGAGTTGCTACTGTCGCATTCCTCTCCAACACCTGGTCTGTACAACAGCTGCCGTCAGTATTAGGTTTCTAATATTTATATATTTACTAGTAAAAAAGGCCTGTTTCTGTTTTAAAGGAAATGGGCGCTAGTAAGGTTTTCCTCAGAGTGTGTATGTTTGAGAGAGAGTGTGTGTGAAAGTGACTGTGTGAGAGAGAGTGAATGTGCAAGTGTGTGTGTGTGTGACACAGAGAGAGTGAGACTGTGTGCGAGTGTGTGTGTGAGAATGAGAGTATGTGCCAGGGTCCCCCCTCCCTCCCAGTTGCAGGGTCATCCCCCCCCACCGGGTCTGTCTCGCAGTTGCAGGGGGTTCCCCCCTTCCCCTTCCCCCCCTCTTCAGTTGCAGGGTCCCCCCCAGTTGCAGGGTCCCCCCTCCCTCCCTCCTTCCTCCCTCCCTCCGAGTTGCAGGGTATGTTTGTCTCCCCCCTCCTTTTGTCCTCCAAGTTTTAAGGCACTGTCTATCCAGTTGAAAGAGCTTTACACTTGTTTCAGATGGAACAACATTTTAAAAACGACAGTGTCAAGCAGCTGCAAGTTTTTGCTTGTTTTTCAGTATATAGCAATGACGGCTGCATAGGGGAGTGGAAACAGAGATTAACCAATGGGCTTCATTGCTTACCGTAGACTTGCTTTGCTGACTTCCACTCCTGTCTATTGAACTTGCTGCAGCATCTCATAGGTTTGCAGCCTTTGTTTTGAGTGAACGGGGATGACGGCTGCGCTGTAGTAGGAGCCGCTCCTCTTTGCCTCCTCCGTCTTGCAAGTCACCAGTGGACCCCGACCCCCGTCCTGAGCCCTCACCCGCCTCCTGCAGATTCGACACTCGCCGCAGGCGCTCGCTCGCCATGTTGCCGCCCTCCCTCTTCGTCCTCTCCGATTGAGGGCGGTTAGTGTGCGCGGGTGGTTCAGGAGGTTCGCAGGCAGTGTGCAGCGATTCTTAGGCAGGGGGAGGACCGTACTCCTCCCCCTGCCTGGGTTGCTGTTTGCTGCTGGCTGGGTCGCGGTTTCCCTGAGTCGCTGTTTTCTGCTGGCTGGGTGGCGGTTTGTTGCTGGGCGTCGGGCTGGACTCGGAGGCGCAGCCAATCAGTGGCACTTCTTTCATGACGTCACTTTTATCTACTCCACTCCATTAAGTAGACCACCTCTGGCCGGAAGCCACAGTTCCAGGCAGCCTCAGAACGTTGGAGGTGAGAATTATTATATAGGATTTATAGCGCCGTGGTCTGGCTACATCCGTAATTGTTCATCAGACCCGATGTTTCTCTTGGCTTTGGGTCTTGTCTTCACAAGCAGTTACTGTTTCTTACCACTCCTCACTGTGTTTTTAGGAGTTTCTTTTCTGCACTTCATTACTCACAATATCTCTAAGTCTCACCTTGCTTACAATATATGATATATATATATTTTATTTTTATACTTTTAATCCGATTCTTTTTATCTCTTTCTCATTAGCAGTTTTTAGTTACACTTGGGGCTATTGATTTTATATATATATCACCTAGTTTATTTTGTTTTCTTTAGTTTCATTGTTTTTGGTCCTTGCAACATTCCTTTTTTTCTTTCTAGGTGCGCTTTCTCTGTTCTCTGTATAGCGCTCAGAACATCTTATTCTTACACACTACAGGAAAAGATTGATAGTTTGGTCCACATATATGCTGTTGTATTTCATTTAGTGTTTGCTTGTGTCTTTCAGTATTTTCTTTATTTGGCATGCTCTTTCTGTGAGGACAGTTTTTTCCTGTTTGTGTTGTTTTGATTAACCCATTGAGCACGTTGCGTTCTTCCTACGTATGTACACGATACAGTATTACCAATTTGAGATTGGTTTCAGTTCATACACACATTATATCTACAACCCTATCCTGCTTATAATCGAAAGAGAAAAACGCCTATATTGTGACCCAAATCGGGAGATAGACGTTTATCTCCCAAAAACGAATAAAGCGGTATAATCAAAAGCCGAATTTGGACGTTTTCAACTGCACTCCGTCGCGGATGCGGACAAAGTTGATGGGGGCGTGTCGAAGGCGTGGTGAAGGCGGAACTGGGGCGTGGTTATCTGCCGATCAGAGATGGGCGCCTTTCGCCAATAATGGAAAAAAAATATGCGTTTTTAGCGAGAATTTAGGGCACTTTTCCTGGACCCTGTTTTTCCACGAATAAGGCCCCAAAAAGTGCCCTAAATGACCAGATGACCACTGGAGGGAATCGGGGATGACCTCCCCTGACTCCCCCAGTGGTCACAAACCCCCTCCCACCACAAAATATGCCGTTTCACAACTTTTTATTTTCACCCTCAAATGTCATACCCACCTCCCTGGCAGCAGTATGCAGGTCACTGGAGCAGTGGACTTCAGGCAGGTGGACCCAGGCTCATCCCCCCCCCCCCCCCTACCTGTTACACTTGTGCTGGTAAATGGGAGCCCTCCAAACCGCCCCCCAAACCCACTGTACCCACATGTAGGTGCCCCCCTTCACCCCTTAGGGCTATAGTAATGGTGTAGACTTGTGGGCAGTGGGTTTTGAGGGGGATTTTTGGGGCTCAACACCCAAGGGAAGGGTGCTATGCACCTGGGAGCTGTTTTACCTTTTTTTTTTTTTTTGTAAAAGTGCCCCCTAGGGTGCCCAGTTGGTGTCCTGGCATGTGAGGGGGACCAGTGCACTACGAATCCTGGCCCCTCCCACGAATAAATGTCTTGGAGTTATTCGTTTTTGAGCTGGGCGTTTTTGGTTTCCATTATCGCTGAAAAACAAAAACGCCCAGCTCAAAAAAAGATAAACGTCCATGTTTTTTCGAAAATACGATTCGGTCCACCCCTTCACGGACCCGTTCTCGGAGATAAACGCCCACGGAGATAGGCGTTTCTGTTCGATTATGCCCCTCCATGTGGCACAGTGTATCCTTTAATATGGTCTCTATGACAAATTTATAATAAGTTCCACTCTAAATATGTTATTCCATAATATGCGTATACATAGCTTTTTAATATTTATGTATTTACTTGTTACATTTGTATCCCACATTTCCCCACCTATTTGCAGGCTCAATGTGGCTTACATAGTACCATAATGGCGTTCGCCAGTTCCGGTATGAATGTGTTCCTTTCCTAGTCCAGTCTTGGTTTGTGTCTTAGTGCAGCCTGTGTGCTCTGTGCACGTCTGGTCTGTTTCTGCCTGTGTGCTTATTGCACTTCTAGTCTGTTCCAGTCCTGCTTGTTTAGTCCAGTCCACGTTGGAGGGTTTTGCCTGCGGCTGCCACTCATCGACAACAGCCCAAGAGCTCATGTTGTTCCTGAGTCCTTGACAGTTTGCTTAGTGCCTGGTCCGTGATAGGCGGTTTTCCACAAGCTCCTGACTTCTTCTGTCTGTAGCTCCTGTTCTAGTTTTCTAGTTCAGTAGAGCTAGGGGGTGTTCTAGCTGAGCAGTGCCAGCTGTAGGGGATACACCTGGTGATTCCAGGTCCCTCCCCCATTCCATACTCCTCTCCTTAGCTGTTCCTACCTGTTCCTTCCCTTCCTCACAGAATTTCCACTGCTTTAAAAAAAAAATTGGGGGGCATTCTGAGGTGGTAGGCTCCAGCACTTTCTTGAGTGCTGGCAACTAAATTTGGGAGAGTGAGTTTGTTTCCAGCATACAATCATCTGGGGTGAGTGTTCCCTTAAATTTTCCCTTCTTACAGAGCCCTCACGGTTTCATTTCTCTTTATGGCTGTTGAGTTGGTTAAACACTGCTCCCACTATGGGACACGGAAAGCAGCATTGGGACTTTACGCTGGGGGGGGGGGGGGGGGGGGGGATGTTCGTGCCCGGAGGGGTCGGAGGACACGTCTGCTGATCTTGGCATGACCGTCCTTTCCTCAGACAGCCGTGGTTTTGTGGCCATCTTGTCTTCCCATGGTGTTGATCTCGCAGTCTCCACAGCTGTTTTGTCACTCACATTGGATGAAAGTGTTGTTCTTGTGGCCTCCAGGGATAAGTCTTGGGAGAGTTTGGGGCTTTCCCACATGGGGGGGGGGGGGGGGGGCGGGGACTGAAGAGCTATTCTCATTGGAGTTTGTTTTATTACTGCATCGCACCTTTCTGCTGAAACGTTCCACTGAGGGGACGAATGTGCTGTCAAGTTTCTCAGCTTCCTTGGTGTCTCTTCCTGCAAGACATGCAATTCCGGGTTCCAAACGGAGATGTTTGGTCTCCAGTTCTGATGAGGAATTGGTAGCTCCTCCCTCTCCTGCCCCGTCTGAGGTACCATAGCCACATGTTCTGTGTCAGTGCACAGGATGGGCAGTTTGGAGGAGGGGGAACTCTTGGTAGATGAGGCGGATGACCCCATGGCTTTTGAGGGTCTTTCATAAAGAGAAGCTGTCTGCCTTTACCACCAAAGCCTTGCAGGCTTTGAATATTGATTCCCTGGAGGACCAGTCCACAGCATATGCAAATCCTAAGATGGCTAGCACCAAAACCTTTCCGGTTCATGGGTGATATAGGAACTTATCTCCAAGCAGTGGGCTACTTCTGATTCGGTTTCAGGATAGTAAGACGTATCGCCTGGATCAGACTTCCTTTTCTGCTAAGCCCCAATATTAGCAGAAACAGTCCTTTCGGATGGACAAGCAAGCTTTAGGTGCCTCTGGAAGGCCTTCTTCCGTCCCTCGCCCCTCCCAATGATGGGGTCTTGGGCCACTCGTTGATTCCTATAGGGGGATGGCTATCCCATTTTTATGAAGAGTGGGCCAAAATTACTACAGACCCATGGGTCTTGGACCTTATTTGAGACAGTTACAAGTTAGAATTTTCCTCTACCATCATCAATTTTTTTTCTTGGCATCCCTATGCGCCGTGGCTACCAAGTGGGTGTAGGTGCAATCCATGCTGCTGCACTAGCAGTTGGGGGCGGTGATTCCCATGCCTACATTGGAATGCGATCACGGTCATTATTCCATCTGTTTTGTGATGCCGAAGAAAGGAAGCTCCTCTCGTCTGGTTTTGGACCTGGAAAGGGTCAATCGCTTCCTCAAAGTCAGAGCATGGAGACTTTATGGTCAGTCATAGAAGCAGGTCAGCCCAGTGAGTTTCTCACGGCTTGGACCTCAAGGAAACTTATTTGCATATCCCCATTTGGCCTCCAAATCAGCGGATCCTCCGCTTCGCAATTCTGGGGCAACATTTTCAGTTACAAGTGATGCCACTTTTCTGGCTATAACCCGGTGCACCTTTTCCAAGGTGGTGGTGGTGGTGGCGGCGGCTGCCTTGAGACAGGAAGGCATTCAAGTTCATCCCTCTCTTGATGATTGGCTCATCCGAGCGTTGTTGGCACAGCAGAATATGCAGGCCACTTCCCAAGTGGTAGCTTTTCTGCAGTCCTTGGACTGGATCATCAATTTTGCCAAGAACCATCCTGTGCCCACACAGACACTGGAGTACCTGGGGTTCCTTTTTGACACCGCACGTGGCAGGGTGTTTTTGACGGAGCAGAGGCGCCTCAAGTTGCAGAGTCAGATTTGCCTTTTGTGTTAGTCACCTGTGCCCAGGATTTGGGATTATGTCCAAGTCTTGGGGTCCATGGGCTCATGGATCCCGTGGGCTCATGCCTACATGAGACCTCTTCAGCAGTCCCTATTGAGTCGCTGGTCTCCGATGACAGGGAATTACGAGCAGCACCTGATCTGGCAGCCAAGGGCTCGTCTCAGTCTGCGTTGGTGGTTCTGCAACAGCAATTTGCTGCACTGCACTCCTCTGGTTTCTCCTGACTTCACGTTTGATATGCAGTTTTTTTTTGTTACATTTGTACCCCGCGCTTTCCCACTCAATGTGGCAGGCTCAATGTGGCTTACATGGGGCAATGGAGGGTTAAGTGACTTGCCCAGAGTCACAAGGAGCCTGTGCCTGAAGTGGGAATCGAACTCAGTTCCCCAGGACCAAAGTCCACCACCCTAACCACTAGGCCACTCCTCCACTCTTCTTGTTCTATGCATATCACTCCTATTTTATTTCAACTTTATTGGTTAACTATTCAGTTTAGAATTACTTTTAAGATTCTTAATTTGGTATTTAAGGCTTTACACAATGATGCTCCATCTCGTATTACTTCCCTTCTGAAAATTTATACCCCATTTCGTTCTTTGCAATTTGCTGCAAAAGGATTGTTGGAAGTACCATCATTCAGATTTATTACCATCTAGCCAGATTAACTCTTTTGAATTCCTGGACCAACTTTATGGAAGCCCTTCTGGGCATAGTTTGTAATACATCATCTTATCTGGCTTTCTGAAAAATAGTCAAAGCACTTTATTTTGTACAGGCTTTCCCCAGTCAAGATTATTGACAGCACTTTCAGATGTGATCAGATTTTGTTTTTTTTTATTCTATACTGTATTTTTAAAAGTAGTGTTTGTTATATTGTTTTATTGTTTATGTGTTGTTCAAACGTTGTTTTATTATGTATGTGCCAGGGGCGTAGCCAGACAGCAGATTTTGGGTGGGCCTAGTGAAGAAGTGGGTGGGCATCAAATGTTCTCCTCCCCCCCCCCAATGTGATGAGGCCAGTATCAGCAGCTTAGGAACACGGTTGCCAGATGGGCGGTTTTCCCGCCCAATTGGGCGGTTTTCCACAACCCGCCGCGGGAAACTTTTGCCCGTGGCGGGTTGTGGTTTTTTGGGCTCGTTTTGTTTTTTCTGTGCGGGTTTTGGGGCGGTTTTTCGGCCGGCGGGGGTGGGGCTAATGGCGACAGAGGCGGGGTTTGTGACGTTTTGGGCGGGGTTTGCTGACATGTTGGGCGGGGCGATGACGGTGGGGGCGGTGCTGATGACGGCGGGGGCGGGGTGATGACGGAAGGGGTGGGGCTGATGACGGCGGGGGTGATGACGGAAGGGGCGGGGTTGATGACGGAGGGGGTGGGGTGTGTGCGGTTTTGGGCGGGTTTTGGGCTGTTTTGTGAGGGAATTTTTTTTTTTATTTGGCAACCCTGCTTAGGAAGCTTAGACTGCTGAAGTGGAAAGCAGTGTTTTCAGCACCATCAGGGGACGGTCTTCAGCTGGCGGAGCTTGGGATCCCCACTAGCTAGCACTAAATATGTGCTGCTGTTGGGTGGACCTAAGCCCTAAGTGGATGGGCCACGGCCCACCCAAGCCCACCTGTGGTATGTGCTATTGTGACTTGCTCACGTTTGGAGATGGTCCGAGATATAATTATCGCTAATTAATTAAGCATGTGTGTGCAAGCTAGTATTCTAAACATTTATGCATAAATGTTAGCATCCGCTTTATAGAATTACTCCCTAGATGCATAACCTAGGCTTTCCTGTCCCATGTAAAGTAAAATTGGTAACTTTTCTCCAGTTCTTTTTTGTTATATAAGCTTCTATAAAGCACCTTCACAACCATGCTCTTGCCTACTAATTTCTTGCCCTGTGTTTCAGGGTTATCCTTCCCTGCCATGCAGGTTCCTGCTGGTTTCTGCAGGTGTGCTAATTAAACTTTAGGATGTAAAGCTGGAGTGGGAGGTCTTTTGTATAACAGATGGTGAGTTTCACTCATGGGCTCTCTCTTCCTCCCTGTGGTTCTCCCCAGGGAAGCAGAGCTTCATTCATTGTTAAAGAGTTCAAAGTGAAATACAGTAGGGCCATTTTTAAGAACAATTAGATGACTTGGTTGAATGAATATAGAGAGGAGAAAGAGGCTTGAATTATTCCCCTGCTTATTATGCCTGTGTTCTGGGTTAATAGTGAAGCAGCTTCACAGCTAGGCTTCTTCCTAACCGCAGGGTCCCACTAAATGTCAGTTTTTGCCTTTCCAGCGCTGTTTGACTTTTTATTCTCAGTCTCTCTTCTGATCATGCTATCTCTGTTTGTCTCTTTTTCTTTGTCTCTGATGGAGGTGCTGCCTTTTTCATTGCCTCCCTACTTTGTATGAAGGGAAAATGGCTGCAGTTCTGATTCCCAAACTAAGGACTGTACTTTCTAAGTGCAGTAATTTGTAGCCACGTTTTACACAACATGAAACCCTACCTTCAAAAGGGCAAACTTCAAAGGAATCAAGATGCCTAAGCAGCAAGCTAGGAACCTCATAAGAATATAAGTGTAGTCATACTGGGACAGACTGAAGGTCCATCAAGCCCAGCATCCTGTATCCAACAATGGCCAAGCTAGGTTACAAGTACCTGGCAAGATCCCAAAACAGTACAATACATTTTATGCTGCTTATTCTAGAAATAAGCAGTGGATTTTCCCCAAGTCCATCTTAATAATGGCTTATGGACTTTTCTTTTAGGAAACTATCCAAACCTTTTTTAAACCCCGCTAAGCTAACTGTTTTTACTACATTCTCTGGCAATGAATTCTAGAGTTTAATTACATGTTGAGTGAAGAAATATTTTCTCCGATTTGTTGTAAATTTGCTACTTTGTAACTTCATTGCGTGCCCCCTAGTCCTATTATTTTTGGAAAGAGTAAACAAGCGATTCACGTATTCACGTTTACCCGTTCCACTCCACTCATTATTTTATAGACCTCTATCATATTTCACCTCAACCTTCTTTTATCCAGGCTGAAGAGCCCTAGCCGCTTTAACCTTTCCTCATAGGGAAGTCGCCCCATCCCGTTTATCATTTTCGTTGCCCTTCTCTGAACTTTTTCTATTTCCACTGTATCGTCCCTGGATTGAAAGTTGTCCTGCTTAAATCAGGTATTCGCACTGACATGTTTAGGTATGGGGGCGAAAGTGTGTATTTTTTTATTTATTTATAATTTCAAAAGTAACAATTCTATAGAAAAGCAGTTTGAATACAGTATTTATTTTACAGGAAATATAATAAAGAAAAATATAGTGAATACAGATTACTAAGATTCTTTATATTTGTAAATTCAACTGCACTAGTCCACAAAATGTGATTCAAGATTTACTTATCTGGAACAAATGAGGAATAATTATACTAAACTAAAATGAGAGATAAACCTGTGTAGCAAACTAGAACTAGAAATTTTCTTCTTTTAGGACTTTTGAGTCTCTTGTCCAATTCTCTTGGTAGCTAGGATTTTGGTGAGATGAGTAGGTTAAAAAAAACCATATTTGACCACATGATATGTAACAATACATTTACATGGGAAGTCCAAAAAAAAGGAAGCTCCCAACTGTTGGACTCCAGGTCTTTGTAAGAGAAATTGACGTCTTCTTTTTTTGGGTCTCTTTTGAGACATCTGGGAATATCCTTATTTTTAACCCCCAAAAATCTTTATTTCTGTTCTTAAAGAAAAGCTTCATTATCCACTCCTTGTCAGGTGCCAGAACCACCTTACTACTACTACTACTTAACATTTCTAAAGCGCTACTAGGGTTACGCAGCGCTGTACAATTTACATAGAGGGACAGTCCCTGCTCAAAGAACTTACAATCTAGTAGACAGGTGAACGGTCAAATTGGGGCAGTCTATTAATGTTGAAGAAATAACTTTTTCTGAATCTGATGACTCTGATAGTGCCGACACATCCAAGGGGGAGTCTGAAGACTCGTGTATTTCCCCTGCTTTTACTGGTATATAATATACCTGTAGCACAGGAGGAATCGATTGTTCAGGAATTGAAAGTATGTCCTTCATATATTTGAACAGCATTTCTTTAGGAGAAATTGTTTTTACCTTTGGAAAGTTAATGAATTGAAGATTATTACTTCTCTGATAGTTTTCAAATGTTTCAAGTTTCCTACGTATATTTGTTAAATCTTTTATCATTACAACTTGTGTTTCTTGCATTTGTTTTTCTTGATTCTTTATTTTCTCATTTATTTGTTTAACATCCTCCGTGATTTTAGTCATGCTTTCAGTTAATGTTTGAGTCTTTATTTCCAACTGATTTATTTGGGAACATAACGCTTTGCCCAAGGAAGAAATCAACGCCCACAAAGATTCTACAGTCACTTCTTTGGGTTTTTCCAACGAGGAAAATACTTGCATAGGTAAATTAGATTGTAGAGAATTACTTATCTCACTCCCCGCAGCCATGAGATTCCCCGCCACGAAAGATGTCTGACTCACAGCGTTTCCAGCGCTTCCAGCGTCCATGACGATGGGCGTCTCTAATTCGGGCCCCTGTTGTTCCCGTGCCTCGCGTCGCTCGAATTTCTCCATGGGCGACACCAACAAAGGAGAGTGCAGAAGGAATGGATCCTCAGAAGCTTAGCTGAAATTGGGTGGCGGATCAGGTGGGGAGAAGAGGGGGTGGTGGTTGGGAAGCAAGGATATGGGAGGGCAGACTTATATGGTCTGTACCAGAGCCGGTGATGGGAGGCGGGACTGGTGGTTGGGAAGCGGGAAATACTGCTGGGCAGACTTATATGGTCTGTGCCCTGAAAAGGACAGGTACAAATTCAATTCAAGGTAAGGTATACACATAAGAGTTTGTCTTGGGCAGACTGGATGGACCATGCAGGTCTTTTTCTGCCGTCATCTACTATGTTACTATGAGAGCTCGTTCGCTGTGGTTGCGGAGGGGGGGGGGTCTTTTGATCTGGGCTTAAAGTTGTCTCAAGCGCCTGCATCGATACTGGGCTTCCACTTGCTCCCGCCGACGCAATCGCGCCTCTCTCGGACCGCTTTTCTTGTTGGCTCTGAACGAAAGAGTCCATAGGTCCGATAACCGGGACTGCCTGTCGACCGGAGGTCACTGTGCTAGTCAACTTGCCCCTTCGTTTCGGCATAGCGAAGGCTAGGATC
The DNA here is from genome assembly GCF_901765095.1 of Microcaecilia unicolor. Taxonomy (NCBI): domain Eukaryota; kingdom Metazoa; phylum Chordata; class Amphibia; order Gymnophiona; family Siphonopidae; genus Microcaecilia; species Microcaecilia unicolor. The sequence continues at coordinate 40,121,706 of NC_044035.1, read as the reverse complement.
AGGTTCGGACGGAGCTCAGCTTACACAGGTCTGCTCTGGTCGGCCATCTTGACAAAAGTATGTATTTAAAAGTGAAATTTTCGATGCTGTGTACTTTGTTTCTCTTCTAGAGCCCCAGTCTGAATAATTGTTTGCAAGGTACCTAATTACTCCTGTATCTAGATACCTTCTACCCTTGTAGTTTTACTTTTTAAAAATTGGGGGGGGGGGGGAGGGGGGTGAAGTACCTGCAAACTTTGCACAATGCAGTGCATTGAAAGTTTTCTCATAGGAAATAGTTTTTAAAACCATTTTCATGCATAAACACTGGTTTATGCACAGAAAGGGCTTGTTGTGTAATTGCCTGGACTTTATGGGGTTAACTTTATATAGCTTTTTTTTTTCTGCATGCAAAACCTATTGTACACATGGAAAAGGGCTTTTGTAAAATTGCACAGCCACATATGCATGCAAAAAGTAAGTGCATGGAAAGAATGTGCTTGCTTGTTTGTGTGCAGTTTGCATATAAGCATTCCCAGAGGCAGAGTTGTGATGTGCCCACATATTTTGTAAAATATGCATGTACACATTTGTTTATTTGTGACATTTATATCCCACGTTATCCCAAACAAGTTTGAGTTCAATGTGGCTTACAATAAACAGTATAGGATAAATAACAAAGAATAATGCATAAGAAAGTAATTTGTTGTAAGAATCCAATTTTGTAATACAGTATCATAAATGTACTGGGATAATTGTGAATGTTTAACATTTAGAAAATCTATTATGAATGAAAAATTGTACGTGGAGCAAAGAGAAGGTTAATGGTAAATAAAGTAATAACCAATTCAGGTAATAATTAATTGTTTGAGATATGGTTGTTCTTTGTGAGGGTCTGTTTGAATAGGAACGATTTGAGGATTTTGCGGAATCTAGTATATTCCTGTATATTTCTTATTTTGGGTGGTAAGGAGTTCCACCATTTGGATCCTAAGTAAGTGAAGTCTGCAGAATGAACAGTTTTGTAGATCACTTTTTTTTGCAGTTTGGGCGGTGTAGTCTGAGATAATTTCTTGCCTCATATTTAGTGTTTCTTTGAGGTAAGTTTATTAATGGTACTGTATGGTCTGGAGCTCTGCCATTTAGGATTTGAAAGATATGGAGGGGCATAATCGAATGGCGCCGGCCAAATCGATGGCCGACCATCTTCGGGACCGGCTCTGCAAAGGGGAGGAGCCAACCGTATTTTCGAAATACGGTTGGGGCCGGCTAAATCTACTACTACTACTATTTAGCATTTCTATAGCGCTACAAAGCATACGCGGCTAAATCAACATTTACGGCAAATATTTAGATCGCCAGGTGTAGAGCTGATGGCCAGCTTCGGTTTTCAGCCATAATGGAAACCGGACCTGGCCATCTCAAACTTGGCGAAATGCAAGGCTTTTGGCCGTGGGAGGAGCCAGCATTTGTAGTGCACTGGCCCCCCTGACATGCCAGGGCACCAACCGGGCACCCTAGGAGGCACTTCTAAACATTAAAAGAAAAAAAAAGGTCCCAGGTGCATAGCTCCCTTACCTGTGTGCTGAGCCCCCCCAATCCCCCCCAAACCCACTCCCCACAACTCTACACCATTACCATAGCCCTAAGGGGCGAAGGGGGGCACCTACATGTGGGTACAGTGGGTTTTGGGGTTTTTTGGAGGGCTCAACATATATCACCACAAGTGGAACAGGTAGAGGGGGGATGGGCCTGGGTCCACCTGCCTGAAGTGCACTGCACCCACTAAAAACTGCTCCAGGGACCTGCATACTGCTGTCATGGAGCTGGGTATGACATTTGAGGCTGGCATACAGGCTGGTAAAAAACTTTTAAAATTTCTTTTGGGTAGGAGGGGGTTGGTGACCACTGGAGGAGTAAGTGGAGGTGATCCCCGCTTCCCTCCGGTGGTCATCTGGTCAATTGGGGCACTTTTTGGTGACTTGGTCCTAAAAATAAATGGACCAAGTCCAGCCGGCGAAATGCTCGTCTGAGCCGGCCATCTTTTTTCCATTATAAGGTGAAGCCGGCCATCTCGTAACCACGCCCCCGTCCCGCCTTCGCTACCCTACCAACAAGCCCCCTTGAAGTTTGGCAGGCGCTGCGACGAAAAAGCAGTTGGGGCTGGCCAAAATCGGCTTTCGATTATACCGATTTGGTCGGGATCAAGAGTTCGCCGGCCATCTCCCGATTTGTGTCGGGAGATGGCCGGTGATCTCTTTCGAAAATGAGCTGGAAAGGTACATAATTTGGTACATATGGAGCTAGATTCAGTAATTGGCTCTGTGATTCGATAAACAATAAAGGGGGTGCACCCTTTATAGAACCACGCCAATGTGCGGATTCTGCCACTGAAATCTAGTGTAGATGCTGGAAACCAAGTTAGGCACCCCGAAGCAGTATTCAGTAATTGTGCATATAACGTTTTGGAATACCCCTTGCTATGCCCCCTTGTGAGACGCACACTATGAAAGTTAGTTGCCAATCCTTGTAGAATGGCACATAGCCAGATAAGCGCACAAATCCTAATTAATGCCAATTAACTGCAATAATTGGTTGTTAGCACCCAATTATTGCTAGTTAAGGGCTCATTAATTAAGTTGCATGCACATCTTAAGCATGTGCCCAAATTTAGGCATGCAACTTAGGACGCCATATGTAGAATCCGGGGGATAGGGCACACACACACACAGATTTACATTTTTGGAGCCTAAGTACATAAGTGTTGCCATACTGGGATAGACTGAAGGTCCATCAAGCCCAGTATCCTGTTTCGAACAGTGGCCAATCCAGGTCACAAGTACCTGGCAAGATCCCAAAACTGTACAATACATTTTATGCTGCTTATCTCAGAAATAAGCAGTGGATTTTCCCCAAGTCCATTTTAATAATGGCTTATGGACTTTTCTTTTAGGAAGCTATCCAAACCTTTCTTAAACCCCGCTAAGCTAACTGCTTTTACCATAGGTGTAAATATGTGGATTGGTATTTGTGCCCTACTGGGGCTGGATTCAGGAGCCTATTTCATAAAAGCACATAGGTACCTGTATTGCTTTTATAAAAATATGGTTAATATAACCCTCTTTTTAGACTTCTCACATAAGCAACTTGTTATAAAATTAAGCCCTAGGTGGTAAAAGTATGGGCAAAATGCCATTTTGCTCATACTGGTACCCACAGTGAGCAGAGGCATTCTCAGGAGCAGCATTGGGGTAATGCTTGGATTTACCTGCATACGTTTGGATTTACAAAAGTATGCCTGGAAGTTTTGAAGAAAGAGTCTACTAAACAGCAGATGCAAATGTGTACTGGTATTTTCAGTAGGATAATTCTCAAAGAGAATGTATGTTCATACTTTGTAAGAACTGATGTTAACACATGTGCATATTATCTGCACAGGTTGGGTGGGTTATTACAAAATTGCCTTCCCTGTGTGTTGGTGGAGATTTTCTTGTTCATCAGTTTTCTTCTGCTCTTTTGATCTTCCAGCTCAATCGAACAAGGCATAATGCCATCAGCCTTTATTCACAACCACCTGGAGTTTTTCCTCTATTTCTATATATCCTTGCCAACTCTGCCCAGCCATTAGTGTGACAGTGCTTGACCAAGGACCCGAGACTGCAGCACCCAGCTACCGTGGACCCTAAACTTGGCCACTAGATGTCACCATTGAGCAATATTTGAGATTCATTAGGGGTTAAATTGCCCTGGGTGAAGATTATCCCCATCACTGTGGCTGAAATATCCTTGAGCTTTAAGAAGGCTGGTTTAAAACATGGGTGTGTTTAAGTTTGGGAGTAAACATCGCACACATGCTGATGTTTTCAAATATACATACACTGTTTTGCTCTGCGCAACTAGTGCAATTGTAGGCATAGTTTGGGGTGGGGGCATGGAGGGTGGTCCCCCTCCCCCAAATGTTGCGAGTGCTAATGCCAGTCTGACTTTATTACCCTTTGCTCCTCCCCCCCCCCCCCCCGCAAATTAAGCAGGACCCAAATTAAGCAGACAAACTACACGGATGGGCACAAGTATATGCACATTAGAGAATGACACAGGGGCAAAGTTTGTCCCCGTTCCCGTGGGTTCTGTCTCCGTCCCCACCCCATCCCCGCAGGTTCTGTCCCCATCCCCGTTGGCTCTGTCCTCATCTGCAGAAGTCTAGTCTTGAACACTTATGATTTTATATTTAAATCTTTTTATTAAAGTATAAAAAGGAACAATATGCTGTGAAACTGTTGTGTATAAATTACAAATACAGAACAATTATAACAATGAGCAGCCGTAGTAACCCTCCTTCCCACCACCACCCTCTACCCTTCCAATCCCAACAATAGGTGATTTCTACTACACCAGGGAATCCTAATTCACACTGTTAAAATGACCAGGGGTATAAAATACAACCCGTTCTATATGCCCTAGAGGGGAAAAATACGCCCTATGAAGCAGTGCTAAGTTTTTGAAATCTGTGGATAAATAAGAAGTTATCAACAATCTCAGGATCCAAGCTAACTCTCCTGTCTTCCACAGTCCTTCCTGGAATTGAGCCTGCCATGAGTGGGAAAGTGCGGGGTACAAATGTAACAAAAAAAAAATAGAAGTTGTCTTCTTAGAAGATGTGCTGGTAACAGGATGTACAGGATCCCCCATGCAAATTTTGCTAGTTGTGGCCAGTATGTTTGCTTGTTTTTCTAAAAAATCTAAATATCTTTGTAGGCATCACTTAAACATAAATAACAGTCCAGTTCATTAACAGGCTTCAAAGTAGAAAATGACACGTCCCTGTAGGCTCTTACCCCATCCCCACCCCGTCCACGTGGGATCTGTCCCTGTCCCCACCCCATGGAATCTGTCCCCGCGAACTCTGTCCCCATCCCCGCGGTTACTGTGGTTCCCCGTCCCCGTGTCATTCTCTAATGCACATTTCATTAGTGTCCAGCTGAACCATCCTGTATGATTGGGTTTTATCCCCTTCTTACCAGCAGATGGGGGTAAAGAAACTGACTTTCCCCAATGACATCCCCAGTGTAAGGGCTAGAGTTCTGTGGAAAACTCCAGTATTTTCTCTAACTCCAGCAGATGGTAAGTTGTGTGGGCTAGTGCATTTGGTCCCTGGCCTAGCTCCCAGCCATGCAGACTAAGGCCACACTGCTTGGTGGAGTCTAACCATCTCACTCCCAGGTTTCTGGTTCATGAATCGGACCTGGTAGAGCTTAGAACTCTGCTCCATAGCCCCCTGTCATCGCCTAAGAGTGTGATAACTTGGTGAGGTACTCAGTTCGGTCCCCATGGGACCCTTGCCACAGGAGAGTTGGTCCCCATTCCCGGCACCCTTCTCCCCAGGCTCCCTGTAGTTTCAGACAGCCCATAGGAAATCTTTAATTTAATCTGGTTGGGCTGCCTGTCATCAGGGGTGAAAAGCTGGGTAAAAAGACTGGGTAAAAAAACAAGCAAACAAATAAAACAAAGGAAACAGCTGGACTGATAGAGAGGTATTAGCAGTTTCCCAAGGTGGACACTTTGATACAGCTGTGACCAAGAAGACTCCCATCCCCATGGAATGTGGCTCAGCTCTCAATGAGATGCATAAGAAGAAGGTGGAACAGCAGCTCAAGCTGGCCCCTCCTCCAATACAGAAGGTGTATAGGCCACCGTGTGTGGGGGCTATGTGGCTAGAGCCATGTTGCACTGGTTGCAACAGCTGCCAGCATCTCCAGAGATGACCCAGCTGGAATCTGGAGTGGAGTGCAAATAACCTCCCATTCTGTGGTCTTGGTTGTGGTAGTCTGAAGGTAGCTTGGCTGCTCCATTGGGTGGTGAATGCAGCCTCCAAGAAGCATCTGAGTTAACTTCCCTTCAAGAGTCATCAGCTTTTTGGGAGGATCTGGTGAATCTGTCAAGGACCTGGGGAGGCTTATCCTTTTTGGCTCCCTGAGTTGCACCAGAAAGGGTCCCTGCATGCTTCCTCAGTCAAGCGCCATCCTATGGGAGGAGGCTGGTGTTGGGAGGATAGGCGTCAGCTCAGGCCCGCTGAAGATCTCAGTAGGCCATTCAAGCCAAGGTCCTTTCATGGTTCCTAAGAGGTCTGGATATTCTGGGACCTCCAGCTTTTATTTCGTGGTCCCATAGAAAGGTGACTGTATCTGGCTCATCCTCAACCAAAAAGGGATCAATGTCTGCTTCAAGGTCCCATGCTTTTGGATGGAGATGTCATGATCTGTGATTATCTCCATCCATCTGGGCAAGTTTCTGACCTCCCTAGATCTTTCAGAGGCATACCTGCATATTCCCATCAGATAGGACCATAAGCCCGTCCTGCATTTTTGTGTCTTGGGTGGCATTTTCAGCTTTGAGCCCTTCCATTTGGTTTGGTGATAGCCCCTTGCATTTTCTCCAAGATGATGGTGATGGCGTGTTGGCGGTGCACTTGCGCTGCCAGGGTATTTGAGTCCATTATTACCTGGACAATTCGCTTCTCCAGGCCAGCTCTGTAGTGGACTCCAAAGTGATCGTGTCTTAGGTCTAGGGCTATTCAGCTTGGAGAAGAGACGGCTGAGGGGAGACATGATAGAGGTATATAAAATAATGAGTGGAGTGGAACAGGTGGATGTGAAGCGTCTGTTCACACTTTCCAAAAATACTAGGACTAGGGGGCATGCGATTAAACTACAGTGTAGTAAATTTAAAACAAATCGGAGAAAAGTTTTCTTCACCCAATGTGTAATTAAACTCTGGAATTCATTGCCGGAAAATGTGGTGAAGGCAGTTAGCTTAGCAGAGTTTAAAAAGGGGTTGGACGGTTTCCTAAAGGACAAGTCCATAAACCGCTACTAAACGGACTTGGAAAAATCCAAAATCCCAGGAATAACATGTATAGAATGTTTGTACGTTTGGGAAGCTTGCCAGGTGCCCTTGGCCTGGATTGGCCGCTGTCGTGGACAAGATGCTGGGCTCGATGGACCCTTGGTCTTTTCCCAGTATGGCATTACTTATGTACTTATGTACTTATCCAACTCCTGTATCGCTTGGGCTGGGTGGTGAATCAACAGAGACATGTCTCTTTCTCAGAATTTGGAATACCTGGGGGTCTGGTTCGATTTAGCCCAGAGGGCAGTGCTTCTCATGGAGCAGTGCATGAGCAAACTGCAAGCCCAGAAGCACAACCTGTGCAGCTTGGAAGCCCAGTGGGTCTGGGACTATCTCCAGCTTCTGGGATCCAAGGTGGCGACTCTGGAAGTGGTGCTTGGTGCTTTGGACTCAAACTCACCTGCATCCTTTTCAGGCAGCTCTTTTGTCATGGTGATGGCGGCAATGCGACAGTGGTTGCCTATATCAACCAGCAGGGAGGCACCAGGAGTCCAGGAGTGACCCTAGATACAGTAGACCTTTGTCATTGAGTAGAGACAAACTTCCTAGTGCTGTCAGTCTACATAGCCGACAAGGACAATGTTAAGTGGACTTCCTCAGCCGCTCCTCACTGAATCCAGGAGAATGGGAGCTGGAGCAGGTACAGTAGGTATTCGTCTGTCCCTGGAGGGCGCACAATCTAAGTTTGTACCGTAGACAATAGAGGGTTAAATGACTTGCTCAAGGTCACAAGGAGCCACAGTGGGATTTGAACCAGGCTCCCCTGGTTCTCAGCCCACTGCTCTAAAAATTAGGCTACTCCTTCACTACTAATAATATATCAATCATCTTTTCAGAAGTGTGTTCCATTTTTTAAATATACGCAGCTTTAGGACATCTTTTAAGTATGCATTACTGCAATTAGGAATTCCATATGTTTGAAATTAGAACTGTTTGGGTCAATATTTAAAAGCACTTATGCTAGTGCCGAATGCATAATTGATTTGTAAACAAAAAGTTTGGGGCAACTGCTTCAATTATGTAAAATACTTAGTTATTACATTATTTAACATTACATTTTTTCTACTTTCACTTGTATGTTATTATGTATTGTCATTTTATTTACCCTACCTACCTGTTATTCTTGTACATTAATTTTAACAGTATGCTGAACCTCTTACTCTGTTAATGGTGATGCCATTGCTATATAATGTAAGCCACATTGAGCCTTGAAATAGGTGAGGAAATGTGGGATAGAAATGCAATAAATAAATAAATAAGACAGACTGTAGACAGAACGTAGAAACAGGAATTAAGATGTCAGGACCTAACATAGTGACATAGAGGGGCATAATCGAACGAAAACGTCTATCTCCATGGGCGTTTAGCTCCGAGAACGGGTCCGTGAAGGGGCGGACCGAACTGTATTTTCGAAAAAAAATAGACGTCCATGTTTTCAGTGATAATGGAAAATGAAAGCGCCCAGCTCAAAAACGAATAAATCCAAGGCATTTGTTCGTGGGAGGGGCCAGGATTCGTAGTGCACTGGTCCCCCTCACATGCCAGGACACCAACCGGGCACCCTAGGGGGCACTTTTACAAAAACAAAAAAAAAGGTAAAAGAGCTCCCAGGTGCATAGCACCCTTCCCTTGTGTATTGAGCCCCCCAAATCCCCCTCAAAACCCACTGCCCACAAGTCTACACCATTACTATAGCCCTAAGGGGTGAAGGGGGGCACCTACATGTGGGTACAGTGGGTTTGGGGGGGTTGGACGACTAATAAGCATTAAGCAGCACAATTGTAACAGGTAGGGGGGATGGGCCTGGGTCCACCTGCCTGAAGTCCACTGCACCCCCTAACAACTCCTCCAGTGACCTGCATACTGCTGTCAGGGAGCTGGGTATGACATTTGAGGGTGAAAATAAAAAGTTGTGAAACATCATTTTTTTGTGGTGGGAGGGGGTTAGTGACCACTGGGGGAGTCAGGGGAGGTCATCCCCGATTCCCTGTGGTGGTCATCTGGTCATTTAGGGCACTTTTTTGGGACCTGTTCGTGTGAAAAAAGGGTCCAACAAAAGTGTCCTAAATTTTCGCTGTAAACGCCTTTATTTTTTCGATTATCGCCCTAACGCGTACATCTCTCCTCGGCCAATAACCACACCCCAGTTCCACCTTCGCCACACCTCTGACATGCCCCCATCAACTTTGTCCGCATCCGCGACGGAGTGCAGTTGAAAACGTCCAAAATCGGCTTTCGATTATACCGATTTATTCGTTTTTGTGAGATAAACGTCTATCTCCCGATTTGGGTCGAAATCTAGGCGTTTTTCTCTTTCGATTATAAGGTGGATAGTAACATAGTAGATGACGGCAGAAAAAGACCTGCACGGTCCATCCAGTCTGCTGAGGTGGAAGGAGGTGTTTCAGAGAGCTCTGCAGACTTCCAGTGGGAGGAGAGTGAGGCCTAACTCCCTCCCCAAGGATGTGGAGGGCCTCTGGGGAGCGTTCCCCAGGACAGGCCCAGGCCATGGGGCCTCTTGGGCTCAGGGACCAGAGGGTCAGGAAAAGCGGTCTCCTCCCTTGCAGTGCCGCAGGGAGGAGGGAAAGGAGCCCTGTGGATAGAAGAGGGCCAGACTCCAAGGGAGGAAGCCGGACTGGTACCCCCCTCGCGGCCGCACGACGTCCAGCAGGTGAGGGGGAGAGAGAGCTGGCGGAGACCCTAGAGAAGAGCTGGTCTGAGAAGGAAAGAGTGGTAATGGAGATCTGTCAAGAGGCCCTGCCGGAGGTGGAGGAGGAAAGCAGTGAGGATAGTGACGATCTAGAGGAGGAAGAGCTTGTGGACTACTGCCAGGATCCAGAGGACCCGGCCAGTGGCATAATTAAAGTGGTGAAGAGAATTAAAAGTACGGAGAAGGAGGTGGTGGACCTGGGGAAGCGAGTCAAAATGGCAAAAGCCCTGAGCAAGCTGGCCCCAGCAGAGCATCGCAAAACCTATATGAAAGAGGAAACCAGGCTGCTTAGGCTTCTCCAGAGAAAAGAACAGCTGCTGAGGGCCCTGAGGAAAGGCCCTGGAAATCCTCTGAGAGAACTCTATATCAACAGAGACAGGATGGCCTCGGGGGACAGGCCCCGTCAGCCTCGGTACAGTGGAAGCAACAAACAGAGCAGGAAGGAATCAGCCCAGGCTTTGGACCCCAGAACATTGAAGCATCAGGGGAGCTGCCAGGAACTAGCACCCAAAATACATTGAAATTCATGCAATACCTTGCTAGTCAGTCAGGGCCTCTGCAGGCAGCTTCTGGAGTAAGCAGGACTGAAGGTGGGGCTGTGGAAGCCTCATTGAGAGCACCTGAGTGTGGGAGAACAGAACAGGAAAAAAACTTAAACACTAAGACTTTTCACATTGTTGAAACAGAGGCTGCAATTTCAGGAGAGAGACCTTTTTCCACAGAAGTGGTGGTGGAAGTTGAAACAGAGAACTTACCTGGAGAAGAGGAGGTTGTCCTGTTCCCATTGCCTGTAGTAAAAGCAGACGGCAAGGAAAAAATGCCTGGGAGGCCTCACCCACAAAGCTCTGAGGAGCAGGATGTTCCAGCCAATCAGCCTGCAGCAGGGCTAAGGACTGAAAGTGGAGATGTTCCTGCAGGGAGCTGCCTCTTAAAGGAGAATGCAGGAAGAAAAGCAGGTGAAGACAAGGAGTGGTTTTCCATAGAGAAAGCACAGGAGGCCACACAGTGTTCCCCACATAAAGGTTCAGAATGGCAAGGAACTGCGCTGCCGGGTGGCGGGATGCCATGCCCGCCCAGCACATTGGAGCAGGAGGCGCCAGCCAATCGGGCTGGAGGAGCAGGGATGGCCGCAGAGGAGAATGCTACAGCGCAGGAGGATTCCCCAATGTTGGGGAGAGCGAGTGGTGCTGGAGTGCGGGAAGCCACTCTTACTTTGCAAAACGGCAGAGCAGGAAGTCCCAACGAAGCAGGACGCCAGAGGGGAGACCAGTTCCCAGGAAAACAGCGGGCCCGCACAGGGAAAGCTGGAGCAGCACGTTGCAAGGAGGGACCCAGCACAGAGAGCAGGTTCCGGGGGGGAAGGAGGGGGGGAGGAGCGGGAGGTGTTTGCCTTGCAGTGTGCGCCAGAAGGAAACTTGACTGGTACCTTTGACTTTGCAGTTGGCCAGGCTGCAGGGGTGCGAGCCAGGGGGGAGTGTTCGGGCCGGGAGGGGAGGGTTGGCTCGGTGGGCGGGGGAGGGGGTCAGGGGCATTGGGAGGGGAACAAGTATTTAGGGGAACCTGCTCTCACTGTCTCTAGCGAACGTTTTGAAGGGGACAATGGCAGGTTTTTTGCTGCAGGGGAAATGGTACAGAAGCACACTGTGAAGGCAGGGGATGTGCAAAGTCTGCTGACAGAAGGGAGAGAAGGGAGGGAGGCTGAGAGGGGAGGCAAGAGAGAGAGGGGGGGTACGGCGCAGCAGGAGCAGGGGGGTCTCAGTGCAGGAGATGGAGGAGGGGGACGGTGGGGGGGTGCTCCATCCTTTGCGGCGGGTAGTAGGTGGAGGGGCGGGCGCAGGGGGAATGGGGGGGCAGGAAGCATTGGGGAAGGATGGGGGGGAGGGTGGGGGGGCCAGGTTCCCAAAAGGAGGAATGTGATTCAGTTAAGGTGGGTGGGGGAGGGGGGGATGCCAAGTAGGGATGAGGCCCTGAAGTTGGTCTTGGGTTTAGGATTTCTCCCAGAGGACCTCTATGCCTGTATCCACCCGGTGAATATCCCAGAGTATGATGTTAGTTTTCTGACCCAGCGAGGCATGGAGGTCTTCTGGGAGAAATACGAGGGGGTAAGGGGGAAAGGGGATTGGAGAAACTTTAGGGCCGTACCGATCAGCAGACCTGACCTGGTGCAGGTAACCCTGCTGGTCCGAAATGAATCCATTTCAGGGGCGGACCTGGCCTTCTGGCTACAGCGGTACGCAGAATTGCGTACCCCCTTGTCCAAACTCCCTGACCCCAGTAGGGTGTGGGCGGGAGGATGGTGTGCGCAGGTTAGGCTGAAGCAGGCAGGACACGTGACCCAGCACATTCCCTCCGCGGCGTTCATTGGCAGGGATCGGATCCTCTGCTTTTACAAGGGGCAGCCGCGGCAATGTCACAAGTGCGGGTCATTCAGACATTTTAGTATGTCGTGCCCAGTACGGCAGTGTGGGAAGTGCGGGTCTAAGGAGCATCCTACGGAGTCTTCTGCATCTATCCGGTGTAATTTGTGTGGGGGTCTGGGGCATGCATTCAGAGCTTGCCCTTGGGCCTCCCATAACGGGGGAGAGGAGGACATGGGAGGGGGCGGTCCAGTTCAGAGGGAGAGGGGGGGAGTGAATGTAGGGCGAGATCAGGTTCCCGGGGTGGGGGGGAAAGGAGCTGCGGAGGGACAGGGAGTGGGAGGTGGGGAAGGGTTGGGGGAAGGGCGGAAGCGGCAGGACGGGGCAGATGAGGGTTGGACGCGGGTGTCAAAAAAAACAACGGAAGGTGACGGGGGTACGGGAGGAAGGGGGAGGGGAGGCAGGAATGGGGATAGAAGTAGAGAACAGATTTAGGGGATTGGAAGATGAGGAAGGGGGTGACGAACTGGCAGGAGAGGAAGGAGAGGATGGGATGAGCCGGCAGGATGGATTGGAAAGCATGGCAGACGCTGGAAAGGGAACAGCGGGTAAAAGGAAGAAGAAGAAGAGGGAGAAGGTTTTGAGGGACGAAGAGGAGGAAATGGTAGTGGAGGAGGTCGGGGAGGTGGGGGGCAGATTGGGGGGGGCTGAAGGGAGGGTGGGGGAGAAAAGGAGGGTAGGACAGGAGGCAGGGATGAAGGCAAGAGAGGAGAGGGAGGATGGGCTGGAGGCAGGATTGATGGAGGGGGTCGAAGAAGGGGCAGAAGGGGCGGGAGAGGAGGGCAGGGGGGGGAGGGTCAGTGGACGACTCCCAAGAAGGGAGGGAGGTGGGCGAAGAAAAGAGGAAGAAGGGGAGGAAGAAAGTAAGGAAAGGGGGGGGGCTTTTTGAGCTAGGGGTCCGGGACTGGGCGGACGAGGAAGGGGAGGGTGAAGGGGAAGGGATCCCTGGAGGTAGTATGGAGCAGAGGGAAGGTAGCCAGGAGGGCGGGGGGTATGGAACGGCACAATGATGGCTGGACTGCTGTTAACATTCGCCACACTTAATGTGGCTAGTGTCGCCTCCCAGAGGGCGAGATGCTTGGCGTTCGATGGCCTCTCTGCCGTGGCGGTGGACTGTTTTCTTCTGCAGGAGACCAGGCTGCGAACGCTGGAGGAGGTTCGGCGGGCAAAGCAGGCCTGGAGATGGGGGCCCTCTATTTGGGGTCTGGCAGGGGAACGGTATGGGGGGATAGGCATCCTCTTCAAAACATTTAAAGTAGAGATCCAGAGGGTGGTGGAGCTGGGAATTGGGAGGTGTCTGGTGTTAGATGTGAGATTGCGGGGGGTGGCTTTGCGGGTGATTAACATCTACGGGCCGCAAAGCAAACGGGGAAGGGCAGCACTGTTTGGGAAAATTCGGCCGTACCTTTACACCTCACGGCAGCTAGTTTGGGGGGGGGATTTTAACACAGTCCTGAGGAAGGAGGATAGGGGGAGGAGGGCGGCGCAAGTAGGTTACGATGGGGTACGGCTAGCAGGGATCATGAAGGGAGCGGGATTGGTGGACGCGCACATAGAGTTTGGTGGTGGGACGCAGGGTTTCACTTTTGCCCGGGGCACTTGTAGAAGTAGAATCGACCGGTTTTTAGTTCGGGGAGGGGCGTGTGGGAAGGCACCAAGGGTGGTAGAGGTTGATTTCTCAGACCACAAGATGGTGCTGGTCGAGCTGGGGGGGGGGGGGGATTCACGGATTGGGGAAAGGATTGTGGCGTTTAAATCAGAAATGGTTGAGGGAGGGGGTGTTGTACCAGGAGTATTTGGAGTTTCTGGCAGACCAGGTATCCATTCAGGGTGTCTTCCCTTCCCTAGGGGACTGGTGGGAAGTTTTGAAACACCGCACCAGGGGGTTCTTTCTCCGTCAGGCGAGGAGGCAGGGGAGGGAGGTCACCCGGCTAGGAACTGCTCTGAGGAAGCGAAGGGACAATTTGATTTTCCAGGGGAGGGAAGAGGGAGGACATTGAGGCCTTGCAGCAGGAGGTGGAACGGGTACAATACAATCGGTACTCTTCCCTCGTCTATGAGCGGGACTTCGGGAAGCTGCTCAGCCCGAACCCTTATGACTGCTGTAAGGAAAGAAGGGAGAGGAGGGTGGTAGAGGGGTTAAGGGATGAGGGGGGGACGCTCCAGCAGTCTAGGGAAGGTATCTTGCAGGTGGTGGGGACCCACTTTGGGCGGGCCTTTTTGGACCAACGGTTGGGGGAGGAGGCCATGGCGAGGTACATTGAGGAAACCCCAGGGTGGGTAAGGGGGGGCCTCATCTTCGGGCCTTGCTGCGGCCGTGGACGCTGCGGGAGGTACAGGAGGCCATTGGGGCCTTGCGGCGCAGGACGGCGCCGGGGCCAGACGGACTCCCGGCAGAGTTCTACCAGCAGTTTAGGATCAGTTGGCGCCAGTCTTGTTGGCAATCTGGGAGGCGGCACGAACAGGGGGATCCTTGCCTGAGTCGATGGGGGCATCAGCTTTGGTCCTTCTTAGCAAAGGCAAGGACCCCAGGATGTGGCAAATTGGCGGCCGATTGCACTTCTGAACACCGACCGGAAGATCTTCGCTCACATGCTCCTTGCCCGCATGAGGAAGATCTCCGGGGAAGTGCTGGCAGCCCCGCAGGGGTGTGGGGTCCCGGGAAGGGGGGTGCTAGAGGCAGTGGCCTGGGTGAGGGAGGGCCTGGAACGTAGTCGGGTGGGAGAGGGCAGGCTGGTCGTGGCCTTGGACCAGGACAAGGCTTTCGACCGAGTGCAGTGGGGTTTTTTATGGAAGGTCCTAGACCACTATGGATTCCCGGGGAATGGATCGCGCAACTTCAGTTATTGTATGCGGGGGCGCGATTCTTTCCCCTGGTGAATGGATGGAGGGGGGCGGAGGTGGGGATCTCGGCGGGGGTGCGGCAGGGGTGCCCGTTGAGCCCCCTGCTGTACGCTTTCGCCATTGATCCCCTGGTGAGGAGGCTGGAAGGGGGGGGGGGAGGACGGGCTCAGAGGAGTGGAAGTAGGCAAAGGGAATGTGTTGCGAGTCATCGCCTATGCGGACGATATCACCGTCTGGGTGGCGGATCGCAGGGAGGGGAGGAGGCTGCAGGAGACCCTTGCAGCATACTCCCAGGCTTCGGGGTCTCGGGTAAACCTGGGCAAGAGCACCAGCTTGTGGGTGGGGCCAGAGGGACGGCGGTTTAATTAGGTGGAGGGTTCCCGGATGGGATAGAGAAAATGAGGGTTTTGGGAGTGTATTTTGGGGGAGGGGATTACGGGCGGGAAAATTGGGAACAAAGGATAGCGGAGGCGAGGGAGAAGGTGGACCGCTGGAAGGGGTGGCGGATGCCCATGGAGGACCGGGTCCGGTTGCTGAAGAGCCAGGTGGTCCCCATGTTCCTGTTCCTGAGCTACATCTGTCTCCTGCCGGAACGCTGTTTCACGGCAATTTACAGCGTGTTCTTTCAACTCCTGTGGGGGAACAGGATGAACCCAGTTCGACGTAATTTCACTTACCGGTCGCGGGAGGAAGGGGGGGTGGGAATGGTAAACCCAGTCTTGCTATTCTCCTCCCTCTTCATCCAGTTTAACCTGGGGCGGGGCGGGGGGTCTGAATGCCCCAGGATGGGTACACAGTGTTGTCCAGTGGTGGGAGGGATTTTGGGGTCCTTGGTTGGGGGGAGGTAGGGTGGGACGGTTGCGGAAAGGGTTCCCGGAGGGGGTAGGCTACTATAAATCTTTGGTAAAGCTGGTTCGGCTGTGGGACATTACATGGGAGGAAGTTAGGGCAGGACAGAGGGAGATCTGGGTGGAGCGGGTTCGCTCCCAACGCTTCTCCTCTCCCCTGGCTCTTAGGGATGCTCCGGAGCCCGTGCTGAGGCAGGGCCTGCGGTTTATTTCATCCAAACGCATCCCACACAAGTACAGGGACATTGCTTGGCTGTCCCTACATGGCAGGTTGTATGTTAGGGCAAACCTTCGTTGTAGGAACCAGCAGGACCGAGACTGCCCGAGGGGGGAGTGTGCTGGCCGGCTGGAGACCATGGACCACTTCCTGAAGGAGTGTCCATTCTCCATAGCGGTTTGCCGGAGAGTGGCTGCCTTGCTGGCCATCCCCAGCTTCACGTCCTACACCTATGCGGACTGGGTGTATGGGAGGCAGGGGGAGACGGGGCGGCTAGAGCCAGGTACCGCCTTTCTAATCTCAGTTATCATCAGATACTGCCTATGGATGGCTCGCTGCGGGGTGTCCCTGGGCCAGGAGTGCAGGTCTGCTGAGCAGGTCTCCTGGGACGTTGTCCGAGCTGTCCAGGAAGTGGCCCGATGGGAACGGGTGGAGGTGGGGGTAAAGACCTTTGGGGTTTGGTGGAAGCATGTACGCTTGAAGTTGAGTTGAATGTTTGGGGGGGGGGGTTGGGGGGGATGGTTTTTTGTGTAAAATTTGCATTTTTGTATAAAAGTATAGAGGGGCTGGCTTTATAACTGCACAGTGTAATGTATTGAAATTTGATTTTCCGCTTTCATTTAATAAAGGAATTCTCCAGTCTGCCCAACAAGACAAACATATGTGTAAACCTTACCTTGATTTGTACCTGCCTTGTTCAGGGCACAGACCGTACAAGTCTGCGCAGCAGTACTTCCCGCCTCCCAACCACCAGTCCCACCTCCCACCACCGGCCCCGGCACAGACCGTACAAGTCTGCCCTCCACCATCCTCACCTCCCAACCACCAACCCCTCTTCCCCCCACCTGCTCCGTCAAATTCCGGTGATATTTTAGAAAAGGATCTTCCAGTGTAAAGCCTTTTCTAAAGTACATGCAGGAGTCACACCCATTTTATAGTTGTCAAACATTTAAAACATTTATCATGCTGCCTATTGTGATATATTTGTATTCTACTGCAGTGGTGCACCAAGGGTGGGGCGGTGGGGAAGGTCCACCCTGGGTGCACGCTGCTGGAGGGTGCAGAGAGCAGCCGTGCGCCTGTCGGCTCCGCTGGTTCCCTGCTCCCTCTGCCCCGGAACAGAGGGAGCCAGTGGAGCCGACAGGCGCATGGCTGCTCTCTACACCCTCCAGCAGCCAAGAATGCACCCGGGGGGGAGGGGGAGGCTTGATGCACAGGGGAGGGGGGGTGTTGTGCTGCACCCTGGGGGGATGGACGCCGCTGCACCCGTGGGGGGAGGGGGGGAGGTGGTGCTTAGCGGCGATCCGCCCCGGGTGGCAGCCGACTTAGGATTTCCACTGTTCTACTGACATTTCATAGCTCTGTTATGATTGTTGTACTGTACTGTTTGAATGGGTATAGGTCTGACATTATATATGCTATTCTGGTTGCTAGGATTTAATTTCTGTATCTCCAAGTTGACCTCATTTTATGTGTGCTCATATTTGGTCAATTTACTATTGTTATGCTGTAAACATAATTTGTTTTTTATAGTGACATAGTAAATGACAGCCGATAAAGACCTGTATGGTCCAACAAGGTGGCCAGAGTTGTACATGCTTCTACATGCAGGTTTTACCCTTCTATGTCCTGTTTAAAGTGTAAAGTTCATTAAAGGTTTGCTTTGATTTCATCCTCTTTCTGTATAGGAATCCTCTCTGTTTTCCGCCCGTGCATCTTTGAATTCTGTCACAGTTTTTGTCCCCGCCACCTCCACTGGTTTGAAGGCTGTAAACTGGAGCTATGAAGTTAGGTGCATGTGTCAGTTGGTTTCCTGTGTACCGATGTTTGTAACTCACCATTGCTTTCTAAGACTATATGGAGTTTATGGAGTAGTCCACTTTGAGTTTGATTGTAGGATAATATGCATTGAAGGAGTTGTAGAAAGGTTTTAAGTTTCTCTTTTCCGTTAGTCCAAATTATGAAGATATCATCTATGCACACAGGTAGCATCCACTATGACACAGAGGGTGTCAGGTGGTCATGAGAATCTAAGTTTTATGTCCAGGTATACCTATTGTGCACAGCCTTGGGACAATCTCTTCATGAAGATGGCTAATAAATACCAATAAATAAATAAAACAAACATGGCAACTTGCACATATAAGGGTATGAACATTCAACAGACAAAATGCCAAGATGGAAATTTCAATATAGACACAATACAAAATTTTCCTTACTTCTAACAAATATCCAATGAGAAAAGAACCACCAATAATTTCATTTATGAAAAACAATTCTAAAAAATTTTTATAATAATAAAATTTTTTTGTATATGAAAATGGAGCTTTCAGTATAGCCTCCCACTCACACCCGATGAGCAGTAGCAATTGTATAGCAGAACACCAACTCATGGGCTTTATATTTCAGTGTACTGTCCTATGAGTTATCATTACTGATAATTGGGAGAAAACTACACTGTGACTCTAAACAAACTCAAACCCATATCAAATAGGGAAGAGCCCAGTATAAATTTACAAATGTATGGTCACTATGAAATTAGAATTAAAATACGAGGAAAAAGACCTCAAAACACCCTGATGCAATTTCAGCATCTTCAACTGGGGAAAATACTTTGTGATATGACATATCTTTATTGAGAACTTCATTATTTAAATTTATCCTTTTGTTTAGAAATCATTTTTTGAAACTTTCTGTCCATGCTCTAATTCATGTTCACATAAAAATACTCAATTTTACAGCACAACAGTCATGGAAATGTTTTCTTGTTTCATGGTAATTCCATCTTCACATTAGTAGAACAGTAAAAAGAAAAGTCGAGCACTTAACTGACACCCGACGGTGGCAAACCCGTTTTAATCAAAACGGCTTCCTCAGGGGTCATGCGTCGACTTCTTCATTTATAAGAAAGGTGGTCTCATGTATTTTCATGATAACCTATGGATAGGATCCTCAGGAGCTTAGTCAAGATCGGGAGGCGGGGCTGGTGGTTGGGAGGCGGGGATAGTGCTGGACAGACTTGTACGGTCTGTGCCAGAGCCGGTGGTTGGGAGGCAGGGCTGGTGGTTGGGAGGCGGGGATAGTGCTGGGCAGACTTATACGGTCTGTGCCCTGAAGAGCACAGGTACAAATCAAAGTAGGGTATACACAAAAAGCAGCAAATATGAGTTATCTTGTTGGGCAGACTGGATGGACCGTGCAGGTCTTTTTCTGCCATCATCTACTATGTTACTATGGACCATGTACAATTTGAAAGCATTAAAAAGGGGAAACAAAACAAATGGCTTAACATAACTATGTATAATGACAGCTCAGAAATCTTAGTGAAAACCACAGTGCTTATTTGAGAAAACCACAGCCTTGTTCTTAATATTTGTTGATATGAACTGATCACACTCACCGACCAACTGATCATCAGCGTGCTGTTGACAAAAATAGAAGGTTTGCTACAAAATGGCGTTCTTATATATACCACTTAATTGCTGAAAATGTAACACAAAATGGCAACATCTGTTTGCATTGTGAAGCAATTAATTATAATTGCATTTGTAAGCTTCAGTAAGAAGTGCATAAAAGCAATTGTGTATATATGATGGTCATGTAGATTTCAGAAAATCGCTCTCTTGTACCTGAGTCCAACCATACTGCTGTAGAGTTCCAAACTCAATATTTACTCATAGGACATAGTACTTATAAAGGTCTTATAAAGTCAATCAAACAAGTGGCACTTATCTCAACAAGCCACCAATGCTAGACAGAAACCATGAACTTCAGTCAGCAAATCATGGGGTCCAACAGAGCCCCGTTTCAATACTTCTTCAGGAATTCCTTTGTGGATATGAGCAGCTTGTGAAAACAATTTTAAAAATGGTGATCTTCACAGAAGGATGCCATTCCAAGTTAATTGCAGAAACAGGAAATGATGGCAATAGAACAAGAAATGACATCAGTAAAACAACTTTAAATAAAACAACACAGGTCCAACCTTACTTTCAACCTTTTCGAGACCACTATTCAACCTGTTGATTCTTTTCGTTATTTGGTCATTACTTTGGATTCCAAATGTACTTTCACACCACAGATCTTGCAGTTTGCAAATCCGCTTTCCACGTTCTCAGGCAATTATTCTCAGTCAGATGTTACTTTGATCACGATACCTTCTCTTCTCGTATTCTTTCTTTGCTTTCACCCAGTTTAGATGATTGTAATATCGTGTATCCTGGTTGTCCCCATTTTCTTATAAAAAAATTGAAAACACTCCAAAACTTCTATGAAACTCCTATGTCATGCCCATCGCTTCGATCACATTTCTCTTCTTCAAGCCTTCCGCCCAAACCCAACGAGCAGTACTCTAACCACTAACTTGAAAATTAATGCCAAGATTTTATTTATTAGAATTTAGGTCACATCTTTTTCAGTGGCAGTTCAAGGTGAGCTACAATGAGATACAGAGAAGGGCAATGAAAATGATAAATGGGATGGTGCAGCTTCCCTATGAGGAAAAGGCTAAAGTGGCTAGGGCTCTTCAGCTTGGAGAAGAGACGGCTGAGGGGAGATATGATAGAGGTATATAAAATACTTTACTTGCCGCACAGCCAGTTCCTGCAGGAAGGTGAGACTTCCCTTTTACCAACTGCATTAAAAGGGGGCCTCGGCGCGCGTGTAAAACGCGCACCAACACCAGCACCTGCCCCCTTTTGCCGCAGCTTGATAAAAGGGGCCCCAAGTGCTGACTTCTTCCCAGGAATATTTCCAAAATAGCTGGATTTGCAGTAAGCGCTAACCAGTTAAGTGCTGCTGGAAATTTTATTTATTTATTTATTTGTTACATTTGGATCCCACATTTTCCCACCTTTTGCAGGCTCAATGTGGCTTACATATGACCGTTAACCGTGTTAGCCGATTACGGTTTGAACAAATACATAGTATGAATGAATACAAAGTGATATTGTGGTATAATGAGGTATATGTATGGTAGGAAACAGTTGGGGGGAACTTAGAGAGGGAAAGGGGGAAGAAGAATCAGGTAATGTCCGTTGCAGTCTTTGGTTATGTTGTGTCGCAAGTGACCGGTATTTTTATGTTGGGTCAGTGGGGTATGCTCTTCTGAAATGACTAGTTAATCCCAAACAGCTGATTTAACCGGCCAGGAACCATTTCTGGCCAGTTAAATTACTTTGATTATTGGCCCCTTACCTTGTAGATTTAGGCTACAAAGCAGGTGTATGTGGGAGATTCCACATATACATTCAAATTCAACATGCAGCAAAGCTACCTAAATGGATAGCACCACTGAAAATTTATAACTTGAAACTGTCTAAATTAGATATTTCAAATTATATGCTGTCCATTTCGCTCAGTTTCTTCTAGCATTGTGCAATGAAAGGGCTTTGCTACCTTGTCCATTGTCAATTTATAAGTAAAGAGGAGCAAAATCCATTCTACTTAGCTTTCCAGATGTTTGGAAGGTTCATTTCAGCCAAAGTTTTCAATTAAAGGTATATCTCATTTTCTAGGTCACCGGGAGCCATGAGGTAAAATATTTGTGGTCATCTCAACAAGCCAGTTTAGAGATTTTACTGAGACTCTTAACAAAAATTAATGTCAAGATTTTATTTATTTGGATTTAGCTCGCATCTTTTTCAAAGTGAGCTACACTGAGGTCCAATAAGGCAGCAACTCCATATACTGGTGCTTCATTTTAGGAGCTGCAAAAGGCTGTGCTTAGCGTCAGCTATATAATGGGCTAAGTTCACGCCTAAACCATTATAAAATATTAGCACAAAACAGCATTGGTGTACCAAAAGTTAGGCATGCCTACTTATGCCAGCCGTTGATCTGTCGTAAGTGGACAGTGCCTTCCTACATGTATATTTTAATTTCTTCTGCTTGCTTATGTTCAAAACACCTGCTTTGAAATCAATTTAAGTTGTCTTTTTTGAACCCGAGAGGTGTAAAATCTATGAAACACTGCAATGTATTGTTTGTTTTTAATCAAGCAGCGAAATCATGGAATCTGCTGCCGATTGAGATATACCGTGAGACCAATTATGCTCTTCTTAAAAGTGCCATAAAAACTATTTTGTTCTGAAACCATATTATTGCTAAAATTAATAGGACATTATGTTAATTTCCTAGGATTTCTCTTCTCTCTGGCATTGCACATAATTGTTCTAATGTATACTCATAGCTTTCTTGTTGTAATCTGCCTTGAACCCTATGTAGGTATTTGCGGACTATAAGAGACGAATGTAATGTAAGTGCGCCATGGAGTGTGAACGATAGTATTCTATAAGTTGCCCGTGTCCCGATCTCTGCCCACGATATGCCCCCTGACAGTTGCACATCAAGGACCAGATTCTAAATATGGTGCCTAGAAAAGCCATGTGGAAAACATTTTCGCCTAAGCTTATTCTATAAGGGGCACCTAGATTTAGGTGTGGTATATAGAATGCGCTTAATTGATATCCTAGCATCTACAACTACACGCCTCCATTTACACCAATGAAAATGGAGTGTAAATCCCAGAGCGTAGATTTAGGCACATTGGGCCATATTCTATAACTACACGCGTAAATTTTGGAACACCCATGAATCGCCCATTTCACTGCCTATAACTATGTCTCTTTTGCCTAAAATTTAGGCGCAGTGAGTTACAGAATGCGCTTAGGGAATCGTGCACGTAAATTCTAATTATTACCAATTATGCTCATTATTGCTTGTTAAGTGCTGTTAACAACGCTGACTGGCTTGTTAAGTTACACGTGTTGTTATGGAATACTCTTAGATATTGGCGTGGAACGCTAGGGGCGCTATATGGAATCCAGGGGTAATGCGCCCTTTTACTAAGCGTGGTAGGCACTAGCACATGCCTACCGTGTGGAAAAAGTACTACCGCGGGATGTGCTGAGATGTTTTTCAGTGCGGGAGGTGCGACTATGGGCGAGAAGTAGGCATGTCCTGAGCTAATCGGGTAGCATGGGCACATTGCCCATGCTGCCTGATAACCGTGGGGTTAAGGCCTAGAAAGTAGGTGTCGTAAGGGCTCCTGCAGTAATGGCCATGCACTAATTGGGAAACTAGCACATGTCTGTTAAAGAAAAATATGGCAATGTGGCCATTTTACCGCAGCGCTAATTGTAGCTGCATCACGTGGAAAACCCACACGCTGACATCAGCACCGGTCACTTTTTAGCTCGGCTTAGTAAAACCCTAAGTAATTTAAGTGCACTGTTCATAGACTAGCACCTAGTGCTTACATACATAACTACCAAATTACTGGTGCCAAACTCACGCATAAGCAGTACAATTCTATAAACCAGGTGTACTGTTCTCACTTAAATTTAAGTGCCAGTTTATAGGCTTGCCTTTCATGTATTTCTTTGTCCCCTGAGGGCTTACAGTCTGTCTGTTCCTGAGGCAATGTAGGGTTAAGTAACTTGCCCAGGATGACAAGGAGCAGCAGTGGAATTTGAACCGATTTCCCTGATTCTCATCCCTGTGCTCTGCTTCATTCAAAGGACCTCGAAGCAAGAGTATATTAGCTGAACCAAGATGTGTGATAACAAAACATTTGAAAATTGCATTCAGGAAATATCTCATATGTGGAATTGCAAACCATGTTTCTGCACAGCTTTACTCGCAGTTTGTACTGGTACTGTAAACTTAGGTTAAATTGTATAAACCAGTGTTTTTTAAGTAAAACCCTTTAGAGTTTTAAAGCGATACCTGCCTTCTGGGAAGCAGGGGGAAGCGTTCCATTTGTCTTATCTTGCCATTGGAGAGGTCAAGGTCTCTCATCGCTTGTGTCAGACCTTTTTCCCATTGCTTATTTACTATCAAAACATTCCATTGTGTAAAACTTTGCAGACCACCAAAAACGATGAAGAAAAGATGCACAGAGAGTTCTCTCTATTTATAGGAGGAAGAACTAAAAAAAAAAAAAGAAAAAAGAAATATGGAAAACAGCTTTAAATAATCCTATAATGATGGAAAAAGGTCTATGTTCATTGTCCACAAGGTTCATGAGATTTTCTCACGAAGCATTTTGGTGGGGCCCACGTTGAGAAGCAGCTGCTCATTGCACTGGACCTCAAAGCTGTAGTTTAAATGCATCACAGTTGAGGTTTGTTAATTTTTGAAACAACATTTTCCACATGTAAAGCATGTTTTGCATGCAGAAAATGTCAGGTATCAAATTGCGTCGGGTGTAAACGTCTGTACGCGTCCGATAAGAGCACGTGTACTTTTACACGATCTGCACATAGACACCCCCAAGGTTGTAGTTTTAGTGGATTAGAGGTGGCGTTCCGATTCACATGTATTCTTTATAAAATATACATGTAGATGCACATGTGCAGAGCAGGTGGTAATTTCTGCAAGAGCATTTGTGTGGTATCGGGAATCTTTGTGGGTGCATAGGAGCCTTTGTTGCCTTTATAAAACAAGTATAAAATAAGGGAGTTTTTTGACTGTTTTTATAGGTACCCTTTTACAAATTTATACCCTGTATGCAGAGGATTGCTAAGCACAATGTGGAAAGCTGCAGATTTTTATTTATTTTTTATTTTTTGGAATATGCGTGGACAGCTCCAGATGAACAGAGAGATGCAGAAATGTTGTGAGAAATTAGAGAGGCTTGTATGAACCTAAGAAATGGGACAAAATCTTTAAACATCTTCTCAAGATCTCTGTTGTTAGTAATCTGGTTGAGAATGGTTATAAAACGTAAATATCAGTGGTACCTTACCCCAGCCCATCTAGGAGCTGGCTCTGTGGGTCAGTGGCATAGCCACAGGTGGGCCGGGGCCCACCCAACAGTAGCACACGTTTAGCGGTAGCTGGTGGGGATCCCAAGCTCTGTCAGCTGAAGACTTCCCCCTGATGGTAACAAAAACACTGCTCTCCACGATACTGGCACCTGCGCATGCTCAGTTTTCAGTGCATGCATGCTGCAGACTGCCAAAGTAGAAAGAAGCATTTTCCCACCAGCTGAGATATTTTTTTTTTTTTTTGGGGGGGGGGGGGGGGGGAGAACACTTGGTGCCCACCTACTTCTCACCTAGGCCCACCCAAAATCTGCTCTCTGGCTATGCCCCTGCTGTGGGTGCTTGAGCACCCCCAAAATTGAGAAAATTCCTTGTATGTGTGCAGGGAGGGTTATTTCCATTGGGCTTAACACCCCCAATAATTTTGCAAAGTTCACTCCTATGTCTAACGAGAATATATGGCAATGTTTCTGAAATGTGTTGGAGAGCACATGGAAACAGAGGCACGTTCATTCATATCTGGTGGACGTGATCTTTGGCTTGATTTTCAATATGTGATACCTGTTGTATGTTCTTCCCTTTGTTACTTGACTGTTCACCTTATCATCCATGTTACATATCTATTACCAATTGTATCTTTACTCTGAAATGGCGTAAGTCATGACAGAAAATTGTAAGCCACATTGAGCCTGCAAATAGGTGGGAAAATGTGGGATATAAATGCAGTAAATAAATAAAATAAATAAATATCATTGATTTGCCACTTCAGAAATCTATGGGTTGTGGCCTTCTCAATGTTAAGTCTGTGGAGCTACCTGGAAGATATGTACACTAGTTTTTCATATCACTACTGCTAGTCGACTTCTGTTAGCCACAGTTTGGAAAAGGCCAACATTGCCATCTTGACCACAAGTATTGGCCAAAGTGGATTTTCTTTGCAGGATGTCTTGCCTCAGAGGTCTACGTAGGAAGATATTGGTGAACTTCATTCGAGTTTGGGATCTATATATTAAATGTCAAAAGAAGATGGGTGACTGATTTCCCTTTGCATGGGCACATCTTTTGTGTTTTATCCCATTACCTTTGTTGTTTGCTTCGTACAGGGTGGGGGGAGGGAATTAGGGAGGTGCTTTTGTCTCAAGGGGCTATTATTGCATTGTAGCAAAGAGTGACAGTATGATTTCTTGGATTTTGGGATCATGGGATTAAAGTTCTTATGTTCTCTGTCATATATTACTTACAAAATTGTTAATAAGCAATTAAAAAAAAAAGAAATTAGGAAGGCTAACAAACTGGGTAATATAATAATAATGGGTGATTTCAATTACCTTATACTATAATCAATTTCTACCTTAAACTGTATTCTGCATCTTTAGGGATGTCACTAATTTTCTGTAAAGAGTATATATCAATAACAATATGTTATTGATTGTAGATATAAGATATTGAATTCTACAGATTCCTTAAAATATAAGTGATTTCAATTACCCCAATATTGACTGGGTAAATGTAACATCAGGGCATGCTAGGGAAGTAAAATTCCTTGATGAAGTCAAGGACTGCTCTGTGGAGCATCTGGTTCAGGAACTGACAAAAGGGGGAACAATTCTAGACCTATTCCTTAGGGGAGTGTGTGATCTGGTGCAGGAGGTAATGGTGCTGGGCCCCCTTGAAAATAGTGATTATAACACAATCAGATTTAATATAATCTCTAGAGTAAGTATACACGGGAAATCCATTTACATCAGGTGTGGATTTTATTTAAAATGCCATCCTGGAAGCCCAGACCAGATGTATTCCATGTATTAAAAAAGGAGGAAGGAAGGCTAAATGACAGCCAGCATAGTTAAAAAGTGAGGCGAAGGAGGCTATTAGAGCTAAAAGAAAATCCTTCAGATTATGGAAGAAGGATCTGACTGAAAATAATAGGAAACAGCATAAGGAATGGTAAGTCAAATTCAAAGTGCTGATAAGGAAGGTAAAGAGAGACTTTGAAAAGAAGATTGCGTTGGAGGGAAAAACACATACCCTGAAATTCTATATATCACACCTTAATTTCCTTGTGAAAATCTAAGCATATTGTACAACAATGCACATAACTTAATTGGTTAACTAGCTAATTTTGTCAATTGGATGTTAAGAAGTAATTATCAGCACTAATTGGCATTAATTAAAATTTATGTTCACAACTTGCTAAGGGGTCCTTTTACTAAGCCGCATAAGTGTCTACGTGCACCCAATGCGCGCCAAAATGGAGTTACCGCCCAACTACCGCATGGCTCTTGCAGTGATTTCATTTCTGGCGCGCGTCCGATATGCGCATCTGAAAAATATTTTTATTTTTGGATGCGCGCCAAGTGGCATTTGATGCACATGGGTCATTACTGCCCGGATTCTTTATCGCTAGGTCACCCATTTTTCTGATATTCTGCTCTGGTGGTATGAAAACTACAAGGAGCTACTGATTTAAAACCTCCATTATTATCTGTATCGATCCTTGATGAAGTTGTTCTGATACCTTCACACTGGCCCTTAATTTAAGCATAGACTGAATCACACCTCTCTTCTGCTGAATATATAGAAAACACAAAATCTCAACCACAAGTTCTCAAATAATGCACTGGAAAGAAATTATACTTAAAAGTATACTGAAAAATAGGAGGAAAAAGCCTCAAGAGGTCCAGGCACAAAAGCCTTTTGGAGCTGGAACTCTTCATCACTGGCTTAAAAGTGATGAAGAGTTCCAGCTTCGAAGGCTTTTATGCCTGCACCTCTTGAGGCTTTTTCCTACTATTTTATACTTTTAACTATAACTTCTTTCTACTGCATTATTTGAGAACTTTTGGTTGAGGTTTTGTGTTACATATTATGAGTTCTCTACTGGGAGTGTGTATGTAGTGAATACAGAGGAAAAGCCATGGCAAGAGTACTTTACCCATCTTTCCTGATCTGCTGTTAGTGATCTGTCGTTAAAATCATCCGTAGTACCTGAAGATTGGAGACTGGTCAATGTAACACCGATTTTTAAAAAGGGTTCCAGGGGATGAGGCGAGAAATGACAGACTGGTAAGCCTGACTTCCGCACTGAGCAAAATAATGGAAACTATTATAAAGAATAAAATTATTGAACACACAGACAAGCATGGTTTAATGGAATAAAATCAGCATAGGTTCAACCAAGGGAAGTCTTGCCTCACCAATTTGCTTCATTTCTTTGAAGGCGTGAATAAACATGTGGATAAAGGTAAGCCGATTAATGTAGTGTTTCTAAATTTTCAGAAAAGTTTTTGACAAAGATTCTCATGACAGACTCCTGAGAAAATTAAAGAGTCATGGGCAAAGAGTCAATGTTTTGTGGTGGATTAGGAATTGGTTATTGGACAGAAAACAGAGGGTAGGGTTAAATGGCCCTTTTTCACAGAGGGGGAGGGGGAGTAATAGAGTGGCACAGGGATCTGTACTGGGACTGGTGCTATTTAACATATTTACAAATGATCTGGAAATTGGAACGGCAAGCGAGATGATTAAATTTGCAGATGACACAAAACTATTCAAAGTTGTAAAACACAAGCAGACTGTGAAACATTGCAGGAAGACCTTAGGAAACTGGAAGACAGGACATCCAAATTGCAGATGAAATGTAATGTGGATACATTTATTTATTTATTGCATTTGTATCGCACATTTTCCCACCTCTTTGCAGGCTCAATGTGGCTTACAATACATCATGAATATTTATTTATTTATAGCATTTATACCCTGCTCTTTCCCGCTCGATAGCAGGCTCAGTGCGGCTTACAATGTCTAGGTACATAGTATCACAGGGATAACACAATTTAAGGGTATGAAGTATCACAGAGGTACTACAATGTATGGGTAAAAAGTGTCATTAGGATAATACAGCTGTATAGAGAAGGATAAAAGGAAGATATGTGGGGGAAGGATTGAGGCATGTTTAATGTTATTGGTGTGGGTTGAAGTCATAACTTAAGTTGGGTTGTTTGGGTAGGCTTGTTTGAAGAGGTAGGTTTTCAGCATCTTTCGGAAGCGTAGATGTTCATTTGTTGTTCGGATGAATCTTGGTATGGTGTTCCAAAGTTGGCTGCGTATAACTGAGAAGTTGGATGCATAGTAGGTTTTGTATTTGAGACCTTTGCAATTAGGCAGGTGAAGATTGAGATATGTTCGAGAGGATTTGGACCTGTTCCTGGCTGGAAGGTCGATTAAATTGGTCATGTAAATAGTGGAAATATATAAGAAAATAGACATTTAGTAGTACAGAAAGATCTTGGGTAACATGATAATGGTAAAACATGATAGTAGTGTAACACGCAAAAATTGTGAGACACTTCTGGATATCTATGTAGGAGTTAACATTTGTTGATCTTTGTGGTGTGCCTTGTTAAAGAGATGGGTTTTCAGTAGTTTGCGGAAGTTCGTTAGTTCATAGATCGTTTTTAAGCTGCGCGGCAGCGTGTTTCAGAATTGTGTGCTCAAGTAGGAAAAGGTTGACGCATGCGTTAGTTTGTATTTTAGGCCTTTACAGTTGGGGAAGTGAAGATTAAGGAATTTGCGGGATGATTTTTTAGCATTCCTGGGTGGTAAGTCTATCAGGTCTGACATGTAGGCTGGGGCATCTCCGTGAATGACATTTGTGAACTAAGGTACATATTTTGAACGTGATGCGTTCTTTAAGTGGGAGCCAGTGTAGCAAGGTGGTGCATATTGGGAAGAATAATCCAAATCTTAGTTAACTGATGTTAGGGCCCACTTTGGGAGTCAGCACCCAAGAATAAGATCTAGGTGTCATTGTAGATAATACACTGAACTCTTCTGTGCAGTGTGTGGCAGCGGACAAAAAAGCAAACAGGATGCTAGCAATTATTGTATTACGAAAAGCATGGAAAATGAGACCGCTGTATCACTCAATGGTGCATCCTCACCTTGAGTATTGTGTTCAATTCTGGTTGCCATATCTCAAAAAAGATATAGCAGAATTAGAAACGGTTGAAAGAAGAGCAACCAAAATGATAAAGGGGATGGAACTCCTCTCATATGAGGAAAGGCTAAAGAGGTTAGGACTCTTTAGCTTGGAAAAGAGATGGCTGAGGGGAGATATGATTGAGGTTTACAAAATTCTGAGTGGTGTAGAACGGGTAAAAGTGAATCGATTTTTTTTTTACTTTTTCAAAAAGTACAAAGACTAGGGGACACTCAATGAAGTTTCATGGAAATACTTTTAAAATAAATAGGAAGAAATATTTTTTCACTTAATGAATAGTTGAGCTCTGGAACTCATTGCCAGCAGATGTGGTAACAGTAGTTAGCATATATGGGTTTAAAAAAGGTTTGGACAATTTCTTGGAGGAAAAGGCCATAGTCAGCTATTGAGATAGACATGAGGAAGCCACTGCTTGTCTTTGGATTGGTAGCATGGAATGCTGCCACTATTTGAATTTCTGCCAGGTACTTGTGACCTGGATCAGCCATTATTTGAAACAGGATACAGGGCTAGATGGACCGTTGGTCTGACCCAGAATGGCTAGTCTTATGTTGTTATGACTGTGAGTGTTGTTAAAAATTTTATTTATTTGAGAGGAGTTTAATATATATGTGTTGGTGAACAGCACCAGCTTGCACTGCACAATATTTTTTTTTTTTTTTTTTAATGTTTATTTATATTTATTGTACTTACACATATCGCACAGAAATAACTGTAAACAAACATTATCGCCATTTCCCTCTGCAATATCAACATTGGTATTTGTTTTGTTTCCATTACTCTGTATTCCCCTTATATATCCCTTACCCCCTCCCCCTCCCTCTACCCCCCTCCTCCCACTTAGTTAATTGGCAAGGCAGGGTCCGGCTGCGCCGACCACTCAATATATGAGTCCCATATTCGATGATACACTAACAGGCGGCCTTGTCGCATCGCCGTTAGCTTAGACATTAGGTGAATGTAGTCCAGTTTCCTTATAACAGTTCTGAGTCCCGGCAAAGTTTGTTGTTTCCATGCCGCTGCCAACACCAACTTACCAGCCACCAATATCTGGGTGGCCAGCTGATACACATATTTTTTGGACCCCTGGGGTCGCATATGCAGAAGGCAAAAGTCCATTGTCATAGGAAAGTCAGATTTTGTTATGCTTATAATCAACCTCACCACTCCCGTCCAGTATTGTTGAGCATGAGGACAGGCCCACCATATGTGCGCCATATCTCCTAACATTTCACATTGACGCCAACAGAGAGCCGACCCCCCTTTAAACCCACTGCACAATATTTAAGGAAATACACTCAGGAAATTAAGGATAGGCTACATTCTATTCTTTATAATATATGCAAGACAAGTTTTATGCACAAATCTGTACAGACAATGCACTGATTGCAACACTCAGCGTTGGGACCTTATGCAAGGAGAATGGCATCATCAAGATAAATATTGATAGAAACCCTGAATTATTAATTATACTGGATCAGTATGAACTCGCTCTGATTGAGGTCCAAATGTATTCTATCTTCTTTCTATTGCTGGTCAGAGTGGTGATGGAGACACTTATGCTTGCAGAGTGGAGCTTAATGTTGATACTTTGGCTGGCAGACATTTTATTTTTTGTTTTTGTTACATTTGTACCCCGCGCTTTCCCACTCATAGCAGGTTCAATGCAGCTTACATATTATATACAGGTACTTATTTGTACCTGGGGCAATGGAGGGTTAAGTGACTTGCCCAGAGTCACAAGGAGCTGCCTGTGGCTGCAGTGGGAATTGAACCCAGTTCCCAGTTCCCCAGGACCAAAGTCCACCATGCTAACCACTAGGCCACGTTTTGTTTGCAGAGTAGATGGGGTGGAATATAAATAAGGTCTTTTCATCTTCATAGATGGAGAGAGTCCAGCGAGGGTCCAGCCAGAGGGAGGAGGTGAAGTCTACTTATAATTTCTTGTTAGACTGTAGGAACTGAGGTCACCTGTTGCGTAGTAATCCAATAACAATTTGGGGACAGTTGAAACTTGTTCTTTCTGGTTTTTGAGGTGAATGCATGGAGGGTTAGGTTGAAAAATCGGTTTGAATTGGTTTAGCTGGTCACATGTTTCTTGGCAGCCAGGTTCTCAAATTCATATCCAGGAGTGATCAGGGTGGATCTTGAGAAGGTCTGTTATATAGTAATTTCAAGACATATGGTCTTTCTTGGTAACACTCAGGCTTTTTTGATTACTGTCAATATGCACAGAGCTCTCTGAACAGATCTCTCTTGTCGCCCTCCTTCTCCTCCACCGCTAACTCCAGACTTCGTTCCTTTTGTCTTGCGTCACCTTATGCCTGGAACTGTCTTCCCGAACCCATACGTCTAGCTCCATCTCTACCTGTTTTTAAATCTATGCCGAAAGCTCACCTTTTCACTACTGCCTTTGGCTCCTAACCGCTACTCATTTGCCCTCCTCCTCCCTGTTCCTCTTTACCCTGTAACTTCCCTTGCCCGTAATGTCTTGTCTGTCCGTTTTACCTAGATTGTAAGCTCTTTGAGCAGGGAACTGTCTCTCTATGTCAAGTGTTCAGCACTGCGTGCGTCTGGTAGCGCTATATAAATGCTATTAGTAGTAGTAGTAGTAGTAGTAGCAGCTAAGGACTGTTCTCAGGGGAAACAGGCATATCCTGTATCTGGGGAATGGTGGCAGTTGACTCTCCTGTATTGTTCCTGCCTTCTTTTGTTAGGCAGTAGTTGACCAGTTAACATTTCTTTTGTCCAAGCTGGCTGTGTTCTGAAAGGGGAGGAGGGAGCCAGATCTGCTTTCTCAGAGCAAGTTTCAGACAGAAAATTGCAGCAAGCCATTTTTATATTTCTGTATCCAGCACAATTAATAATTCTGCACATCACTCTACATGCTAATCCATCAGTAAGATTAGGGCAGTGCATGTGTTGAGCATTACGGAATGTTCTAGTAAACAGAGAAATACCATTGATATGTCTCCCTGCCTTTATGTGACTTTTTTTGCCTTGAAAAGTTAATTTAGAGAGTTTCCTTTGGGAAAAAATGTTCTATAAATCAAGCCATAGGTTATGTATATGCTTTCACATGTCTAAATATATCTATGTCTTTGGTCTTCCTTAACCAATATTTTTCTTGTAGCAGTGGGTCCCTGTAGTAAAAGCATGCTAAGTTCTGGTACAGGTTGAAATGCTGTACCAGAAAGCATTGGACAACCTTCTATTTTAAGGGTCACATTTCTAAAAGTGATTAGCCTGGAGCTCATACCTTTTCATTGCAAGCTAAAGGCAAGTTACATTCTGGGAAAGGGGGAGCCATTCCCAAAGGATAGACTTCACCCTAACCAGGATGGACCCAGGCTGCTAGTGCCAACATTTAAAAAGGAGACAGAGCAGCTTTTAAACTAAAATGGGGAGGGGGCGGCAGTCACCCAGGAGCGCATGGTTCAGTATGGGGTATGCTTGAAGGATACTACTGAAACAGGATCTTTAGGGAATCCCAATAGAGAGGTTTCAATAATGGTGAAACCTTTTTTATTGGACATAACTTAATACATTTCTTGATTAGCTTTCGAAGGTTGCCCTTCTTCGTCAGATCGGAAATAAGCAAATTCTGACGAAGAAGTGCAACCTTCGAAAGCTAATCAAGAAATGTATTAAGTTATGTCCAATAAAAAAGGTATCATCTTATTTTCTTTTCCATGTTTTAATTTTGTTTGATTTCTATTGATTACCTTTAAGAGTGGACTAACACGGCTAACACACCTCTTTACTTAATAATGGTGAAAGAAAGACAAGAATGTTTAATGGGAGAACAGACTAAAGGATGCAAATTATCCCCGTCAACTTCAAAGCAGCTTGTAGATGCAAGGAAAACTACAATTTGAAGTATCTATATACAAATGCCAGAAGCCTAAAAAATAAGATGGGAGAGTTAGAGTATATAGCACAAAATGATGAGGTAGATATAATAAGCAACTCGGAGACCTGGTGGAAGGAGGACAATCAATGGGACACTGTGTTGTCAGGGTACATAGTAGCATAGTAAATGACGGTAGATAAAGACCTGTATGGTCCATCCAGTCTGCCCAACAAGATAAACTCATTTCACACGGTATGTGATACTTTATATGTATACCCGAGTTTCATTTGTCCTTGCCATTCTCAGGGCACAGACCATAGAGGTCTGCCCAGCACTCTTCTTGTACTAAAAGTTCTGAAGCTAATGTCGAAGCCCCTTAAAATTTACACTCAAGCCCATCCATATCTATTCAGTCACAATCAGGGCGTAGACCGTAGAAGTCTGCCCAGCACCGGTTTTGCTTCCCAATTAGCAGTGTCGTCACCCAATCTCTGCTAAGATTCCATGGGTCCATTCCTTCTAAACAGGATTCCTTTCTGTTTATTCCATGCATGTTTGAATTCCATTACCGTTTTCATCACCACCACCTCCCACGGGAGGGCATTCCACGTATCCACCACCCTCTCTGTGAAAAAATACTTCCTGACATTACTCCTGAGTCTGCCCCCCTTCAACCTCAATTCACGTCCTCTTGTTCTACCGCCTTCCCATCTCCAGAAAAGGTTTGTTTGTGGATTAATACCTTTCAGATATTTGAACATTTGTATCATGTCACCCCTGTTTCTCCTTTCCTCCAAGGTATACATGTTCAGGTCGGTAAGTCTCTCCTCGTACAGTTTGCAACGCAAATACCATACCATTTTTGTAGCTTTTCTTTGCACCACTTCCAGTATTTTTACATCTTTAGCAAGATACGGCCTCCAAAACTGAACACAATACTCCAATGACTTGTAGAGGGGCATCAACACCTCCTTTCTTTCGCTGGTTATACCCCTCTCTATGTAGCCTAGCATCCTTCTGGCCACGGCCATCGCCTTGTAACATTGTTTCTTCATCTTTAAATCCTCGGGCACCAGCACCTCAAGGTCTCACTCCTGACTCGAGCTTACTAATCTTTCCCCTCCTATCTGGTATCTCTCTTTTGGGTTTCTGCACCCCAAAGGCATCACTTTGTGGATCAAATTTGGGGGAGAGGGGGGTTGCGCTATAAAGAGTGAATTCAATCGCACAAAGTAAACATTCTACATGAAACAGCATGGAATCCTTGTGGATAGAAATTCCATGTGTGAAGGGAAGGAGTATACTGGTAGGGCTGTACGACCGTCCGCCAGGACAGAGCGAACAGACAGATGAAGAAATGTTTACAGAAATTAGGAAAGCGGGCATATTGGGCAACATTATAATAATGGGTTATTTCAATTATCACTACAAAAAAACCAACCACTTCTACACTAATATTCTGTATCAGAAGGAATGCCTTAAAAAAAAAAAAAAAAAAATATATATATATATATATATATATATATAAGACTTCAGTAAGAAAAGGAGACACATCTGCTTGTAAGGCAAAACCTTCACAATATAGGTGGCTCATAGTAATCATCGGTCATTAAAAAAACTCCTCTTATACTGCAATCTCAATATTCTTCCATATTGCAAAAAACCTTTTTTGAGATACAGAATAAGCTTAGAAAATTATGTAAAAAAAATCTGTTGCCACCAAAACTTGTGCATAGTACTTATCTAGGAAATAAACAGTCTCTTCTCTGTCTCTATATAGTATAATCCAATATACATAAGTACATGAATATTGCCATACTGGGACAGACCAAAGGTCCATCAAGCCCAGCATCCTGTTTCGAACAGTGGCCAATCCAGGTCACAAATACCTGGCAAGATCCCAAAAAAGTACAAACATTTTATACTACTTATCCCAGAAACAGTGGATTTCCCCAAGTCCAATTTAATAATGGTCTATAGACTTTTCCTTCAGAAAGCCATCCAAACCATTCAAATCCCAACAGGGGTTCCCTGTCTCACCATTCCAGGCTGCTTCAGGGGAAAATTAATTTTGTTATATTCAATTGAAGAGAATCATAACTTGCAACTTCCAAGAAAAGCTTTCCAGCTCACTGCACTATCAAAATGGCGAAAGGCACCACCAAAACGCCCAGATTTCAAATACCGACGTTACACGTCAGAATGCAGGACGTCATGACGTAATTATTATTATTTGTTGCATTTGTATCCCACATTTTCCCACCTATTTGCAAGCTCAATGTGGCTTACATTATTCCGTAATGGCGATCGCCATTTCCGGAATGAGAAATACAAAGTGGTATTGCATTAAAGTTCATAAGTGACAGAGTAGATTAAGCAGTCAAGTATAGAGAATTTATATTTGGAATGAGAAATAAAGTGGTATTGCGTTAAAGTTCATTCGTGACAAAGTAACTGAAGCAGTCAAGTATAGAGAGTTCGGTTTTGTCCAGTCCTGGTATGAGTTTCGTTGTCTGGTATTTAGGATGGATCATTGTGGTATGCCTTATTGAACAGGTTGTTTTTTAGTGATTTTTGGAAATTAGGTCGTGCATTGTTTTTATGGCATTTGGTAGTGCATTCCATAGTTCTGTGCTTATGTAGGAGAAGCTGGATGCATGTGTTAATTTATATTTTAGTCTTTTGCAGCTGGGGTAGCAGAGATTCAGGAATGTGCGTGCTGACCTTTTTGTGTTCCTGGTTGGTAAGTCTATGAGGTCTGATGTGTAGACCGGGGCCTCACCGTGAATGATTTGATGAACCAGAGTGCAAATTTTGAACATAATACGTTCTTTAAGTGGGAGCCAGTGTAATTTTTCTCTTAGGGGTTTGACGCTTTCATATTTCCTTTTTCCAAATATGAGTCTGGCTGCTGTGTTTTGGGCAGTTTGGAGTTTCTTAATGATTTACTGTGGAGGAGTGGCCTAGTGGTTAGGGTGGTGGACTTTGGTCCTGGGAAACTGAGGAACCGAGTTCGATTCCCAGCACAGGCAGCTCCTTGTGACTCTGGGCAAGTCACTTAACCCTCCATTGCCTGCCGCATTGAGCCTGCCATGAGTGGGAACGCGCGGGGTACAAATGTAACAAAAATAAATAAAATAAATTTGTTCTTTGCATCCGGCATAGATTGCATTGCAGTAATCTAGGTGGCTTAGCACCATTGATTGTACCAGGCTGCGGAATATTTCCCTTGGGAAGAAAGGTTTTACTCTTTTGAGTTTCCACATTGAATGGAACATTTTCTTTGTTGTATTTTTCACTTGGCTTTCTAGTGTGAGATTTTGGTCAATTGTGACTCCGAGAATTTTCAGGCTATCTGAAACAGGAAGGGTATAGTTTGGGGTGTTTATAGTGGTGGGTTTGTTCGTGTTATATTGTGATGAGAGGATGAGACATTGTGTTTTTTCTGTGTTGAGTTTTAATTGAAATGCATCTGCCCATGAATTCATGATTTGGAGACTGTGTTTGATTTTGCTTGTGATTTCTGTTGGATCATGTTTGAATGGGATGTAGATCGTGACATCATCTGCGTAGATGTAGGGATTAAGGCCTTGGTTGGATAGCGATTTGGCTAGAGGTGTCATCATTAGGTTGAAAAGGGTCGGTGAAGTATGATGCCATTTGCAGAATTGCAAGAAGAATTTGATCTACCAGGGTCCCATCTGTATCACTATAATAGAATCCGGGACTATGTAAATCGGTGAGCTAAAAGGGAACTAACCACAGAGGATACTGCCATAGAGATGGCTTTGGGAGGAGGATGTCAAAGAGGGTGTATATCTCGATTATATAGAGCGTTAGGATCATATTATAATCCACTAGTATATTACACCCAAAGGTGGGAAAAAGCTTTAAAGATAAACTATGATACCAAAAAGTGGGATAAGGCACTGATGTATATGCTAACAGTTTCCATCTCTAGTTCTCTAGTAGAAAGTGGATATAAAATGTTGTATCAATGGTATCTGACTCCTCATAAAATAGCAAAAATGTATAGGAAAGAAAACGGTTGGTGCTGGAGGGGGTGCAGGGAAACGGGTGATATGGCTCATATGTGGTGGGCATGCCCCAAGGCGCAGGTGTATTGGTTGGAGCTAATCCAGACGCTAGGAAAAATCATAGGGAAACAATATGACTTTAAGACTGAGACGTGCCTATTGCATTTTCAACCGGCAGACATTCCATCAATAACACATCGACTGGCCTCGGTGTGGCTGGTCGCAGGGAAGATTGCATTGGCCTCGGCATGGAAACAGTCCACGATGCCGCCAGTGATAAAGGTGGTACATAAGATTGATTACTTCTACCAAATGTCTAAAATGACTGATATAAAGGCAGGATGGATTACACAATTCTATAAACAATGGGACAAATATACAGCATGGAGGCTGACAGCTGGCGTGGACTTGGATGCGCCCAGACTTATAATAGCTCCTTAATATGGTACTAGTACAAAGAAGCACCATGTGGACATAACGGTCGTTAGCAATATTATGTGCTAGGTAGGGGGGTGGGGGGTAGAGGATAGAACATTCAGGAAAATGGTTCAATCGTTCTTATTAGTATATGTTCTATGTATGTTAAAAATGTAATAAAAATACTTAAAAAAAAGGGTCGGTGAAAGCGGTGTTCCTCGGGGTACTCCGCATTCTGGTTTCCATGGTGATGATGTATTCGAATTTGATATCACTTGGTATGTTCTTGCGGTTAGGCAGCCTTTGATCCAACTAAGTACGCTTCCTCCAATCCCAAAGTATTCTAAGATGTTTAATAGTATTTTATGGCTTACCATGTCATTGGACATGTCGAATTGTAGGAGAAGTACACTATTGTCAGTTGCAATTGCTTGTTTGAATTTGGTTAGGAGAGTGATTAGTACTGTTTCGGTGCTGTGGTTGGATCGAAATCCTGCTTGTGATTCATGTAATACTGAGAATTTGTTTAAGTAGTCGGTAAGCTGCTTGGTTACCATACTTTCCATTAGTTTGACTGTCAGAGGGATAGATGCTACCGGACGGTAGTTGGTGATTTCATTTGCTTTTTTCTTTGAATCTTTAGGTATTGGGGTGAGTAGTATGTTTCCTTTATCCTTAGGGAAGAGTCTGTGTTGTAACATGCAGTTTAGGTGCGTCATGAGGTCTGTTATGAAGCGTTGAGGGGCGGATTTTATTAGGTTGTCGGGGCATATGTCCAGTTTGCAGTGGGATTTGGCGAACCTGTTGATCGCTTGGGTGACAGTTTCATCAGTAAGTAGAGCAAAGTTTGTCCAGATTCGGTCTGCTGGATATTCATCGGGGTTTGGGTCCAGACAGTCAATGAATTTTTCGTGGTCGGTGGTATTAAGTGGTAACGTGATTCATAGCTTTACAATTTTCTCGTTTAAGTATTTAGCGAGGTTGTCTGCTGATGGGGTGTCTGTGTTGGTTGTGGTAACCGGTGTGGTATCTAGTAGTTTGTTCACGAGTTGGAAAAGGTTGTGCGTGTCTTTGTTGTCTGGCCCTATTTTGGTTTTGTAGTATGACCTTTTGGTTTGTCTTATTGCATATTAGTATTTTCTCTCTGTAATTCTCCCTGCCTGTCACAAAAAAGCTTTCCATTCCACCGCTACATTCAGCCCTTTAGGTATCACAGACTGCAGGGAAAAAATCCATCTCTGTTCATGCTGCCGAAGCACACGTCTCACATCTCCTGTGCGCTCTGTGATCCTCAATTGTTCCAACACAATATCTCGGATATCAGCAAAAACATGCTGTTTCTCCAAGAAATGCATAACTAAAGGTTCATTTAACTTATTGGCCTGAATACAATGCCTATGCTCAATCAATCGCATTTTCAAGGGTCTAGAAGTTTGACCAACATAATATAAATTGCACAGACATTTAATTAAATAAATTACATTACAAGAAGAACATGTAGTCTTAGCATGCAGAGGGTAAAGTTTACTAGTGTGAACATCCACAAACAGTACAATCAGAACAGGACTCACACGCACTATGATGACCACCCTCCATCTCATCATTCACCCCACGATTCCACACTTCAGTCATGCATAAAATGACATTCAAATTACTATATCTTTGATACGCAAACATAATTCTCAGATGTTGAAAACAAGAACGAACTCGAGTATAGGTGTATGGTTTTTTACAGCTCTCACTAATCCCTTAGTATGGGCATTATATTTTGTGACAAATGTTAATACCTCATCCTCTGTTGTATGACAATTTTTTGGAGAAAGAAGCAGCTCTCTATAGTTATATAATTTGAATGACATTTTATAGTTACATGATGTTTGGTTCCATTTTAAGGAGTCAACGTCCAAGAGAAAGATCTAGGTTTTCATCATGGACAATACGTTAAGATCATTTAAAAAAGCAAACAGAATGCTAGGAATTATTAGGAAAGGGATAGAAAAAAAGACAAGGAATAATATAATGCCTCTGTATCGCTCCATGATGCGACCTTACTTTGAGTACTGTGTGTAGTTCTGGTCACAGTATCTCAAAAAAGATATAGCAGAATTAGAAAAGATTCAAAGAAGGGTGACCATGAGAGGAACTCCTCTCATATGAGGAAAGGATTAAGAGGTTAGGGCACTTCAGCTTGGAAAAGAGACGGCTGAGAGGGGATATGAGAGATCTACAAAATCCTGAGTGGAGTAGAACAGTTAAAAGTGAATCGATTCTTTACTTTTTCGAAATGTACAAAGACTAGAGAATACTCAATGAAATTACATGGCAATGCTTCTAAAGTACATAGGAGGAAATATTTTTTTCACTTGATGAATAGTTAAGGTCTAGAACTTGTTATCAGAGGATGCAGTAACAGCAGTTTGCGTATCTGGGTTTAAAACGTTTTGTACAAGTTCCTGGAGGAAAGTCCATAGTCTGCTATTAAGATAGCAATGAGGAAGACCAGTGCTGTCCCGGGGATTAGTAGCATGGAATCTTGCTACTCTTGGGGATTCTGCCAGGTACTTGTGACCTGGATTGACCACTGTTGGAAGCAGGAAACTGGGCTTGATGGGCCACCGGTCTGCCCCAGTATGGCTAATGCTCTTTTCCATGAATGGATAAGGGCAAACTTTCAAAATGAAAGTATTCATGTATTTCTGCATGGAAAATTACCTCAGGGAATTTGTGGACACACAAATTTCCTGGTTTAATAGTTACACCTATGCACATGTTTTTAAGTGTGAACATTAATGCCTCTCCATCTCCACTCATGGGAATGCCTCCACCAAATCTAGGTAAATTTATGAGCATACAGGGTGTGTGCATGGGGGTCTTATGTTCATCTCGGGTAGGCAGTTTTATAAAAGTTTATTTCTATTTTACATACAGAAATGCCTTTTAAAAGTACTCTTTCCTTAACATAGCACAGATCAATCCAGGACTTGTGGGTCATTCCCATCTGCCAGCAGATAGAGATAGAGAGCACTGAATTTCACTGTTCCTTAAGAGCAAGTCTACAGTGAAACATCTCGGTATTCTCTGTCTCCAGCAGGTGGAAGATGTGCTTTCCCACATCTCCTGGATTTTTTTGAGCTTCTGAATTCCTTTTTCAGAGCCACTTTTTTCTGTACCAGTGTCCCTGATGACAGTTGAGTGAGGGGGGCCTCCCTGGACTTGGGACTGGCTTGGGCATACCTGGTGGTAGCCAGGTCCCCCTGTCCCCCCCCCCCCCCATCAACTCATCTGCTTCCAGTATCTTTGCTGGTCTACTTTGTGAGCAAAGGGGGTTTTATGCTGTCAGCCGGTTTTCATAAACAGAGGAGTCTTCGATGCCCGATTCTTGGGATGAGTCCTCTAGGGGGTGAGTACTTGTCTCTCTGTACCAGGTGCTCTAAGGATGGTGGCCGCTTCCAAGGCAGTCAAGTGCTGCTCAAAGTGTAAGCCACGTAAATCTCCATCGGGGCAATATCCCTAGTACATGCCTGTACTACATCTTCATATATTTATTTATTTGTAGCCTTTGTATCCTGCATTTTCCCACATATTAGCAGGCTCAATGTGGCTTACAAAATACCATCATGGTGGATATCAAGTATATATCCAATTGGTTCCAAGTACAGTCACTTGTGTATCACCACAGATCTTCCACCTTTAGATTATTTCTCAATCCTATTGGTGACCTCAGCGGTGCTCATTGCTAATACCAGAGAGAAGCAATGTATCAAGCACCCACCTCTTTATTGGCTCACCCGATTACCTTATCTCTAAATATCTTTACACTTAAATGTAGTAATTTTTTAGCTTTAAATGCAATATCAGAATACTCATCTTTTTTAGATATGTCAGACTTGGGGGCTAAAGCGTCCGACACGCATGTTTCGCCAACCAACGGGCTGTCTCAAGGACAATCCCCTTCAGCCGTCATCAGCACCAGCCCAGTGGAATACACCAGATTCAGGGCTGAAGGTGGCTCATGTCATGACTTGACTCTACCTTTTAGCCACAGTGTCTTGGTCTTACATAGACAGGACTTGTCTTAAACCTTGTCCAGCAGGCAGCTGATGCCTCAGTGGACAGATTCTCTGGTGTGGCTTAATCTAGAGGCTGGTCTGGCCTACCTGGCGGATGGTCTTTATGACCTGCTTAGGACCTTGGTGAAGCAAATTGTGTTGGTGCTATCCACATGTTGCTCATTGTGGCTTCAGAACTGGTTAGTGGATGTTGCTTCTAAGTCTGCTCTTACTAATCTCCCCTTTCAGGGCAAGCTGTTGTTTGTTGAGGATTTGGAGCATTTGGTAAAGGATTTGGGGTAATCTAAGTCCCATCATTTGCCTGAGGATCGGCCTAAGCCTTTTTACTGTTGTTCCCAGGCTCACCCATATTTCCTGAATTCCAAACAATACATACCGGATCGTTCTTCGGCCTTCTCCAGATCCCACTTTCAGCATAAGCAACCTTTCTTTCTTGCAAAGAAGAGGCCTGGGGGCAAGCCCTCCCATTCTACTAATGCTTCCCATTCTTCACAATGAAGGTGTCCAAGGTCCCTCCTCGGGCTTTCCAACAGATGGCTGTTTGTCCAGATTTTATGAGGAGTGGACCCCGATCACTACAGATCAGTGGATCCTTGAGATCATTCAGGAGGGCTACAAGCTGTAGATTTCCTCTCCTCTGACACATTTTTTCTTGGAGTCCCCCTGTGGCACCCTTTCAAAGAAGCAGGCCGTTCGCAGCACTCTAAGGGGACTCTTGCGCCTGGGTGCAGTGGTTTTGGTGCCTCCCGAAGAGGAAGCTCGGGGTAGATATTCCATTTATTTTGTAGTTCCCAAGAAAATCCCATCCTGGGCCTCAGATGGGTGAACAAGACCCTGTGGGTGTCTCATTTCCAGATGGAAATTCTTTGCTCGGTGATAGCCTCAGTCCAGCTGGGGGAGTTCCTCACTGCTTTGGACCTCAAGGAGGCTTACTTTTACATCACCTTTTTGGTTTCCATATGGGCATTTTCTCCTTGTGATTCTGGGGAAGCACTTTTAGTTCAGGGCCATGCTGTTTGGTCTCTCCACGGCCCCCAGAACCTTCTCCAAGGTGATGGTGGTGGTGGTGGCAGCTTACCTTCATCATCAGGGAATTAGAGCCCATCCTTATCTGGACGACTGGTTTGTCAGGACTTCCTCTTATCAGGTCATGTGTACATGTGTATGTAAAAAAACAAACAAACAAAAAAAACCAACAACAAATCCCTATTAGATTTTACATTAGTTCAAGGCATGCACAGATTTTTAAAACATGCTCGTTTCATCCAGGGTTTTA
Source organism: Microcaecilia unicolor (assembly GCF_901765095.1). Classification (NCBI taxonomy): domain Eukaryota; kingdom Metazoa; phylum Chordata; class Amphibia; order Gymnophiona; family Siphonopidae; genus Microcaecilia; species Microcaecilia unicolor. Next base: position 40,078,362 of record NC_044035.1, on the reverse strand, counting down.
CACAAGGGAGTAATTCTCCTTAATCTCTCATTGCTTGATTTTGCCTCCCCATCCAAAAAAAAAGAAAGAAAATATATATATATATATTGTGGCCTCACTACCTAAAATTGGTGGCACTTAGACCTGTGTAAAATGTGATCAGCTTCACATGTATTTTTCGACGGTTACATGTGGAAGTTGCAAAATTGTGGCTTCCCATGTGCTTTCTTGCACTTGCACGTGGAAAATGCTGATGTGATGCTGCTCTTTTTGTGCGTGTAAATTGTAAAATGGTTGCTCCTGCTGTATAAAACACCAAATACAATCCACCAGAATTATGTTCTAATGTTGCATCTCAATTCCCATCTCAATGTTGTAAAATTGAGATTTAAAATTTTTTATATGTATATCCACATGTTATTTTGCTCAGAAAAAAAAAAAAAACAGGACATCTAAAAGATTTTCATGAACTTTCCTAGTGCATTTTAATGTGGGAAAATGGGATTGGAAAATATGCGATTAGTTCTTGTGGAACCTTAAGGGGGAAAAGCCATATTTCTAGTATGGAGCTTTTTTTGAACATTGGAGCTACAGAAATAGCAAGTGATAGCCCCAGTTAGATCTTAAAATACATTTCTTTTTGCCATAATTAGCTGAACAATATGCCTAAACCTTCTATGGTCAGCCACTTAATATGTTGAATCTTTGAACTTTCACAGAAGGCAGTCTGAGCTGTTTAGTTGCTCTCAGTCTTTGAAACTGAGTAGCTGTAGCTCCTTAGTCCTGTGTCTGTGAGGAGTCTTCATTGTAGTGCATATATCTTCTCATTTCCATCCAGCAACTGCATCTGAAAGATGTGAAATACAGCAATCTAAGGAATCCAACTTTCTCTAATGCAGGTCCTACTCTTTGGAATTTGGTAGCTAAAGGTACTGGATGTGGATGAGCTTATGGGGGCAGTTTTATAACTAGCTCCATAGTTTAGCTGCCCACTTTATGTGAGCTGTGAGCCTATTCTACAATGATACTTACACGTGTAATTGCCATTATAGAATATCAGTGTAAGTCGGCGCTAACATTTCCGCGGGTCTATGACTGGTGTAAATATTAGCGCTTAAGTGCAACATTTGTGCTTGCAATTTATAGTATTCTATAAATTAAGCACGTAAATGTTAGCCTCACCTATGCCCCTTCCCTGAGAGCGTCCCCTTACAAGTACACAGTTAAGCCAGGGGTGGGCAACCTGTATACACAGAAGGCCGCATGAAAGTAAGTACTATCCCTAGTGAGCCACATCTCTCGCTCTCCTTCCCTCCCCAATCCCCCTCCCCCACCCTGGTGTCCAGCATTTCTCTCATTCCCAACCTCCCTCCTCCCTGCCCATGATCTCCAGCATCTCTCTCCTTCCCTCTCCTCCCCCACCCCAGGGTCCAACACTTGTCTTGTTCCCAACATCCCTTCTCCCTGCCCCATGGTCTCCAGCATCTCTCTCCTCCCCTCCCGTCCCCTCCCATATCTAGCATTTGTCTCCTTGCTTCCTTCCTTCCTTCCATCTCCTCCCCATGAGCTGTTTTAATTCCTTACCTCCCTCCCCCAGAGCAGCATAGTAACATAGTTACTTCCTGTTCCGGGGCAGAGGGAGCATGGAAACCAACGACACTGACCAGCGCACGGCACCCCCCCCCCCCAAGCGACGTGTACCCGGGGTGGACCGCCCCCTCCCCCCCCCCCCTTGGTACGCCACTGGGTATATGTCCATTAGAAAGTTATGCAAGATATATTTTTTCAATGCAGTGTTTCAGTAGTAGGTGGTAAGCAATGTAATAAGCCATTTAGTCTGGGATAAGGATTTGTAGTAAATATCTTGTTTTAGTAAAAGTAAATAACTGGTTGTAGATGAGGAAGGTTGTTGGATGGAGACTAGGCATCTCAACGGCATCATTGACAATTGATTTGCTTGTAGATATTTCTGGAATTGATTTCTTATGGGTACTTGAGGCCTAGAATATTTTATTATGCTATGTGTAAGGTGGATGGTGAGTTCTTTATAGTCTGTAATGTATTATATATATGAATTGTGAGTTGTTATGCTTTGTTTCTTAAGTATGTAGCAGTACATCCAAATCTTCCCCTATTTTTACAAAGAAAACATTTATAGAGTCTCTGCTTTCATATCAACCACTGCCTGCTGTGGGAGGGTAATAGAGGTTGGCTCTGCCTAACCATCAATGGCTGGGGTATCTCCTGTGTTTTTGGAGAGGAATATGAGAGATCCTGTCTTTGGGGAGCCAGAGTTTCTCTCTTGGTCTTCAAATCTGGTTCTCGAGGTCCACAACCCAGGATTTCCACAATGAATATATATGATAAAAATTTGCACGCTTGGTTGTGGACCTGGAGGACTCGATTTGAGGACCCCTGCTCTATAGTATGCCCATGTGAAAGGATAGGGGCTGCAAGAGCCAAGGAGGCTCAGCAGCTGAATCCTGAGGAGCTGTCTCCCTGATAGCCAGCTAGGTCATCCAGATGAAAGAGCATCTGCCCCTAAGCCAACTAGGCTTATAAAAAAAAAAAAAAAAGTTTTGCTAAAAGAGGGGATGGCCAGACCACAAGGAGTTTGATTTGGAGGGACCAGATGTTTGGGAGTAACTGAGATACTAAGAATTCTAGCACAGGGACCGAGTGGAGTTGAGCTGCAGTCGGATTTTCAATTCCCTTAGGAGTGGGACTATGTTAGGGGCATCCTAATTGATCCACAGAGAGGCCAAGTGCATTGGTGTGAGGAACTGGTCTCCCCAGTGCATGACAGGAGGATTTGATGTTTTTGCTAAAAGGAATTCCTGATTTTGACTCGCTTGGAGATTAAAGTGTTTTCTATACTTTGTATTTCTCCCTGTGAGATACATACTGAGAAGCAAGTTTTGGGCTAATTGGTTTTGGGAGTCCAGGGCACTTAGACATTGACAGTATTTAATCCAAGTTCTGACTCATGAACTGTAGGATGATGAACGGTCTTTTGTGAGTATAGCTAATAGAGTTTACAGACAAGAGCAGGGTATTACCCAATTTGGGACCAGATGAGATGTTCTCTTCCCAAGGCCCCAGAAGAGAGAATAAGCAGAAAGAAAAGTTTACCTGAAAGGATACCATTTCATGGTTAATGACTTGAAATAAGATTTTCTATTTGACTTTGACTTTTTAAAAATTTATTTACTAGTAAAAGTGGCCCATTTCAGAGAGCAATGAAACGGGCGCTAGCGAGGTTTTGTTGTTTGAGCGATGTTCGGGGGGGGGGGGAGGGTGAGTGACATACCGTCACTGTGTGGTCCCATATCCTTGCATTATTGCAGCTCCTCGATCGGTGCTTCGTGCGTGTAAGGCATTGGGTGTGTGTCGTTTGGTAGCGTAGCATTGTGGGTGCTGTTTGATTGGTCCTCCATGGCTCCGCTCTCGACGTAATGACGTTGTACGTGAGGGCGGGGCAGACAGTCATGGTTCCACTGCGATCTACACCATGACGGAAGTTGGAAATGATAAACGTTGCTTCAGTAGAACGTTGGGGTTGCAAATTATGTCCGGAAGGGTCATGGCTGAGGGCATGTCTATTAGTGAGGGTGAGTGGTGGTGACAGCCTAGGAGGGTGAGTGGTCCTGACAGCCTACCCTAGGAACAGTAGATTCAGTGCTTCACTGAACGTTGGAGGTGAGAATTATTTATATAGATCATTTTACTTAATTACATTCACATTTATCACATAAATGTAAGGAAAAACAGAAATTAATATAAAGGAAAAAGAAAACATTTTCTCTCATCAATATATATTATATAATTGTCCACAATTGAGCGAACCAAGATCAGGAAAACAATCTCAAAGAAAATAAGAAAAACTCAAAATGCTTAATCTTACAATTCACATTTTCTGAAGGAGGAAGGTTAATCGATAATTGCAGCCGGTACAGTGGTAACTAAAGGAAGTTGCTGCAGAGGGTTCTTCATCTGTTCTTTCAACTCCACAAACTCTTGTAATTTCTTAGGTTCAACAAATAAGTAATAAGGAAATAAAACACAAGGGAATCGCACTAGCAAAGTCCCACCTAGGGCAATGATTCCTGGCTTAAAAGCCAAGAATTCACGCCTCCTAGTCTGCGATTCCCTTGATATGTCAGGAAATATATTCATCTTTGAACCCAAAATGCTATCAGCCATTTTCAAAACATTGTTCCTATCTAAATCAAAGGCGAAAGTTACTAATAATATAACTCTATCTGTAATTTCTGAATTTTCCAAAATGTCAGTTAAGTTCACATCTCTTTTCTCTGATAAAGAAAATTTTAAGGGAAATATAAATCACTTTAGACACCAGAGGGTGGCTCTCAGAAGGTATTTGCAAAATATCAGAGAAATATTTCTTCAACAGTTCAGTAGCTGATATATAGGATGTTATAGGAAAATTTATCATTCTCAAGTTATTTTTCCTTAATTGGTTCTCCAGAAATTCCAATTTTTACAAGAATCATGGCTGTCCATTACCAAATTAACTGATTTTCGTAGAGAAACCAATTCCGTAGTCAAAGTCTCTATTTTTATATCTTGGACTTCCACTTTGTTAGATAAGTATCAATATAAATTCTTTAACTCGCATGTTTATTCCTGAAAAATTTTAAACATCTGAAGAAGAGAGTTATTTACACTCTGGAGCACTTCCCATAGTACGTCCATTGTGACATTATTGGCTTCACCAGATCCAATTTGGGGGGAAGAGCTCACTCTCCAATCCCCCAGTTGGTTTATTATCCAGAGTCGATGCTGCGCCAGGACCTCCTCGGGTCGCGTGAAAATCCTAACCCACTTCAGGCATTTCCACTCTCGACCTCCATAGCGAAGCATTACTGTTTCCGGGTCTTGGAGGGGTCGTGCCAGCAGGGGGACTCAAAGTCACTCCCTCTCCACTGAGATTCGGCGATAAAGCCTTGCTGTTCCCCGAAGCAGGAACCGATATCCCCGACGTTATGACCCCGAATCTCTCCAAAGTAGGCTGAGAAGTGGTGGGAACCCCAGCCATGTTCGAGGAGGACAACACCATGGCTTTGCCTTTTCTCTTCCCCATACTCTGGGGAGCATGCCAACTTCTTCAGGTATTCTGGTGTAAAACGGGAACTCAACTAACATACGTCCTCCCTCGACACCATCTTGGATCCTCCAGTTTGGGACACTCTTTGTCTGGTTTCTCCTCAGAGGCCTGTCTGATATGGGTAACCCTTCAGCATAGCCCTCTGAGTCATTGAAACACGGAAGCCCCTCCACCCCTACAAGGTGGTGTCCCTTTGGAGGGGTTGACTTTGACTTTTACCCATTTGGATTTGCCCTTGTTGAATTGCTCATCTTTCCTTTCAGCCAAAATGTGTAATTTTAAGCATTATTGGTGCAATATATAAGGTATTTGACAACTTTAACCATTGTGCAACAACCCCAGAAGCAGACAGATGCCATCGAAATACCTATAGATCTTGATTGGCATTGTGTCACCTATAATTGAATTTCTGCACAACTTTGAACTAATGTTTGTGTAGGATGTGGTACCCTGAGACTTTTCAGTTCTGTTCCAGATAAGTTGTCATCATTTTTGGTTTTTGATATTTGGGATATCACTTTATTTTTTGTGGACTTTGAAACAAATTAATGGTAGATGATGGAGATATGAAAATAATAGGTCTGGGCGCATTAATGGAACTTTATGATTCCAGTATAAAGTCCTGTGACCATTTTTGTTTTAAAGATTTCCACAATGAATACGTATGAGATCTGTTTGCATACAATGGAATCATTACATGCAAATCATCTCATGCATATTCATTGTGGAAATCTTAAAACTCCGACTGAGTATGTAGCACTTGAAGAAATGGTTGCCCACCCCTGCTCTAGATCATCGAAGGGTCCTGTCCTTTTATTAAGCCATGATAAAAGCAGCCTGCGGTAGTGCAAGCGCATCTTTTGGGTGCGCACTGGGCCGTTTTTCACCGCATCTAGGAAAAAGGGCCTTTTTTGAAGGGGCCTGAAAATGGACGTGCAGTAAAATTGAAGCCAGCGCACATCCATTTTCAGCCTGAGACCTTACTGCCACCTATTGACCTAGCAGTAAGGTCTCGCGCGCTACCCGTGTGGTAAGCATGCTGCGTATGCCAACTGCTGTTTACCGCCGGGTAAGCAGCCCATGGTAGAAAATAAAAAATTATTTTCTGCCGTGGGATTTGGCACGCGCCAAATTCGGAAATACTGCCTGGCTCACACACTAACTGGGCGGCAGTGTCGATTTGGTGCACGCTGGACGCACGTAGACCCTCTCACGCCTTTGTAAAAGGACCCCCCAAGTCTCATCTTATATGATACCTGAAGCAGAGCCTACAGCTTAGCCTCATTTTGTCCTTTCTGGCTATACTGTAGGTGACGTCTTCCCAATGACCCATGCAGAGGCATTATTACCTCTTTGTTTCTACTAGTTTTACCTCTCCTTATGCAGCCCTGCATCTCTCTAACCCTGGCTACCATTTCATCACACTGTTTGGCTACCTGGATTACTGGACATTGTTACTCCCAAGGTCTCTCTCCAGATGTATTTAAACTTCTGCAACAATTATCCAGTCTATTTGCCTATGTTTGTATATTATTTTATGGTGGTTTTATGAATCTAAACTGTTATTGAAAAGTTTGAATTAAGTATTTACAATTTAAAGCACATTTATAGTCTACATAACTCTCTTGAACTCAAGGTGGTTTATGCATCTTCAGTCAATATGATCGTTAGTGTCAGGCAAAATCATACATATCTACATAATGAACCACCTATATAACATTCATAAAATTAATTCAAAAATCACATCAGTACTACCAAAGCCCAACCCTCAATTTTAACATGATGTATAAATCCTCAACTTCATATTAATCAAACTCTTCCAGAGACCAAAAAAAAAAAATTGCTACTCTCCTTATATGTATTTGGTTAATTTCTATCTTTTAAAAAATCTTTTCTGTGTTTTTTTTTGTTGTTGTTGTTGTCACCCTTTTCTTTCCCCCCTTTTTATTTGTTTCACTCATTTATGTACAGGCTAATTTGTTTCCACCAAAATGAGCTTTTTCTTCTCTCACCTTCATTCGTCTCTTCCTTCCTTCATTCTTCCCTCCCATTCATTCCATCCTCGCTCCTCATTCCAAAACCCGTACCCTCCCATTCATTGTTGGATCCTTCTGTCTGGGGGCTTTTTTACTGGCTGCGCTAAAAAGGGCCTTGGCGTGCAGGAAAAATGGCCCCCACTGCTAGCGCAGGGCTCTTTTTCCCTGCAGCTTGGTAAAAGGACCCCTATAAGCATATCCATAAATTTACATTAATACTATTACCATTTCAGTAGCCCTGCTAGATACACATAAGACTCCTCATACCTATTTATATGCTCCTTCGTTGCTTATACGCTACATTGTCTATTAAAATGTCCTACTACGTACTGTGTTGACATTGTAAGTAGTGTACTGTGCATTGTTATTTGCTCATGTTTGATTTATTCTTACTGTACACTGCCTTGAGTGAATTCCTTCAAAAAGGCAGTAAATAAATCCTAATACATACATAAGAGGCAGTCCCTCCTCTCTCGAGCTTCCACTTATGGTAAAAAAACACAATAAAATTAAATAAAATCCTTCTGGAAATGTATACATTAGAGAAAGCATAGTTAAAACCAACAGGGTCCTGGTCAGGAAGAGTCACCATTTTATAGATTTCAAAGCTGTCTCAGAATGTTGGGATCTTGGGTACATTTTGAGTACAAATTGGTGTAAACTCTGTGGTCACCACTTTCTATCTTGATACAGTGGAATAGAAATAAATATCCCTGATAAGAATACCACTGATAACCATGCTGAAGTTCAAAAGAAAAGAATGTATTTTTTGGCTGGACTCTCCTTATTCCACACCTGAATTTCTAGCCCAAAACATGGGTGAAGTTTGAGGAGGACAGTTCTTTTCCGCGTACTGGCTACTAACCTTGAATTGCCCCTCTTTGCCTGAGTCGCGCCATTGGTAGATATCACTCTTGCACGATTGAAATTATTTCTTTCAAGTATGAGATGTGAATATTGCCACCACAGTGTTCCCGGTCCCTGGTGGTATCGGGAACAGAAGTCAGATTCATGAATCAAACCCATTTCTCCCACTTGGTCATGCACAGCCCTTCTTTGCACTGCCCTTAAAATTTTTGATGTAGCCAAAGGATCAGCTTTAGGTAAACCAGGTGTGAAATTTCCTATCCCGAGGAGCAAAAAGAAAAAAAATCTATTTTTTTTTTAATTTTTGTTTGGAAAATTGATCAAATTGAAACTTATTGAACTCTCACTTCTCAGAGGTCGTTTTGCAAAGACACACTGAAAAATGGCTTGCGGTAGTGTAGGCGCTGGTTTTGGGCCCGCACCAATCCATTTTCAGCACGCCTGTAAAAAAAGGCCTCTCTTTTTTTTTTTTCCTGAAAATGGACGTGCAGCAAAATCAAAATTGCCATGTGTCCATTTTGGGTCTGAGACCTTACCGCCAGCCATAGACCTAGAGGTAAAGAATTTGGGCAGTAATGACCTACGTGCATCAGATGCCACTTGGTGCACATCTGCTACGCGTGCCAGAAAATAAAAAATAATTTTCAGGTGCGCATAGTGGACACGCTCCAAAATTGAAATTACCGCAATGGCCACGCGGTAACCGGGCAGTAACTCCAATTTGGCACGTGTTGGGCGCGCAAAGGCGCCTACGCAGCTATGGCGCTCCGAGTCCTCTAGCCTTGTATGCTAAATGTCTGAAAAAAAAAGTCAAAGCTATTGTAAATTGTGTTAGCTGTTTAACGTGAGTATTATCCCATGAGCGTGTGGTATTTCCCACATTAAACAGCTAACAGAAAAGAGGGCGTGGAATGGACGGGGGCTGCAACTTCTAGTTAATACACAGTTACTGCTAGTGCGGCAGATAACATGGAGCAGTTAATGCTACTGCAACAGGTGTTAATTATCTGCCTTGCGTTATCTCCCATGCAAGTCATGTGCATTAATTCAAAAATAATTTCTCTGTGTAAACCGAATGTTAACACGCTGGGAATATTCTCAACGGTTAACACACAAGTTTTCCGGTTCCCGTATGTTAATTATTGCTCAGTAAATATAAAGCCTTACCAAGCTTTAGTAAATAGGCCTAAATAAAAATCGGTTGCTTCTAGTGGCCTTTCTATGGTTTTACTACCATTTGGTTAATTTTAATGTTATCGTAATGCTTCCAGATTTTAAATTTGATTTTTCATCTTTTGATTTAAATACTGGTTTTGATTTAAGGGGTTTATTCTTATAATGCTAATTGGTGCAGAGCCCATAAGCTTTACCTTAAGAGAAGAGTAAAGCAGGGGTTGGAGGCTGGCTTCTAGTAACAGAAACCTTCTTGTTTAATAGATTCAGAAAGGGAAAGGCAGCATTCTATCTGAAAATCTTAGAGAGTTTAGAATGCAGCCAGGGTACCTGCAGAAATATGCACTTGAGCCAGCGTGTTCAGATTCTTTGCATTTGCAAAGTTTGGAAGTACAATTTGGCCTAATAACTCAGTGTAAGTCCCTTCAAGACAGGACTCATTGGTGTTGTGTGGCTGGTATTTGAAGTATGTCCATCTGCATTTAAATGAGTAGCTCCAAGACAATCAGATTGTGCGCTAGTTACTTTGGTGAGAATATCTCCCGAGTGGAATGGAAACTTCATTAGAGTCTAATATTAGACTTTGCTTTGGAAAATTCCTTTTAAATGATCACAAGCTGAGAATAGCAAAATAATTTTAACTTTCAATAGACAGCATTGACAAAGAATTTGTGAACTACTTATGATAACTGTCCCTGGGAAAACGGATGGGAAAATGTACAAAATTGAATTTGCTTGACCTAATCCACTGTTTATATTAGTTACTGATAAGTTTCCTACATGGCTTCATTTGCTTAAAATATTTTAGTTTTGATTCAACATTAGCATACCTATCCTGGGATTGTTTGCATGCTTGCTCGTTTTCTAGACATAGTTTTCTGGCTTCTACGTATTACAGCTTTTCAAGAGGTCTGGCCAACAAAGTCACATTGTCTTGGCAACATACCATGAATTAATTGATGGACCAATGGAAATACTGTTGGCGATTGCACTGTGTTCTCCTGAGGTTTTGAAGGGGGTTAATCGCCCTGGTTAAAACATTCCTAAAATTTCTCAGCCATTTGGAAATCCTATGAGTCATAAGGAAGTTTCGACGTTGAATACAGCTTACATATAAATATGGTGGGATTGTGCTTCTCGTGAATACATGTATACCTTACACGTACATTTTGACTTCTGAGCTGAAACGAAAGAAGGCCATAATTGGAAACAGTGCCTTACTTGTGCAGAGTGGAAAAAGTTATCTATAAGTCTAAAAGCTTAGTGTCAGACTATATGGCTAGCAGGTGGGGGAACCTAATGACATGCCAGTGTGGAGACTGATGCCGAGTGTTATATAACATTGCTACCTGTACTCTGAAAAGCCTAATCAAACTAATGACCTTGGCGTCTTAAGCATGCGTAGTTGGTTAGATCCTTACCTCTGCATTTATATTTAGCTTAGCTGATCTGTAAATAACAAAATAGTTAAGGATTGTGATTAGGCAGATATTTGGGGCTCTGAGGCTGTGGAAACTGGCTACGAGCCTGGATCGTTCCTGGAAAAAGAACAAATCTGTAGTGGTTTAATAGAACATTAGAGAGAGAATTATGCAGGAGCTGTTCAATTCAGAGGTGGCCATTAAGAGCGGGCCACTTCTTGTCATCAGAGCAGGTGACAGAGGTTCTTTTTTTGCCACAGCCGTTTAGTTTGGTTTCATATTAATTACAATAACGTTCCTCTTTGATGAATCACTGCAGTACCTGTTATATCAGTAATCACTAATGCATGCCAGTCAGTTTGGGAATTAAAGGCATATTTTTGTAAGACTTTGTAAGGGAAACTTGCCTAGGTGGTGGCTCTTACCCGTCTTCTTTTTGTCTGCAGGCAAATCCCACTTGGCTATAGTACAGAGAGTGAACAACGAAGGAGAAGGAGACCCATTTTATGAGGTACTGGGAATTGTCACTTTAGAAGATGTGATTGAAGAAATCATCAAGTCCGAGATTCTAGATGAAACAGATTTGTACAGTGAGTAGACTTGCATACTATATACCCACTGTTAATGCTGAAAAACCACAGTAGCACAGACTTTCAGTAGCCCACAGTTGGGTTCTTTTTTCAGTATGCTTGTTCTGTTGACCCTTTAGGTTTTGTTTTTTTTTTGTTTTTAATTTATAACCATTTAAATTTTTAGAAGCGATAAAACAACTTGCCAGAAATACAGAGAAAGTAATATATAGGAATTATTTCAGTCAGGTAATTCTGTTCTCTTCCTTAGACCACTAAATAGGGAGAGTGAAACAAGACAAGGAGATCAATTAAACAGTAAGCAGAAAAAAACCCTTTAGGTTTTTATATATTATTTTGTTTTATGTGTATCTTTATAAATTTGCTCCAGTGAAGGTAGACATGCACACGTTTAGTGCATGTATGTGCTGGTAGGAATCAGAACAAGATGAAGGATTGGAACGTGGACCAATGACTCCAGAGACTGGGGCAGTAGAATCAAACAAAGAAATTTATTACAGACTCTGTACAGAGTTTGTAATAACATTTCTTTGTTTGATTCTACTGTCCCAGTCTCTGGAGTCATTGGTCCACTTCCCACTCCTTCATCTTGTTCATTTGCACTGTGGGATTTTGTTGTTCGTCCACCTCGGTGGATTACCTGTCCCTATCCTGGTAGGCATCAGTACAGATGCACATGTTTTATAAAATCAAAATAAGGTTGTGGAAACACAAAGAAATTCACTTACAAAATCATATGTTCCACTATTCAAAAAAGAGAGAAAGACTTAATTCAAAAAATAGAAAGGAAACGCCTCAAAGAGCTCCAGATCAAACAATTTATAGAGCTGTAAGTGCACTTATCTTAAAGAACTCATGGCAAGCTGATAGCAAACTAACTTCTCCAACAAGCACAATCCCCCAGGACCAGCAGTGGCCAACGTTTTGCCAACCTGAGTCAGGATCCACAACACCGGGGCTATCAAAAGATTAAAAAGAAATCAGGCACTGCTCATTTAATCATTCGAAACAATATACAACATAATAAGGCATATTTTCAAAGCACTTAGCCTTCCAAAGTTCCTTAGAAAACCTATGGAACTTTGGAAGGCTAAGTGCTTTGAAAATATGCTTTAAAATGTCTCTTACATCTACAGACAGCACTTCCATCTCTACTGCTGTCAACTGGCTCTCACTGTCATTCAAAATGGCCACCTCTTTTAAAAAATGATGTCAGATGCCTTCATAGCAATTGTCCAATCAGATGTTCAGCTGTTTAGAAAAAAAATGACACCATTCAGTATGCAAATTCAAACCGACAGGCTTTAGAGAATTCAAAATAAAAATCCATTTTTGTTCTTGTTGAAGTAAGATTGTGTTTTATAAAATTCATGCAATCCTGCCTACCTCTTCACTTATTCTGTGGCCCTGGAAATGCCTACCTGAAAATTGCATAAACCTGGGTGGTTTGACTTGTCTGTGCCTACTTTTTATTTGTAGTTTAATGAAATCCTACTTAAGTGTATAAAACATTGCACATGCTCATGTCCTGTGTAAAATAATCCATGTACAGAGCAATTCTATAAAGGGGTGCCTAGAGGGCTTCTATTAGGAGCCTATTTCATAAAGGAAAGTAGACACCTCCTTTACTTTAGAGAATACAAGCGTAACTGGGTATGTATGAGCATATTGGGGTGGGGGGGAGGGGGTTAGGCACACACACTTAAGCTAGCCAGAAGTACCTGCAGGAAAAGTAGACACATGTTTCTGGCACGCACTTTTTCCTTTGACAGTTTTCAAAGTGGAAGCATACACCTACTTTCATTTTCAACAACTGAAGCAAAGGATGTGGTTAAAAATGTGCCCAGGAGGAGATCCAAGATGGCGTTCGTGAGGGACGTGTGAGCTGCAGCTCCTGACCCACCTCGCTGAATATCGAGTGAGAACCTTCCCTATTGTATTTTGGGGAAGAGAAAGGGCAAACCCAACGAACCTAGCTCCGCAGGATGGGTAAACCCTATATCCACCCGACAGGCAACGTTGGAGGAGTCCGGTCTGTTGCTCCATAGGACTCAGGAAGGCGCTTCGAGGGGCCCGGTAGCGATATCGGACCTTAGCATAGAGGGAGTGACTCTTAGTCCCCCTCCGACGACAACACCCTTGAGGCCAGGAGGAGAGTTGTTAGCTATGTTTGGGCAAACAATGGGAACGCCCAGAAGTGGAAATCCTGCGGTTTGTGATGGAGACCCAATAGCTACTTCGTCCCCAGTTCAAACAACGGTGCAATCAGGCTTAGAGTTTGTGCATATTCGGGGAGGACCTTCCGTGAGAATCGGGGAAATCGTAAGACCGACTGTTGTCACGGTGGACTCCATATGGGAGGCGATCCAATGCTTAAACACCACCTTGCTACAGGTAGCCGAATCTTTGCGGGCTGATGTGGGGAAATTATCTCAAGCACAGATTGAATTGGCGGATAAGGTTACTGAGCAGGTAACAAGAACGGACTCCTTAGAAAGTGAGGTAAAATTAGTTAAAACGTCTATTTTGACGGTTATTAAAGATGATAACTTCCAAAGAAAAAAGGTTGATTATTTGGAAAATCAAATGAGGAGGAATAACCTCCGTTTTCTGAACTTTCCAAAGTCCCCCTTAATCCCAGCTAAAGAAATGTTGAAAAAATATTTTACCGAAGTTTTGGGTATTCCGTCAGAAGCATTTCCCCCTTTAACTAGGGTGTTTTACATTTCTGGTGCTGGAACTGGTAATTTGCAAGTACCTCAGGCAGATGTGAATTTAACACAGTTTTTGGAAAGTTCACTGGAAGTTATTACGGAAAGGACAACGTTGTTGGTAACATTTGCTCTAGAGCTGGACCGCAATAACATATTCAGTCTGTTCTTTCGCCATATCACTACTCCTTTTCTTGGTTCAAAAATTCAAGTATTTCCGGATCTCTCACGAGAAACACAAAAACGAAGAAAAGACTTCTTATTATTGAAATCAAGGGTCCTACAATTGGGGGGGACCTTTACACTGAAATTTCCTTGTAAATGTTACATTTCTTTAGAAGCTACTAATTATATTTTTTTTGAACCAGGAAAGCTCACAGAATTTATTGTTAGTAAAGAGTAATGTGATGTTAGCATTGGATAATAACGCTAAATCGGCTGCATCAACTTGAATCCTTTGTCCCTCACGTGTTTTGAGATAATATTTTGGTCATTTGGCTAATTAATTTTAAGTTCCTGGTTCTTGGATCGTATAAGGTTTAATGTGGACAAACATATAAATTTGAATTGTACCTTATTTATAATTTACCTGATAGATGTTCTCTTAATTCTGAATTTATGTATTTGGCATAAATGTTATTAAAATAAATTGATAAATAAAAATTTTTTTTTAAAATGTGCCCAGGAACTTTGCAGCAATACAGGGAGTTTGAAAATTGCCTAATAAATTCCCATATGAAGCCCAACCCCTAAATGCCAACCCTTCCTTCTCTGACCTCTCAACCCTACTACTACCCTCCATATTTGGCCTATTCATGCTCAACATTTGCCATCTTCAATTAGTTACAAAACTAATACTTAAGCCAGTCCCCAACCTCCCTACCCCCTTATTTGTGTTTTTACCAAATTTTGCGATAATCCCAGTAGCCACCAAAGTTAGTGAAGCTGTAGTAGAAATCAAGCCTCCCTATGCTCACTGGAGCTTCAGTTTTATTCATGATCCCTCCGTGTAGTCCCCCTGCCTTCTTGGGAACCCAATACTATTATACCACTACTGTTTAGGATTGTAATTGCCATTCCGTGTAGGTTCCCCCATGCCTTCATGGAAGTGTGAATCTATCATACCACTGCATTAGAGGCATACAGAAATATCACACTGCATATCTTGTGTTAGAGCAGGGGTTCTTGGTGCTCGCATCCCCAAGGGATGTAGAAAGAGGTCAAATAGGGTGTGGAGAAGGGTATTGAAATCTGAGGTAATTTATTGAATTTTCTAAACAGTTATTAGGACGGTTATTGTTAGTATAACTGTGTACTACTGTAATTTTAGTGACATGTTAGCTGCTAACGGTGTTAACTGCTAACAGCGATATATGCAGCTATCAGTAGTGGACATGTGATTTAGGAAGGGGTGCGAGGGTTTCATGGATCAGTTAAAGGGGTGCAGGAAACAAAAAAAAAACAAGGTTAAGAAACTCTGTGTTGGAGGCATGCAGAAATGTGTCGTGGTCGCCATATGTTGCTGAATCTGAATGTTGTTACATCATTGAAAATGAACGACTTATTGCAAGCAGGAAGATAACATGATCTTCTACTTTCTGTTCACCTTATTCTTAGGGGTATTTATTTAAGTGTAGTTACATTGTTTTTCTGGACTGGATTATTGCCAATGTGTTGTCCAGCTACTTCCCTTTTGAAACGTAATGTCTTCTCTCACAGCTGATAACAGAACAAAAAAGAAAGTGACACACCGGGAGAGGAAGCAAGATTTCTCTGCCTTCAAACAAACAGACAGTGAAGTGAAGGTCAAAATATCACCACAACTCCTATTGGCCATGCACCGTTTCCTAGCAACAGGCAAGTGTGGCTTATCACAGTATGAAATCACTAACAATTCAAAAGCGAGTTTCACATCGGAAGTGGAGGCAGGAGGTGGGGATTTGGAAGTGGTAGGGGTGAACAACAACACATTTTTCTGCAAATTCTCTCCCTTCCTATGTTTGCTTATTAGTATGTTTCTTCTTAGATGAGATTAAGGCCAAGGATGAATGTCAGCAACCATGCGGGGGTGCCTGTTGATATGGTTCCTGTGAAAGTATGTTCATAAATTAACCTTCCACCTGATAAGCCACTAATTAAAAGGGTCTGATGGTTTGAGGACCAGAAGTTGTCTTCACTCCTGCCCCTGGTTGACTGTTATCAAAAGAATAATTGATGCAGTTCTTTTAATTCAAATACTACTCATCTATTATATGTTTGACTTCCTCTCATTGAAGCCTGAACTCTTGTTGGCTGATATATAGTACAGGTTTGTTGACATCATATAGTATCACACCGCCACCCCACCAATACAACTCTTCCTCTTTGAGGAAAGGTTCTCAAAGTCTTGGTGCCTGGGGGCCCCAGAGGGTCTTAATCTACCACTCTTCTCAATATGAACATTTCCTGGTTAGAGCTGCTGATCTTTAGTTCCAGTGGTATTGTATTGAAACTTAGTTGACATGAAGTTAACACGCTTTTCTTGAAAGATGTGGAGGTTAAGATAGACATTGTTCAACAGTAGAACCTACCAAGCTTGTGTTTTGTAGAGTACCACGGAAGTATGAGGAGGTTAATTGCCAATGCTAACCTGGTATTTCCTCAATGTCCATGCTCTTCTTTTCATATGCTATATGTAAATCACAGTTCTTTTCCTTCCCTGGTATCTGTCTCCCAAACAGGATAGTGGCTTATTGTAGAGAGAAGGTGATTGCTGTCAAGTCCTCCATTGTAATGTTGTGAATCTTGTAGATAAGACTTTGATAAGCATGCCCCAACAGTCTAGTTGGAACAGTACCATGCAATCAAACAAAACTCCAACCTAAAATACTGAGAAAAGGGATCCTCAAACATGGTGTAATAGACACAAATTTACAGTTACTACTACTACTACTACAAATCATTTCTACAGCACTACCAGTCGTACGCAGCACTTCACAATTGAACATGAAGAAAAGACAGTCCCTGCTCAAAAGAGTTTACAATCAGTTGTTTTCATATTAATCCCTGGATGTCAATCATTGGACCCTAAGGGGCATAATTATGAAAGTGAGCTACTGTTAAGAAGTGTTATTTTATCACAAACTCAGTTATTTTAGCACAGGCCCCATTTTATTCAGTAAGACCTAGTTACTGATAACTGGATTTAACAGTAAAATAACACATCTTAACGGTACCCCCAAGTTGATAACTATATCCCTAAATTATATAACATCTAATAGTTCCAATATAATGTGAAAAAAATTTGTTGAGATCAAAATAAATGCTTCAAACACACTGAATCACAAATCCAGCCCTTTTTTTAAATAATACCAAATTATGGGCTCGGGGAATTTTGCCCCCCTCTCGGCAGCCCTGTTTTGTGTGCCGACGACAGTTTATGGGAGGAAAGTAGAGTGATAAGGAATGGAGTAGCAGGCTCTTGCCACTACTATCAACGGATGCCATCATGGGTGAGTGACATGGGGGAGCCATCCTAGTGGTCTCCCATGTTAACCTTGTCCCCACCACTGACACATATATGTATGTTCTAGAAGGCACCTCTGTTTTCAAAAAGAATATAATCACTTATTATATACCAGAATCGCACAGTGGACAAGTGACTTTATTGGTGGTGGTTTGTTTGTATCAAATGTAGAAGTTTATGCCCAGCAGAATTGATGAGAGGTTATCTGTCATATGACTGGTATATTTTATAAGAGTTTATATTATTTTTTTGTTATTTTGCATTATTAAGAAAATGGACAGAGTTGTGACTCAATATATTGGAAACATTTATTTTGATTAGGCAGTACTTGGTGCTTACAAACAATAATCACAGATAATTGGGAGTTAATTGGCGCTAATTGGCATTTATTTGCAGTTATATGCATGATTGCACTTAGACGCTGTGCTGGAAACTTAGGGGCCTTTTTACTAAGTGGCGGTAGGCACTAGTGTATGCCTACTGTGCATCAAAAAGCACTGCTGCAGGATGAGCTGAGGCGTCCCGCGGTAGTTCGCCACTTGCCACGCACCAATCCTGCATTAAAAAATAGGTTTTATTTTTTTAGGTCGGGGGTGTGTTTATGGGTGAAGAGTAGACATTCGTTGTGCTAATCGGTTAGCGCGGGGGCATTGCAGCACGTCAGCCGATTAGCGCCAGATTAGCACGGGAGCCCCTAGCACCTACAAAATAGATGGTGGTAAGGGCTCCCATGCTAATGGCCACGTGGGAAAGCCACGTGCTAAAACTACCGCAGGCCACTTTTTAGAGCAAGTTAATTAAAAGGGCCCCTTCACACACAAAACTATAGGACTAGATTCTATATATGGTGCCTGAAAAATCGGTGCTGAAAATATTTCCTCCTAGGCATATTGAATATGCCTAGTGTCCATGCCTGCACCTAAATTTAGGCGTATCTATTTACACAAAGTAAAACGGTGTAAATACTGGCGCTTATACTGGCACCTAAGGGGCCCTTTTACTAAGGCATGCCGAAAAGCGGCCTGCACTGGTGAAGGCGCTTGTTTTGTACGCACGCAGGTCATTTTTTCAGCGTGCCTGGGAAAAAAGTGCTTTTTTTTGTGGCCAAAAATGGACGTGCGGCAAAATTAAAACCAGCGCGTGTCCATTTTCAGCCTGAGACTCTACCCCCACCCATTGACTTAGCGGTAAGGTCTCACGCACTAACCGGGCAGTAAGCGGCTAGCGCGTAAACTGCCGATGACCGCCGGGTAAGTACCACAACGTAGAAAATAGAAAGTATTTTCTACCGCGTCTTTTGGACGCAAGTACAAAATGGAATTAGGGCGGAAGTTCCAATTTGACATGCGTTGAACGTGAGTAGGCGCCTACGCGCCTTAGTAAAAGGGCCCTAAGTTAGGTGCGGAGCAGGTGTATTCTGTAACCATGCGCATAGATTTTCAGAATGCCTACGGTCTGCCCATGGCCACACACCCTTTTTGGCAGCGCACATTAGAATTTACACTCACCGCTTTACAGAAATTGCCTAGCAAGTTGTGTGCGTAAATTCTAATTAATACCAATTAGTGTCAATAATTGCTGAATAATTATCAGCACTGATTGGCGTGTTAAGTAATTAAATAGCGCGCACAAATCCAGAATACGACCGGATTTGCATGCATAATTTTGGCCACGCTATATAAAGTCCGGGGGATAAGGTGTAGCTGCAAGAGGGGTGTGCGCTTGGGAGGGGCATGTCCAGCACTTACACGCTAAGACTCTAGAATACCGTCACACACGCAACTGCAACATTTAGTCACTGTCATTTACACCAGCCACTGCCATGGCGTAAATGGTCGTGCAAAAATGCCAGCTTACACCAGGGATTCTATAATGTGTAATTGCATATGTAGAAGTCGCACTTAGACTGCAGCATCCGTGCGCTAAATTTTGGTGATCTTTACAGAATTGCCCCTCCTCATTTCAAAGGCAGTTCTAGAAGTTGGCACGTAACAAAAGGTGCCAATAGCTTGCATACGTTATACAGTACTAGCACTCACGCGCAACATTGATGCCATTAATTGACAGTTATGTGCCCAACTGCTAGACGCTGTTCTGTACCATATATACCAAAATAGCTTAGTGGGCAGCTGTGAAGGGGGTGTACTTATAGGCGTGCATGGGCGTGTCACCAAGCAATGCACACAGTTGCACACATTGCATGGTGCACTTAGGTGTGCCAGCCTGTGCCAGTCATTGACCTGGCGTAAGTGGTCGCGCCTAAATTGTGGCGTGCCAGAGCAACTTTGTGCTCCTATTTTATAACTGCTTTGGTGCACCCAGAAACCAATATACAATTGTTGCTAAGTGCACCCCTGTGTAGCACCTGTATCTTGACACCATAGGCGCTGACTCCGTGGGTGCTGTGGGTGCTCAAGCACCTCCAATATTTTAACCCGCCCGGCTCAACAGTCCTCCGTCCTCACCTTCCTGCAGCCCAAAATTTAAAACTCATCTTACCTCGGTCCCAGGCCGGCAGCAGTGAAAGGCGAGCAGGCTCGGCTTCAGCCTCCCCTTGTCTCTCAGCTCTGGTCTCACCTTCGTGGAAACAGGAAATGAGGGCGGGACCAGAGCTGAGAGACAAGGGAAGGCTGAAGCCGAGCCTGCTTGCCTTTCACTGCTGCCGGCCCGTGACCGAGGTAAGAAGAGTTTTAAATTATGGGAGGCAGGAAGGCGAGGACAGAGGTCTGTTATGGGAGAAGAGGTCGGGCTGGGGTTGGGACTGGCACTCGGAGGAGAGGGGGGGGGCTAGAAATAGGAGGGGAGCCTGGAACTTGGAGGAGAGCAGAGCCTGGAAATCGGAGGAGGAGGCCTGGAACTTGGAGGAGAGGGGGGCCTGGAACTCGGTGGAGGGGGGGGGGGGGGTTGAAAAGGGGCAGGTGATGTTTGGGGCGAGTTACTGGACATGGAGGGGAGGGGAGAGAGGAGAAATCGCTGGACATGGAAGAGGGCTGGTGAGAGATGAGACTTGTTGGACATGGAGGGAGGGAGGGGAGGGCATGGGAGAGAGGAGAATTCGCTGGACATGCAAGAGAGGAGAGGGTAGGGGAGAGAGGAGAATTGCTGGATAAGAATGGGGGGAGGGGGAGAGGGGGAAAATGCACCACCTGTAAAACAAAAAAAATTTCAGCACCCACAATCATTTTGAAAAGTTGGCTCCTATGCTTGACATCAAGTCATAGAATTGCTGGCTTAAGACTTAAGATTTATTTATAATCTGCTTTCTCCGAGGACAAGCAGGCTGCTTGTTCTCACTGATGGGTGACGTCCCCGGCAGCCCCTCCAATCGGAATCTTCACTAGCAAAGGCCTTTGCTAGTCCTCGTGCGCCGATGCGCACCGCGCATGCGCGGCCGTCTTCCCGCCCGAAACCGGCTTGTGCCGGCCAGTCTTCTTTTCTCCGCGCTCGGTACGGTTGTGTTTTACCGTTCGTGCCCCGAAAAGTCGGCCTCGCGCGTCGTTTTCGACTGCTTTCTGTGAGAAATTACAGAAATTATTTGGATTAACCACTTTTGGTTTTTCCTTCCTCTACTTCGAGTTTTTTTCGCCCCGTTAAGTTTTCTTTCGTCGTCGGGGTAGGCCTTACTTAGGCCCCGGTCGAAATTTCCCTTTTTTTCTGTGCCAAATTTCGCCATTTCGTCTTTCGATTTCGCCGGCGTGATTTTTCCGCCCATGACATCGAAGCCTTCCAGCGGCTTCAAGAAGTGCACCCAGTGCGCCCGGGTAATCTCGCTCACTGACAGGCACGCGTCGTGTCTTCAGTGTCTGGGGGCTGGCACCGCCCTCAGGCCTGTAGTCTGTGTTCCCTTTTGCAAAGGCGGACTCAGGTAGCGAGGTTAGCCCAGTGGAACATTTTGTTCTCGGGCTCTTCGTCGGCATCGGCACCGGGGGTATCGAGTGCATCGACGTCTTCAGCGTCCAGACCTTCAACCTCGGCGGCCAGTACATCGAGTGCATCGAGGCATCGGCCCTCTGCATCAGCGCCGAGACATCGGACAGCTGCATCGACGTCGGTGGTACCGGGACCTCGTCTGCTGATGTCGTCGGACGGTGGTGCTTCGTCTGGAGTGCAGATGAGGGCTGTCCATTCCCCTGCTGGTGGCGGTGAGCCTTCGGGTGGGTCTCCCCCTACCCTGAGGGCTCCTGCGGTACAGCCCCCCCGAGACCGACCTTCTTCGGTCTCGGCCCCGAGGAAGCGACGGCTGGATTCTACGTCCTCCTCGTCGGTACCGGGAAGCTTTGGTGACATGCTTCGTCCCAAGAAGTCGAAGAAGCATCGTCACCGGTCCCCTTCCCATGTCGGTACCGAGAGCTCTGGGTCGCCGAAGGAGTCGGCACCCAGTAGGCATCGGCGCCGAGAGGACCGCTCACCCTCTGTTCAGGAGGTGTCGATGCGCTCCACTCTGGACAGCCCGGAACAGCCTCCATGCCCGGAACAGGTTCTGACGTCGACGCCTGCATCGACCTCCATGCCTTTCTCTGCAGCCGCTCTGAACGAGAGCTGCTGAACGAGAGCTGCTGCGCCCTACCCCTCCGGTATCGGTGGTGCTTGCGCCACCGGTACCGTCGAGCGTGGCGCCGGCGGGCCCATCGCCCGAGGTGAGGTCTCCGGCGTCGGTGCCGCGTGCGGTACCGGCTGCCGTCGCCTCCCAGGAAGGCTCCCCGACTACGTCGACGGAGGGAGCTTCGCCGATGCGGGCGAGGGAGTCTACCTCTCGACGCCCCCATCGTGGACGTGGCTCCACGGAGTCGAGTCGGGCACGGTTGCAGACACAGGTCCGTGAACTTGTGTCTGACACCGAGGGTGAGGCCTCGTGGGAAGAGGAAGAAGACCCCAGATATTTCTCTGACGAGGAGTCTGAGGGTCTTCCTTCCGATCCCACTCCCTCTCCTGAAAGACAGCTTTCCCCTCCTGAGAGTCTGTCTTTTGCCTCCTTTGTCCGGGAGATGTCTACGGCCATCCCCTTCCCGGTGGTTGTGGAGGACGAGCCCAGGGCTGAAATGTTTGAGCTCCTGGACTATCCTTTTCCACCTAAGGAAGCGTCCACTGTTCCCTTGCACCATGTCCTAAAAAAGACATTGCTTGCGAACTGGACCAAGCCTTTAACTAATCCCCACATCCCCAAGAAGATCGAGTCCCAGTACCGGATCCATGGGGACCCAGATCTGATGCGCACTCAGTTGCCTCATGATTCTGGAGTTGTGGATCTGGCCCTAAAGAAGGCTAAGAGTTCTAGGGAGCATGCTTCGGCGCCCCCGGGCAAGGACTCTAGAACCTTAGACTCCTTTGGGAGGAAGGCCTACCATTCTTCTATGCTCGTGGCCAAAATTCAGTCTTACCAGCTCTACACGAGCATACACATGCAGAACAATGTGCGGCAGTTGGCAGGCTTGGTTGATGCGCTCCCCCCTGAGCAAGCCAAGCCATTTCAGGAGGTGGTCAGGCAGCTGAAGGCGTGCAGAAAATTCCTGGCCAGAGGGGTGTATGACACCTTTGATGTTGCGTCCAGGGCCGCTGCTCAAGGTGTGGTGATGCGCAGGCTCTCATGGCTGCGTGCCTCCGACCTGGAGAATAGAATCCAGCAGCGGATTGCGGACTCGCCTTGCCGTGCGGATAACATTTTTGGAGAGAAAGTCGAACAGGTGGTAGAGCAGCTCCACCAGTGGGACACCGCATTCGACAAGTTCTCCCGCCGGCAGCCTTCAGCCTCTACCTCTACAGGTAGAAGATTTTTTGGGGGAAGGAAGACTGTTCCCTACTCTTCTGGCAAGTGTAGGTACAATCCTCCTTCTCGACAGCCTGCGGCCCAGGCTAAGCCCCAGCGCGCTCGCTCTCGTCAGCAGCGTGCGCCTCAGCAAGGCCCCTCGGCTCCCCAGCAAAAGCAAGGGACGAGCTTTTGACTGGCTCCAGCAGAGCATAACCGACATCCCAGTGTCAGTGCCAGGCGACCTGCCAGTCGGAGGGAGGTTGAAAGCTTTTCACCAAAGGTGGCCTCTCATAACCTCCGATCAGTGGGTTCTCCAAATAGTCCGGCAAGGATACACCCTCAATTTGGCCTCAAAACCTCCAAATTGTCCACCGGGAGCTCAGTCTTACAGCTTCCAGCACAAGCAGGTACTTGCAGAGGAACTCTCTGCCCTTCTCAGCGCCAATGCGGTCGAGCCCGTGCCATCCGGGCAAGAAGGGCTGGGATTCTATTCCAGGTACTTCCTTGTGGAAAAGAAAACAGGGGGGATGCATCCCATCCTAGACCTAAGGGCCCTGAACAAATATCTGGTCAAAGAAAAGTTCAGGATGCTTTCCCTGGGCACCCTCCTTCCCATGATTCAGGAAAACGATTGGCTATGCTCTCTGGACTTGAAGGACGCCTACACACACATCCCGATACTGCCAGCTCACAGACAGTATCTGCGATTTCAGCTGGGCACACGTCACTTCCAGTACTGTGTGCTACCCTTTGGGCTCGCCTCTGCGCCCAGGGTGTTCACAAAGTGCTTGGCTGTAGTAGCAGCGGCACTTCGCAGGCTGGGGGTGCACGTGTTCCCATATCTCGACGATTGGCTGGTGAAGAACACGTCCGAGGCAGGAGCCCTGCAGTCCATGCAGATGGCTATTCGCCTCCTGGAGCTACTGGGGTTTGTGATAAATTACCCAAAGTCCCATCTCCTCCCGGCGCAGAGACTCGAATTCATAGGAGCTCTGCTGGATTCTCGGACGGCTCGCGCCTATCTCCCAGAGGCGAGAGCCAACAACTTGTTGTCCCTCGTCTCGCGGGTGCGAGCGTCCCAGCAGATCACAGCTCGGCAGATGTTGAGATTGCTGGGCCACATGGCCTCCACAGTTCATGTGACTCCCATGGCACGCCTTCACATGAGATCTGCCCAATGGACCCTAGCTTCCCAGTGGTTTCAGGCTGCTGGGGGTCTAGAAGACGTGATCCACCTGTCCACGAATTTTCTCGAATCCCTGTATTGGTGGACGATTTGGTCCAATTTGACTGTGGGACGTCCTTTCCAAATTCCTCAGCCACAAAAAGTGCTGACCACGGATGCGTCTCTCCTGGGGTGGGGAGCTCATGTCGATGGGCTTCACACCCAAGGAAGCTGGTCCCTCCAGGAACGCGATCTACAGATCAATCTTCTGGAGTTACGAGCGATCTGGAACGCTCTGAAGGCTTTCAGAGATCGGCTGTCCCACCAAATTATCCAAATTCAGACAGACAACCAGGTTGCCATGTACTACGTCAACAAGCAGGGGGGCACCGGATCTCGCCCCCTGTGTCAGGAAGCCGTCAGCATGTGGCTCTGGGCTCGCCGTCACGGCATGGTGCTCCAAGCCACATATCTGGCAGGCGTAAACAACAGTCTGGCCGACAGGTTGAGCAGGATTATGCAACCTCACGAGTGGTCGCTCAATTCCCGTGTAGTGCGACAGATCTTCCAGGTGTGGGGCACCCCCTTGGTAGACCTCTTCGCATCTCGAGCCAACCACAAAGTCCCTCAGTTCTGTTCCAGGCTTCAGGCCCACGGCAGACTGGCATCGGATGCCGTCCTCCTGGACTGGGGGGAGGGTCTGCTGTATGCTTATCCTCCCATACCTCTGGTGGGGAAGACTTTGTTGAAACTCAAGCAAGACCGAGGCACCATGATTCTGATTGCTCCTTTTTGGCCGCGTCAGATCTGGTTCCCTCTTCTTCTGGAGTTGTCCTCCGAAGAACCGTGGAGATTGGAGTGTTTTCCGACCCTCATCACGCAGGACGAAGGGGCGCTTCTGCATCCCAACCTCCGGTCCCTGGCTCTCACGGCCTGGATGTTGAGAGCGTAGACTTTGCCTCTTGGGTCTGTCAGAGGGTGTCTCCCGTATCTTGCTTGCTTCCAGGAAAGATTCCACCAAGAGGAGTTACTTCTTTCTGTGGAGGAGGTTTGCCGTCTGGTGTGATAGCAAGGCCCTAGATCCTCGCTCTTGTCCTACACAGACCCTGCTTGAATACCTTCTGCACTTGTCTGAGTCTGGTCTCAAGACCAACTCTGTAAGGGTTCACCTTAGTGCAATCAGTGCATACCATTACCGTGTGGAAGGTAAGCCGATCTCAGGACAGCCTTTAGTTGTTCGCTTCATGAGAGGTTTGCTTTTGTCAAAGCCCCCTGTCAAGCCTCCTACAGTGTCATGGGATCTCAATGTCGTTCTCACCCAGCTGATGAAACCTCCTTTTGAGCCACTGGATTCCTGCCATCTGAAGTACTTGACCTGGAAGGTCATTTTCTTGGTGGCAGTTACTTCAGCTCGTAGAGTCAGTGAGCTTCAGGCCCTGGTAGCCCAGGCCCCTTACACCAAATTTCATCATAACAGAGTAGTCCTCCGCACTCACCCTAAGTTCTTGCCAAAGGTTGTGTCGGAGTTCCATCTGAACCAGTCAATTGTCTTGCCAACATTATTTCCCCGTCCTCATTCCTGCCCTGCTGAACGTCAGCTGCACACATTGGACTGCAAGAGAGCATTGGCCTTCTACCTGGAGCGGACACAGCCCAACAGACAGTCCGCCCAATTGTTTGTTTTTTTTGATCCCAATAGGAGGGGAGTGGCTGTGGGGAAACGCACCATATCCAATTGGCTAGCAGATTGCATTTCCTTCACTTACGCCCAGGCTGGGCTGACTCTTGAGGGTCATGTCACGGCTCATAATGTTAGAGCCATGGCAGCGTCGGTAGCCCACTTGAAGTCAGCCTCTATTGAAGAAATTTGCAAAGCTGCGACGTGGTCATCTGTCCACACATTCACATCTCATTACTGCCTGCAGCAGGATACCCGACGCGACAGTCGGTTCGGGCAGTCAGTTCTTCAGAACCTGTTTGGGCTTTAGGATCCAACTCCACCCCCCGAGGGCCCTGTTTGTTCTGTTCCAGGCTGCACTCTCAGTTAGTTGGTAAATTTTTTAGGTCAATCTCAGTTATGTCCTCGCCGTTGCGAGGCCCAATTGACCATGGTTGTTGTTTTGAGTGAGCCTGGGGGCTAGGGATACCCCATCAGTGAGAACAAGCAGCCTGCTTGTCCTCGGAGAAAGCGAATGCTACATACCTGTAGAAGGTATTCTCCGAGGACAGCAGGCTGATTGTTCTCACAAACCCGCCCGCCTCCCCTTTGGAGTTGTGTCTTCCCTTGTCTTGGTTTTGCTACATATGAGACTGGCCGGCACAAGCCGGTTTCGGGCGGGAAGACGGCCGCGCATGCGCGGTGCGCATCGGCGCGCGAGGACTAGCAAAGGCCTTTGCTAGTGAAGATTCCGATTGGAGGGGCTGCCGGGGACGTCACCCATCAGTGAGAACAATCAGCCTGCTGTCCTCGGAGAATACCTTCTACAGGTATGTAGCATTCGCTTTTTCCGAGGCGGAGTACAGAAATAACATACAATGGGGCCCTTGTGCTAAGCTGCGATAAGCACTAATGCGTGCATATCGCAGGTTCAAAGGAACTACCGCAGGGTGCGCTAAGGTGTCCCATGTTACTACCCACATGGCGATGTGTCTGGGGCGGAGCATATGCCTGTTCTGTGCTAATTGGTTAGCACAGCGACATCACCAGACGCTAACCAATTAGTACATGGTTAGCGTGTGAGCCCTTACCGCCTAGAAAACAGGTGTTGATAAGTGCTCAGGAATAATGGAAAATGGAGCCATTCTACCGCCGCGCTAAAAGTGGCCTCAGCGCATGGGAAAGACCCGCGCTGGGGATAGAGCTAGCCACTTTTTAGCGCTGCTTAGTAAAAGGGCCCAAAAGTCATAAAACAAAGCAGTAAACCCTAAAACCAAATTAAAAACAAAAACTAAATAAAATCTCTTACAGCCATACACACACAAACCCAAATATCCAGTCTGTACTCCTTGATCTAAATACAGACATACATATCAGTCCTCCACACCTGTAGCCATATTGATCCAGATAGATCTTTTAAATCAACCCTTAAATGTTCCATATGCTAATTTGAACAGATGTCCTTTCTTTTAAAAGGATATCTTTAAAATCATCTTTTAAAAGAAGCAGGGACCAATGATTGACATCCAGGAGCTAATATGGAAACAGCTGTAAATATGTGGCTGTTGATCCATGTCTGAGGATCCCTTTCTCCTCTTCCTGCTCACCCTCCGATTTCTGCACCTCTGCTCTCCCTCTCTCAGATCATCACCTGATCACCTTCACACTTCTTCACCCTCCCCCGCAGTCCCGTCCACTAGTAACCACCACTTCCAGAAATCTCCAGGCTGTCGACCCTCCCACCCTTTCCTCTCAAATCTCCAATCTCCTCCCGTCCATCATGTCCTCCGAATCTGTTGACAAGGCTCTCTCTCCTCTGCCCTGGATACCCTTGCACCATCCATCTCCCGCCCCACACAACACACTAATCCTCAGCCCTGGCTGACCCCTTGCATCCGATACCTTCGATCCTGCGCACGATCGGCTGAACGCCTCTGGAGGAAATCTCGCACCCAAAGTGACTTCTGTCATTACAAATTCATGCTATCCTCCTTCCAGTCCTCCCTATTCCTTGCCAAACAGGAATACTACACCCACCTGACTAATTCTCTCAGCTCCAACCCTCGTCGCCTCTTTGCCACCCTTAACGCCCTCCTCAAAGTGCCCTCCTCTCCCACCTCCCCTCACTCTCTCCTCAATGTCTAGCCGAGTACTTCCGCGACAAGGTGCAAAAGATCAACCTTGAATTCGCTACCAAGCCACCTCCTCCTCTTCACCATTTAACCCACTCCCTCAACTATCCAACCCAAGCCTCCTTCTCCTCTTTTACTGATATCACCGAAGAGGAAACAGCCCAACTTCTCTCCTCCTCGAAATGCACCACCTGTTCCTCTGATCCCATCCCTACCAATTTACTTAACACCATCTCTCCCACTGTCACCCCCCCCCCCATCTGTCATATCCTCAACCTCTCTCTCTCCACTGCAACTGTCCCCGACTCATTCAAGCATGCTGTTGTCACACCGCTCCTCAAGAAACCTTCACTTGACCCTACCTGTCCTTCCAACTATCGCCCCATCTCCCTCCTACCCTTCCTGTCCAAGATACTTGAACGCGCCGTTCACAGCCGCTGCCTCGATTTTCTCTCCTCTCATGCCATCCTTGACCCGCTTCAGTCCGGTTTTCGCCCTTTACACTCGACGGAAACGGCTCTTACTAAAGTCTGTAATGACCTGTTCCTTGCAAAATCCAAAGGTCATCCTCATCCTCCTTGACCTATCCGCCGCCTTTGATACTGTTAACCATAATCTACTTCTTGACACACTATCTTCACTTGGGTTCCAGGGCTCTGTCCTCTCCTGGTTCCCCTCTTATCTCTCCAACCGCACCTTCAGAGTTCACTCTCATGGCTCTTCCTCCACTCCCATCCCGCTCTCTGTTGGGGTTCCTCAAGGATCTGTCCTTGGGCCCCTTCTTTTTTCAATCTACACCTCTTCCCTGGGCTCACTGATCTCCTCTCATGGTTTCCAATATCATCTTTATGCCGATGACACTCAGCTTTATCTCTCCACACCAGACATCACCGCAGAAACCCAGGCCAAAGTATCGGCCTGCTTATCTGACATCGCTGCCTGGATGTCCAACCGCCACCTGAAACTGAACATGGCCAAGACTGAGCTCATTGTCTTCCCACCTAAACCCATATCTCCTCTCCCTCCACTCTCCCTCATCCTTCCCATCTCATCTGCCCGCAACCTTGGAGTCATCTTCGACTCCTCCCTCTCCTCTGCCCATATCCAGCAGACAGCCAAGACCTGTCACTTCTTTCTCTACAACATCAACAAAATTCGCCCCTTCCTCTCTGAACACACCACCCATACTCTTATCCACGCTCTCATTTCCTCTCGCCTTGATTACTGCAATCTGCTCCTCACTGGCCTCCCACTTAACCATCTACCCCCCCTTCAATCCGTTCAGAACTCGGCTGCGCGTCTCATCTTCCGCCAAATCCGTTATGCGCACATCACCCCCCTCCTCAAGTCTCTTCACTGGCTTCCGATCAGACACCGCATACAATTCAAGCTCCTCCTACAAATGCTCTCAATCTGCAGCCCCTCACTTCCTCTCCACCCTCATCTCCCCGTAAGCCCCTACCCGTAACCTCCGATCACAAGGCAAATCCCTCCTCTCGGTACCCTTCTCCACCACCGCCAATTCCAGGCTCCGCCCTTTCTGCCTCGCCTCACCCTATGCCTGGAATAGACTCCCTGTGCCCATACGCCAAGCACCCTCACTGTCCATCTTCAAATCTCTACTCAAAACCCACCTCTTCAATGTCGCTTTCAGAACCTAACATTGTACCTAGTAACCTAGACTGTTCCAACTATTGATTGTCTACTCCAATTATTGCTTGTCTGCTCTCCTTGTCCGTCTTGTCCTCTAGATTGCAAGCTCCTTTGAGCAGGGACCGTCATTCTTTGTTTATTGTACAGCGCTGCGTAACCCTAGTAGCGCTCTATAAATGTCAAATAGTAGTAGTAGTAGTAGTTTTAGGTGCAAGTTATTTGTGGTTTTTTTGCTTATTATTCTCCTATCTAAGGGTTTTTGGTGTGTCTGGGTGCCACACAGTATCAAGTTACAAGCCTAATTTTAGTCAGAAACTTTATTTAAAAAATAAGAATGCAATTTTCTCCGTTCTAAATATAATACTACCTTGTATTTGTCTTGTAGAAGTAGAAGCGTTTAGCCCATCCCAGATGTCAGAAAAGATCCTTCTAAGGCTTCTGAAACATCCTAATGTTATCCAAGAACTAAAGTATGATGATAAGAACAAGAAAGCCCCAGAAAACTACCTCTACCAGCGAAATAAGCCAATTGACTACTTTGTTCTCATTTTACAGGTCTGAATGCTTATTAATAGATTTATTCTCTTTCTTGCACTCTCATTTTTAATTGACTATTAAATCTTTACTATCAATGTTAAACTCTTCCTGACAAAGTGACAAATGCTGGTTAAAAGTCTGTGAAAATTACAATAATTAAATTCTTCTAAAGAGCTTCGCTCTACAGTTCTTTAAAGACAGAATGAATAGGTATTATTTATACCCAAGTGCTCGCTTTCAGGCTTATTTTCGAAAGAGAAGGGCTCCCATCTTTCGACACAAATCGGGAGATAGGCGTCCTTCTCCCAGGGTCGCCCAAATCGGCATAATCGAAAGCCGATTTTGGGCGTCCTCAACTGCTTTCCGTCGCGGGGACGACCAAAGTTCCCGAGGACGTGTCGGAAGCATAGCGAAGGCGGGACTGGGGCGTGCTTAACGCATGAGCGTCCTCGGCCGATAATGGAAAAAAGAAGGGCGTCCCTGACGAGCACTTGGCCGACTTTACTTGGTCTATTTTTTCTTGCGACCAAGCCTCAAAAAGGTGCCCGAACTGACCAGATGACCACCGGAGGAAATATGGGATGACCTCCCCTTATTCCCCCAGTGGTCACTAACCCCTCCCACCCTAAAAAAACTTAAAAAATATTTTTTGCAGTCTCTATGCCAGCCTCAAATATCATACCCAGCTCCCTGACAGCAGTATGCAGGTCCCTGGAGCAGTTTTAGTGGGTGCAGTGCACTTCAGGCAGGCGGACCCAGGCCCATCCCCCCCCTACCTGTTACACTTGTGGTGGTAAATGTGAGCCCTTCAAAACCCACCACAAACCCACTGTACCCACATGTAGATGCCCCCCTTCACCCCTTAGGGCTATGGTAGTGTTGTACAGTTGTGGGGAGTGGGTTTTGGGGGGCTCAGCACCCAAGGTGAGAGAGCTATGCACCTGGGAGTAATTTGTGAAGTCCACTGCAGTGCCCCCTAGGGTGCCCGGTTGGTGTCCTGGTATGTGAAGGGGACCAGTGCACTAACAATGCTGGCTCCTTCCACGACCAAAGGGCTTGGATTTGGTCATTTCTGAGATGGGCGTCCTCAGTTTCCATTATCGCCAAAAATCGGGGACAACCATCTCTAAGGATGACCATCTCTAAAGTCGACCTAAATGTTGAGATTTGGGCGTCCCCGACCGTATTATCGAAACGAAAGATGGACACCCATCTTGTTTCGATAATACGGGTTTCCCCGCCCCTTCGCCAGAACGTCCTCAGGAAAACTTGGGCGCCCCATTCGATTATGCCCCTCCACGTCTACTTCAGAAGAATTCAAATGGATATGGCTGGTAGAGGCAATCAAACAATGAAACTATTTCCCAGGCACCCATGAAGTAGGTTGGGTTTTTATTTTCTCATTTGACTGATCCAATGTTTCAGTATCAAAAGAAACAAAATGGGTAAATGTCAATTAAGTGCCACTGCTGTCCAGATAGCGCTAATATTGAATGCTGCCCCTGTCCATATACTCCAGCATTCAAAGGAAGAATATTATATCAAATTTCTCTGGAAAAAATTCACTTCAATGTACAAAGATGAAAACCCACAGAGTAATACACAGACCCAAGGCCCAGTATTAATTTAAGTAAGTGGCAGAATTATATATAAAAAATGTTTTTAGAAAAAGATTGTCAGCTATGTGTGCAATGATTAAAGCATTTTGGATGTAATTAGACCTGTTGGTCAGCAGAGGTGTAGCTAGGTGGGTCACCAGGAGAGTGGCCGCTCCCCCAAACAGACTTCCAATGGCCCCAGCACCTATTTTGATGCAATCTTTCACGTTTAAGTTAAGCACCAGTGCCGTTGATAGTCCACTCTCCGCTCCCCCCGTGCCCTCAACCTGGCTACGCTTCTGTTGGTCAGTGATAGTCCAGTGGAAACTAATGAGCTGTCCAGATACTGGCAATGTTCAGCATTGCTATCCGGGTAACTTAGGACAGCAGTAAAGCTGAATATCACTGCTATCCAGATAATTTGTGGTTCTGCCCCAGCACTGTCCGGATAACACCGAGGTGGTCTGTAAGTTTTCCAGTTAGCAGATGCCGAGTATCAGGCCCTGAGTATTAGAAGTACTGATGAACTTTAGTCTTTGTTTTCTTTCATGGAAAATGGGAGCGGTAGGAGATAGGTAACAAGCTTAATTATAACCCTCTATGCAGCCTAGCATCCTTCTGGCCACGGCCGTCGCCTTGTCGCATTGTTTCTTCACCTTTAGATCCACAGACACCAACACCCCAAGCCTGAGTCGAGCTTACTAATCTTTCCCCTCCTATCCAGTATCTCTCTTTCAGGTTTCTGCACCCCAAGTGCATCACTCTACACTTCTTGGCATTAAATTTTAACTATATATTAATGTAAGTGGAAGAACAAACAAGAAATAACCAAGTCAACAATTTACTACAAACTACTACTTGGATAAACAAAATACAAATATCCTATATCCTCTTGGGGATATAATGGTTGGAATGGGTACGGACTGAGCACATTTAAAACACATTTAAACACATTAAAAAATATTATCAAAAATATTTTTTGAATAGGATATTTGTATTTTGTTTAACCAAGTAGTAGTTTGTATTAAATTTTAACTGCCAGACCCTCGACCATTCTTCTAACATTCGGAGATCCCTTCTCATCGTTTCTACTCCCTCCAGGTTATCCACTCTATCAGCTATTTTCGTGTCTTCTGCAAAAAAAGCACACCTTTCCTCCAACCCTTTAGCAATATCTCCCACAAAAATATTAAACAGAATAGGCCCCAGCACCGACCCCTGAGCAACTCCACTGGTCACCTTCCTTTCCTCTGAGCAGATTCCATTTACCACCACCCTTTGCCACCTGTCGATCAACCAGTTTCTTATTGAGTTCACCACTTTCGGTCCTAAGTTCAACCCTTTCAGCGTCTTCTGTGGGGGACCGTATCAAATGCTTTGCTGAAGTCCAAGTAGATCCTCATCCAGTTCTTTGGTCACCCAGTCAAAGAAGTCAATAACATTCATTTGGCAGGATTTTCCTTTGGTAAAGCCATGTTGCCGTCGGCTTCTAGAGAGTTAACTATCCTTTCTTTCAGCAGCGACTCCATTATTTTTTCTACCACCGACGTGAGACTTACTGGTCTGTAGTTTCCCACTTCTTCCCTGTCTCCACTTTTGTGAAGAGGGACCACATCCGCTCGTCTCCAATCTCGCGAATCCTCTCCCGTCTCTAAAGATCTATTAAATAAATCTTTAAGAGGTCCCGCCAGGACCTCCTTAGATCCTTCAGTATCCTGGGATGTATCTCATCTGGCCCCAAAGCTTTGTCCACCTTCAAATTCTCCAGATGTTTATAAACTCTTCCATAAACAGCGCAGTATCCACGCCATTCCCAGACATTCCCTCGGCAGCCAACCGCGGTCCTTCCCAGAATTTTCCTCTGCGAACTCCGAAGAGAAATAATTGTTTAGCACGTTCACTTTAACTTCATCACTCTCCACATAGCCATTCTCATTACCTTTCAGTCTCGCAATTCCATTCCTATCTTTTCTCCTTTCTCCAATATATCTGAAAAAGGGCTTGTCACTTCTCTTTACATCTTTAGCATGTTTTTTTTAATTTCCTTGCATGTTTCCAGCTGTAGGGCATGCAAAGTTCCAAAATGTAGCAATGCAAGTAAATTTCTTCTGAAAACCATCAAAAGATTCATGCGAGTCAGGACCTCATTTTCAAAAACGTCCTTTCTATCCAGCAAGTATTTATCGGGTGGCGGTGTGGGTGCTGAGGCTTTTTCCCTTTCTTACTTTTTTGTACTCCATTGGAATATAGTGCTGAAATAGTACTTTGCCCGTTGCATGAGAGAAGTTTTTGTTGTAATATACTCTTTCATCCTCTTTATTACATGCTACCTTATAGAATAGCGTGTAGTGCATGTAAGTACCAAAAGAGGCACCACTTACATGAACAAGATGCTCCTAAGTGCACACATCCATTTATAGAAATACCCTGCTAATCTGTTACACTAGTATTCTGTAAAGGAAAGTGGGTGCCTACCTGTCCGTTATAGAATAAGCTTTGCCCTTGAGGGCAATTCTGTAACAGGGCGCCTAGTAGGAATGTATTCTATAAAGGAACTTAGATGCCTACTTTCCTTTATGGAATACCAGAGTAACTGCGAAAACATCTGTGTCACAGTTAGGCATCAGCATATTTGTTAGCTGTAGAACTGGTGTTAAGTGTTCGCACTTAAGTGTTGGAGATATGCACATAACTTACAATGTTCCATAAGTTATATGGGTAAGTGGGAATCCCATCCATGCCCCACCTATGTGTATTAATCGTGTATTTACTGAATAGCAGACTTTTAAAATTTACATCTGTATGTGCACACATACATACATATATGCCATTATTCTAATCACTGATATGCATTATTTGCAAGTAAATGTTATTGCCTGTGTTGCAGAATTACCCTCTTTGAGTGCAGAACGCATTCTGTCCTTCTCTTTCTGTATCAAACAGTACATGGTTTTCAGGGGCTAGGCATGCATGTCAGCAGTTTTATAAGTTCAGGAAGTGTTATTTGTGGACCGTGGCAATACAAAGCAAATTCTTGACTGCTGAGGAAAAGCAGGAATGGATGAGTTTCCCACAGAACAATGCTGCCTGGGAATTCCTTGAGTCTGCCCCAGAATCGCAACAGAGTTGTTTTAAAGCATCCTTTTAGGCAACTGTTGTGGTCTTTTAATTCTTTCAGGGTTTTATTTATATTGGTGGTTCCTGTGGAAGTATAAAAAAATTTAAGGAGACGTCTTTATTTATATCCTGAATATTACTTTATGGTATGGGGTACATGTTTCAATTTGTTCACTTTGTGGCAAAGATGTAATTTTTACCTGTGAGCTTTGCTCCATTTCTAAAATCAAAGTACACACAGTACATACTTTTGCTTTGGATTTTGCCAAGGGTACAAAATTACTACTACTGCTTATCATTTCTATAGCGCTACTAGACGTACGCAGCGCTGTACACTTGAACATCAAGAGACAGTCCCTGCTCGACAGAGCTTACAATCTAATTAGGACAGACAAACAGGACAAACAAGAGATAAGGGAATATTAAAGTGTGGATGATAAAATAAGGGTTCTGAACAAGTGAATAAGGGTTAGGAGTTAAAAGCAGCATCAAAAAGGTGGGCTTTTAGCTTAGATTTGAAGACAGTCAGAGATGGAGCTTGACGTATCGGCTCAGGAAGTCTATTCCAGGCATATGGTGCAGCAAGATAAAAGGAACAGAGTCTGGAGTTAGCAGTGGAGGAGAAGGGTGCAGATAAGAGAGATTTACCCACTTATAACAGCTTTTTTTCTGTGAGTGGAGTTTTACTAACAGAATAAGTATGTGGATTCTCCGAGGACAAGCAGGACAGAAGATTACCACAGATGAGTGATATCACTGATGGGGCCCTAGGACAAACGCTACTCAGCGTTACAAACTTTCCCGAAGCCTTTGGCAGTCCCAACCATTCATGCACATGTGTCTTCCCGCCTTCCCTAGTTGCATGAGACGCTCAGTTTTGTTTTCCACAAAGTTGTTCAGATGCATTTTCTTTACGTCTCTGACTTGCGTTTTCCTTTTGCCTTATTCCTGCCTTTCTGCACTTTGCCGTGAGTAGCAGAACCTTTCTTTTTAAATGTATTTTTTAAATCCCTTTTTTTCTTCTTGTTTTTAATGTTTCGCAGAGGAGTAGCCTAGTGGTTAGTGCAGTGGACTTTGATCCTGGGGAACTGAATTCGATTTCCACTGCAGCTCCTTGTGACTCTGGGCAAGTCACTTAACCCTCCATTGCCCCTGGTACAAAATAAGCACCTGAATATATGTAAACCGCTTTGAATGTACTTGCAAAAACCTCAGAAAGGCGGTATATCAAGTCCCATTTCCCCTTCTCTTTTAAGTTTCCTTTCTTTATTACGGCTCAAGGCCCCTTAGGCCTGAGCTCCTAGTCACACCAAAAAAAAAAAAAAAGTACTTTCCATGTCATCCCACAGATCAATCCAAAGACTTGCGGATTATGCCCAACTACCTGCAGGTGGACACGGAGAGAACACCAGAGCTCTACCACATAAGACCCTGTGCAGCAGCAGCCTCGCTTTAAGTATTCTCTCTATCTAGCAGGTGGATGGACATAACCTGAGCAGCTCTTGGTTGATATTGGCTCTTGACTTATCCAACAGGTTCAGTTGATTGTTGGAGTAGAGAGTGCTTGGTGGGCTTTGGGGTACACCTGGTGGTGCCAGGTCCCTCCCACGCTCCTTTCCCCTCTCTGCTGTTCCTGTACTTAGCAGCTTTCGATTGAAAAAATAGAGATCATCTCCTTCTCTACAAAAAAAAAAAAAGCCTGACACCAGTGCTGTTTAGCAGTTGGGGTTGATTTTCCTTTCATTGCTCTGCCTCTGCTAACATCGGGTCGACTGACTCCTCTAAGCGTGAGTAACTGTCTATACTTCTGTGCTCTGCTCTTAAAGCCGCTCCCGCTGAAAAAGTTAATTGGGAATTGGAGAGCAGCATCAGGACGAAGTTTTGCACCAGCCACCCTGGGAACGTCAGCAGGCTCAGTGGGGATGTTTTGGCAGACTCCTTGGTTCTCCCCTCGTCCGCACATTGGCAGCTGCCATCTTTGAGGCACCAACACACTCTGTCTGTCAGGCTGTGTGCGGTTTCCTCTCTGGTTGACCAGTTTTCTCCCATGGTGGCTCCACAACCTCTTAGCGGTGCCAGTTTCGATGATTTTTCTGTGGTGGCAGCTGAAACCATGTTCTTCCCAGAGCTTGTTCATTTGAATGCACCAAGCTTATTTGTTGAAGAGACCACTGGCCTCCCAGGCTCCTTTGCCCCTCTGGGGACTTCTGCAGATCAGTTGACAAAAATGGTACATTTGGAGAGCCACAGGTTGCTGGATGAGGTATCCCTGGCATCGGATCATGGGTCAGAGGGCCACCTCTGAGGGGCCTCTTGCCCCTTGCTGTCTGACCACATGGTGAATACAAAGCCTGCATGGTAACTAATTGAGGGCATTTTCAGCATCATCCCATACAGTTACCACACGGAAAAGTACTTTACTATGCAGTTACAGATCGAAGAGGTCAGTACATCCGCACTAATGTCTACTGCCTCCTCTGTCAGCTTCAGTCTGCAGTCTGTACATGCAATACTGAGGAATAATGTGAGGCCACCAGGCTATGCATAGTTCAGACTTACAGTGAAGTGCACAGAGGAGGTTTCAAATGCGAATAAGAAGTGCCGTTCTCCTTCTTTCTGTGGGAAGGAGAAAGGTAGGAGAGGCTGTGAGGTGTATTTTCAAAGCACTTAGCTTTCCAAAGTTCCATAGGTTTCTATGGAACTTTGGAAGGCTAAGTGCTTTGAAAATATGCCTGAAAGGCACCCTGCTGTACTCTATGCCTAATCCAAACTCGGCTATATAATTCTGTATGCACCAGGCTGAAGTGCTTTGTGTTTTTCTCTGCAGGGAAAAGTAGAAGTTGAGGCTGGGAAAGAAGGAATGAAATTTGAAGCTGGTGCTTTTTCATATTATGGGGTGATGGCATTGACAACTTCTCCAGGTATGCTTTGCGATTCTGTTTTTAAATCAGTAGGAGGCTGAAGTACTAACCCATAAAGTTTTCTATGGATTAATGGCTGTTTGCATGAAATTTTGCTACAGTTGAAAATGAGGTCCTGACTCACATGAATCTTTTGATGCTTTTCAGAAGAAATATTACTTGCATTGCTACATTATGGAACTTTGCATGCCCTACAGCTGGAAGCAATATATATATATATATATTAAAAAGCTTCCTTTTTCATGTGGTAGCAGCAGGTTCTTAATGAGAATATTGGCACCATGTCAGAAGCCCTAGTCCAGGACTCACATGTAAATAGGTGCAACCCTTGGTAAGCTCCCCTCTTCCTTTAAGAGCCTGCCACTGCCACCTCCAAGAAGTGTAGTTAATTTTTCTCTGAGGACGAACAAAATATTTAGTCCTCACAAGTGGGATGATAGAGCCTGAGCTGGAAAAAAGTAAACAAAACTCTCAGTGCTCCCAGAGCTTCTTGTACTAATGAGCCACACCTTATAGGGTTCCCTTATCTGTACGATTGTGCAAGGCCACCTCATTTCTAGTCTATCCTTAAAGTCCATTGGACCTGTTTTTGTTTTGGTGGCTGATAGCTGTACATTCACATTATACATTCACCAGTGAAATTTCCTTCCCCTCAACAGGTCTCAGCACCTCTTCAGGACTGAGAACAATAGGGCTCTGGTTTACTTATGCATCTGTGCTTCTAAAGCAATGTCTACTAACAATTCTTTAATGATTCACACTGCAATTAGGGGTCCTTTTACTAAGATGTGCAAACGTTTTTAGTGTGTGCTCTAAACGCTAGAGACGCCCATAGGAATACGTGGAGAGGCATAATCGAACGGGGCGCCCAAGTTGTCATGAGGGCGTCCTCGCAGGACGGCCCTGTAAAGGGGCGGGGCAACCTGTATTATCGAAACAAGATGGGCGTCCATCTTCCGTTTCAATAATACGGTCGGGGACGCCCAAATCATGAAATTTAGGTCGACCTTAGAGATAGTCATCCTTAGGTCATTTTTTGAGATGGTCGTCCCCGGTTTTCGGCAATAATGGAAACCAAGGACGCCCATCTCAAAAACGACCAAATCCAAGCTATTTGGTCATGGGAGGAGCCAGCATTCCTAGTGCGCTGGTCCCCCTCATATGCC
Organism: Microcaecilia unicolor; assembly: GCF_901765095.1. Classification (NCBI taxonomy): domain Eukaryota; kingdom Metazoa; phylum Chordata; class Amphibia; order Gymnophiona; family Siphonopidae; genus Microcaecilia; species Microcaecilia unicolor. The sequence continues at coordinate 40,039,260 of NC_044035.1, read as the reverse complement.
AGGACACCAACCGGACACCCTAGGGGGCACTGCAGTGGACTTCACAAATTGCTTCCAGGTGCATAGCTCCCTTTCCTTCGGTGCTGAGCACCCCAACCCCCCCCCCCCCCCCCCCACTCCCCACAACTGTACACCACTACCATAGCCCTAAGGGGTGAAGGGGGCACCTACATGTGGGTACAGTGGGTTTTGGGAGAGGTTTGGAGGGCTCAACATTTACCACCATAAATGTAACAGGTAGGCGGGGATGGGCCTGGGTCTCCCTGCCTGAAGTGCACTGCACCCACTAGAAACTGCTCCAGGGGCCTGCATACTGCTGTCATGGAGCTGGGTATGACATTTGAGGCTGGCATAGAAGCTGGCAAAAAATGTTTACATTTTTTTTTTTTTAGGGTGGGATGGGGTTGGTGACCACTGGGGGAGTAAGGGGAGGTCATCCCTGATTCCCTCCGGTGATCATCTGGTCAGTTCTGGTACCTTTGTGATGCTTGGTTGTGAAAACAAATGGACCAAGTAAAGTCGTCCAAATGCTCGTCAGGGACACCCTTCTTTTTTCCATTATCGGCCAAGGACGCCCATCTCTAAGTCATGCCCCAGTCCTGCCTTCGGTACGGTGCCAACACACCCCCGTAAATTTTGGTCATCCCCGCGATGGAAAGCAGTTGAGGACGCTCAAAATTGGCTTTCCATTATGCCGATTTGGGCGACCCTGGGTGAAGGACTCCCATCTCCCAATTTGTGTCAGAAGATGGGCGTCCTTCTCTTTCGAAAATTCACCTGATTGGCGTTTCTAGCGTTTAGTGCGCACCTATTTTTAGCGCTCGCTAAAAACGCTAGTATGTCTTAGTAAAAGGACCCCTTAGTTTACCAAAAAAGCTCTTTCAACTTTTCTTTTTAATCAGTCACTACGGTTTAATTGACAGGCAACAAACAATATACAATTCTGCATAAAAAAAACTCTTTTCAAAATAAAAGTAGCGGGCAGTATTTAAATATCCCATATTGTGAGTACAAAAAAATCCTCAAGGGCAAAAAGCCTCAGAACCCTATTCTCCACTTCCGTGTAACAGAAGAAAATTATGGTAGGATTACTTAGGGTGCTCTTACGTCACTGGCATAAAAAAAAAACCCTGGGAAAAATGTGCTAAAACTCTAAACAAACTAGTTTTCAAGGATCTATCCAAACATATAGTGACAAAATCAAAAAGACATTCAAACTTAAGCTGTTACAAACACAGATTGTGGCCAGAGGTTTGCCCAAAATTGCTGTGTCAAGGTGCTAATAATATCTCAGCTTATTGTAGTGTCTTCTGATTGAACGTGCCACAGGTTTGTTGTTTTATTTATTTACTTATCTTTATTTTATTTTTTTTAAGCTTCTAATAGGAAGACCCTTTGCAAAACGTTCTCTGTAAAAGATACTTTCTCTAGCTAAGCTGTGCTCTAAACTGATGTTAAACACTAAACAGAGGCTTGTTTTAACTGCTAGGTGATCTTTTAAACTGATGTTATGGTAAACTCCAAAACAATCATTTTAAATGCTAAACTGTACTCTAAAACAGCCTTTATAATGAAACTCTTAACAGAGACTTTAAATGCTAAATTATTCTCTAAACTGTGTTTGCAAACAAGTAACTTTAAAAAAGAGGCTGGAATTACCTATTTAACCCCAAGCCTGCCTTTCCCAAGTCTGAATGCAGTTTCCCAGCAAGTAATAATACTTACCAGAGAAGTGTTCTTCCCCTCAGCACATCCTCTCATACGTAAACCGCCTTGATTGTAACCCACAGAAAAGTGGTATATCAAGTCTCATCCCCCCCCTCCCACATGTTGAGGAATAATCTACCCTACTTTATTTATTTATTTATTTTTGTAACATTTGTACCCTGTGCTTTCCTACTCATGGCAGGCTCAATGCAGCTTACATATTGTATACAGGTACTTATTTGTACCTGGGGCAATGGAGGGTTAAGTGACTTGCCCAGAGTCACAAGGAGCTGCCTGTGCCTGAAGTGGGAATCAAACTCAGTTCCTCAGGACCAAAGTCCACCACCCTAACCACTAGGCCACTCCTCCACTGTGGCTACTATTTGAGATTCTACAGGGAATGTTGCTATTCCACTAGCAACATTCCATGTAGAAGTTGGCCCTTGCAGATCACCAATGTGGCCGCGCAGGCTTCTGCTTCTGTGAGTCATGCAGGATGTCAGACTCACAGAAACAGAAGCCTGCGCAGCCTTCTACATGGAATTGCTAGTGGAATAGCAACATTCCATGTAGAATCTCCAATAGTATCTATTTTATTTTTGTTACATTTGTACCCCGCGCTTTCCCACTCATGGCAGGCTCAATGAGGCTTACATGGTGCAATGGAGGGTTAAGTGACTTGCCCAGAGTCACAAGGAGCTGCCTGTGCCTGAAGTGGGAATCGAACTCAGTTCCTCAGTTCCCCAGGACCAAAGTCCACCACCCTAACCACTAGGCCACTCCTCCACTCCAAAAGAAAGGAGAAAATCTCCACTGGAGGACCTCTCGCCAGTTTCTCAGGGAGTTGCCAGAGACCGCTCCGTTTAAGTTAGAGATAAAGGTTGAGGCCAAAGCAGAAATGATAGAAGTCCTACAATTTCTCACCCTATTCCCCCCAACCCCTCCAGGAAGGCATGACAATGCCCATTCACAACATTGTTAAAATACACAAATAAGATCCCTTCTCTGTATAACCTACAAATAGAAAGGCTGAGTCTATATACAGAGTCCAGAAAACTCCCAGATTTGAGAAATAACAGCTTATCATACCAATTCGCGATGGCCAGATCTGTTCTAAAAAAAAAAAAAAAAACCCAAGTGGTTGAGAACCAATTTTTACCCTGGACCTTCTAAGGAGGCAAGTTTTTCAGAATATTGTGCTTATCTCTCACATAATTTCTTGTCAGTTCCTTCCTCAATAGAAGCATGTTGACCTTAAGTCACTAGTAAACAAGGGATAGGAGTGCGAAGTACATGATCAGATTCAGCTGCTGTGTTTTCAAGACAGCATCAAAAGCTTCTCTCATGGGTATTGGCGCCCACAGATTCTCATGGCTGCTGGCTTTGGAGTTCAGATTTCTTGCGCAGGAAAAGCTCAGTGATGTACCCTGCAAGGGAAAAAATCTATTCAGAAATAAGGTCAGGGAGACAGTGGGCCATATTCAGACACTGTCTAAGCCACTTCTGACTTATAGTTCACATCATTCAGGAGGTATTTGGCAGGGTCGCTAGAATAAAACAACACTAGAAGATCCACAGCATGAAAATGCTATTTTTACCTAGATATTTACAAGAGAAAGGAAAAAGCCTCAAAGAGCACAAAATCATATAGATTTAAAGAGCTAAATTAGATCAAACAATCTTCTCTTCATCATCGGCAAAAAACCTTCCCAGTTTATCTCTTTTTTGCTCTTTTTTAATAATAGTTATGACATCAAAACAGTCTGAGAAAAAGTCTCGTATGTACTGTGCTTAGCTATTTCCAATGATCAGAGTACATCCATTACTACTAATAAAGAAGAAGAGCGCTTATCCTTGTAAGGCACTTATGGAGTCTGGAATGAAACAATTAATTCTCTCCACGTTCCCAGGCCGACGAAAATGATAAAGGGGATGGGACGACTTCCCTATGAGGAAAGGCTACAGCAGCTAGGGCTCTTCAGCTTGGAGAAAAGGCGGCTGAGGGGAGATATGATAGAGGTCTATAAAATAATGAGTGGAGTTGAACGGGTAGATGTGAAGCGTCTGTTCACGCTTTCCAAAAATACTAGGACTAGGGGGCATGCGATGAAGCTACAATGTAGTAAATTTAAAACGAATCGGAGAAAATGTTTCTTCACTCAATGTGTAATTAAACTCTGGAATTCGTTGCCAGAGAATGTGGTAAAGGCGGTTAGCTTAGCGGAGTTTAAAAAAAGGTTTGGATGGCTTGCTAAAGGAAAGGTCCATAGACCGTTATTAAATGGACTTGGGGAAAATCCACTGTTTCTGGGATAAGCAGTATAAAATGTTTTGTACATTTTTGGGATCTTGCCGGGTATCTGTGACCTGGATTGGCCACTGTTGGAAACAGGATGCTGGGCTCAGTGGACCTTTGGTCTTTCCCAGTATGGCAATACTTATGTACTTATGATGGCCAGCGTTTCGCTCAGCTGCTTCAGGGTCCTGGTTGGCGGGGCTTGTTTGCACTGACAACACTATTGCTAGGAATCACTGGCGCCATTTTGGAACAAGGTGCCAGCAAAGGTAGGATCAATTGAGAACCGCTCCTGCCTGCCCCACCAGAAACCAAGGATTTCTAAATAGTAGGCCCAGGGAGGGGGGCTTGAAGGGAGTGGGTGTTAAGTTGGGGGAGGGGACAATTGCAGGAGGGGAGGGTGGGACCTTTAGGGTTGGGAAGGCTTTACTGGGTTGTAAGCCCATGATTTATTTTTTTATTTATTTTATTGCATTTGTATCCCACATTTTCCCACCTTTTTGCGGGCTCAGTGTGACTTACAGTACATTATGATTGGTGGAAATACAATTTGTTACAATTCAGGTTATGGGTTACATTGAGGAATTAAACGTGGCAAAATCAAAATCAATAAGGAATGATGACTCCCGTGGTAAATCAAGGTATGGTTAAAACCTAAATAAACTTTCATGCATAGTGGATGATGTATAAAGGTGTTCAGTGGTTCTGCAAAGTGAAGTGATTTTGCAAACGTGTACTTCAGCCCTTAAGAAATTTTTTGTTGGGGTCGATATTCAAAGCCAGTCAACTGGGTAAAAGAGCTTCTTGCCCAGTTAATTGGCACTGAGTAGGCTCCGAGGGAAGAATTAGCAGTGCTTACCCGGAAACCCCTGGATTCTATATAATGTGATTTCAGTTGCGCGTGCAAATCCCGTCGTATTCTGGATTTGCGCACACAACTTAATTACTTAACAAGCCAATCAGCACCGATAATTAACAGTTATTGACACTAATTGGCATTAATTAGAATTTACACGCAGAACTGTCTATTCTGTAACATGATGCATGTAAATTCTAAGTCGCATATTTGAAAAGGGGTGTGGCCATGGGCATGGAGGGGTGGGTCATAGGTGTTCCTAAAATCTATGCTTGTTATTATATACCCAGTCTGTGCATAATTTAGGCGTCGGCATTTACACCAAGTTTAACTTGGCGTAACTGCCAACAACTAAATTTAGTCTGAATATTCCCTCAGAGCCCAACTCAGCACCAATTAACTGGACAAGAAACTCTCTTACCCAGTTGACTGGCTATCTACACATACTGAGATATTTAATGCCAGTATCCAGACATGGCCCGGCATTGAATATTACTACCCGGGCATAATTTCAGCGGTAGTGGTCAGTGTTTGAATATTACCCCCTTTGAATTTAGGAGCTAGTGGCTGAGACCTCTCTCAGCCCCCTCCCCCACCACCACCCCTTACTGCTTTGTCTCCACCGAAGTGAGGAATGGGGAGGAGATCTCCGCTGATATATATTTTTTGTCACATTTGTACCCCGCACATTCCCACTCATGGCAGGCTCAATGCGGCTTACATATTATATACAGGTACTTTTTTGTACCTGTGCAATGGAGGGTTAAGTGACTTGCCCAGAGTGACAAGGAGCTGCCTGTGCCTGAAGTGGGAATCGAACTCAGTTCCCCAGGACCAAAGTCCATCACCCTAACCATCTCCTTTAGAGCTGTTACCTCATCCCTTGTCCAAAGGGAAAAGGAACCTTATTAAATTATTCCCCTAATGCAGCCCTGAATGCCACTGGCAGAATTATACTCCAGAAGCCCCCATCCAGTCTCTGTCTCTCTCCCCCCCAGTCCTGCCATCACTCAGCCTGCACTCTCTGTCTTTGCTCCCCTTTGTTGTCACCGAATTTACTCTTCTCTTCTCCCTACTTTCGTCACCCAGTTTTTCTTTTTTTTAGCCCATTTCTCCCCACCAGTCTCCTCCTATTATCCCACTATCTCTCTCCTCCCTTAAATCAGTCACCACCTAGCCCCTACCCCCCCCACCTCAGCTAGCCTCCCATCCAGCAAGCCTGTCAGCCTCCCACCCCCGGGCCTGTATCCCCAACAAGCCAGTCAGCCACCAACTCTAGTGCAGCAAGGCAGTCAACCTCTCTTCTTCTCCTCCTCCTCTGCTAGCACTGAGCTGCCATCATTTATCCTGCTGTCCATAGCTGCCGCTAGAGCTTAAGCATCCTCCTCCATGTACCGGGCAGCTCTGCGTGCTTCTGAGCCATGTGTGCAGGAACTGTTGTGGTGGTCTCGGGAGAGGTCCTCCTCAGGGCCGTGCCTAGGGTCTCCGGCACCCCCCTGCAGTTGGCCCTGCCCCACCCCTGAAAACGATCGCTACACTACCCGCCCTCTTCTCCCCAGATCCTTTTCCTTTTTTTTTTTGTTTAAATTTACCTCTGGTGGCAGCGTAGCGTTAGTGAGAAGGAGGCGGCGCTCCCCCGCCCCGACGTGTCAGTCTTCCCTTCGCTCAGTGTCCCGCCTTCTTCTGACGTCATTTCTGATGTCAGAAGAAGGCGGAACTGAGCGAAGGGAAGACTGACACGTCGGGGCGGGGGAGCGCCGCCTCCTTCTCACTAACGCTATGCTGCCGCCGGACAGAAGTAAATTTAAACAAAAAAAAAAAGGAAAAGGATCTGGGGAGAAGAGGGCGAGGTAAGTATGGTGCGGCGGGGTGCCCCCCCAGAGGATGGCGCCCTCCTGCCATGCTTACCTCGCTTACCGTGTTGGCACGGCCCTGGTCCTCCTGTATCATGCGGCTCAGATTTGCAAAGAGAAGGAAGCTCCTGCTCTAGTGACTTTGGTAGAAGCAGCGGTGGCAGCAATAACCAGCAAAAAAACTTTTTAAAAACAAACATAAAAATCCAAGGTGTCAGAGACAAATTTGTAGTCATCATGGTGACCTGGGGTTTGTCGAGCCCTGGTGTACTTTGTGTGGGAAATGGTGCCTAGCAGTGAAAGTTTGTTATTTATGTGCATTTTATACTGTTTTCTGCTGGAAGCCCATTTTTTGTGAAGTACATCAGCCTCTGGATTTGTTCTCTTATCTCCTGAGGTCTGCATGTTCCAGTTGCCACCTCTCTCCCCAGTGATATCCTGCCAATGCTTGCTATTCCTCTCCCTTCATCCCGTACTATTTATAACATCCATACTGTTAACTAGATGTTCTCCCTAAACTATATCCCGTTGTGCTAATGTGTTCATGTGCATGGGATAAACATAAAGGAATCCTGTTCAGAAGGAATGTATCCTTGGGAGCTTAGCCGAGTTTAGGTGGCAGAGCCGGTGGTGGGAGGCGGGGCTGGTGGTTGGGAGGCGGGGATAGTGCTGGGCAGACTTATACGGTCTGTGCCAGAGCCGGTGGTGGGAGGCGGGGCTGGTGGTTGGGAGGCGGAGAAAGTGCTGGGCAGACTTATACAGTCTGTGCCAGAACTGGTGGTGGGAGGCGGGACTGGTAGTTGGGAGGCGGGGATAGTGCTGGCCAGACTTATACGGTCTGTGCCAGAGCCGGTGGTGGGAGGCGAGGCTGGTGGTTGGGAGGCGGGGATAGTGCTGGACAGACTTATATGATCTGTGCCAGAGCTGGTGGTGGGAGGCAGGGCTGGTGGTAGGGAGGAGGGGATAGTGCTGGCCAGACTTATACGGTCTGTGCCCTGAAGAGGACAGGTACAAATAAAAAGTAGCACATATGAATTTATCTTGTTGGGCAGACTGGATGGACCGTGCAGGTCTTTTTCTGCCGTCATCTACTATGTTACTATGAGGCATATTTTCAAAGCACTTAGCCTTCCAAAGTTCCATAGGAACCTATGGAACTTTGGAAGGCTAAGTGCTTTGAAAATATGCCTCTTTGTATCTGACCGAGCTCTTGATTCCAAGGAACTTACTTGTGGTTTAATATTCACATCCTAACTCTGTCGTAGTATACAGAATCACAGATCCTCACCTGGCTGTAGTGATATTCTCAGCTTCTAGCATTGCCCAAGAAAGTGCTAAGGGTATGCACAGACATTTCTTAAATTTCAGTGTTTGTTTCGTTTTTATTTATTTTGAAATGAAAACAAAAATAAACCAAACCAAAACATCAAACTAAATTTAAAAAAGAAATGAAAAACAAAACAATTTTTTAAAAGTGTTTTGTCCCTGGGGAGACCACATGATGCACTGAGCATAGCAGATGTGTCTGCCTTGTGCTCAGGGAGCCTCACTCTATAATTCTTATTTTTGGGGAGATTTGACAACAAAGAAAGTATCGGGCAGTATTGGCCAGATACGGAGACTTTATAGACAGATTCGTAGCACACAATTATGGAACACACTACCAAGTGCCATGAAAACAACATATGACCACCTAAACTTCCGGAAACTACTGAAAACTAACCTCTTCAAAAAGGCATACCCTAACGATCCAACCTAAATGCCTTAACCCTGCAACTCAACAAAACCAAAGCTCGTACTGGACATAGCTTAATTATGATTCCCCAATGTGTCTGTCACCCATGAACTTTATTCTACCATAACCTCACCCTGTATTTGTTCATACCAGTATTGGTGATCGCCTCTACATGACTATGTAAGCCACATTGAGCCTGCAAATAGGTGGGAAAATGTGGGATACAAATGTGACAAATAAATAAATAAATCTGGGAACGAGATGTCCGGTAAAGAAGCAAAGATGAATCACAAAAAGGGGAAGGGCAGGGAGGATAAGATGGTGAATACTGTGCCTACCTCTGCCGCCACATTCATTGCTGATCAGCTCCGCAGTGGGGTGGGCATTGAAGCCTAAATTAGACCAGCTTTCCTCACAGGTTGGAAGTTACCAATCTCTCCTGGACTCTCTTGCCTCTGAAATGGAAGAATTGGAAATAAGCGTCTCAAGAATGGCTCCTATGCTTGCGGCTAGAGACCATGCTGCATGCATGAGGCCAAGTTAGATGACATTGAAAACAGATTGCGCCAGAACAATATAAGAATCGTTGGCCTCCCGGAGCACGGGTCTGCCTGCTTTGTTGGAGGACTGGCTGATTAAAGAGCTTTTACTCTTTAGAGACCTGGGCCTGCTGATTCTGGAGCATGCACATCGTGTTGGGAGGCTGCCAGAAGATCGATAGCAAGCTTTTTAACTCTGATTCATAGTTTTGGACTGCTATCAGGTTTTATGTAGAACTTACAGAAGTCTCAGGCCCTTCCGGTCGTGGAGGATAACCGTACGTCTTGGGTTGGTGACTTCCCGCTGGCATGGGTGGACGGTGCCCTTAAGACTGCACAAAGCCTACTTAATTACAGTGTATAAGCCCAGGCAGTAACCTTGCCAACCTGGTAGCAAGGATCTTGGCCATAAACTTAATTTCAAAGTTTAGTAAAGAAATAGAGCGATACGACTCCACTATGATGAAGCAAGTGGCATGTGGTGGAAATGCAGCTGCCTTACAAACCTGGTCGTATAGGTCGCTAAAGGCAAAGAAACATGCTCTTGTAACATTTTGTAAAACTCTGCACTCAGACTGGTGCAGGCGATTTTTCCAAGGGAGCCCTGCCGACATGAACTGAATGAAATGGAGGCACTGTTCCATGAATGCTTGCCAGAATATCCCATGTTTATAATATCCCATGCAAGTATAAGCATGGATATATCGGTGGCAGTTCTGTAAAGCAGGGGCGTAGGCAGACACCCAATTTTTGGTGGGCCTGGGCCCAAGATGAGTGGGCAGAAGAATCCTGCCCCATTCCTCAAGTGATTTGGTCTCTCCTTCTCTCACCTGCATGCCATATGGTCTCTCAAACATCCCCCCTCTCCTGCATATGTTTTACATAGCAGATTTTCACTGGCAGCGAGCAGCAACTAATAAACACTGCTCATGTTGGCCCCACAGCCTTCCCACTGATGCAATTTCCTATTTCCACATAGGCAGGAATACGTCAGAGGGAAGGCTGTGGGGCCGGTGTGAGCGGTATGTATCAGTCGCTGCTTGCTGCAGGCGAAGATCTGCTATTTACAAGGTATGCAGGAGGGAGTTTTCAGCTGGTGGGGCATCATAGGTGTGCTGCTACTGGATGGGCCTGAACCCAAACCACCCGGGCCCACCCTTGGCTACGCCACTGCTGTAAAGTGGCTCTTAATTTTAGACGCCACAAGGGGGCATGCTTAGCACCAATTATATAAAGGCATCAGGACGCACCTAAGCTGTTAAAGGTGCACTATTTATAGAATAGTGTCCAGCATGTACATACACTCATGCAAATTAGTGATATTATTTACACATTTAGGTATGCCGGTTCTATAAATTTGTGTTTATCTACCGTATACAGTTCAAGCTTCTCCTATTGACCTTCAAGTGCACTCAATCTGCTGCCCCTCATTACCTCTCTACCCTCCTCTCCCCGTATGTTCCCACCCGTAACCTCCACTCTCAGGACAAATCACTCCTATCTGTACCCTTCTCCACCACCGCTAACTCCAGACTCCGCCCCTTCTGCCTCGCAGCACCTTATGCCTGGAACAGACTTCCCGAGCCCATACGCCATGCGCCCTCCCTGCCCATTTTCAAGTCCTTACTCAAGGCCCATCTCTTCTCCCTTGCTTTTGGCGCCTAACCACCTTCCCCATTCCTGTTACCTACACTGACCTACGTAGTCTGTTACCGTTAGATTGTAAGCTCTCTTGAGCAGGGACTGTCCCTCCCCGTGTTTAAACTTGTACAGCGCTGCGTAACCCTGGCAGCGCTATAGAAATGCTAAGTAGTAGTAGTAGTGTACATGGTGTTCAGGCACCACTTGCCCTTACTGTTTACAGCTAAGGAGTAAACTTAGAAAGAGCTCTAAAAAGTGAAGGTATGGTTTTAATTTTAAGGTAAACTGTCCTACCCCTACCCAAACCACCCCCACCCTATGAATCTGAACAACTGATGCCAACATTCAACTGTTCTACTGTTTTATTTATTTGGTCAAACTTGATATACCATCTTAAGCTAATGGGTAGATCTAGTCAGTGTACAATAAAAAATCAAAAATGAGAAGAAAAAAAACCTCCAATAATATGACAGGAAAGCATCCACATTCATTCTCAAAATTTGAGTTTAGAAATAGGTAGTATTAGCTGGGGGTGGAAGAGGAAATGGGGGGGGGGGGGTGGAAGCAGGGAAATAATAAAACAAAACAAAAAAAATACTGATCTTGCAGCTGCAAAATACCCTAAGTTGCATTAAAAGCCTGACAAAACAGCCAAGTTTTTATGACTGGTTTAAAGTTTTTTGAATGAAGATTCGGCTCGAATTTCACGAGGGAGGGAGGGAGGGAGGGAGGGAGGGAATTCCAAGAAAAAGGGGCAGCAAAGTAAAATGCATGTTGCCTAGTAGATTCAAGAATAGCTTGTTTAGGGTTGGGAAAAACCAAACGATAGTCATTTAGGGACCGAAGTAAAGTTGAACGCATAGGTAAACATGGAATGGTAAGGTTTGATAGGGATTGTGGTAAACCAGGGCCACCGAGAGGGGGGGCACGGGGGACAAAATTGCCCGGGCCCGGCGCCGCAGTCCCCAATCTCACCCGCCCTCGGCTCCGTTGACCGTCTGCCACTGAGCCGGGCCCCCCGCATTGAAATCATCACAGCGCCTCACCTGTCACCTCGCTCCGTGACTGAAAGCACAGCCAGCAGCAGCGGCAGATTGGATTCGCCTCCCTTTGGGCCTTCCCTCCCTGTGTCCCGCCCTTGTCTGATGTAACTTCCATGAGGGCGGGACACAGGGAGGGAAGGCCCGAAGGGAGGCAAATCCGACCTGCCGCTGTTGGCTGCGCTTTCAGTCACGGAGCGAGGTAACAGGTGAGGCGTTCTGATGATTTCAATGCAGGGGGCCCGGCCCAGTGGCGGATGGAGGGGGCAGGTGGGGACTGTGGTGTGGCGGCGGCGACGACGACCACCTCAGGGGCGGGGCCCGGCCCAGTCTCTCGGCGGCCCTGCAGTAAACCTATCCAAAAGGCTTTAAAGGTGAGGGTTAAAGGGTTATGGATAATTCTTTGTGTAATGGGAAGCCAATGTATTTCTGGAATAGAGGGGAAATATGATCAGATTTCTTAGCATGACAAAGTAACCTAATAGCAGTGTTTTTTAACATCTGAAGTCGTTTAAGTACATAGCATGGCGAACCTAGATAAATGATCTCTCTATATAAAACGCACCTCCAACGTTCTATGAAGTCTCTTTTAGCCAAAAGTGAAGGGGGTGAGATCCCATTGTGTCAGCCCCGCCCACGCGTCAAACGTGATGACGTCGAGGGCGGAGCAATGACACACAACCAATCGCATCGCTTGGCAGCGAAGCATCAGGGAAGGAGGCGGCGCTCTCGACGTCTAGCCTTCCCTTCGCTGTGTTCCGCCTTCTTCTGACGTCAAGGATGACGTCAAAAGAAGGCGGAACACAGCGAAGGGAAACCTAGACGTCGGGAGCGCCGCCTCCTTCCCTGACGCTTCGCTGCCGGAACCGCCACGGAGGTACATTTTTAAAGAAGAAAAAAAAAAAAAAACCCGATGCATGGATGCGAAGGGGGGGCATGGATGCGAAGGGGGGGAGGAGAAGAGGGCGGGCCAGGCTGGGACATGGGAGACAGAGGAGCATGGATGCGAGGGGGGGTCATGGAAGGGAGAGAGGGGACTTGCTGGAAAAGGATGAATGGAGGCGGCAGGGGACAGAGGAGCATGGATTGCAGGGCAGGCCTCAGGCAGAGAGGGGAAATGCTAGATAGGGATGAATGGAGGGGCAGATGACAGAGTAACATGGATGGCCATGGATTGGGACGGCAGGGCTCAGGGAAAGGGGAATTGCTGGATAGGGATGAATGGAGGGGACAGATGGGCATGGATGGATATGGATTGTAGGGCAGGCCTCAGGCAGAGAGGGGAAATGCTGGAAAGGGATGAATGGAGGGGGCAGGGGACAGAGTAACATGGATGGCCATGGATTGGGAGGGCAGGGCTCAGGGAAAGGGGAATTGCTGGATAGGGATGAATGAAGGGGACAGATGGGCATGGATGGATATGGATTGCAGGACAGGCCTCAGGCAGAGAGGGGAAATGCTGGATAGGGATGAATGGAGGGGGCAGGTGACATAGTAACATGGATGGCCATGGATTGGGACGGCAGAGCTCAGGGAAAGGGGAATTGCTGGATAGGGATGAATGGAGGGGACAGATGGGCATGGATGGATATGGATTGCAGGGCAGGCCTCAGGCAAAGAGGGGAAATGCTGGAAAGGGATGAATGGAGGGGGCAGGGGACAGAGGAGCATGAATGGCCACACATACACACTCACTATCACACTGTGTCTCACATACACACTTGCACACACTCTCATTCTCACACACACACTCTCTCACAAACACACTCACACCCAGACTCACTCTCTCTCTCACACACTCACACTTTCACTCTGACTCTCAAACAGTCACTCTCACATACACTCTCCCAAACATACATACTCCGAGGAAAACCTTGCTAGCGCCCATTTCATTTGTGTCAGAAACGGACCTTTTTTACTAGTATTACAATAATCCAATCTGGAAATTAGTAATGACAAAATAAGTGAATGTTTTAATGCTTACTTTCCTTTGTAGAATATGTGCCAATCATGCACCCTCTGGGCTCCTGTATAAAGGCAAACAGTTATAGAGTTATCTCCAAAAGGACGTATTCATAATTTAATTTATGCCAGAGAAGTTTTCTGTTCTATTCCTCTGGCTTGTACATAGATGTACACGTGTATGGAAAGTAAGTGCAGAGTCTGTGGGTGCAGAGGGCATAGGCAGGAAGTTTGAAAATTGCCTCCTATATGCTTCAATATACAAGTCATCTAACTTGGGAGAGATGCATCTGGTTCAATGTGACTGCTTTATTGTAGCATAAACCCTTTCATTCCTGCTTCATTTCAACTATATATTTGTAACAGAATAGCCAATAAAGAGGTAAGTGTATTGATCTTATTTCAACTGCTGTAATTTATAGCATCATAGGAGTATATCCTTTCTCTCTGTTAATTGAGTTGTGTGTTGAAGTGCATCATAATATCTTGACCAGTGGAAGACAGTTCTCATTTGTTACCTAGTCTTTCCAATTTTTGTCTCCTGTAAGTGGTTGCCGTCTGAAATGATATCAGCCCTATTTAAAATTAAGTATGTTTTGCAGAGTTTAATTTATTTAGCAGTGAAGGAATGTGTGGATTACCCATTCTTATATTTTGATGAAGTTAACTTACGTGTACCTTTTGGCACCTTTTCATCTTACTTCAGCCTTTGAAACGTGTTCGGATGATATTCAGCCCGCTGGAGGCAGGTCGGCTAAGTACCGCGATCAGTGCTGAACCTGGATATTCAATGCTGGGCCATTCTTGGTGACCAGCATTGAATATGTCTATTTTTTTGTTTTTTTTTGGTGTGGCCAGCTTAAACTTAATTGGCCAAGTTAATATTTGGCGCTAGCCGGTTAAGTTTATAGCAGCCAAAAATAGGAGGGCTATTTATGCGGTCCAACTTGGCCGCTAAACTTAGCTGGCGAAGCACTAAATATTCGCGGCTAGCTGATTAGCAGCTAAAGAGGAGATTCTATATAGGGCGCCTAAAAAATCGGCACTGAAATGGGTGCCGACTGAGCGTATTCTGTAACACTCTTAGTTGATATTTCAGTGCTGAGATCTGCACGCATCCATTTACACCAATGAAAACCTTGTGTAAATCTCAGCGCGTAGATTTAGGCACACTGGGTTGTATTCTATAACTAGGCATCTAAATTTTGGAACGCCCATGAAATGCCCATTTCCCACCCATAACCATGCCCCTTTTGCCTCCACACGTTAGAAGTTCGGTGCACATCATTACAGAATACGCTTAGTGAGTGTGCACCTAAATTCTAATCAGTGCCAATTAGTGCTCATTATTGCTTGTTAAGTGCTGTTATCAGCCCTCATTAGCTTGTTAAGCCAATTAAGTTATGTGCAGTGTTATAGAATCTGCGCTGATTTCCGCACCTAAATCTAAACACACTATATAGAATCCAGGGGTAAACGCTAATATTCAGCAGAGGTAACCAGCTATTTCATGCTGAATATTAGCACTTGGCCGGCTATGTGCTATTTAACCGACCAGGAGCAGGGCCGCCGAGAGACGGGGGCAAAATTTCCCAGGCTCGGCCTCCAAGGGGAGCCCGGTGCTGGAGTGTCTCTCTCTCTCTCTCCTGCTCCTGAAGAAAACTCTAGCACCAGGCCCCCCTTGGAGGCTGGGGAGGAGCGGACACAGCAGGGCTTCGGGCCAGGGCCTCTGGTTTGGCTGGCGGGGATCCCACCCAGGTTCCACCAGCAGAAGAGATCTTCCTCCAGCGCTGCTCTTCACTCTGCTGCATTCCCTGCCAAGCGGCTGCTTTTCTCCTCAGGCCGCGCGTGCGCAGTTTTGAAACCGAACATGTGCTATATGAGAGAAAAAGCCACAGGGATAGGGCAGGCAATTGCGGCGGAGTGAAGAGCAGCGCTGGAGGAAGACTTCTGCTGGCGGGGCCTCAGGACCCCTGCCAGCCAAGGTATTTGTAGTTGTGGTGTGGGGGGCGGTGATGCTGGGGGGAGGGACAGCAGCGGTGACGATCCTGGGCGGGGCGACAATCCTGGGGGGGGGGGGAGCGGCGGCCCTGTCCCAGTCCCGGCTCAGTCTTTTGGCGTTCCTAGCCAGGAGCATTCCTCGCTGCTTAAATAGCGCTGAATATCGGTTGGTGTGTGTTTTCTACTGTGTCTTTTAGTGCTAATACATTTCACAAAATGGAAAATTACACGGTTTCAAGGCCAAAGGGTTTCAAATCTCTAGTTACTAGGGAATCGTTTTCTTTTCTCAGAATAACTGCATGCAGCTGCCTCTTTTCTTATTCTTGTGGTTTCTTACCCCTTTTCTTTCCCTTTCAGTTCCTTTGTCCTTGTCTCGCACCTTTGTTGTTAGCAGAGCAGAGTCCTTAGCGGGTTCTCCAGGTAAATCAACTTGCTGCTTTTCATGATCCTTTGTATTATCTGTTTGCTGGCTTCAACTGTCTTCAGGGGTGATGAAAATCTCAGTCTTTAACACAGGCTAAATTTATAAGAACTTCTGTTTAAAAACAGAGGGTGTAACAAGAGTCAGGTTTTTCCAGTGGCGTTCCTAGGGTGGCTGACACCCAGGGCGGATCGCCGATGCGCCCCCCCCCCCCCCCCCCGTGAAACGACCCCCCCCCCCCCCCGGGTGCATTTTTACCTGCTGGGGGGGTGCCGCGCGCCTGTCTGCTTCGCTCATTCCATGCTCCCTGTGCCCCAGAACAAGTGGCACCGACAGGCGCGTGGCACCCCCCCCCCCAAGCGGCGTGCACCCAGGGCGGACCCCCCCCCCTCCCCAGGAACCCATTGGGTTTTTCTGATTTTAAATCATTTAACATAAATTGATGGCCTAGGAATTCATGGGTATAGGACAATCAGTAATGATTATAAGGGCCCTGTTTACTAAGGTGCATTAGTGTTTTTAGCGCTCCTACACTTAGCGTGCATGTCAGAGATATTGTAGGTACGTACATGGTTAACGTGTGTTAAAAATGTTAACGCTGCTTAGTAAACAGGGCTGCAAATATATTCTTGTTCCTTTACATTGTTAGTGGAAAGCCTCTAAAACAGGGCCATGCCGATGCGGTAAGCGAGGTAAGCGCCGCAGGGGGGCGCCCACCTCTGGAGGGCGCCGCCGCGGTGCTTACCCTCGCCCCGCTGAGGACTTTAAATATTTTGGCACCAGAGAGGGGGGTGCCGCCGCTCCCGCTGCTCTTCATCCTTGCACCCCCCCCTCCCGCACCAGCCCTTTAAATTTATTTGCCGAGCGAGCGCAGCACCTCGTGTGCAAGTAAAAGAAGCGGATCCGATCATCTCATTGGGCCTTCCCTCACTGTCCCGCCCTCCTCTGACGCAACTTCCTATTTCCTCTAGGGCGGGACAGTGAAGGAAGGCCCAATGAGATGATCGGATTCGCTTCTTTTACTTGCACACGAGGTGCTGCGCTCGCTATCGCGTCGGCACTCGGCAATTTATTTTTAAAGACGGGTGGCAGGGAGAAGATGAGGCAGGGTGAGGGTGGGGGACAGATGGGGTGACCGTGAAGGTGGGGGGGGGGGGGACTCGGATAGCAGAAGGGACTGGGTGGGAGACAGATGGGGTGAGGGGGACTCGGATGGGCAGAAGGTACTGGGTGGGAGACAGATGGGGTGAGGGGGACTCGGATGGGCAGAAGGGACTGGGTGGGAGACAGATGGGAGAAGGGGCATGGAGCTGGAACTGGGGTCTGAAAAGTGAGTAGGAGGGAGAATGGGGTCATGCCTGGGGCAGGGGTGGATGGGAGAATCAATGGATCTGGAACTAGGGGCAGCCACAGGTGGGAACTGGGAGCCGAAAAGAGGGGGCAGTGAGAGAGTGGGGATAGATCCTGGATGGAATGGGGAGTGAGAGGGAGGGCAGACCCTGAATGGATGGGAGGGCAGAGAGGCATGGATGGGAGGGCAGGGCCCAGGGAGAGGACAAATTGCTGGAAGGGGAGGGGAGAGAGGATTGCTGGCTATGGATGGAGGAGGGAAGGGCAGAGAGGGATAAGGATGGACATGGATGGGAGGGCAGGACCCAGGGAGAGAGGAGAAATTGCTGGAAATGGATATAGAGCAAGAAATGAAGAAGAAAGGAGAAAAGTAAAGAAATAAATGGAAAGGAAGCCCTGGAAATGGAGTTAAGAGGACAGATAGCAGCAGAATCAGATACTGGACCAGCATGATTGAAAAAAGAAAGTCACCAGACAACAAAGGTAGAAAAAAATTATTTTATTTTCATTTTAGCGTTTGGAATATGTCCACTTTGAGAATTTACATCTGCTATCTTATTTTGCAATGTATAGCAATTTGTTTCTAAGAATATTGCTGACAATTCCTTTCAGTGTGGCAAGTGGTGAGCGATCATTTTCATGGGGGGGGGGGGGGCGCCAACTGATAGTCTGCAGGGGGGCGCCAGAGACCCTAGGCACGGCCCTGCTCTAAAATACCACAGAAGAGGTACATTTCCTATGTTAGTCAGAACAGTTGTTGCGAGACCAGAAGAGACTAGTGTCAAACTCTGCAGCCATACAAATGTCTTGCTGGAATGTGGATATTACAAGAGCTCAGGTTTTAAGCCTAAGGGCAGCACCAATTTAAGAGCAGGTTTCTAGAGGTAAAAGCCCCTGCAAAAATGAGACCTTTGGGTCATCTACATGAGGCTGATCTGTGCTGATTTTTACTGCTCATTGTTTCAACTGCACATAAAGGTCAAACAGGTTGTGTAGGTCCTGAGAATTTTACATTGAGCTATCATCTACAACCTGATTGTTATATCTACAGTCTAAATAGACAGCAACTGAACAGTAGAAATGCAACTGGATAGTGAATTTTTTTTCCTCCCCTCACATCTAGATAATGAGCTGTGATAACAGAGTCTAAGCTAATCTTTCTCAGATTACTACACTATTACAGATTTTTAAAATATTTACTAGAAGGGCACTTTTGAAGTAAAGATCCTGCGAAATTATCTTGCAGTTAAATGAAGTACTGACAGCAAAAGCAGCTTCTCGCAGCCTTTTGGATATTTTGTCTCCTTGCTGTGAATCAGTGTTTGCCAGACTCGACCAGGTTCTTTTTTCAGACTTTCCAAACTGTGCAAATGAACCTAGTTCTTGGGCCAAATGTACATTAACCCTAAACACATAGTGTGAGATAACATGCACAGAGTATCCATTAGAACCCCTATAAAAAGAAACAACCAATCTCCACTCTTCTTTCCTAGCACTTAAAACATTACATTAAATTTAATCCTGCAAGAAACTGGGGGTCAATGCTCAGCTATTAGAAGAGGCTTTGCATCAGGACTGTCCAACTTCGGTCCTCAAGGGCCGCAATCCAGTCGGGAGTTCAGGATTTCCCCAATAAATATGCATGGGATTTATTTGCATGCACTACCTCCACTGTATGCAAATAGATCTCTTCCATATGAATCGGGGAAATCCTAAAAATTCTACTTGGTGATGGTCAAGGTTGGACACCCCTGCTTTACATGATCCCATTTTCATGCTTAAACCGTCCTAAAAGAAAGTTATTTTCTGTTCTTTGCCTGCTGGAGAGGTAGCACTGCTACTGACTTGAAACATGTGTTAATTAAGGTGTGAGGAAGTAGAATATTTGCAAAGGTTACTAAGGGCAATCAGATTACTGGGCTAGCTTCCAAGGGTTTGTCTGAAGCAGTCTCTTTAGAATCCAGACTACATAGAGAGTAAAGGTCCCATTTAACTTGCTTTCTGAGAAGTTCTGAGAGAAGATGACATTTCTGTGGTAAGTGACATTATTTTGCTTTGTACTTGGGTAACTTAAAGATTGGGTTAAAAAGAGGCATTGTAGGATATTGATAAACATAGAATTTAAAAAAAAAAGAAGAAGCAAACTTTATTAGCTAGTCTCCATACTCTTCTCCCCATAGTTTTAAAACTTGAATTTTCTGTCACCCATCCCTTACCCACTTCTAGCTCAACTCTTTATTTATAGTTAATTATTCTAACAACAAAAGGGGAGTTTTCATTAGAGTTTTAATTACATTTAATTAGTTTCTGAGAAGCAAACACTAAATAAATTACAAATTACACCATATAATCTTGTTTCTTTATATTCATCTGATATCCCTAGTACCTTCAGAAGTTTTAATTAAATAACTCTATAACAGTAAGATGCAGACAGCAGTCCAGTAGCAAGAGGGGTGCTATCCAGTCTTTTGCACTGAGTGGCAAATATATGAGTGTCACATGTATGATTATCTACCAGTTGGTGAGAGGTCATAGTGCGTGTGCTCAATGCAAAGAGCTCCTAGCTTTCAGAGAATGAGTCAGTTCTCTTGAGGCTACAGTAGCAGACTTGGAGGAGCTGAGTGAGACAGAGAGGTACACAGAGGAGGCCTACAGGGAAGTAGTAGAGAAGTCCCACCTCCAGTCTGGCAGCCCCTGAGCTGCCTTGGAGGAGGGACGTCTTCTAAAAGAAGAGCATAACCCTATGCAGCTGGAAGTAATTCTGTAGCCAGGACTAACACATCAGGGGATGCAATATCCTCTCGCAATGAGGAGGTACTGCCCAGGAGGAAAGGGTTAGGACTGCAGTTGTAGTTGGTGATTCAATTATTAGGCATGTAGATAGCTGGGTGGCTGGTGGACATGAGGATCGCATAGAAACTTGCCTGCCTGGTGCAAAGGTGGCAGACCTCACGCGTCACCTGGTTAGGATTTTAGATAGTACTGGGGAGCAGCTGGCTGTCTTTGTATATGTGGGTACCAATGACATAGAAAAATGCAGGAGAGAGGTTCTGGAAGCCAAATTGAGGCTCTTAGGTAGAACGCTCAAATCCAGAACCTCTATGGTAGCATTTTCCGAAATGCTTCCCATTCCATGTGCAGGGCCCAAGAGACAGGCAGAGCTCCAAAGTCTCAAAGAGTGGATGAGGCGATGGTGCAGAGAGGAGGGTTTCAGATTTGTAAGGAACTGGGCAACATTCTGGGGAAGAGGGAGCCTATTCAGGAATGATGGGCTCAGGAGTAATGTCAGGAAGTATATTTTCATGGAAAGGGTGGTAGATATCTGGAATGCCCTCCCGAGGGAGGTGGTGGAGATGAAAGCGGTAATGGAATTCAAACATGGATGCGATAAACACAAAGGAATCCTGTTTAGAAGGAATGGATCTATGGAATCTTAGTGGAGATTGGGTGGCAACGCTGGTAACTGGGAAGCAAAACTGGTGCTGGGCAGACTTCTATGGTCTATGCCCTGATCGTAAATGAATAGATATGGATGGGCTGGAGTGTAAATTTTAAGGGGCTTCGACGTTAGCTTCAGAACTTTTAGTACAAGAGCAGTGCTGGGCAGACTTCTACGGTCTGTGCCCTGAGAATGGCAAGGACAAATCAAACTTGGATATACATATAAAGTATTACATACCATGTAAAATGAGTTTATCTTGTTCGGCAGACTGGATGGACCATACAGGTCTTTATCTGCCGTCATTTACTATGTTACTTCCCTATGAAGAAAGACTAAGGAGGCTAGGGCTTTTCAGCTTGGAGAAGAGACGGCTGAGGGGAGACATGATAGAGGTATATAAAATATTGAGTGGAGTGGAACAGGTGGATGTGAAGCGTCTGTTCACGCTTTCCAAAAATACTAGGTCTAGGGGGCATGCGATGAAACTACAGTGTAGTAAATTTAAAACAAATCGGAGAAAATCTTTCTTCACCCAACGCATAATTAAACTCTGGAATTCGTTGCTGGAGAACGTGGTGAAGGCGGTTAGCTTGGCAGAGTTTAAAAAGGGGTTAGACGGTTTCCTAAAGGACAAGTCCATAAATCGCTACTAAATGGACTTGGGAAAAATCCACAATTCCAGGAATAACATGTATAGAATGTTTGTACGTTTGGGAAGCTCGCCAGGTGCCCTTGGCCTGAATTGGCCGCTGTCGTGGACAGGATGCTGGGTTCGATGGACCTTTCGTCTTTTCCCAGTGTGGCATTATTTATGTACTTATGTACTAATTTCTCTGACTATAGCCGGATGTGATGTTCTCTTTGATAGGTGACATCTGGCAGAGCCTGGAGTGATAGTTGCTGTTATAAAATGCTAGCGAAAGTCTGCAGTTACGTGCCAATATTTAGGCACGGCTACTTAACCTGTGTCAATAGGTGGTGTAAATGTCTGTGACTAAATATTAAGTTGCACGGCAGTATTCTATTAAGCATGGTGAAAAAGTTTTGAGCACTCCCTTGACCCATCCACACCCCCCCTTGCATTTATACACTGTAGAATTTGTGCACTAAGGTTATAGAATATTCACTTAAGCAGAGTTCTGCGTGTAACTTCAAATTAGCGCCAATTATGACCAATAAATTGGTTGTTAGTGCCAATTAGCTGCTAGTTTGTTAATTAAGTTACATGCCTAAGTGTAGGTATTCTGTAGTTGTACACAATTTTGTGCGCTGAGCATAAGATTGGACACGTAAGATTGAGGGGGTTGAAGGGAAATTCTATAACAGGGCACCCACATTTATGTACCACCTGAGCGCATAAATGTACAGAATATGTCGCTTGCACACTTAAATGGACACTTGTGAAAGTGACAGCAGGGTGACTAACCTGCTTATAATCGAAAGAGAAAAACGCCTATATTGTGACCCAAATCGGGAGATAGACGTTTATCTCACAAAAACGAATAAAGCGGTATAATCGAAAGCCGAATTTGGACGTTTTCAACTGCACTCCGTCGCGGATGCGGACAAAGTTGATGGGGGCGTGTCGAAGGCGTGGTGAAGGCGGAACTGGGGCGTGGTTATTGACCGATCAGAGATGGGCGCCTTTCGCCGATAATGGAAAAAAAATATGCGTTTTTAGCGAGAATTTAGGGCACTTTTCCTGGACCCTGTTTTTCCACGAATAAGGCCCCAAAAATTGCCCTAAATGACCAGATGACCACTGGAGGGAATCGGGGATGACCTCCCCTGACTCCCCCAGTGGTCACAAACCCCCTCCCACCACAAAATATGCCGTTTCACAACTTTTTATTTTCACCCTCAAATGTCATACC
Source organism: Microcaecilia unicolor (assembly GCF_901765095.1). NCBI lineage: Eukaryota > Metazoa > Chordata > Amphibia > Gymnophiona > Siphonopidae > Microcaecilia > Microcaecilia unicolor. The sequence goes on along the minus strand of NC_044035.1, from coordinate 40,016,543 downwards.
ACCTCCCTGGCAGCAGTATGCAGGTCACTGGAGCAGTTATTAGGGGGTGCAGTGGACTTCAGGCAGGTGGACCCAGGCCCATCCCCCCCCACCTGTTACACTTGTGCTGGTAAATGGGAGCCCTCCAAACCGCCCCCCAAACCCACTGTACCCACATGTAGGTGCCCTCCTTCACCCCTTAGGGCTATAGTAATGGTGTAGACTTGTGGGCAGTGGGTTTTGAGGGGGATTTGGGGGGCTCAACACCCAAGGGAAGGGTGCTATGCACCTGGGAGCTGTTTTACCTTTTTCTTTTTGTAAAAGTGCCCCCTAGGATGCCCGGTTGGTGTCCTGGCATGTGAGGGGGACCAGTGCAGTACGAATCCTGGCCCCTCCCACGAATAAATGTCTTGGAGTTATTCGTTTTTGAGCTGGGCGCTTTCGGTTTCCATTATCGCTGAAAAACAAAAACGCCCAGCTCAAAAAAAGATAAACATCCATGTTTTTCGAAAATACTGTTCGGTCCGCCCCTTCACGGACCCGTTCTCGGAGATAAACGCCCATGGAGATAGGCGTTTCCGTTCGATTATGCCCCTCCACGTGTTATTCTACAACTGCGCACGTTAAGTTGCATAGTGTGTAAATGGAAGGAGGCATATATAGGTGCGGGATATGGGCAACACTCAGGAAAACAGTGAAGATGACTTAAAAATGAATAGATGATGCTTCAAAGATTCTATAAGTTTATTATACAACAACCAAGACTCGACACAGCTGTGGTCCGGCCAATGAGAGGCCTGCCTCAGGAGTCTATTTACAGAAACATAAAATGATAAAATAAGTATATACATACAAAGAACGAACACATGTAGATAAAAAAATGTGTAGTAAGGAAAATAGTGGCACAGTTATCTTGGAATGTCCACTAGGCATAAAAATCTAAACTGCAAAGAAAAAAAAACTGAAAAAGTAAAAACAATGATTTATCCTAAAATCGTATATCTTCTAAACGTTGCTTACATACATGAATATAACATAAAAGTCAACATAATGTACAAACTATATTGGAGTTTGAACACAATAACTTCAATGAGATCTAGAATAAAATAAATGAACAAGCATATAAGGGAATGGAACTTGATATACCGCCTTTCTGTGGTTTTTGCAACTACATTCAAAGCGGTTTACATAGTATATACAGGTACTTATTTGTACCTGGGGTAATGGAGGGTTAAGTGACTTGCCCAGAGTCACAAGGAGCTGCAGTGGGAATCGAACCCAGTTCCCCAGGGTCAAAGTCCACTGCACTAACCACTAGGCTACTCCTCCACTCACATATACCTCCAGGATATGGGCGGGAGCTGCCATTTACATGTGCAACTTATATAATACTGTCAAGTTATGCATGTTCCTGTCGCATAAGACTGTTGCTTCTGAATCTGAGGGTCACAGGTTCAAGGCTGGCTGGTGCACCAATGGGAAAATATACACGGTCACAGTTACACCAGGTCTATGGCTGGTGTAACTGCAGGTGTGTAAATGTTAGGTTATGGTTACAATTTATTTGATATACCACTATTCATACAATACAGCATGTCACATTCATGCAGAACAAGCGAGATTGCGGATGTCCAGTAGTAGGCAAGTTCGATAAGTGTCTCCAAAAGCGACCTTAATTGGGTTTTAAGGGCTATCTTGAACTTAGGGAACGAAAGCTCAAGACGAAGTGAAGACGGCAGTGAGTTCCATAATGTTGGTGCTCCGATACCTGGCTACACTAGTGCCGTTATAGAATAGGATCTCACCACACGGCATCAGGGTGCCTAAACGGAGGCCTGCACTTAAAAACATCTTCTTCGGAACTCACATGAGGTCATCTGAATTAGTCAGTGCTTGAGAGACTCCCTGTTCTGATGTGGAATGATTGAAATCTGGCCAAAAAGATTCCATTCTAAATTCCTAAAAACTGAGATTGTTGTTAACTTGGTTTATGGAATGTGCTACAAGTTTTCGTAGAGAGGCTGGCAAACAGAACTGTGCTCGTCCAGACTGACAATCAAATGAAAACATTCTACATCAACAAGCAGAAACGTACAAGTTTTGTAACTCCTTTTGTAGGAAAACTCAAGGGATGACTGAGTCATATTTCTGGCAGGAAATAGCAGCATTCTAATAGACAAATTGAGTTGAGTTCTAGGTAACAGATAAGATTTTCCACCCCTGTGGTGGATGTTTGCTTTTCCTTTGAACAGGAAAGTCCACTAGTTCTGCCACAAGGTAGGGGATCATGGCAACCTGGCCTCAAACACCTTCCTCTTACAGTGAGAGAGAGTCTTCAGCTCATTCATCCTCTGAATCTTCTAGTAGCAAGGACTTGACTAAAACTCAAAAGAGACCAGGGTTACGATTCTCATAATCTCGTTTTGGTTGAGTTGGTTCGGTCAACGGTCACTTAGTTCTACATCTACGTAGATGATGTGCAGCTACTCATACCCATTGAACCTGACTTACATACAGCCCTGAATAAACTGATTACCTGTCTAACATCATTCAAGAATGGGATAAACACAACAAACGTTGCCTGAATCCAAGTAAAACTGAGCTTCTCTGGGTCCCTAACACAAGTGGGAAGTACAGATTCTCCCTCAGATCACGTCAGGAACCTTGGAACACAGTTAGATTCAGCACTTACTCTGATTCCCCAAATCCAAACATGCCATGATAACATCAAGACTGGTTACTGTAATGCACTCTACACTGGTCTGAATATAAAGGGTCTGCACCAGCTCCAATTGATTCAGAATTCTGCAGCTAGACTAATAGAAGGTTGCAAGTGACGTGACCACATCACACCATTTTTGCAAAAACTTCACTGGCTACCAGTACAATATAGGATTAAATTTAAAACTCTATGGGGGTCTTTTACAAAGGTGTTCTAACATTTTTGGCACACGCTAAAAATGAACATGCGCTAACTGTGTAGATGCCCATAATATTCCTATGGATGTCTACGCAGTGCACACTAAAAATATGTCTGATCTTCAAGGCCCTTAAAGAAAATGGCCCTGAGTACTTGAAGACCAGGATCACCCTCTACACACCTCCAAGGACACTAAGGTCCTCCCAAGGAGTATCCCTAACCACATCCTCTCCAAAAGATATTACACGATGTGATACCCGCAAGCGAGCCTTCTCCGGAGTAGCCCTCACACTCTGGAATGCACTCCCTGAAAGATATACTTGAAGGCACTTTATCAGGATTGTAAGAAAGTGAAGCTGACGGTTTGGCTGTCGATGAAGCATATTGTGAAACGGAGGCACTCTGTTGAGCAAACTGAATAAGCAAGAGACGGACTTCTTTGAAACCCTTTAAGTGCTTTTCAAGTCCCAAAATTTGAATTGGAAATCACCGATTTGATGCAAGCAATAATGTATAAGTAATTAATGTGACTGATCAATAAAGACTTAATCAAAAGTATAAAAATTCTCTAAAAACAATTTGAGGAGGTTTTTCAGACCTATGAGGACATTCGCACGGCTGTTCCAGTTGTAAAAATATTGACAAGCCGAGCAGCTGAGATCTTTTCCTCCCTCTTAATGAATTGATTTTGAAAGTACAGAGCAGAGTACAATAAAATAACATTTATACAAACAATCATAAAATGAAGCCAATACAAAAACTAAAACAAGATAAAATAAAACATTCCCAAGGCTTGCTTGACAGCAAAAAGGTGTGTATTGCTGCAGTGGATACAACCAGATCTGCTCCCCCTCCCCCTCCCCACACCCCCAGCACTGGAAAAAATGATATATTATTTCCTTGTTATATGGAATCTCTTTTTGGGCTCCTTATTTATTTTTTAAAAAATTACCCTGCTTAAACTTAAGCGGTTTACAATAAAACATACGTAATTAACAAAATCACACAAATGCAAAAATATACCCACACGTATTCCATCTTAGAAAATACAAACAGCATTTCAGAACCATAACCAGCACAAATTAGCCTACTTCAAAGGAAAGCTTCCACAGAAAGCAGTTTTATAATTTTTTTAAACTGTACCTTAACTCTGCACAAACGCGAGTGTCCTGATAACCTATTCCAACTCAGCGAACCAGCCACTGAGAAAGCTGATACTTGCATACATTCATAATGAATGTTACCCATAGCTTCCACATTCAATTGCATTTTCAGTGCGCAGTGTTATACAATGCGGTAGAGCCGTGCCTAATTTAGGCACAAAGATTAACACCAGGTTCCACTTGACGTAAACCCTCACACCCAAAATTGGGCGCAGATCCCGGTGCTTAGCGCTGTTCTGTAAACGGTTCCCCATTCAGAGTGCCTTTTATAGAATAGCCCTTAGTGCTCATTTTTCGGTGCTCAAATTTGGAAGCCATTTACTGAATTTAGCCCATGTTAAATTTTTTCTTTGTCTCTCCCTATAGTCAGCTTTTCCCTTCTTCCCGTACTATTCTGCCCTGCCCACCCTACTCCACTTGAGTGCCACGCCTCTTCCTCTCTCTTCCAGGCCTGCCCACCCCCTGAACAGTCTGATTTCTCTCCTCTTCAACCTTCCTCCTCCAATCAAGTCTCTCTTTCCCCCTCCCAGTGAGCCCTGCATCTCTCCCTCTCACCAACTCTCCTCCGTAGCCCCAGGCCCCTCCCTGTACCTCTGCAGCAACGGCGATGATTAAGAAAGTTTTCCATCAGCGTTGGGGCTTGTTCTCAGGCACATCCTGCCTATGTGGATAACAGGAAGTTGCATCAAAGTAGGCGGGATGCTCCATAGAAGAGGGCAGGTGGCCTAGGGCTATAGAGGAGATTTGGCGGAAGGGAGAGATACAGGACTTGCGGGACAGGGGAGAGGGAAGAGAAAAAGAGACATAATGAGGGAGCAGTAGCGGTTCGGGTGATGGCGAGAGGGAGTTCAGGCTTTGCCGTGGCACCCCTGAGAGTTTGCTGCGGCGCACCAGGGTGCCGCAGCGCACACAGTTTGGGAACCGCTAGGCTGTGTTGATATTCAGTGCTAACCGGTTAACTTTTTATTGGTCAAAAATAGGTCTGCAATTTAAGCAGCCTATTTTGACCACTCAACATAGCCGGTTAGGCGCTAACCGGGATATTCAGCTGACGATAACCAGTTATCTCCTGCTGAATATCCACGGTTAGGTGCTTAAACCTTTTTTAACTGTCCAGGAGCCGTTCCTGACTGGTTAAATAGTTTTGAATGTCAGGGGGCTATACACACAAGGGGTGGATAAATGCGGATGCCTAGATTATTGAATTGTCCTTCAAGTTCTTAATGCCTGCTGAAATTAATGATAATCTAGAATATATTTCAACTCACTGGGCAGTCCATTCCAAATAACAGATATTCCCCTGAAAAATATTCAATTTTGTCTTCTCTAAACAAATACCTTGCAAGGAAGGTAACACCAGTTTATGAGTATTATTAGGTCTAAGTGCCATCGAAAGTGAACCTCCATTTGAAAATCTGAGATCTCAAAAAAGATTATAACTTTTTCACCAGCATAAATTTAAACCAGTACCTCTTAACTATGGCCTCCTTCTGGGCTTCTTGCATAAGCTGGGAATCTAAAAATACCCCCAACCTTCTCACCTCAGTTCCTGCTTTGGATAGCACATTCCTGCACATTCAAAAATGTCAGATCCACCGGCAAAGGAGAACGATCAACCCACAGAATTTCTGCTTTCTTTGTTCTCATCCAAGAATTTGATATGACATGGAATACTCTTACAAATTACATTTCAGCTCTTTAACTAAAACTTTAATTAGGGCCATTTTATAAAGATGTTTTAGGGCATATATTTATTTATCCTATATAATAAAACGCACCTCCAACATTCTGAAGCTGACTACATGGCTGAGGCTGCTCTCTGTATCCATCTTCTGAATTGACATCACGTACTTCCGGGTTCGTCACAAGCAGAAGTGACCAACCACACGAGGTTTCTCGGCTTCAGAATGTTGGAGGTGCATTCTATTAAATAGGATTGGTCAGTTCCTTGAAGCACAGGCAGAGCTCAGCGTCCTGCACAGTAACGCTCAGATACCAGAGAGAGAGAGAGAGGGGGGCCTGACACCAGAGAGAGGGAGGGGGGCCTGACACCAGAGAGAGGGAGGGGGGACTGACACCAGAGAGAGGGGGGAGGTATCTCTGTCACACACACATTCTCTGTGTCACACACTCTCTCTCTCTCTCTCTCTCACGGTCAATGTCTTTCTCTCACTCTCACACACTATCTCTCACACACTCTATGTCTCACACTGTATCACATTCACTCTCTATGTGTCACACAGTCACTCACACACTCTCTTGGTCTCATACACTCAGTCTCACAGAGAGTCTGTGTCTCACAAACACTCTCTCTCTCTCTCTCGCACACACTGTATCTGTGTGAAACACACTCTCTCACACTGTGTCTCACAAACGCACTTGCACACACTCTCATTCTCACACACACACACACACACACACACACACACTCTCACAGACACTCGCATCCAGACACACTCGCATCCAGACTCACTCTCTCTCTCACACACACACACACACACACACACTCGCACATTCACTCTCTCTCTCTCACACATAGTCACTCTCACATACACTCTCTCAAACATACACACTCCGAGGAAAACCTTGCTAGCGCCCGTTTCATTTGTGTCAGAAACGGGCCTTTTTTACTAGTTTATTTATATATATCATTTATATCTGTGATGGCAAGATATGTGCATAAAGTGGCTTTCATAAAAGTACATGCGTTGACATGTATATTTACTGTAAGCTTTGCTGAGAGTGCAGTCACCAAGTACACATGTTAATTATAAAGTGTACTAATGTGCATGCCTATCTGCATATACCATGTGGGAATATTTACAGCTACTCTTGAGTAGGCACAACATCTGTGTACTCCTGTGACATCATTCTGGGCTGTCTCCTCCCTTCAAATTCAAGCAGACGCTGAGGCATCTCCAAATTGTGTTTTGGCTATCCAGCTATTGGGCTTTAGTGCTGAGATTTTTTGACTGCACACTTTGCAAATTTTAATTCCAGTTTTTTTTTTCAGCTACTGTACTTCTGAGTGAGGTGGTACGTTCCACTTACTCCTGTGATATCACTCCGGGCAGTCTTCTCCTTTCAAATTCATGCACATGCTTGAGGTGTACCACCTCAGATGCACTGCCAAAGGGACACACCTAAGGGGCTTGTCTTGCCCCTTTGTGGGCTTTTTGTTTTTATTTTGTTCTTTTCAGTATTTTGTGTTTTATTGGAGAAAAGATTTGAGTGGATGGTAAGAATGAGTGAGATAGGTGGTTATGGATATGGGAAGAAATGATAGGGAGACTACTGTGGGGGATTGGGATAGGGAGATGAGAGTGGAGGGGAGGAAGAGGGGAGTGGGGTTTAGGTATTTGCATGAGGTGAAAGTGATTATTGGGCCAGGTCATAATCAGCGTTATGCATTGCTTAATGCCCAATCTGCAAGGAACAAGGTAGAGGTGTTGCATGATCTGATTTTTGAAAGGCTCTTGATTTTATATTCATCATTGAAGCTTCAGTAGATAGGATGGATCAAGTTTTGTTGGTGCTACTGTGTCCTTTAGATTCTGGGAAACTTTTGGTAGGGCAAGAGAGGAGTAAAGAGGGTGTGTTTCTATGAGATCAATGTGCAGCAAATAGAATGTTAGGAATTATTAGAAAAGGAATGGAAAACAAAAATGAGAATGTTATATCACCCCATCATGCGACTGCACCTCGAATACTGTGTGAAATTCTGGTCATCGCATCTCAGAAAAGATATAGCAGAATTAGAAAAGGTACAGAGGAGGGCAACAAAAATGATAAAGGGGGATGGGACGACTTTCCTATGAGGAAAGGCTAAAGCGGATAGATCCCTTCAGCTTGGAGAAGACGGCTGAGAGGAGATATGATAGATGTCTATAAACACTGAGTGAATGGGTAGAGGTAAATTGTTTACTCTTTCCAAAAAATACTAGGACTAGAGGACATACAATGAAGCTATTAAGTAGTAAATTTAAAACAAACTGGAGAAAATATTTCTTCACTCAGTGTGTTATTAAAGTCTGGAATTCGTTGCCAGAGAATGTGGCAAAAGCAGTTAGCTTAGCAGGGTTTAAAAAAGATTTGGATAATTTCCTAAAGGAATCTTGCCAGGTACGTGTGGTCTGGATTGGCCACTGTTGGAAACAGGTTACTGAGCTTGATGGATCTTTGGTCTCTTCTTGTATGGCAATGCTTATGTTCTTATGCATCAGATACCGGCATAGTTGTTCAAGGAGTTGAATGAGTGCTGATTCATTGCTCCAATGTCTATAATCTGGCAGATATATATGTTGGTGTATAGGGCCCAATGTGGGAATATGGAATTATTTGATGATTTATTAAAATTGATCATGGAGGTTGCATTGCAGTTTGTTATGCTTCTTGTAGTTGGTGATTTTGAAGTTCCGTGGCAGGACAGTGGAGATGAAAAGAGGGAAGCACTGGGAGATGTGGAGGGGCATTTTCGATATGACGTCTAAACCCAACTTTAGACGTTTTGCAAAAAAAACATCCAAAATCCAAATAAGAAAGAAGTTCATTTTCCAAAAAGAAAAACATCTATCTTTTGTTTTCGAAAATACTGTTTCTAACAAGGTTTTGTGCTTTGGACATTTTGTTTTTTGGTCCATTTTCAAAAACAAAAACGTCCAAGTGAAAAACGTAGAAAATCAAGCCATTGGGATGTAGGGGGGGCCAGCATTTTTAGTAGACTGGTCTCCCAGACATCCCAGGAGATAAATGGGGCACAATAGAGGGCACTGGACTTCAAAAACATGCTCCCGGGTACACATCTCACCATTGCTCCCTTTTCTTGTCTGCTGAGCCCCACAAACCCTCTGCCCACAACTGTACACCACTACAATAGCCCTTATGGTTGAAGGGGGCACCTGTATGTGGGTACTGTGGGTTTCGGGTGAGTTTTGGAGGGCTCACAGTTTCCCCCCACAAATGTAACAGGTAGAGGGCGATAGGGAACAGAGTCCCCCACGCCATGGTGCACTGCACTGACTACTACACTACTCCAGGGACCTGCATGCTGCTCAAATAGACCTGGCTCTAACATCTGAGGATATCATAGAGGCTGCTAAATCATATTTGTATTCACATTTGTGGGGAGTGGGAGGGAATCAGTTACCACTGGGGGGAAGGGGGTATTGGGGGGTCACCCCTGATTCCCTTCAGTGGTCATTTAGGGCACCCTTTTGTGCCTTATTCGTTATAAAAACAGGTCTAGCTCAAAACGTCTTAATTTTAGTCCTGGACGGTTTTGTTTTCTTCCATTATGGCTGAAAAACATCCAAGTCTCAGGAACGCCCAAGTCCCGCCCTGAACACGCCCCCGATACGCCCCCTTGAGATTTGAATGCACTTCTGACGAACTTCATAGAAAACGACTAAAAATTGGTTTTGTAAATACCGATTTGGACGTTTTTGTGGGGAAAATGTCCAAATGCAGATTTATACCACTTTTTGGACATTTTTCTCTTTTGAAAATGAGTTCCTTAGCCTCTGTTTTAGGCTTGGAATAGTTGTGCAGGCTCAGACATCATGCATAGGTGGTTATCTACACGTCAGGTATATTTTTCACAGAAATGAGTGAGGGAGTACTTTGAATTTGATTTTTAGTTCCTTGTGTCTTGATGCCTGTATTAGACAGAGTGTTATTGCAAAGGCTATGTGTTGGTCAGACCTTGGTTTATTTTAGTTGGGTAGAGGTTGAGAATCAGCTGTTTGATAACGGAGGGTTTCAATTTAAGCAGATATATGTTATTTTAGATACCAAAATGTTAGCAAACGAGTTTGGGTTACAGCCTCTGGGTTGGGGAGAGGCCTCAGAGGTGGTGAAATCAGTAGAGAGTTGGTAAAATAACCTAGACAGTAATGATTAAGGTGGCACCCTGGAAACCTAGGCAACCTAGGACTGGTGCTGTTGCCCCAAGGTTTACTGAGGAGCTTCAGAATTTGAAATGACGAACGCATACGGCAGAACGCAGTTGGTGGAAAGCCATCAGATCAGTTTAAGTTGATTTATAAGCAATATGTGGCAGAGTATGGGAAGAAATTGACAAAGCAGTTGTTTATTGTTCCTGGAAATTGTTTGAAATTGTGCAGAGGCTGCGTGGTAAGTAGGGAAGAGTTGCCCTGAAGGTGATGCTCAGGTGATTTGTGCTATATTAGCTCATAGACACAAGCTTTGTGGGTGCTGTAGGTGCATGAGCCCTGTAAGTCTGTAGATCTGGGGCAGCAAGCTCCATGCTGCAGAGCTACAGAGAAATGCTATCTCAAGTTACTGCTCTGGCCTCCCGCTTCAGCATGTTAGGTCAAGGAGGATGGATGAATTCAGGAGATGGGGTGAGCCTATCTAGTCCATTATATGGGCTGAAGCCAGTAGGCGGAGCTTGCTGCCATTTTAGTACACCCAAAACAATAGCAAAAGATGATTAAAAATAATAGAGTGCCTATGCGGGGCCCATCTGTAGAAAGTCTACATTTGTTCCAGTTGGATAGGAAGTGCTTTAAAAGGTAGAGGATAAAGGATTTTTTAAAATTATTTAATAACTTTCTTATTTATTTGAACACTTCCTATATCTATCTATCTATCTATCTATCTATCTATCTATCTATCTATCTATCTATCTATCTATCTATCTATCTATCTATCTATCATTAAATAAAAATTGAGCATCGCCTAAACAGCTTAAAACATTATTGTAACTGGTAGAGAAACAGCACTTATAAACTCTGTATATTGTGCTCATTTTTCTACACTGTTCTATACAATACAGATGGCCAAATTTCAGTGTGGATATCCTGTTTCCTGATGAGTTCATCTTAACTGTTGTTCTAATCAGCCTTGGGAAGCCTGGTGTTATAAAGATGGAATATATTGAAATTAAATAGAAGTAAAATTAAATTCTCCTTTCATTGGTACACATGGAATCACATCTTCATCTGTTTTGTAGAAGTTTACATTTTAGATACAAAAGAGAATTATTCTGTTTTGAACATGTTTCAGGGTTTTATAAGTCAAAATAAAAATAAATATTTTTGTTTCATATAGATCTCCTTTGTTTAAACATAACTAATTGGGCTATAAGCCCCTAATGCAGTCCATTGGTTTTCTTATATTTTATTATTATGACGACTCATACTGTGCCATAACTGAAAACTCTTACCTCTATATGGTTGATAATAAAAGGAGCTCATTGTGAACACTATCCACCCTAAAAGGTTGTTTTGTGGCTGTACATGAGGAATTGTGATATTGAATAAATAAGTGTATGTTTGTATCCCTAGTCATGTAGCCAAAGTTTATATAATCCTTTCAAGAAATCCAGTTAATCATTTAACTTATTAATGGTAATACTAGGACCCAACTAAGGATCAAGTTATTTAGACTTAGTCTTCACTGGACCAAACTTGCTTTCCTTGTGCCATCGCTATCCAGCTGGGTAGGCAGTGTCTTAAAAGGTGAAGGATAAAGGATTTTTTTTTTTTTTTTTACATTTATATCAATCATTATCCCAAGCAAAGGCAGGTTCAATATGGCTTACATTTGAAAATACAGGGGTACTTTTACCAAGCTTGGGAAAAATGGCCTTGCACTAGCGGCGGGGGCTATTTTTCCCACGTGCCACAGCCCTTTTTACCACAGTGGGTAAAAAGATCCCAGGCACACATGCGACAGGGAGCCCTTACCGCCACCCATTGAGGTGGCGATAAAGGGCTTCCGCACTAACCGAGCGGTAACCGAACAGTGCGCGGCGATGTCCAGTTACTGCTGGGTTACCGCCACACAAGCCATTTTGTTTTCTTTTTCCCCCAGAAATGGTGCGTGCTCAGGGCACGACTACTGCCAATCCCAGACATGCCGGCACCAGAATCTTACCCCCCCCCCCCCTTGGCGGCCCTGGTGAGGGGTATTAATTATCCTACCCCAAAACAAAAGCCAAACTGCATTGGGAGAAAGAAGTGAGGGAACAAACAGAATAAGAAGATGAGAGGAGGAAGACGTTAAGATGGGGAGGGACTGAGAAAGAAGTGGGGGGGGTCACGTGATGACGTGGAGCTGAGCGGAGACCTCTGAAACCGGCTCCGACTCGAGCGCTTAAAAATCAGCTAATTAAACACCGACCTCCCCCTGGGGTGAGTTCCATACCTGCAACTGCAGACGGCGGAAGGTGAGAGGCACAAAGAGAACGAGTCGGGAAAGCGCTGCGTTGAGCGTGTAGGAGGTTATGCCCGCCAAGACCCCGCGGGGAAAGCAAAACATCAGCGCGACGCAAGGCAAGATGGCGGCGGCTCCGGAGACAGCGATGGCGGGCCCGCTACCAGCTGACATGGTGCGGGATATGGTACAACAAATTTCCGCGATGTTGGAGGACAAATTAACCAAGCTGCAGACGTCGGTAGATCAAATTCGCGAGGCGCTGGAACGCCAGAGCGCCAGACTGCAGCACGTGGAGGATAGAGTCTCGACATGTGAGGATACGGCGGCGAACACGAATGAGCGAGTGGCAGCCTTGGAAAGAAAATGCGAGCAGCTGACCCAGAAGGCAGATGACCTGGAAAATCGCAGCAGAAGAAATAATCTTCGGCTTGTGGGCATCCCAGAGTCCGTGAAAGCAATGGACCTACGAAAAATGGTGGAACAGTGGCTGCCTAAGGAGTTGGGCCTGGACACCAGAAAAATTCCCCTGCAGGTGGAGAGAGTGCACAGAGTAGGAGTGATAAGAGAGAATGAGAGCAGGCCAAGGCAAGTGCTAGCAAAGCTGTTGAATTATATGGACAAGGAAGCACTACTGCAAGCATACAGGAATAAATCGGGCCTTACATATGAAGGAGAGAAAATCCTGCTTTTTCAGGACTACTCGACCATAGTATCTGACCAACGGAAAGTTATGGGTCGTCATTGCAAAAGATTGTATGACAAGGGAGTCCGTTTCGCTTTACTATACCCGGCAAAGGTGCGGGTGATGCATGAGAACAAAACTTTGTTTTTTAGTGAGGCGGCGGAGCTGGAAAAATTTGTGACTACCTTACCATGAGAGAGAACAGTAAAAAAGAGAGGAGATGTGCTGGTGGTGCCTTTTTCATCTCTCTGGTGTTGAAGGGAAGTGGAGGAGGCAAGGATATAAGGCGCTTAAAGAAGGCAACAAATATGCAGCTGGCCAGAGCAGCATGTAAGCGCATTTATAGTGAAGAGAAATCCTGTGCCATGAACTGCCCAGTTTAAGTTACACAGTTTACAAGTTGGACCTTTAAGTATGCCCATGTTTTTAATAACATTCATGTTTTTCTCTACTTTAGGGAGCGCGTGTGTCTAGTTACAGGAGTATAATGGAATGAATAAGAAAAGTCTGTGTTGAGAGGGGTATGGGATATCCCCGGGGGGAGAGGGGAGGTAGGGGTAGTGAGTGTGGAGTTCGGGAGAGTTGGTGGTGTGAAGGGGAGTGTGTATGTTGAGTATTGATATGCACAAGGGGTATGTGGGTTTACAGGGTAAGAATGGCAGGGGTAGGATGGGGGGGGAGGGGAGCAACCAAGGGGGGGGAGAGGAGGGTGGGAGGGAGTAAAAGTTTCCCAAAAAATACTCATGTGGAGAGTGAACGGACGGTGGGGGGGAAGAACAAGACCAGAGAGTAAAAAGAGAGGAGAGTCTGAGAGCCAACAGTAACAGGTACAATGTGTTTTAAGTCTGGGGGCTCAGCTGGGAGGCCCGCAGATTATACCGGGAACTGGAGCACGAATTGACAAGAAATGCTTTATCCCTAATGGTTAATCTTAAGATTGTGTCATTGAATGTGGACGGAGTACATTCCCCAGTAAAGAGAACTAAAATACTGCAGGCCCTTAAGTGCCAAAAAGCGGATGTGGCCATGCTTCAGGAAACCCACTTAAATAAATTAGAACATCTTAAGCTAAAGAAAGACTGGGTAGGGGAAGTATTCTTTGCTGCATATAATGGCAGACAACGAGGGGTGGCAGTATTGCTTAGGAAAAATGTGGCTTTTGATTTGCATAACATGCATCAGGACCCTGAAGGGCGTTTCTTAATAGTGACAGGTGACCTGCAAGGGAAAAGGGTGGGTATATGTAGTGTTTACGCTCCCAATGTCTATAGCCATAAATTTTTTACTCTACTGATAGCCAAGTTGATAACATTAGACAATTACCAGCTTATAGTTGGGGGGGACTTCAACATTACAAGTGACCCTTCAATTGATTGCAAGCCAGCGCGGAGAGCGGGAAGGGACCATGAGGATAAGGGAGTAAATTTACTACTGAAAGATTTAGCATTAGTGGACATATGGAGGCAGCAACACTTAGAAGATCATGATTACACCTTTTTTTTCCACCCCCACGGGGCCCATTCACGCCTTGACTATCTACTGGTATCGTATTCAATTAGCGTCGTAGTGACTCGCTCGGGAATAGAAGAGCCAGCTGTGTCGGACCATGCCCTAGTGTGGGTGGAGTTATCTTGGGGAAAAAGGGAGGGCCCGGACCGCTGGCGGATGAATCCGGCGTTATATAGAAGCAGGGACTTCTGTACTTATCTGAGGCAGTGCTGGCTGGATTATATAAAGGACAATGACACACAGGAGGTGAGCCCAAGAATTTTTTGGGAAGCTGCAAAGGCAGTGTTAAGAGGGAAGATCATTTCCTATGTTGCTTCTAAGAATAAAGCTCGGGGGGAGAAAATAAAGGTGCTTACTACACAACTGCGAGAAGTGCGCAGGACACTGATAGGCTGCCCAACCGAAGGCAATAGACAGGCATACGTGGAGTGCAGGAAAAACATACAGGTTGTGCTGGATGAGGGTGCGATGTATAATGTTAAATTGTATAAATATAAATTACAGCAATGGGGCAATAAAACTGGTAAAATGTTGGCGTCTCTTGTAAATCAGAGGTCAACAAGGAAATATATAAGTAAAATTAAAAACGTGCAGGGGAGAGTATGTGCTACAGCAACAGAAATTCAAGGGGAGTTTGTACATTTCTTCTCTTCCCTGTATGAAGAGGGATCCTTCCCAGAGGATAAATGCAGAGAATTCCTTGAGGGGGTGGGTCTGACTAACATAACGGTAGAGCAGCAGCAGATGTTGAACGCTCCGATTCAGGGGAAGGAGGTACAAAATATCATTAAACGATTAGCCTTAGCAAAAGCACCAGGTCCCGATGGGTTGGGAGGGGAATATTATAAAATCCTCCAAGATATGATAGTGGCGCCGTTCATTGCAATGTGTGAAGATATTAGAGAAGCGGGCAATATGGGATCGGTCTTAAACCACGCACATATAGTAGTGCTTCCCAAGCCTGGGAGGGATGGAGAGCTGGTAGGCTCCTACAGGCCAATTTCATTGCTAAACCAAGATGTAAAGATATTAGCGGCAGTGCTTGCGAGTCGTTTGGGACAAGTGGTGCCTTGTATAGTACATCCTGATCAGGTAGGATTTGTTAAGGGAAGATATGCATCGACCAATATCTTAAAAGTGTGTAGAGTCTTGTTGGAAGGGAAGGGGAGGAGAGGGGATGCCATTTTGGCTAGCCTGGATGCCGAGAAAGCCTTTGATAAGGTGATTTGGAAATACATGTTTTGGATCCTGGGGCGTTTCGGCATCCAGGGGGAATTCTTGAGCTGGATTAAGGCACTATACAGCTCCCCGACGGCTCAAATACTCATAAATGACTCCTTATCGGAAGCATTTGCTTTGGGAAGAGGGACTCGACAGGGGTGTCCTTTGTCGCCCTTACTATTTATCTTAACTTTAGAACCACTGGCAGCCAAAATCAGACAGGAAACGAGCTTGAAAGGGATAAAAGTGGGAGGAGAAGAATATAAAATAAATATGTTCGCAGACGACATGTTGCTGCTGATAGACGACGCAACTGAAACTTTGCCGGTAGTTATGCAGACTATTCGAGAATTTGGGGCCTTCTCAGGCCTTAGCATAAATTTTGAAAAGTCGGAGGCGTTGGCGGTCAGTGAAGCGTGTCGTTGTTTTGATTCGCTGAGCTTCCCACTACGTCGGGCACAAGGAGGTATCAAGTATCTTGGGGTATACCTGAGTGCAGACATGGCCTGGGTGTATAAACGGAATTTAGTTGGACGCATAGAAGAGGTAAAACAATTGTGTAAAAAGTGGAAGGAGTTCCCAGTAAATTTCATGGGTAGGATTGCATTAGTAAAGATGGTGTTATTGCCTAAGTTATTGTACCCATTGCAAATGCTGCCACTGTGGGTGGGAAGGGAGGAAGAGAAACAATATAAAAGCATAGTGAGCACCTTTATTTGGCATTCTAAGCGCCCAAGGATAGCATTTACCAAATTGGTAAACGGTAAAGCGCAGGGAGGGCTTCGACTCCCAGACCTGAGGAGATATAATGTAGCAGCGTTAATGCGGTGGATACATGAATTGATCTCGGGGGAGGGGCATTATGCGCTCCCGGGATTTTGGGAGAGCTGGTGTAGCCCTAATGACCCCTTTACGGTGTTAGAGTCATGGGCAGTGCAGGGAGCCCGGAAAATAGTGGGGAACCCCTACGTGGCTGCGTTACAACGGGCATGGAGGTGGTGGAGAGGACATGGAGAGGCGGGCAAGGGGGTCAGTCCATTTATGCCGTTAGTAGGAAATATGGCTTTCCCAGCAGGGCAGGGCGTGTCGGTTTTCGGGAGCTGGCGGGACAAGGGATGTCGGTTTATAGGACAGTTCCGAAAGGAGGGAGACGATGCCTTTCCAACCTTTGATATGGTAAAGCATGAACTGCAGATAGCTGGCTCACAATTTTTCGCTTATTTGCAAGCCCGAGACTATGTGCTAAGTGAAGAGCGCAGGACTCGGTCTTTAGCTCGGTTCACTAAATTAGATTTATTGTTTATGCAGACTAGCCCACTAAGTAATGGGTTGTCAAGATGGCATCAAGCGATCAGAGACCATAAAAAAGCGCCTCATATGTCACACTTAGCAGAGGAATGGAGCAGAGATATAGTAGAAGAGGTCACGGTGGAACGCCTGGGGGCAGTATTTCAAAATCTGGGGAAGATAACTCCGAATGCATCATTACAGGACATTCAGTACAGGATCCTATACAGGGTGCACATCATGAAGGCCAGAGGGAAGGTGTTGGGGATGTGGGAGGAGGACATGTGTAACAAATGTAAGAGGAATGTGGGTTCATTTTTGCATTCCTTTATGGAGTGTCCATCATTACATGAGTTCTGGACAAGGGCGTTGCATCTACTAGAAGAGATATTGCAACGTACGGTGGAGTGGCAGTATTCTGTTACCCTGATGGGATGTGGGGAGTCACTCCAAAAGCAGGGATTGGGCGCGGCCCAGACCAAATTCATATTACTAGCCATGATAATTTTGAAAAAGTGTATATTAAAGGTGTGGGTTGCTGAGGAGCCCCCGGACCTGGAATCGTGGAAGTCATGTATGGTAGAAATGGGTAGCTGGGTAAGCATGACATATAAATTTGCTAACGCTCTCAGACTTCGCCAATATCGAGACCTCTGGGGAAGAACTCAGGCTTTGTTCGCACAACAATGCTCTAAATATGGACAGTAGAGTTTATGTGTAGTTGGGAAACTCACTGGGGAGGGGCAATGGGGGAGGGAAGGGAGACGGGAGGGAGGGAGGAAAGGGGTAATAAACAAAATGCTGTGGAGATCAGATGGATATAAAGTTATTATATGTTGATATACAAAGAGTGTTATTATGATTGTATAGGCTCTGTTAAGTCGGAGACATATGCTGTATGGTAACTGTCTCCTCACGTAATAAAAATATTTTCAAAAAAAAAAAAAAAAGAGAAAGAAGTGGGGATGGTCTGAGAGAATACAAAGTGTGTGATGTGCCACAGGTTAGGTAGGGAAAAGGAATTATTGAGGACTGGCTGGGAGGGGGAGAATATGGGTTGTATATGAGCCAGGGTGGACTGGAAGGCATAGCGTGAGTGTGGTGTAGATGGGATGAGGATGGTAAACTGTGGTGATGAGTTAGGATTGGGGAGGAAGAGAGATTGGTGGGACTTGCATTTCTTTTACTCCCTGTGTGTGCACTGTCTATTGTTCTTTTCATTTAAAGACAGCCTGATCAGTTGTGTTCACAACCCACCATGCTTTAATTTCCTTTATATGGACTTCGTAATTTGTGCCAAGTTGAGCATACTCAATCATTTTGAGAAGTTGGCTTCTATGCATTGGCTTTTTTTTTTTTTTTCAACAGAAGGTGGATCTGGTATGTCAGTCTTTTTAATTTAATGGACAGGAACCTTTGGCAGGGGAATTAGTTTTGTTGTAGGGATAGGGTTAGATAAGTGCAGTTCTAAATTACTTGTGAAGGAAGATGGATGGGGAGTGGTGGGTAGTGTACATAGTACTTTTTGTGTAGGTAATCTTTGTCCAGTGTAGTTGCTTAAAGGAGCTGAGGAGGCCTTTCTTTCCAGGCTCGAGGTGATTATGTTCCCTGTCCTTCATTACAGCATTGGGGTGTTTCTGACTCTCTTAAGCAAGCTTTTATTCACCCTTAATTGAAACCTACAGGTGATAAGAGGATTTTGGCAAATTGCCATCTTATTTCACGGTTATTCTTTTTGGGGAAGCTCATTAAGAAAGTGGTATGAAGGCAGTTGGAAGATTATTTGACTGAGCAAAATGTGTTGTATCCCAATCAGTTGGGCTTTTGGAGAAGACACGGTACAGAGACTGTTCTTATGGCAGTTATAGATGATTTGTGGCATTGGTTTGATCAGGGGAGAGGTGTGATAGTAGAAATATTTTGTTGGATCTTTCAGCGGCATTTGATACAGTGAATCATCAGTTTCCGTTTCAACACTTGACGACAGTGGGGTTTTCAGGAGTGGCCCTGTATTGGTTTTCTTTTTTTTCTTGTCAAGTTGTGCGTAATGGGTGGTATTGGATGATTGGTTCTCTAGATCCTTGGAATTGATAAGGGGAGGGGGGGGGGGGGGGGTTCAGCAGAGTTTCATACTTCCCCTTCATTGGGGACTTGGCGAGCATAGGTGGGGAGGCAGGTTTTACGTGCCAATTATACACGAGTGACATTCAGTTTCTTTGTCTAAAATGGGAAAGAAAAATGCATAAAAAGTTATTCAGTAACTGTAGATCCATTCTAAAGGTACTTAATAGGGAAAGGGGTAACAATCAAAGCAATGGAGGGTTGTGACTTGCCCAGAGTCACAAATAGCTGCAGTGGGAATTGAACCCTTTTCTCCTGGTTCTCTGGCCATTGCACTAACCATTAGGCTACTCCTCCACTTGTTCCTTGAGAATGGGCTTCTAAATGTTGCCACTTTACCTCTCTTTTTGAATGGATGATGGAGGAAAGCAGGTTTTTACTCCCACGGTCATTTCATTTGCTTTTTCTACCTACATGTTGCTTTTATTTTCTCTTTTCATTCTTCCTTGTGAAATCAGTCTTAGGCACATTCCTCACAAACTACAGGTTATTGCCCTGCAGGGGAGATTTTCACGCCTGGTTAAAGTTTCCAGCCAATAAAATAAGAAAAAAAAGATGTAATCTCTCTTTAATTAAAAAAAAGTATGAGGCCTACTTTTTGGCACTAACCTTTTCTTTATCTTTTTATTTTTTTTTTCTAACGAGTTTATCTTTTTCCTTTTCATTTTTTTTGTGCTATAATAGTTTGGTGCACTTGAGTAAAAGTCATCCCTTTTCTACTTTTAAATGAAGCAGACCTTTTACATTAACCAGAAGTATTTCCAATACAAATACCAGAGATTTTTTCCTAGATTTTTTTTCTACTTATTAAAATAACAATATTAAAAATAAGATAGTTCTTAACAAATTGAGAAAGATACTCTACCTGGTACAGCAAGTGAAACATAAACACTGGAATGGGATCCACCCTTGTGATTTCTTTCATTTATCATAGTAAATGATGGCAGATAAAGAACAAATTGATCCCAACCAGTCCAGTTGAAATTCTTCCACTCTGAGTAGATGAGCCTATATATTTCCATATGCTGCCCCCCCCCCCCCCTCCTGTGTCTGTTACATGACCTCTCAGTCCTTTTCCTACTATCGCCCTTCATTTCTTCCCCAAAATCTGTTAAAAATACTAACTTTTACCTCATCCAATATTAAGCCATATTAGTTGTGATTCTTACAAGACCAATACTTAGTCCAGCTCCCAGACCCCCTTTCATATCTTAGGCTTTAGAATAATACTGGCAGTCACCAAAATTAATTAGATTATTTTCCAAAACATCTGCCCTCTCCGTGCCTAGGATTACCTGATGGGCTGGATGTGGCCTGTGGGTTGAGAATCAGTGCTCTGGAGTTTCAGGTTTTCTTTTCAAATTACTAATTCCCTTAATCAAGTTGGGGTTCAAGTCCTACAAGCTCTGAAGTGTAATTTTATGTTCAGTTTCTCATCCCCACTTCTTTGTCCTTTTGAACTGGCATGGCCCAGCTACCAACTGGAAACTTTCTGAACGAGGCTTTACATTGTCAAGCAGAAAAAAATACAAATATTTTCAAAATATCTTAATATTGGTATTGACATTTAGAGCGCCATTGGATTCTCAGCTGTTCTCTTGGTTGTTCTTCTGACTCTGGCCATAATTCAGAATGCTGGCCTTCTTCATCACTCACAACTTATGATTACCTAAAATTCAGAAAGTCATTAAAGACACACCTATTCGGAAGAGCATATCCGAATGACCCAACTTAAATGACTCAACCCTGCAACACTTCACTATTAAAGATCGTATTGGACATTAATGAACTCTTTTACCTCAACCCAACTTGATTGAATCTTATCTTCCCTATCCCAATACAACATATCTTCCCTATTCCAATACAACATTTTGTACCTATCCCGTACCGGATTTGGCGAATGCCTTCATGGTATTATGTAAGCCACATTGAGCCTGCAAATATGTGGGAAAATGTGGGATACAAATGTAACAAATAATAATAATAATTTCTGTGGAAAATACACCAAATTTGTAGAAAGCCACCTATATAAAATTTGTCAGCCGCATACACAGTATAAAAGTATATGCATAGAGCAATTCTACAAAAAGCAGAATCTAGGGTTTGCATGTATACAGGCCATTTTTCAGCATACCTTAGTAAAAGGACCCCTAACTTTCCTAAAGTGTCATTTATTTCCCCTCATGAAATGTTAAAAAAAAGTTTATACTTGAAATATCGAAGGCCCTTGATGGATTAGTTCTTCCTATTTCTATCATTTATGACCTACCTACGTCGAAGAACAGATCTGGAGAGCAACAGCAGATACTGGGCAAACAATGAATATTTTAGATGCTACCTGTAATAGAAAAGTCCGACGTGGTCTCTCTCTCTCTCTCTCGATGTGTAGCAGCTCAATCTTTGAAAAGGTCTTCTTCAAGACCAAAATTCAGCCTACAAGAGACTTCATTCTGTGCACTTTGTCCACTAACATTTTGAGACAAAGCATCCAGACTCCTGAGGAAGGCGCTTGTAGTGCGGAAACAGGGTACCTTGTACAGTCTTCTTTCAATAAAACCATATTTTATACATTGGACGCCTTGGGTCTGCTTCTTGAAGAGCCTGGTTCTGTTTCCACTACTGTTTAAAATATGCCCATTTCGCGCGTAGTTTAGGCATCGTCATTTACACCAAGTTTTCATTGGTGTAAATGGCCATGACTAAATATGGTTGCAGAAAATGGGTGATGGGTGTATTCTATAAACCATGCCTAAATTTAAGGGCATTTTATAGAATACACCTAGGAGTATTTCTTTCGCTGCCAATTTTTTAGGCATGATATATAGAATCTAGCCCTATATTTATTTATTTATTGATTGATTGATTGGGATTTATTCACCGCTTTTATGAAGAGATTCACCCAAGGTGTACAGCAGTTACAGTTTAACATAAAACTTTCAATTTTGTTAACAGCATAACAATAGTAAAATGACCAAGTATAAACATAAATACAATGAGGGGCTCTTTTACTAAGCTGCGTAGGTGCCTACGCGCACCCAACGCGTGTCAATTTTGAGTTTACCGCCCGGCTACCGCATGGCCCTTGCGGTAATTTCATTTTTGACACGCATCCGCTACATGCGCCAGAAAATATTTTTATTTTCTGGCGCACGGGGGGTAATCGGCATTTTATGCACGTAGACCATTACCGCCCAGTTACCACGTGAGATCTTACTGCTGGGTCAATGGCTGGCGGTAAGGTCTCTCAGACCCAAAATGGACACGTGGCAGTTTTCATTTTGCCACACGTCCATTTTTGGCAAAAATTTTAAAAAGGCATTTTTTACAGGTGCGCTGAAAAATGATTCTGCACGTGCCCAAAACACACGCCTACACTACCGTAGGCCATTTTTCAGCGCACCTTTGTAAAAGGGCCCCTAAATGAGGTAAACTTGAAAACAACAAATAATATTGAAACCTAATAATAGGACTACCATGAAACAGGATTAAAAATATATACATTTAACAGCACTGAAATTCAAATAATAGAGATATAATACGATGTTAGCATAATACTAATGAAATATCTAATAAGCACATATTAGAACATATGCATATACATAACCTGGTAGATATATACATGTGTATTTATGCCCACTTCACAATAGACACAAATATACATAGTTGCCTTTCACCGCCAGTTGTTAAAGGGAATGTTCTTGTATATATGTTCCTTTCTGTTCTAAAACTGAGGCTATTTGTACTTACGTTGTTCACATCCACTTAGGCATCTAGTTCTTAAAGCACTTCTTGGGTCTTGTCTCTTGTGTCTCCATCCCTTTTGTGTAAATGCTATTTCCCTACGTTCCTCAACAATCTTTAAAACGTAGGAGTTGATGTACAAAATCTCCCAGATTCTATATAGGTTGCCCAAAGTTGGGCACCTAAATTTTGGCATCTAGGGCAGACGTCTACACAAGTTAATGACTGCGCGCACTTTAGTATAAGGCCCTCTAACGGATTTTGCACACGCTAAATGCCAAGAAGCCCATTTTATGCCTATGGGCTTCTTAGTATTTAGCGCAAACAAAACAAATTTGTTAGCACCCGCTAAATCTGTTAGCGCACCTTAGTTAAAGAACCCCTTAATGAGGCGTCAACCATCAATAATTGATGTTAATTGGCAACAATTTGGGATTGCACGAGCATCTGTCCTAGGTGCTATTTTATAATGCTATCGTGATTGTAAGCCACATTGAACCCAAGCTTGTTTGGGATAATGCAAGATACAAATGTCATAAATGTAAGAAATTGCATCCGTGTCTATCTTTTATAGCGTGCAACTCAAAAGGGACATGGGAAGGGCATAGGTGGATTAGGAGTGTTCCTAGAAGTTAGGCACGATGTTACAGAACATTGTCATTTGCACGCCAAAGTGCCAAAAATTAGGCCCCAGCATTTACACCAGGGTTTGGCGCCCAAAGTTCGCATCCTTTAGAGAATACTAGCTTAGTGCAGATCTTTCCAGTGCTTAATTTGGGGTGCCATTTACTGAATTCCCCCCAATGTGTCCTATGCGTATTAGATTCTTGATATACCTTCTTTTTGTGGTATAAGCAGTACAGTTGACATATTGGTCCTTTTTCTATCCACAATCTGGAGCAATGAATGGTTAAATAACTTGCTCAGGATAACAAGTAGCCACAGTGGGAATCAAACCTGGTTTTCCTGGTTCTTAGCCCACTGTGTTAACCATTAGGCTACTCCTCCACACCTGTAGACATGGCCTGTGTTGCCATTGCATTGGCTGTCATTCTTTTCTTTTTGGGAGGAGTCTTTTTAGTGAATGTTAGCAAAATTCTTCCTTCTGAATTATACATTTTGCTAAGGATGAAGGTGGATGACTTTGGAAGTTAAAAATATTTTCTTGGAAAGAAGTTTTCACATGCACTGTCTCTCTACATGTTTTGACCAGTTGGTGCCATCTACCCTACTTCCTGCAATCATGTCTCTACAAATAGAAACAAAGACTGGTGAGAAAGAGTCTGAGGAATGCATGTCAAATAAAGATTCATAGGCTGGCATTGTGTAAACAGCTAAGCTCCTCCCCTTTCCTTCAAATTAATCCTCAAGGTACTATTTCTAGCCTCATATGTACGTTTTCTGTGCATAATTGTGGGAACTCAGAGTAAAGTTTTCTAAATATAAATTTGCACTGTCTGGTGAGAAACAATGTTGGTATTCTGTGCTGCCTTCATCTGCTTGTCACGATGGTCATTCTCTGAGTATGGGCATTGGCACTGCAATGATTTGACATCACATAGCCATTGATACTTTACAAACACAAGCTTAGCATTTCAAGTGCACCAAAATAGTCCTCAAAGGAGAGTAGAAGAGTCTGAAGTCTGTTGGTATATTCCAATCAGAAAGTGAGAAAGCAATTTTCAGAAGCCAGTTACCATATGTCCGGATTTACCTGGACATGTCCTCTTTTTGAGGACATGTCTGGGCAACCGGGCGGGTTTTGCCAATCTGCCCGTTTGTCCAGATTTCTGGACAAATGGGCAGGCTGGTGGGTGAGCCGTCCTATACGACAGCCCGCCCGCCAGCCTGCCCGTTTGTCCAGAAATCCGGACAAAAGGGCAGATTGCTAGCCTCCCCTCCCCTTACTTACTACTGCCCTGGTGGTCTTGTGACCTCTTCGGGGCAGGAAAGAGCCCCCTCTTTCTTGCCCAGAGCACTGCCCTGTATGCATCCTTTCTGTTTGTGATCTCGGCGCCGATTCAAAATGGCCACCAAGAGTTGAAGTGACCTCGCAAGACTTCAACTCTCAGCGGCCATTTTGAATCGGCGCCGAGATCACAAACAGGAAGGATGCATACAGGGCAGTGCTCTGGGCAAGAAAGAGGGGGCTCTTTCCTGCCCCGAAGAGGTCATTAGACCACCAGGGCAGTAGTAAGGGGAGGGGTATGTGACAAGGGGGAGGGGAAACATGACAGGGGCTGTCAAAGGGGGCGGAGCGAGGGTGTGAAAGGGGGTGGGGCATGAAAGGGGTGGGTGGGGTGTGAAAGGGGCGGGGCATTTGTCCTCCTTTTGGGGGGACAAAATATGGTAACCCTATTGTCATGTAACTTGCCGACCCTATACCTAGGTATAGTGTCCCTTAAAAATGACCCTTAGTCTGGCGCCAACCTGGCTGGAGTCCTCCTCAGGCAGGCTCCATCAGTCCCTGTACTTGGTGCTTCCATTGAAGGAAACGCCCCACCTGCCTGGGAAAAATCCAAAACATGCATGACTGTGAAGAATGCTAGCTAAAAATATTTAAAAGTTTATTCAACTTATTTAACTCTAGATTTAAAGTATGTACTAGTAGTACAATTTTAACAGTGGAAATATTAACATCTATGAGACATAACCATTTTAAAGAACAACAAGCAATGAAATGGGGGTCGGGTTGACTGTTGGGAAATTTGCGCAACTTCTAAAGAGAACTCTCACATCTGTTCACAGTGCAGTCTTACGAGAATGTCATTTTATGATTTTCATACACTAAACAGCGCGTTCTTTTCAGAGGTACAGGCATACAGGGCAGGTTGTGTCCTAATAGCCCCATGTCTCAAAAGTAATATGGAGGAGGGTGCATTATTTGCTGCACTCTGGTCATGAAATCAAGCACTGAGGGCCTCCAGGACTGGGATAGCAAGTAGACTGAGACCCAACATGGGCTGTGTTTCATCATTTGCTCCTGCGTCAGGAGTCAGCCTGTATGATAGTCCACTAGATGAATAAGAACTGTCCAAAGTAAAAAAAAAAATCTGAGCAATCTGCTTTCTTCTGTGTGTACTTCCAAGGAATTCCTTGTAATCAGGCAAAGCAGAATACATGGGGAAAGAGTAGTAGCAGGATGTAGCACACAGAAAAGATACCTCCAGCAGCCAGCATTTTGGGGTAAATATTATATGTTATAGGGGTGCCTCTTGGGGAAGCCATTAAGGTTGTTGCTGCTGGGAATCTTATTTGGGAAGACACAGGTGTGGGGACTGGTGGGTAAAGGAAGGAGACGTTTGTTGAGTAAAACATGTATAGTGGAGAAGTGCCTCCTGCAATATTGGACACATGATTGTGCACCATCTTACTGGCACTTGAGGAATACTTTTCATGTTTTTATGACCCAAGAGGCTCAAGACGCATGTCTCATTGTAAAAAAGAAAAGAAGGTTTTGGCCCATATGGGAGGTCTTTATTCAAACATTGCCCCCTAGGGCGAGAAGTCGGATCCTTAACAAGTTAGATCTGTAGCCCCAATGTTTAGCCTTCTGATCACCTATAGATTTGGAGGGAGGGTGGGGAAGACTTTGTTGGTTCCAGGAGAGGTTATAAGAGTAAAAGCTACTCCTTGAGCTATAGTAAGCAATGAACTTTAGAACGGGGTGGGTGGGGTGGGAGAGGTTGGTCAATTGTTCAGTTGATATAAGCTGAGTGTGAAATGGCTAATGGCCAAACATTTGTATATTGTTGATTTAATAAAGGCAATAAGACACAATTCGTTCAATAACTTAGATTACATAAAATTACATAAAATATTTGGGGAGAAGGGTGAAGGGAGATTTAGCAACCAAGTCTAAAACAAATGTACAGTGGGGGAAATAAGTATTTGATCCCTTGCTGATTTTGTAAGTTTGCCCACTGACAAAGACATGAGCAGCCCATAATTGAAGGGTAGGTTATTGGTAACAGTGAGAGATAGCACATCACAAATTAAATCCGGAAAATCACATTGTGGAAAGTATATGAATTTATTTGCATTCTGCAGAGGGAAATAAGTATTTGATCCCCCACCAACCAGTAAGAGATCTGGCCCCTACAGACCAGGTAGATGCTCCAAATCAACTCGTTACCTGCATGACAGACAGCTGTCGGCAATGGTCACCTGTATGAAAGACACCTGTCCACAGACTCAGTGAATCAGTCAGACTCTAACCTCTACAAAATGGCCAAGAGCAAGGAGCTGTCTAAGGATGTCAGGGACAAGATCATACACCTGCACAAGGCTGGAATGGGCTACAAAACCATCAGTAAGACGCTGGGCGAGAAGGAGACAACTGTTGGTGCCATAGTAAGAAAATGGAAGAAGTACAAAATGACTGTCAATCGACAAAGATCTGGGGCTCCACGCAAAATCTCACCTCGTGGGGTATCCTTGATCATGAGGAAGGTTAGAAATCAGCCTACAACTACAAGGGGGGAACTTGTCAATGATCTCAAGGCAGCTGGGACCACTGTCACCACGAAAACCATTGGTAACACATTACGACATAACGGATTGCAATCCTGCAGTGCCCGCAAGGTCCCCCTGCTCCGGAAGGCACATGTGACGGCCCGTCTGAAGTTTGCCAGTGAACACCTGGATGATGCCGAGAGTGATTGGGAGAAGGTGCTGTGGTCAGATGAGACAAAAATTGAGCTCTTTGGCATGAACTCAACTCGCCGTGTTTGGAGGAAGAGAAATGCTGCCTATGACCCAAAGAACACCGTCCCCACTGTCAAGCATGGAGGTGGAAATGTTAGTTTTTGGGGGTGTTTCTCTGCTAAGGGCACAGGACTACTTCACCGCATCAATGGGAGAATGGATGGGGCCATGTACCGTACAATTCTGAGTGACAACCTCCTTCCCTCCGCCAGGGCCTTAAAAATGGGTCGTGGCTGGGTCTTCCAGCACGACAATGACCCAAAACATACAGCCAAGGCAACAAAGGAGTGGCTCAGGAAGAAGCACATTAGGGTCATGGAGTGGCCTAGCCAGTCACCAGACCTTAATCCCATTGAAAACTTATGGAGGGAGCTGAAGCTGCGAGTTGCCAAGCGACAGCCCAGAACTCTTAATGATTTAGAGATGATCTGCAAAGAGGAGTGGACCAAAATTTCTCCTGACATGTGTGCAAACCTCATCATCAACTACAGAAGACGTCTGACCGCTGTGCTTGCCAACAAGGGTTTTGCCACCAAGTATTAGGTCTTGTTTGCCAGAGGGATTAAATACTTATTTCCCTCTGCAGAATGCAAATAAATTCATATACTTTCCACAATGTGATTTTCCGGATTTAATTTGTGATGTGCTATCTCTCACTGTTACCAATAACCTACCCTTCAATTATGGGCTGCTCATGTCTTTGTCAGTGGGCAAACTTACAAAATCAGCAAGGGATCAAATACTTATTTCCCCCACTGTATGTGTTATGAGAACATTTACTTTTTTCCTCTTCACATACTAGTGTTAATCAGTTTTAATGTTCATTGTACCATGTCAAGGCTTTAATAGAAGGTTTAAACATAAAACAATACAACAACACGCAGCTCTTCTACAATACCATCCCTTTCGTCAGAGTGAGCTCCATTTACCACTAACCTCTGTTGCCTTCCACTCAACAAGTTCCTAACCCAGTCAGCATAGGAGCCAACTTTTCGAAATGATTATGGGTGCTGAATTTTTTTTTTTACAGGTGATGCATTCCCCCCTCCCCCTCCCTCCTCCAAGTTCCAGGCCCCTCCTTCCTCCCTCTGAGTTCCAGGCCCCCCTCCCTCCCTCCGAGTTCCAGGCCCTCCCTCTCTCCCTCCCCTGCCCTTGAGTTCCAGGGCCCCCCTCCCTCCGAATTTTCAAAGTCATCTTATCTTGTTGGGATTACGGCGGCAGCAGCAGTGAAAAGCGTGCAGGCTTGGCGCTTCAGCCCTTACCTTCTCTCTCTCAGCCCTGGTCTCGCCCTCATTTCCTGTTTCCGCAAGGGCGGGACCAGAGCTGAGAGAAGGGAAGGGCTGAAGCGCCGAGTCTGCACGCTTTTCACTGTTGCTGTCGCTGTAACCCCGACGAGGTAAGATGACTTTTATAATTCGGAGGGAGGGACTTTTAAAATTCTGGGCTGGCGACGGGAACGTCCGGTGGGTGAAATATTGGGGGTGCTCGAGCACCCACAGCACCCACGGAGTCGGTGCCTATACCAGTCAGTCATTTTAGGGTCATACCGAGGGCACTCAGTTTATTTATAAGTACTTTATGCTGAACCATGTCAAAGGCTTTGCTAAAACCTACGTACACCATATCTAGTGCTCTGATCTGAGGAAGGGAGTGCCCAATAGTTAGTCATAAAGGGCCAGGTTCTTTATAAGGCATCTAAAAAATCAGTGCGGTAAACATTTCCGCCTAAGCGTATTCTATAAGCGTCACCTAGATTTAGGTGCTCTATATAGAATAAACTTAATTGATATCCCAGTACCTAAAACTACGCACCTCCATTTACTCCAACAAAGATGCAGCATAAGTCCCTGCGAGTAGATTTACGCGCACTGGGCTATATTCTATAACTAGAGAGAATCCACAAAATTGGAGAACTCAATAGATCCCACGAGGCATAAAGACAAAAACAAAAAAGGTGGGAATATAAAAACCAGGCTATCCAAAGATTGGAACCAAACTGAAATTAAAATAACCAGCGTTTATTAATTTCCAAACAAATGATAATAAAACAATTGCACATAAAAATTGACTCGACACAACGTTGTGTTTCGGCCGGATAGGCCTACATCATGAGTCTAAAAACACAAAAACAATAAAACGATAAATAAATACATGAACAATGTGTGCATCGAATAATATATGAATAGGATAGCAAAACCCAAATAACAAAATATCCAAAATAATCACCCTGCTGATGCAGATAGAAACATACTTAATTTATAAACAGTGTAAAGAAGAATATGAATTGTAAAATAAAAAATACCGTTAGCCTCAGAATCACATTTGATGGTGAGTACAAATATACATACATAGGTGTTTGGAAAAATGTAATTGAAAAAATGTAAAAATATATAAAGAAAACTGACCTTGTAAATAGATACTGGAATGAAAGCATCAACTAGTGTAATGATTGAATCTGCAAAAAAAATAAATATGAAAGAAAAAGAGGAGAGTGTATATAAAAATAATAAAAAAGACGTTCTAAGGAGAATATAATCAAAATAATATTCATAAAAATGGAAAACTAACCTCAAAATCATTGTTAAGACTTCCAAAAGTAAAAGAACTGCAAACAGAACCTAACGAGTGGTCTGTGGAAAACAGAAAAAAGAAACATTGACCATATGAGCGCATAGGCAGTAAAATCCAGTAAAGAAACTAGAGGGAAAATGCTGTGTTTAATCAATCGACAACGTGAATGGGTGATAAAACATGATGTCTAGGCAATCATCAACAAGTAAAAAAGGACAACGTGCCCTACTTGTCTAGGGATACTCCATCATTTTGTTGGACATTGTATTATGAATTTTACATTTTATTATGTTTTGTATATTTATGAAATTTGTTTTGATATCACTGTGTTCTTGAGTGATATTACACATTTCATATTCACATTATACATACATGGGATTCAATTATTTATTTCATTTTAATTTCAATAACTATCATTTTAATTTAGATTTTTTAACTTTTGTTTTTTGATCCTTGTTAATTATTATTTTTCATTTTTTTCCTCATATTAATCTTTTACTTCTCAGTTTGTATAGCATTTTTTATTTTCTATTTGGCATCATCAACTAGATCTGCGATTATTTAAAAACTAGTAAAAAAGCCCCGTTTCTGATGCAAATGAAACGGGGGCTAGCAAGGTTTTCTTCAGAGTGTGCATGTGGGAGTGTCCCTGCCCTCTGCCCTCTCTCCCTCCCCCTCCCCCCTCCGAGTCCAGTCCTTCAGTGTTAAGTTTCCTGCTGTGCTGTGTTTGTGTTACAGAGAGAGTGAGGGCATCTCTCTCCTCCCCCCCTCTGAGTCCTTCACTGTTACAGAGAGAGGGATTTCGTGCTGTGCTGTTTTCCTTCACTCAAGGGAAAACCGGATATCTCTGGCGCTTCACACTTCCGGCTGGAGGCTTTATAGAACGTTGGGGTTGCCTTTTATATATATAGATTTTTATTTTATTTTCTGCTATTTGGTCTTTTAATCTCATGCAACATTTTATTCAACAGTGATATATTCTAACTTTAATACCCTTACATTTATTCTGCTGTGAACATTTTTTTAACATTTATTTTGCTTAGTAGCACTCATCTCCCATTTTTTCCATTTTTATTTTTCTATTTTTTCATTTCCATTTTTATTTCCAGTGCTTTTTTATTCATACAAGTTTTTTACTGTTCGTTTTGGTTTACAAGCAGTACCTCGTTTCACGTTAGCCAGTTTTGTTTCCCTGCAGCACGTCGTGACGTTGCTCCGCCCATTTCACGCAATCATACCCTTTTCTTAGGCACGTCACAACGTAGTCCCACCCATTTCACGCAAATCATCGGCATGGACGTCTGTATAGCGCTTTGGCTTCATTTTGGTTTCATCTTACGCCAACGTATGCGTGCACGTCATTGTTTTTGTTTTTCGTGCGCATTTCCGCCTATTTAGTCCTTCCTGTACCTTATCTCGCCCCATACTTGCATCACTTTTACGGAATTTCGTTGTGACAGGTAGATTGTTTACATAACGGTCTTTTTAAAGGTACGTGGCTTTTGTCTTCAGTGATACTGACATTTATATATTAGCTTTAAACACTGACTAACACTACGGTACGTTCATATGGAGTATCCCTGGACAAGTAGGGCACGTTGTCCTTTTTTACGTGTTGATTATTGCCTAGACATCATGTTTTATCACCCATTCACGTTGTCGATTGATTAAACACAGCATTTTCCCTCTAGTTTCTTTACTGGATTTTACTGCCTATGCGCTCATATGGTCAATGTTTCATTATTATTTTTTTCTATTTTTTTTCTTTTTTCTGTTTTCCACAGACCACTCGTTAGGTTCTGTTTGCAGTTCTTTTACTTTTGGAAGTCTTAACAATGATTTTGAGGTTAGTTTTCCATTTTTATGAATATTATTTTGATTATATTCTCCTTAGAACGTCTTTTTTTATTATTTTTATATACACTCTCCTCTTTTTCTTTCATATTTATTTTTTTGCAGATTCAATCATTACACTAGTTGATGCTTTCATTCCAGTATCTATTTACAAGGTCAGTTTTCTTTATATATTTTTTACATTTTTTCAATTACATTTTTCCAAACACCTATGTATGTATATTTGTACTCACCATCTAATGTGATTCTGAGGCTAATGGTATTTTTTATTTTACATTTCATATTCTTCTTTACACTGTTTATAAATTAAGTATGTTTCTATCTGCATCAGCATGGTGATTATTTTGGATATTTTGTTATTTGGTTTTTGCTACCCTATACATATATTATTCGATGCACACATTGTTCATGTATTTATTTATCGTTTTATTGTTTTTGTGTTTTTAGACTCATGATGTAGGCCTATCCGGCCGAAACACAACGTTGTGTCGAGTCAATTTTTATGTGCAATTGTTTTATTATCATTTGTTTGGAAATTAATAAACGCTGGTTATTTTAATTTCAGTTTGGTTCCAATCTTTGGATAGCCTGGTTTTTATATTCCCACCTTTTTTGTTTTTGTCTTTATGCCTCGTGGGATCTATTGAGTTCTCCACTTTTGTGGATTCTCTCTAGACTAAGTACCAAAGGCTGCATTATAAATTTAGTATCACAGCGGTTGGCATTTAAAAAAAAAAAAAAACTCTGACTGCCTTGGGATGAATATAGACCCATTTGCTTTTATTTATTAACTTTTAAAGTGGACTGGCATGGCAACAGCACTATTTCAAGCAGATTAAAGTCACTAACATTTTCACCTACCTTTCTCTCTCTCCACCAGCTGAAAACAAGTCCCCTCCACGTCCTTGTGGCTTGAATCACTCAGATTCTCTAAATCGTGGTGACCGCATTGATGCAGTGACACCCACGCTAGGAAGTAGCAACAACCAGCTCAATGCCTCTTTCTTGCAAGTGTACATTCCAGACTACTCAGTCCGAGCTCAGACGGATCTACAGTTTGTCAAGGTAAGAGGAAAGGCGGTTAGCTTGGCAGAGTTTAAAAAGGGGTTAGACGGTTTCCTAAAGGACAAGTACTTAAACCACTACTAAATGGACTTGGGAAAAATCCACAATTCCAGGAATAACATGTATAGAATGTTTGTACGTTTGGGAAGCTCGCTAGGTGCCCTTGGCCTGGACAGGATGCTGGGCTCGATGGACCCTTGGTCTTTTCCCAGTGTGGCATTACTTATGTACTTATGTATCCCTTTCACTGTAGTTTTCAAGTCTTCTGAAACTCTTGTAGAAATTCCTCTATTTACATTTTCAGAATTGGTAAAAGCAGTAACCCCTGGATTCTGTATAGGTCCAAATTAGGGCGCTCAGGGCAGATAACATGCACAAATTAGTTCACGAGGCATCAACAATCAGTAATTGGAGCTAACTGCAACAGTAGCCCTACTCGCTATTCCATAACATATGCACCTAAATTTCATAGGGCATAACTCCAAAGGAGCATAGCTATGGGAGGAGCATAGGCATTTCCAGAAGTTAGATGTAATATTTTGTTTAATTATTGCATTCTTAAAGTACACTATAAGCAAGCATACAGTGGTGGAAATAAGTATTTGATCCCTTGCTGATTTTGTAAGTTTGCCCACTGACAAAGACATGAGCAGCCCATAATTGAAGGGTAGGTTATTGGTAACAGTGAGAGATAGCACATCACAAATTAAATCCGGAAAATCACATTGTGGAAAGTATATGAATTTATTTGCATTCTGCAGAGGGAAATAAGTATTTAATCCCTCTGGCAAACAAGACCTAATACTTGGTGGCAAAACCCTTGTTGGCAAGCACAGCGGTCAGACGTCTTCTGTAGTTGATGATGAGGTTTGCACACATGTCAGGAGGAATTTTGGTCCACTCCTCTTTGCAGATCATCTCTAAATCATTAAGAGTTCTGGGCTGTCGCTTGGCAACTCGCAGCTTCAGCTCCCTCCATAAGTTTTCAATGGGATTAAGGTCTGGTGACTGGCTAGGCCACTCCATGACCCTAATGTGCTTCTTCCTGAGCCACTCCTTTGTTGCCTTGGCTGTATGTTTTGGGTCATTGTCGTGCTGGAAGACCCAGCCACGACCCATTTTTAAGGCCCTGGCGGAGGGAAGGAGGTTGTCACTCAGAATTGTACGGTACATGGCCCCATCCATTCTCCCATTGATGCGGTGAAGTAGTCCTGTGCCCTTAGCAGAGAAACACCCCCAAAACATAACATTTCCACCTCCATGCTTGACAGTGGGGACGGTGTTCTTTGGGTCATAGGCAGCATTTCTCTTCCTCCA
The DNA here is from genome assembly GCF_901765095.1 of Microcaecilia unicolor. Classification (NCBI taxonomy): domain Eukaryota; kingdom Metazoa; phylum Chordata; class Amphibia; order Gymnophiona; family Siphonopidae; genus Microcaecilia; species Microcaecilia unicolor. Next base: position 39,982,225 of record NC_044035.1, on the reverse strand, counting down.
AACACGGCGAGTTGAGTTCATGCCAAAGAGCTCAATTTTTGTCTCATCTGACCACAGCACCTTCTCCCAATCACTCTCGGCATCATCCAGGTGTTCACTGGCAAACTTCAGACGGGCCGTCACATGTGCCTTCCGGAGCAGGGGGACCTTGCGGGCACTGCAGGATTGCAATCCGTTATGTCGTAATGTGTTACCAATGGTTTTCGTGGTGACAGTGGTCCCAGCTGCCTTGAGATCATTGACAAGTTCCCCCCTTGTAGTTGTAGGCTGATTTCTAACCTTCCTCATGATCAAGGATACCCCACGAGGTGAGATTTTGCGTGGAGCCCCAGATCTTTGTCGATTGACAGTCATTTTGTACTTCTTCCATTTTCTTACTATGGCACCAACAGTTGTCTCCTTCTCGCCCAGCGTCTTACTGATGGTTTTGTAGCCCATTCCAGCCTTGTGCAGGTGTATGATCTTGTCCCTGACATCCTTAGACAGCTCCTTGCTCTTGGCCATTTTGTAGAGGTTAGAGTCTGACTGATTCACTGAGTCTGTGGACAGGTGTCTTTCATACAGGTGACCATTGCCGACAGCTGTCTGTCATGCAGGTAACGAGTTGATTTGGAGCATCTACCTGGTCTGTAGGGGCCAGATCTCTTACTGGTTGGTGGGGGATCAAATACTTATTTCCCTCTGCAGAATGCAAATAAATTCATATACTTTCCACAATGTGATTTTCCGGATTTAATTTGTGATGTGCTATCTCTCACTGTTACCAATAACCTACCCTTCAATTATGGGCTGCTCATGTCTTTGTCAGTGGGCAAACTTACAAAATCAGCAAGGGATCAAATACTTATTTCCACCACTGTATCTCTCCATATTTCTCTTAAACTGAGGAAAAGACTTCAGACACTCAGTACCTGTTGCTAATTTATAGCTTAGCGGTCCGATTTGCTCAACGCACATTAGAAAAGTTTCTTTCTTGAAGATATAAATGCGTTTCGCGAGTATCGTCACAAGTCTAAAAAACCTCAATTTGATTTCTTTTTATATACCTCTATCATGTGGTCTGTTTCCTGCTTGGATTTTTATAGATATAGCGGGCTATAAATAAAGCTTGATTCTTACCATTATTATTATTTATTATTATTAACTACTGATTTCATATAATGACAAATACACAAATATATGCGCACATATGTGCATGAATGCAAAAATTCAGCCTAAATGCTTTTCTGCAAATATATGCTTAACAAACAAAGGGCTAGATTCAGTAAATATTGCTCAAAAATCAGCACCAAAAAAAAAAAAAAACAGCGCTCAACAATATTCTGTAATGGGCACTTAAAGATGAGCGCTCATTATAGAATAGTGTTGAGTTTGGTCCCAAATTTAGGCAGCAAAATTTACACCTAAAGAAAATTTATACCTGAAGAAAGGAGTTGTTGATGCCCCTCTACAAGTCATTATTGAGGCCCCACTTGGAGTATTGTGTTCAGTTTTGGAGGCCGTATCTTGCTAAAGATGTAAAAAGACTGGAAGCGGTGCAAAGAAAAGCTACAAAAATGGTGTGGGATTTACATTGCAAACCGTAAGAGGAGAGACTTGCCGACTTGAACATGTATACCTTGGAGGAAAGGAGAAACGGGTGACATGATACAGACATTCAAATATTTGAAAGGCATTAGTCCGCAAACAAACCTTTTCAGGAGACAGAAAGGCGGTAGTACTAGAGGACATGAATTGAGGTTGAAGGGGGGGCAGGCTCGGGTGTAATGTCTGGAAGTATTTTTTCACGGAAAGGGTGGTGGATACATGGAATGCCCTCCCGCAGGAGGTGGTGGAGATGAAAACGGTAATGGAATTCAAACGTGTGGGATAAACACAAAGGAATCCTGTTTAGAAGAAATGGATTCACGGAAGCTTAGTGGAGATTGAGTGGCAACACCGGTAATTGGGAAGCAAATCCAGTGCTGGGCAGACTGGTAAGATTTCTACGGTCTATGCCCTGATTGTAACTGAATAGATATGGATGGGCTAGAGTGTAAAATTTAAGGAGCTTCGATGTTAGCTTCAGAACTTTTAGTACAAGAACAGTGCTGGGCAGAATTCTTCGGTCTGTGCACTGAGAATGACAAGGACAAATCAAACTCGGGTATACATATAAAGTATCGCATACAAATGCAATAAATAAATAAATACCATGTAAAATGAGTTTATCTTGTTGGGCAGACTGGATGGACCACTATCATAGCCCTTACGGGTGAAGGGGGGCACCTAGATGTGGGTACAGTGGGTTTCTGGTGGGTTTTAAATGGTTTTAAAGGGCTCACATTTACCACAACAAATGTAACAGGTGGGGGGGGGGGGGGGGGGATGGGCCTGGGTCCGCCTGCCTGAAGTGCACTGCACCCACTAAACCTGCTCCAGGGACCTGCATACTGCTGTGATGGAGCTGGGTATGACATTTGAGGCTGGCAAAAAATATTTAAAAAGTTTTTTTTAGGGTGGGAGGGGGTTGGTGACCACTGGGGGAGTAAGGGGAGGATATCCCCGATTCCCTCCAGTGGTCATCTGGTCAGTTCGGGCACCTTTCTGAGGCTTGGTCGTAACAAAAAATGGACCAAGTAAAGTCGGCCAAGTGCTCGTCAGGGACGCCCTTCTTTTTTCCATTATCGGTCGAGGACGTCCTTGTGTTAGGCATGCCCCAGTCCCACCTTTGCTATGTTTCTGACATGCCCCCGTGAACTTTGGTTGTCCCCGCGATGGAAAGCAGTTGAGGACGCCCAAAATCGGCTTTCGATTATGCCGATTTGGGCGACCCTGGGAGAAGGACGCCCATCTCCCGATTTGTGTCAAAAGATAGGCGCCCTTCTCTTTCAAAAATAAGCCTGATAGTATACTACATTACAATGCCAACACAATACATAATAAAACACTTCAATAGACAGCATAGGGTATTAGCAAAGATGGAGCATATAGACAGATAAGATAGGGTAACAGGAGTATGAAAATAAGGTACTAAATTAAAGAAAGTTACAAATGAGGTCAGAAAGGTGCTTGAATATTATCTAAGCTAGGGTAGGAGTGGATAAACATGTCCGGCTATAGTATGACACACATCTCCAATATATATTTTTTTAATTTTCCACAAAACAATACAAGATTGCTCTTGCACAAGAAATGCAGAAAGGAAATACGTAATAGAAACAAAGAAAGTATAAAGGACCCCCCCCCCCCCCCCCCACAATTCTTCCTTAGACCACAATGATTAAGGGGGGAGTAGACTTAGTAATAAAGGCTATAAAAAGGGAAACTTTTCTTAGATCTGAATTAACAGTTCCCGAAAGACTGTAAACTACCCCTTCCCCATATTTGTCATAACAGAAAGACACTTGAATGATTTTCTTCATTTTTAAGAAAGCTCCGAGGCAAAGAGCACATACTTCATTCCTTCAAGTTTAACCACACATTTCCATGGACATGCTAATAGAAACATTACACCCAATGTTCTTGTCTCTTGCCTCGTTATTATTTACCACTTCCCTCTAAAATGACACAGGTGATTGTGGGCTGAGGATTCAGTTGGATTTGAATAATATATCAGCAATTTTAGAAGAATCAGTATCAGAAACTTTTGAAAGAGCTGCCCTTCTGTTTGAGCAAGATCTTGATGCAATTCGGAAACTTTTATTTTCGTCACGCTTCTGAATTATTCTGTGGAAAGAAGATTTGGATTTATCCTGATGTGAAGAGCACAGGTACAAATCAAAGTAGGGTATACACAAAAAGCAGCAAATATGAGTTATCTTGTTGGGCAGACTGGATGTACCGTGCAGGTCTTTTTCTGCCATCATCTACTATGTTACTATCCAGCTTATAATTGAAAAAGAAAAACGCCTATATTGCGACCCAAATCGGGAGATAGACGTTTATCTCACAAAAAACGAATAAAGCGGTATAATCGAAAGCCGAATTTGGACGTTTTCAACTGCACTCCATCGCGGATGTGGACAAAGTTGATGGGGACGTGTCGAAGGCGTGGTGAAGGCGGAACTGGGGCGTGGTTATCGGCCGATCAGAGATGGGCGCCTTTCGCCGATAATGGAAGAAAAATATGCATTTTTAGCGAGAATTTAGGGCACTTTTCCTGGACCCTGTTTTTCCACGAATAAGGCCCCAAAAAGTGCCCTGAATGACCAGATGACCACTGGAGGGAATCGGGGATGACCTCCCTTGACTCCCCCAGTGGTCACAAACCCTCTCCCACCACAAAATATGCCGTTTCACAACTTTTTATTTTCATCCTCAAATGTCATACGCACCTCCCTGGCAGCAGTATGCAGGTCACAGGAGCAGTTATTAGGGGGTGCAGTGGACTTCAGGCAGGTGGACCCAGGCCCATCCCCCCCCTACCTGTTACACTTGTGCTGGTAAATGGGAGCCCTCCAAACCGCCCCCCAAACCCACTGTACCCACATGTAGGTGCCCCCCTTCATCCCTTAGGGCTATAGTAATGGTGTAGACTTGTGGGCGGTGGGTTTTGAGGGGGATTTGGGGGGGCTCAACACCCAAGGGAAGGGTGCTATGCACCTGGGAGCTCTTTTACCTTTTTTTTGTTTTTGTAAAAGTGCCCCCTAGGGTGCCCGGTTGGTGTTCTGGCATGTGAGGGGGACCAGTGCACTACGACTCCTGGCCCCTCCCACGAACAAATGCCTTGGATTTATTCGTTTTTGAGCTGCGCGCTTTTATTTTCCATTATCACTGAAAAACAAAAACGCCCAGCTCACAAATTGTCGAATAAAACATGGACGTCTATTTTTTCCGAAAACACGGTTCGGTCCGGCCCTTCACAGACCCGTTCTCGGAGATAAACGCCCATGGAGATACACGTTTTTGTTCAATTATGCCCCTCTATGTATGTTACTATGATGAAAAGTACTCAGGAAAGAAGAAAGTTGTTCCTGGCTTTGAGGCAAGCGACATCTCCAGTATTCTATAATACTGCTTATAATAATGTCCCTGATCCGCTCATATACCTCCCATGGCCACAACCCCTTTTGAGTTGCGCTCCATGGGATTTGGGCGACATTGTTGTAGAATAGCGCATAGCAAGATGTGTGCACAAATTCAAATTGGTGCCAATTATTACTACTACTACTTATCATTTCTATAGCGCTACTAGACGTACGCAACACTGTACATTTGAACATGAAGAGACAGCCCCTGCTCGACAGAGCTTACAATCTAATTAGGACAGACAAACAAGAGATAAGGGAATATTAAAGTAAGGATGATAAAATAAGGGTTCTGAACAATTGAATAAAGGTTAGGAGTTAAAAGCAGCATCAAAAAGGTGGGCTTTTAGCTTAGATTTGAAGACGGCCAGAGATGGAGCTTGACATACTGGCTCAGGAAGTCTATTCCAGGCATATGGTGCAGCAAGATAAAAGGAACGGAGTCTGGAGTTAGCGGTGGAGGAGAAGGGTGCAGATAAGAGAGAGTTATCCAGTGAATGGAGTTCCCGGGGAGGAATGTAGGGAGAGATGAGAGGTACTGAGGAGCTGCAGAGTGAATGCACTTATAGGTCAATAAGAGGAGTTTGAACAAAACCACATAGATCTACAGTGGTTACTATCTCCTGGCCACAGACTGAAGCCCTCCCTCACAGCTGACAATGAGGAATAAGATACCTTTTCTCACAGACTGGTCTGTCCTCTCTTGATTTAAGATTAACACTGCCATATTGCAGCACCGTGGTAAAATCCCTTTCAGAAGGTTTCCAATGTCAAGAGTCATTATAAAGAAACTGCTCCAAACTATCAGCTAGAAGAGAAGGACCAGATAGAACAATGCAATTTTAGTTCCGAATAGTGCCCAATTATTGGCACTAATTAGCTTGTGAGCCAGTATAGTTGGGCACACATGTTGGATCAGGAATCGGTGCTCAATTTTGGGCACCTTATATAGAATCAGGGAGATAGTATATATTTGCAAGGGTGGGGGTGTGCATGAGGTTGGACCATGGGTAGGACATAGGTGGGACTTCCACTTTATACACAATACTGTAAGTTATGCTGGTATCTGGTGCATTTAGGCACTTGCATTTACGTGCCAGGTCTATGGCTGATGTAAGTGTGGAATGCCTAAATGTTAGGCACATCGATACTGTCTTATACTAGTATTCTGTAATGGAACCTAGGTGCCTAGATTTCTTTGGAGCAGTGATTTTCAACCTTTCTCATCTCACAGCACACTGACAAGGCGCAAAAATTGTCAAGGCACACCATCAGTATTTTTTAAAGGCTATATACGTTATCATTTAACAAACAAGTATTAAGATTGTATTTAAAGTTCAATAACTAAATTTTTAATCATTGTGTTATCTTTATAGTTGAATATTTTTATTGAAGATACAAGTTGGCAAAAGGGCAACAAAACAAGTCAAAGATAACAAAATTAGCTACAAATAACATGCATTCAAAAACATGGAAGGCACCATTCTGATTCTCAAGTCATCTGAACCATAGCAAAATAAAACTGTCCACTACTAAGCACATTGTGAAAAAAAATACAAAGCCTGAAAAAAATCCTAACATACATGTATAAATATTTCATACAGCAGTAGGACTATTTCCTACGATTCCAATAGCAAGAACCCTACATATGAATAGGCAGCACTACAAATATTACACTGGGCCCAAAAATACCAATATTCCTTCTGCTTCTGGTAAAACAGAAGAAGTGGGACACATGAAGATCTCTACACAGAACCTACCTGCCCACAGAATACCGTATCTCGGTAAAATGCAAAATACACAGTCAGACTCTCTTCAAATACAGAATGGGATCACAAATTAGAGATACAAAGTCAAAAATTGAACTGAGAACCCCAAGAAGCCGAACTGGGGATGTACCACAACATGGGAGAAATAAAAACAGAAATGCATTTCCTCTTATACTGAACATAATAAGACATTCACCATGTACATTTCCTAAACTAAGATAGTTAATAAATTCAAAATAAAACACTTTTTTCTATCTTTGTTGTCTGAACATTTTTCCCATCATGTTGATCCTAATTTTTCTTTTCTGCTTTCCTGTCTGTCTTCTGCTCTGTTTCCAGGGACTGCTGTCTATTTCTCATTCCTCTTCTCTCCTCCTGTCTTGCTCCATTCCCTTATTACATCTACCTCTGATGTAATCTGCCACTGCTTACCCCTGGATTGATAGCATGGAATGTTGCTATTAATTGGGTTTCTGCCAGGTACTTGTGGCCTGGATTGGCCACTGTTGAAAGCAGGATACTGGGCTGGATGGACCATTGGTCTGACCCAGTCACCCGGATTTTCTGTAATAAGAGTCTCCCCTCCCCCTTTTTTTCTGTATTTGGAATGCACTTTATATCCTTTGCTTGACATGATTTATTTAATACTATTTAAAAAAAAGCCTGTTTCTGACACAAATGAAATGGGCGCTAGTAAGGTTTTCCTCAGAGTGTGTATGTTTGAGAGAGTGTATGTGACTGTGTGTGAGAGAGAGAGTGAATGTGCGAGTTTGTGTGTGTGTTAGAGAGAGAGTGAATGTGCGAGTTTGTGTGTGTGTGAGAGAGAGTCTGGGTGCAAGTGTGTCTGTGAGAGAGAAAGTGTGTGTTTGAGAATGAGAGTGTGTGCAAGTGCGTATGTGAGACACAGTGTGAGAGAGAGAGTGTGTTTCACACAGATACAGTGTGTGCGAGAGAGAGAGAGAGAGTGTGTGTGAGACACAGACTCTCTGTGAGACTGAGTGTATGAGACCAAGTGACTGTGTGACACATAGAGAGTGAATGTGAATGTGATACAGTGTGAGACATAGAGTGTGTGAGAGAGAGAAAGACATTGACTGTGAGAGAGAGTGTGTGTGTGACAGAGATATCTCCCCCCCCCCCCCTCTGGTGTCAGGCCCCCCTTCCCTCCCTCCCTCTCTCTGGTGTCAGCCCCCCCCCCCTCCCCTCTCTCTCTGGTGTCTGAGCGTTATGTGCAGGACGCTGAGCTCTGGCTGTGCTTCAAGGAACTGACCAATCCTATTTAATAGAATGCACCTCCAACATTCTGAAGCCGAGAAACCTCGTGTGGTTGGTCACTTCTGCTTGTGACGAACCCGGAAGTACGTGATGTCAATTCAGGAGATGGATACAGAGAGCAGGAATGCCTCAGCCATGCAGTCAGCTTCAGAATGTTGGAGGTGTGTTTTATTATATAAGATTAGAGATCTGAAACTTAAAATTGATAGAATGGATGCTAACCCTGATGAGCATTCAATTGTACAAGTGCTGTAAGAATGATTTAAAAACTGTGTTATGTGTGTATGAACTGATGCACCGATAAAATGGAATGCCTTGAGCAATTTAAAAACTGCTATTAACATTGTCATGATTAATTTGGCAACAAAAGGTTTTTTTGTGTGTATAACACAGTTAAGACTAAATGCTATAAATGGTACCGAAAAAAAATCGTCACTGAAGAAAATAGTGCTAAGCGCCATTCTATAAACGGTGCTTAAAGTTACACTCTGTTTATAGAATAATGCTTAGTGCCGGGAACCTGACTACATTTAGTTGCACCATTTAATCTAAAGAAACTTTGGTTTAAATCCCTGTTCCTCAATTAGGCACGAATGCCCTTTATTCAATAACCATGCGTGTAAGTTAAAGGGATAAACCCCTGATCTGCCCATGACCCTCCTGTGGTCATGCCCCCTTTTTGGACCCGTGCATATCCCACACCGAAATTTACATTAATTCCAGTTAGCACCGATAATTGCTTAATATCTAAATTATCAGCACTAATTGGCACGTTATTCAGTTAAATTACACACACAGATTGGATATGCGCCCACATTTGTGTGCATGATTTTTAGCACTTTTTATAGAATTCGGGCGTTAGTGTGTGAATGTCAAAAAATACTATTAACTTTAAGAAAGTTATACAATCTCTGTCAAAAAGAATTCTATGGACGTTCAACAGTCCAGATTGAAACATACCATATCGAAAGTCATATCGAAGCTTACCATATCGAAAGTTATCCAAAAAGTGAGGCAAAGAAATGAAAATGAATTTAAAATAAAGATAATCAATGTAACAGGGAGCTTACCTCTAATGAGCGTTCAACAGTAGTGTAACAAATGTGACACATGCGCGTTCTCCTGCTTTTGAAACAAGTTTGGTGCCAACATTGAGAAAAAAAAAAGCTTAATTTCAGGATAGGATGTTTATTTTAAAATGAGCGGGATGTGAATATGTATATTCTGAAAAAGAAAATGAGGCAGTTGAATGATTAGCAATTGCATGTCGAGTAATGAAATAATATGTGCAATGAAAGGTAAAGAAAATGACAAAACAGCATGAATACTGTGTATATCTCATACAAATGTATTCATGATTGATAAATTGCAAAAAAGAGAAGTGAAGAATGATGCAGTTGCATTTTAGTGAAGCTTGTCAGAATATGTGGCTGCTAAAGAACCTTTCCATGTGTATGAAAAATGGAATTGCCTATATTATGAATTTGCATGTGTAATGAAAAGTAATGAATTAAATGAACAGTCAAGAGAGTGGGGAGAGGAAAGCGGAAGGAGGGAAAGGGAAGGAGAATGAGGGAAGGAATGAGAGAAGAGAGACGGGGATGGAGGAAAGGGGAGAAGAGGCAGGAAGGAGAGGAACGGGGGAGGGGGAAGGGAAGATTGAGGAAAAGGGGTGGGGAAAACAGGGGGAAAGGAGGGACAGGGGGAGAGGGGAAAGGAAGGGATAAGGAGGAAGGGGAGAGGGAGGAAAAGAGGGGAAGGAAGAAGGGGGAATGAGAAAGGAGAGGGAGACAGGGGGAAAGGGGAAGGAGGAAAGAGGGGGAAGGAAATGGGAAGGGGAGGAAACAAGGAAGGGAGGGAAAAAAGAGTAGCGCTTTAGAAATGTCAAATAGTAGTAGTAGTAGAAGGAGGGAAGAAAGGGGAAAGGAAGGAAGGGAGGGGGAACGGGGAAAGGGAAAAAGAGAGAAGACAAGCCTATAAAAGGCCACTGGGATCTGTTGTTTAATAAAGCAGTGCAGATTTAAGGTGGTTATAAAATTGGTCTGAAAACTATTCCTTGGTTAAAACCATGTGTTAAATAGTGTTTAACTGGAAGATGAAACGCTGTTCCTTACGTAGCAAAATGATGTCAACATCGCTGTCTATCCATTTTGTTGGAAAGGTTTTAATGATGGAATACTCTAAATCATCTATTGAATGATCTGTGATAATCTATGGTGCACCTAAAATATTCCTATTGATGCAACTCCTATGTTCAGTGATTGGAGTTTTAACCATTCTTTTGGATTTGCCAACATATTGCTTTGAACACGGGCATTGAATGATGTAAATGGATTGTGTTGTATTGCAATTAGAGGAGTGGCAAAGCTTATAAGTTTTTTTGGACTGTGGATCTATGAAACTTGACATTGTCCTGAAATGTGGACAAACAGTGCAACTACCACACTTTGAATGTCCTGATGAAGATGTGTGTGAAAGAACAATGGGTTTTGAAAAGGCTGAAGGAGCTAACTTTTTCCTTTAGAATAAGCTACTGTTGAATTTGTATTTTTTAAGCAATCATGGCCTTCCAGGATGTGTCATAATAACATAGTAAGTGACGGCAGATAAAGACCTGAACAGTCCATCGAGTTTGCCTGTCACACTCATTATCAACTCATGATTAAATTAACAATGAATGTAATATAAAATACTTGATCATGGTCTTTCTTTGGCGTTTCTGGGACATAGACAATAGATGTCTGCTGGCCCTGTCCTTACATTGCAACTACTGGAGTTACTGTTGAAGCCAATGTCTACAATAATATTAAGTGTCTATGAATAATATTAAGTGTCAGTATCTATGAATAATATTTTTGATGTTCCCAGAAAATGTGAGAGTGCAAGCTATGTCTGGTGTTACTTTAACTTTGATTGTCAAGATGAGTTATCTACTGGTTATTTTGACTTTAATGTATCCTTTCTGTATAATCCTTTCTGGGTAACCCCTATTTTTAAACCTCATAGAATCTTGTGGTGAAAGCTAGTGTGATGTAGATATGTGTAGGTTTTCTGTATATAGTGGTGACAAATCAGTATCTAGTTTTCTTAGTACAAATATCAAGAAATGAGATTTGTTGAGAGTCATACTGCATTTTGAGTTTCAATTATTATTATCTAGGGTATTAAGCCAGATATGAAAGTCTCTCAACCTTCTTTCAGTACCTCTCCAGCGTAGAAAAACCTTGTCGATATAGCTTTTATAAAATCTCATTTCCTCACTAAAGGGATAATTTTGCAAAAAAGTCTTCTAAAAGTGCGTGACGTAGAGGTTTGCTATATCAAGTGCCATAGAGGTGCCCATGGCTGTTCCTTCGATGAAAGAATTTGCCTTGAAAATAAAAATAATTCTTGGTTAGAGCAAAGGTGACTAATGGTAAAATGAAATAGTTAGGAATCCTGCAGTGAGATGTTCTGTCCGTAAGTGTGTTTTCAATTATTGTCAGAGCCTCAATTTGCAGTATATTTGTGTATAAGGAATTGATATCAAGAGTGACAAAGTGTAAGTCATATAGATCACCACCAAAACTATCGTGAAAATTGATTGTGTGTACAGAGTCTCTTACATAAGAGTCAATACATGGTACATAGGGATTCAGAAAACAATCTACAAAATTTGACAAGGGTTTAAGAACTGAACGGTTTACAGATATGATCGGCCTGCCAGGTGATTCAGTCAAGGATTTGTGAACTTTTGGTAGGGTCTAGGTTGTAGGGATGACAGGAAAATTTACTATTAAAAATGTTTTCTCTTTAGTAGTGATGTGTTCAGCTTTTGCAGCAAATTCAACAGCTGCTGGCATTTATTTTTGTCAAATCTGTGGTTGCGTTGTTGTTCAAATAGATGTTGTATTCTGTATCAAAAATCTGTTTTTCAGTCTCTCTAATATACCTATCCCTGACCATAATGACTATTTGGCCACCCTTGTCAGCTGGCTTAATTACAATTTGAAAAATGCACAATTTCGGGAATAACTTGTATAAAATGATTATACGTTTGGGTAGCTTGCCAGGTGCCCTTGACCTGGATTGGCCGCTGTCAGGGACAGGATGCTGGGCTCGATGGACCTTTGGTCTTTTCCCAGTATGGCATTACTTATGTACTTACCTAGTTTATAGAACTGCCTCATGTTTCTGTGCTTATGTTTTACATGTGAATATCTTAGTGAAATTTTATAAGAACTTGCATGTAAAACACTTCTGCGTGCTCAAATGACATCAGATTATCTCCCCAAAGTCTTCTCTACATGTGTTTCAAATTCAGTTGGCATTTTGTACATTTAATGTAGCTGGTGTGTTCTCTGCCCAGCCCCCTTCCTCTAAATTTTCATGTGTTTTCTCTACCAAACAGATATTCTATTGATTTTCCCCTCCCTGTGTTTGCAATAGATCACAAGGCAGCAGTACCAGAATGCCCTGATGGCATCCCGGATGGACAAAACTCCTCAGTCTTCGGACAGTGAAAACACTAAAATCGAACTAACTCTAACAGAGCTACATGATGGCTTGCCGGATGAGACGGCAAACCTGCTGAATGAACAGAACTGCGTGACACACAACAAGTCCAATCACAGTATGCACAGTGAAGGAGCCATCTGAGAAGCCAACCTCTGGCTGTCTATTTCAGCACTGCTTCCCTCTGTTCCCATGCAAAGCCCTTCACCTGCTGCCCTCCCCCACCTCCTCCAGTATCACCTCTTAAAGCTGAGTTCCACCTTCAATACCACCAGTATGCGCCTGAGTGCCATACTGCCTCCATCTGCCAACCCAAAACCAAAGACTTCAACCCATTCTGGGAGCAGGAGGAGGAGAAAGATCAAGGAAAGTTGGAGAGAGACAAGTGTTTAAAAAAAAAAATCTAGGGAGGGGGGGTGAGTTAAGACTGAAGATGGTGAACTAATAGCAAATTTTAAATAATGAAGTTTGTATTTCTACTGTCTTTTATTTGGTTGTTTTTCCCCTTTTCTGGAAGGGTGCAAAGAAGTTTGAAACTGTGTACAGATAGATATTTTTTTCAAGAGAAAGTTTTAAAATGTTATATATTGCTGTGTTTTAATATCTGTTGTCTCTTTTTCCAGGACCAATGTAGCCTATTCGTTGCAACCTAAAGAGTGTGAGCCCTTCCACTGCCCTGCTCAGCCCCAAAGATGCTGACTTCACCCTAGCTTTGCATCCTGCTTGCAGGGTGTTGTGGTTGTAATTTCTCTATGCTTGTGGTGGGGCCAAAGTCAGATCTGATCAGCATCAATGAGGGGACCTGGTTGAGTTGGCAGTCCTGGTTATGTTAGACACTATTACAAGCCCTCTAGCAAACAGAAAGGTTACAATTCACTTTTCCTAATGGTTAGGAATATGGATATTCATTTTGGGATTTGTCTCCTTATTAGCTCCTGGAGGTATTCAGGAAGCGAAGCTGACAGCTTGTAGTTCCTGTGCTCTGCTTCTCTTCCCTGAGGGAGAAAGTAAAGCTTAGAGGAATCCATGTTACTTAGGACAGGCTGATCCAGTGCTGGGTGTACCACTGGCATATGTGAAGATGTCTCCTTGCCTTTCTTAGACAAAGAAGAGCTAAATCTCCACATATGTAGTCTGGCCTTAATGGCATGGGGTCACCTGGTAGGGTCTAGGCCAGTGAGTGGTCCTCAAGAACCACAAACAGATCTGGTGCCCGGGGTAGCCAAGCTTATGGAGATTAGTCTTGCACTTTGACCCTCTGTTTGTAAATATCTGATGAGCATTCACTGTGAATGTCCTGGAAAGCAGACCTGTTAGCAGACATCAGTGAAAATGTCTGCTCTAGGCTACCATCTCACCTGGGTTAACCTGAAGTGTTTAATCCAGGCCTGGTATTGCGCCATGTCTGGACTTGTAGCAATACTTGTATTAAGGGTCAAACCAGGACTGGTTGACCTAGGGTGATATGGCAGTTTTTACATGTGACCAAAGTATTTTTCTATATGTATGACTATGGTTCTGTGAAGTGCATTGCAGAATATTTTAGCTATGAAGTTCAATATTTCCTTTTGAAGAAAAGGGGGAAAAAACCTCAGCAGAAAGCCCTACCAACCACCCAAAAACAACGTTGAAAAACAACGTGGGTGGAAAGAAATCAACGGACTGTTTAATCTTCACGGGCTCCAAAAAAACACCCTTCTAACTCCAAAACTGTAGTGTAAAAATGCTGACTTCACAGAACTGACTTCAAGTGGATCCCCAAACATGGAAACAATTTTTACCTAAGTTAATTATCAAGTAGAACAGGTCATGTGCAAGTGGTCAGTCCATCACACCGACTTTGGCCGTAGAGGACCATTGATATGAGGCACATTTTTATACTAAGGCTAAATGTGCCTCATATCAATGGTCCTCTATGCCTTGAGACAGCTGATTGCGAAACTCTGGCCAAAGTCAGTGTGATGGACTGACCACTGCTGAGGCTTTTTTCCCCCTTCAAAAGAAAATATTGAACTTTACAGCTAAAATATTGTGCAATGCACTTCACAGAACCATAGTCATGCACAGGGGTGTGCTGGTAAATTTTTAACAACAGGCTCTTTCTCCGGACGTAGCCAGCTCTGCAGTTGGGCCAGGGGTGGCCGGGTGGAGGGGGGGGAGCAACACTTGCCTCTCTCTCCTCCCTCCCTTTGTGCGGGCACGCTAGGCTTACCTTTGCTAGTAGCCACCACTCCCAACGTCTTGCTCTGAGCAGCATGCTGAAACTTCTCACACATGCTGGAGAAGTCGCAGCCTGCTTCTCAGAGCTGGAAACAAGGAGCTGGGAGCAGCAGCAGTCTATTTACTTGGCTGGCAGGGCTCAGCATCCCCACCAGCAAAGTAAAAGAGAATTCAGCAGGGGGCCCAAGCCCACATTTTGGGAGCCAGTTGTTAAAGTAGCCATGGAGGGCCCTACTTTAACAACCGGCTCCCAAAATTCTTAAAAACTTAACAACCGGCTCTTGCGAGCCTGTGAGAGCCTGCTCCAGCACACCACAAATACTTTGGTGCCAATATATGGGAGAAACATTAGAGGTTATACAGTAGTGATACTCTCTCAAATCCAGTTTTTGCATGTGATACATTTATGTGCAGTTCTACTGCATAAAACTTATTACATGCTCACAGTGGCTAGAACAGAACTAATGGGCCTGGTTGGTTGTGTTCCAGGAGCTTGGTTTGGGGTTTTTTTTTTGTACAGCAAAACCAGACAATAATAAGGTTGAATAATGCAAGTTGCACATTTATGACTTTTTTTTTTTAAGAAATGTGATTTTCTTTGCAAAACATGCAAAGACTTTGAATCATTTTCTGGTAGCAGATAGGGTTTTTTCAGGAGTTTTTCCTATAACAGAAATCTGCAGTCAATAAGTTGACTTCTCACATGTATTTTGGCAGTGACCTAATCTCTGAATACCCCTATTTTTGGAAAGCTCTATTTAAATCTGAGTAAATTAATGTTGTTGATAATGAACAAAAATTTTACAGTTGAAAAAAAAGCAGATACAATACTGTAAAAGAAATCTTTGCAGTGTTCATATGAAAACCTTCTCTGTATTAGGGCTGAAACTACAAAATCAATGTTAACTAATACTTGGTAGATACAAGAATCTTCCTTCTAACCCAACGCCTTTTTGCCCTGGGACTTTATCATCTTATTTTATTCCTTATAAATTGCTGCTTGTTTAAGTGAGAACTCATCCACATTCCCTCTGGTTCTGGTCAACCCAGTATGGGCTTTAACTCATTCTAAAATCTTCATCAATTCTTTTTGTTAAATCCTTGATCTCCCATTCCTTTGGATGTTCAATGCATCCCCTTTGAAATGTATCTGAGCTCTACTGACATAGGGGGATCCTTTTACGAAGCGGCGGTAAGCCCAATGTGGGCTTATCGCTCGCTAAACCCGAAGTACCGCCGGGCTACTGCATCAGCCCGGAGGTAGTTCCCACCGCCAGCGCGCACCAAGTTGGCGCTGGAGCCCTTACAGCCACCTCAATGGGTGGCTATAAGTGCTCCCCCCTCCCGAAATGGCCATGCGGCCACACGGCTATTTCTTTTTTTTTTTTTAACCCAGCATTTTACCTGCTGCGGTATAAGGGGGCCTCAGTGTGCATCAACAACATTCTGATGCCAGCACATGCCCCCTTTTACCGCAGCTCAATAAAAGGACCCCATAGGGAGGAGTTTCAGAGGGTTGTCTTGAACCAGGTGACACAGTATGGTAGCACCTACTGCCACCAAGTCACCAGGCTTGGCAAAATATGCATTCCTCTTTTCACCCAGATGGGTAAGATGGTTATTCCAGGAGTAACTGTATGCACTGCAGATGTGCCAACAAATTTCAGTCTGTGTTGAAGCTAATCCAGCATGCAGCGCATATGTGATGTGTGGGCTGCGTGATCTGGGTTTTTCTTTTCAGTGCTGTTCTAGAGAAAATGTGAAGTTTTGGCTGCAGTATTATGATCTTTATAAACCAGCATTGGTTCACTTTTTGGTGTTCTTTTCTACTTTAAATTGTAATGTGTGTTGGAACCGAACACAACCATTACCTGCTTGTTATGTAGCACTTTGTTTTGTACGGGCTGCTTTATTTGACTCAAATCTTGAAAAATACAATTGCAAGTCTGGTTGCCCACCCCCCCCCAACCCTGATTTGTAATGATAAAGTGATGCATCCCACATGTTCTTTCAGAGGAAGAAGATCTCTTCACGTTGGGTAGAGTTGATAATTCTGCGTTCGTGATGTGCTTGCACAGATATTGTGAGTATGCTGCTTGTTGAAAGGTGCAATATTTCAGCAATAACGCCAAAGATATGGACCATAACATCTCACTGGCCTACTGCTGGTGAATGTGCTTGTTGGGCATTAAGAAACAAGGGTAACCCTAATGCTTTCTTGTGTTGTATTGATTCATGTGGTATTCTCTTGTTCATCAATAGAAATAGCATTTGCTCTGTTGTCTTTTATTTAATCTAGTTTTATAGTCCTTAATACGGTTAAGTAGTAAACGTTCATTGAAATTCTTAACATTCTTTCTATTTTCATAAATTATGTCATGTAGGGGGAGAGGAAAGAGTCCTATTTCTCTAACACAGGTCCCTATCAGGCTTATTTTTGAAAGAGAAGGGCGCCCATCTTTTGACTCAAATCACAAGATGGGCATCCTTCTCACAGGGTCACCCAAATCGGCATAATCGAAAGCCGATTTTGGGTGTCCTCAACTGCTTTCTGGGGGGCGTGTTGGAAGTGTAGCGAAGGCGGGACTGGGGCATGCCTAACACATGGGCATCCTCGACCGATAATGGAAAAAAGAAGGGCGTCCCGGACGGGCGACTTTACTTGGTCCATTTTTTTTTACGACCAAGCCTCAAAAAAGTGCCTGAAACTGACCAGATGACCACCGGCGGGAATCAGGGATGACATCCTCTTACTCCCCCAGAGGTCACCAACCCCCTCCCACCCTAAAAAAAAAACCTTTTTAAATATTTTTTGCCAGCCTCTATGCCAGCCTCAAATGTCATACCCAGCTCCATGACAGCAGTATGCAGGTCCCTGGAGCAGTTTTAGTGGGTGCAGTGCACTTCAGGCAGGCGGACCCAGGCCCATCCCCCCCTACATGTTACACTTATGGTGGTAAATGTGAGCCCTTCAAAACCCACCAGAAACCCACTGTACCCACATCTAGGTGCCCCCTTCATCCCTAAGGGCTATAGTAGTGGTGTACAGTTGTGGGAAGTGGGTTTTGGGAGGGGGGATCAGCACACAAGGTAAGGGAGCTATGCACCTGGGAGCTTTTTCTGAAGTCCACTGCAGTGCCCTCTAGGGTGCTCGGTTGGTGTCCTGGCTTGTCAGGGGGACCAGTTCACTACGAATGCTGGCTCCTCCCATGACCAAATGGCTTGGATTTGGTCGTTTCTGAGATGGGCGTCCTCGTTTCCATTATCGCCGAAAATCGGGGACAACCATCTCTAAGGTCGACCTAAATGTTAAGGTTTGGGCGTCCCCGACCCTATTATCTAAACGAAAGATGGACGCCCATCTTGTTTCGATAATACGGGTTTCCCTGCCCCTTCGCAGGGACGTCCTGTGAGGACGTCCTCAGGAAAACTTGGGCGCCCCATTTGATTATGCCCCTCTAAGTCTTCCAAGCAGTGCATCAGTGTGACACGCACAAACATTACTACCAAAGAGTGGGATTTGCATGGAGTATTCTTGTACTTGACTCACCCCTTTCCTGTATGTTCCCGCAAACAGGAGATGCTAGGGTGAGGAATACTTACAGTATTTAAAATTAGATATTATTCCATTCACTTTTTCACTAAGTTTCATACCACGTTTGTATGCATAATACATCTGTGATAACCGTTGTTTCTCTGACATCCCCACCCTACACAGAACACTACTTATGTGCAATCTCCCTCTCCCACACACAGGCCTACACTAAATTTTTCCATCCACTCTTCTAAGGCCCCTTTTTTGTCCCGCAAAGGCAGGACTACTGAACCAATTTTTCTTCACATCTATTTGGTGACCCTGGTCAAGAGCTGCTACCAATTCCTTTGTTACCCTTTATAAAAATAAAATAGATAAATTTAAGTCTTATAGTAACAAGAAGGCTTAAAAAATATGATTTGGGGGGGGGGGGGGAGCAAATTGTACAAAACAGGAATGTCTGGGAAGATCGTAGCAAGGTTTTGTTTTGCTTGGTTTGGGATTTTTTTTTGACCTGCCAGTTTCGTCCTGTATTTTTGGACCTGCAGCTGAGTGTGAATCAGGGTTGGGATATGATGTCCCTTTCACAACCACCCAGGGATTTTTTTTCCCCCCTGTTTTGCATCTTCCCAACATATCTTAGTCCTGGCCTTTACCAGGGCTCCTTCCAGAACCCTGTAATTGTGGACATCCAACCACTAGGTGTCACTCTTGAGTAGTAGCTGACTCTCTCGCTGTCATGCCTACCACTGTAGTATCCCAACCCCAACTAACTTGGTGAGTGGAAGATCTGACTTGGTGATGAAATCATGGAGCTTTTGCTTAGCCATGTACTGCACAGTCACTGAGCAGCCTGCTGGCATAGCAAAGACATTAATTTGATTACGCACCATAAACATGGAAACAGAATGTTCCAAATAGATGTGTTTGGACGGTAAAATACTATTGAAGAAATGGCTGTAAAGGCTAGGAGCAGAAACCAGACGTCCATGCATTTTGCACTATTATCTAAATTTTGGTGCAAGTTCAAAAAGGGGGTGCAAAAATGGGAAGGTCATGGACAGAACAGGGCCACCCATTCCTAAAATTTACACAGGTAGTTATAGAATAACGGCACAAAGGTTTGCAGCTCAGTTCAGTTGGTGCAAATGGCCACACCTAAAGTTAGGCGCAGTTCCCAGGTGTAAGCACTGTGCTATAAACCGCGCCTAACTTTAAGCACGGTTTATAGAATAGCGCGTTTTCGGCACCATGTCTAGAATTCACCCCTAAGCATGAAAAATGTACATGCAAGATTATAGAATGAGGAGGTTAGAGTTCAATTCTGTAAAAAGGCACCCAATTGGAACCTATCCTGCACGAGAGCCCACCCACGTGTCCACCCACCTGTCGGATATGTGCTATGTAAGATGTGACTACATGCAATTCTGTAAATACATGAATATTTTTGGCATTTAAATTTTACATGCCAAAGGACTTGACATATGCCACTATGCTAGTAATTTTCATGCATATTTGCCATGTAGTTATATTCTTTATAGAGTTACCCCCATAGTGACCAAATATTGCTGCTCACCTTTGCTCCTCCCCAATGCTGGTCCCTTCTGGTAAAGATAGTTATCTAGTGAATGTATTAAATAGCCTGATTGTTTTGTGTTTGCTGTCTGCCATCAAGCACATAACTTACTTAGAATATCAGGCGTTCCACTGTTTTTGAGGATTGTTCATCTGTCACGGGATTGTTCCATTGGTCAATTAATGTGCTCCTAGGGTGATCAGACGATTGCTCATTGGTTGGCCTTTAAGGGGATAGAACTTTTCAACAGGCAAGCTTAGTTGGCAGCACAAGGGGAAAAGTTTATTATTAGTGATATGTTCAATATTTTTTTTTTTTTGGGGGGGGGGGGGGGTTATTTTAATTTTTGTGAAGTCCTTAGCGCATGACCCCATGCTATCCTCTGCACTAGAGTCTGTGTCTGAAGAGCTCAGGAAGTTTTCACAAAGTCTTGCAGAAGTCAAATACCCCCTTCTTTTTTATTGTGTATAATTTTACTAGCAAACCTTTATTGAGCTGGACCAAACCAAACAGAGGTATTAATATTGCACCTTGATGCAAAAGCTTGGTAATGCATATTACACATGTTATATATATAAGACAAGATTGATTGTTATTTGGGTGACTGTTTTCCCAGTTGTTAAAATGTTATACTGGCTTTGTAGTCTAGAGCCAATTGAATATAAAAATGCACATTTCTTAGTCTCTCTATTTTTTTTAAAAGACGTACAGTGGGGGAAATAAGTATTCGATCCCTTGCTGATTTTGTAAGTTTGCCCACTGACAAAGACATGAGCAGCCCATAATTGAAGGGTAGGTTATTGGTAACAGTGAGAGATAGCACATCACAAATTAAATCCGGAAAATCACATTGTGGAAAGTATATGAATTTATTTGCATTCTGCAGAGGGAAATAAGTATTTAATCCCTCTGGCAAACAAGACCTAATACTTGGTGGCAAAACCCTTGTTGGCAAGCACAGCGGTCAGACGTCTTCTGTAGTTGATGATGAGGTTTGCACACATGTCAGGAGGAATTTTGGTCCACTCCTCTTTGCAGATCATCTCTAAATCATTAAGAGTTCTGGGCTGTCGCTTGGCAACTCGCAGCTTCAGCTCCCTCCATAAGTTTTCAATGGGATTAAGGTCTGGTGACTGGCTAGGCCACTCCATGACCCTAATGTGCTTCTTCCTGAGCCACTCCTTTGTTGCCTTGGCTGTATGTTTTGGGTCATTGTCGTGCTGGAAGACCCAGCCACGACCCATTTTTAAGGCCCTGGCGGAGGGAAGGAGGTTGTCACTCAGAATTGTACGGTACATGGCCCCATCCATTCTCCCATTGATGCGGTGAAGTAGTCCTGTGCCCTTAGCAGAGAAACACCCCCAAAACATAACATTTCCACCTCCATGCTTGACAGTGGGGACGGTGTTCTTTGGGTCATAGGCAGCATTTCTCTTCCTCCAAACACGGCGAGTTGAGTTCATGCCAAAGAGCTCAATTTTTGTCTCATCTGACCACAGCACCTTCTCCCAATCACTCTCGGCATCATCCAGGTGTTCACTGGCAAACTTCAGACGGGCCGTCACATGTGCCTTCCGGAGCAGGGGGACCTTGCGGGCACTGCAGGATTGCAATCCGTTATGTCGTAATGTGTTACCAATGGTTTTCGTGGTGACAGTGGTCCCAGCTGCCTTGAGATCATTGACAAGTTCCCCCCTTGTAGTTGTAGGCTGATTTCTAACCTTCCTCATGATCAAGGATACCCCACGAGGTGAGATTTTGCGTGGAGCCCCAGATCTTTGTCGATTGACAGTCATTTTGTACTTCTTCCATTTTCTTACTATGGCACCAACAGTTGTCTCCTTCTCGCCCAGCGTCTTACTGATGGTTTTGTAGCCCATTCCAGCCTTGTGCAGGTGTATGATCTTGTCCCTGACATCCTTAGACAGCTCCTTGCTCTTGGCCATTTTGTAGAGGTTAGAGTCTGACTGATTCACTGAGTCTGTGGACAGGTGTCTTTCATACAGGTGACCATTGCCGACAGCTGTCTGTCATGCAGGTAACGAGTTGATTTGGAGCATCTACCTGGTCTGTAGGGGCCAGATCTCTTACTGGTTGGTGGGGGATCAAATACTTATTTCCCTCTGCAGAATGCAAATAAATTCATATACTTTCCACAATGTGATTTTCCGGATTTAATTTGTGATATGCTATCTCTCACTGTTACCAATAACCTACCCTTCAATTATGGGCTGCTCATGTCTTTGTCAGTGGGCAAACTTACAAAATCAGCAAGGGATCAAATACTTATTTCCCCCACTGTATACTGGTATTGCTGTGATGCAGTATTGTTATTACCATACCTGCAGTGACAGAAAGAAATTAGAGAATGCCAGGTTTGATCTAGGGGATATTAAGCACTAACCCTGGGATTCTACACATATCGCACCTTAATTTCCGCATGGAAATTGAAGCGTAGTCTATAACGGTGCACATAAAACTAAGGAGCCCTTTTACAAAGGTGTGTAGGCACCTACGCACGTGAAATTGGTACTACCGCCCAGCTACCGTGTACCCTGGGTGGTAATTGCATTTTTGGCACACGCCCAAAACACGATCTGTTTTCTACCGCGGGGCCATTACCCGGCGGTAATCGGCAATTGGCACTCGCTACATTCTTACTGTCTGGTTAGCGCATGAGACCTTACCGCTAAGTCAGTGAGTGGCGTTAAGGTCTCAGGCCGAAAATGGACGCATGCTGGTTTTCATTTTGCCGCATGTCCATTTTCCGGCACATTAAAAAAAATCCCCTTTTTTCCAGGCACGCTCAGGAAATGGACCAGCGCGCATCCAAAACACGCGCCTACACCAGCACAGGCCACATTTGGGCGTGCCTTAGTAAAAGGGCCCCTTAATTGGTTAAATAGCTAATCAGCGCTGTCAATTGGATGTTAACAAGCAATTATCAGCAGTAATTGGCATTAAGATTTACAGTCACAGCTCACTAAGTGTATTCTGTAACGTGGTGCACTTATATTCTAAGCTGTGTAATTGAAAAGGGGGCGAGGCCATGGGCAGGTTGTGAACATTTCTAAAATCTATGTGCTTTGTTATAGAATACACCTGCTCTGCACCTAATTTAGGCATAGGGATTTACGCCACGTAAAACATGGCGTAAATGGCCACGACTAAATTTGGTCACGTGGAAAGGCGCTCGGCGTATTCTATAAAGGCGTGCTTTAGAGAATGTGCCTAGGTGTTCTTGTTTTCCACGCAGAATTTTCAGGCGCCATATATAGAAACTAGCCCTAAGCGGGGTAAGTAGGTACCTCCTGTTAGGCATACCGACGCAGCATGGGGAAGGCCTGTTCTATAAGAGCATCTATATAGAATACTAGCATAAGTTGGCGTGAAACATGCCAAAAATTTTCATGCCCACATTTACAACAGCCGTAGATCTGGTGTAAGTGCGGGTGCATAAACGCGGCACGGGAACACATAACTTACAGTATTTTGTAGATGATGGGTGTAAATGGGAGACACGCCCATATTCTGCCCACTGTTCCCGCTAAGCTGAGCAGGACTCTTCCAGCTGCATTGCTGCAAGTGGGGGTGGTGGTGCTTCAATGTTGTGTTTTAAATCACTAGGGACAGGCAGGTTCTCTGGAGTCCTGTAGAGCTTACCTACCTCTCGCTATTAAAAATGTTCTAGTGAAACAGTGCCACCCACTGGAAGGATTGTAGGCAAAAGATTCCCCCTCAGAGGGAACAGTGGTTCTGTCCATGCTGCTCCCATATGTATCTCCCCCTTGCAGCTCCACCATATGTATTCCCCCCCCCCCCCCCCCCCCCTTATACAATAGCTCGTCGGTATGTGCATAAATGCTACTTTCCCCTACATTTACACACACAAAGAGTGCATAAATGCAGGTGCAAATTTATAGAATTGCCCGACACATGGCAGCATAATTAACCTTTATTGCTGTCATTCTTTGTCCCACCTCTGAATGGTTTCTTGATGTTGTTTGCACCCAAAATATTCAGCAAAGATGCTGGTAACAGAACCTGATTTCAGTCCATTGATGTGAGTTCCCACTACACCTGCTGAGGAATTACTCTGATTCACTAGTGGAGGCAGCTCCACTTCAGTTCTTCTTATGATTTTTCCATACATAGAAGAAGTTTATGGGTCCTTTTCCTAAGCGGCGTAGGTGCCTACACGCGCCGAATGCGTGCCAAATTGGAGTTACCGCCCAGTTACCGCGTAGCCCTTTCAGTAATTTCAATTTTTTCGCGCGTCCACTAGGCGCATCTGAAAAATATGTTTTATCTTCTGGTGCTCGTAACGGATGCGCGCCAAGTGGCATTTGACGCATGTAGGTCATTACCGCCCAGTGGCTGGCGGTAAGGTCTCAGACCTTTGCGAAAGTTAGAATAGTTAGGTTCGGCACAAATGTCCCTGGGTAATTTGTGCCATCAGGTTGCAGCTAAATATGAAAAAGTCCGAGAAAATTCAGTTTTATGAATCATACCCTGAGTTGAGGGAAATTGAATGGTCAAAAAGTGGGTCTAGCACTTTCAAACCTCGAGGATCTAAATATGAGCCTTGCCGCTGTGCTTATGTGTCTTTATGAAATACCAGCGCAAATCTAGCAGAAGTCACAGGTAAAACAAACCCATGCACATTTACATCTCAGGAGCAAGTATAAGTGAACATGTGTATTTTTTTAAACAATGTGCGTATATCGCAACTTCATCCACACTCCATCCCCAAAACATCTACACCAGTCGCATAAAAGTGTACGTCATTTGCATTCTTTCACTTGGAGGGTAATTTTGTAAGAGGTATTTTTCTTTGTGAACGTGCTGACATATTAATGTGAAAATTCTTTATAGAATAACCCTAAAAGTGACAGATTTCTGTGAAATTCATGAGGACTCAAAAGTAACATTGCAACCTGTTGCAATTTTTATCCCTGCTGGCTATTTAAACTTTCAGCAAACTGATGGCTAACAATTTTTGTCTGTCTTCATATTTGCAGAACATTGGATATAATCAGGGCTTTTCAGAGGCTCAGGCCAGTGCAAATTAAGAGTCCCCAGAATCCTGGAACTCATAATTATTTTAAAATAAGAACAGACATATAAGCAGCTGAGGCAGATTTTTAGCTATAGAAGTCTGCAAGCTTGTTTATAACTAAGGAAAATTCCAGTAGGCAAATTCATTTCATGTTCTATCAAAAAAAGCTAAACATTTTTTTCTAAACAGAGGCCCTTTTTCTTTGTGAGGCCCGGGCCAAATGACCCTGCTAACTCCCCCTCACCCTAGTAGATCCTGGAATGTAATGGCAGATAAGGACAGTAAGACCCATCACTTTTCTAATACAATATTATTCAAGTTGATTTCTGACTTGTGTCCCAGACAAGCCACCACTGGAGATATTGGGCTCATTTGGTCTTGGTGTGCCTCAGCATGGCTTTTCTTACATTCTTAATTTGATTTGATGTGTTATATTTGATATTCTACCTTTAGTAAACAGTTACATCAAAGCAGGTCACAGTAGAAAAGGTAAAATATACAATACTAGTAAAAAAAGGCCCATTTCTGGAGCCAATGAAACGGGCGCTAGCAAGGCTTTCCTGTGCCCCCCTCAACCCAACGCACCTTCGTCGTTAGTGACGGCATTGCGCCGCCGTCGATGTGTGACTCTGGCCCCCCCACCCAACGCACCTTCGTCGTTACTGGGTGGCCCATTGCGTCACCCTGGCCACCGTCGATGTGAGTGAATTGCTTCGCCCTCAACGTCATAACGTTTGACGCGAGGGCGGGGCCCCAAGACTGTGATTTTCGTGGCTTCAGAGCTTCGAACTTACGAACCTTGGCTTCAGTGACGTCAGACAATAGAACGTTGAGGGTGAGTTTTATATATATAGATAATATTAAAACAGCCAAGGGCCTGTTTTAGGAAGATGCTTGGGCACCTATGGCGCTTTATTAAATAGGCAGCTTTTTGGACATTCCACATAGGTGTCCTGTTAGAAAATTGCTCCCAGTTGTAGCAAATATAGTAGAACTGTTCCAAAATAACTCTCATACTTTCATAAGCTCCAAATCAAATGTTTTTCCTTCATTAGAAGCAACAGTGTTTGTGTAACTCCCATCATTATATACACTGTGCCTATCTTTTTATTTTCACTTTAAAAGCTCTACTAGGAAGATCCATAGTAACATAGTAGGTGATGGCAGAAAAAGACCTGTACGGTCCATCCAGACTGCCCAACAAGATAAACTCATATGCGCTATTTTATATGTATACCTGACCTTGATTTGTATCTACCATTTTCAGGGCACAGAGCGTAGAAGTCTGCCCAGTGCTAGCCCCGCCTCCCAACCACCGGTACTGCCGCCCAATCTCCGCTAAGCTTCTGAGGATCCTTTCCTTCTGAACAGGATCCACTCTCTACTTTCTGTTTTCTGTAGAAATTTATTTTAGGCAAATATAAGTAAGCTGCTGATGCAACAGAAACCAATAATGAAACTGTCAGATGCTGTCACATGCAAGACATGGAGTAATCTCTGATATGCTCCAACTCCTTCTGCTTACAGCTGAAGCTCACCGTGGTGTCCTGCCACTCTACAGCTTACAAGTTGACCATATCCTCAGTAACTTGTGAATGTAACGTTTCTTTTCATTGTGGCCATGTTACTGTACCCTGCCCCATACCACTGAAAGACAACAGGGACCCCTTGGCACATCTGCGGCATTGCCTCTACCATTTCCATGGTCTCGATAAGAACAGAAGTGTCAAGAACCCTAAGAAGAACACGTTTACACAGTCATCCAATGATTCGTCTAAGGAAGTGAAACAGCAGCAAAGCCACATGTTACAATTTCTGAAGGTTCAGGAGACAGAAATTTTCAAGCCTCAGTCTCAAAATCTACAAGCACAGTGATTCGAGACAAGAAATCATTTTGTCAAGAGAAGGGGTTTAATTTATCACATCATCAGTTGTCTATGGATGAATTCAACATATTACAACAAGGGATGTCATTTGTCCCTACTTATCATCATAATGCACTGAATTTATGAATTAATTTTTTAAAGTTCATTAGGAAATGCCGTTTGGCACTGTATTTCCAGGATCAACCTTTGCCAAATGAAGAAGGGCTTTTTAGAAGATCTTCCGCTTGGATGCCTCCAGTAGCCACAGACCCTCATATTCGTTTGAGAATATGGTCTTGAAAGAAATAGAATCATTGCCATCTGATAGAATACAACATATTTTTTCTTCTTATGAATAAACATATCTGAATTCTTTAAGTTCAGATCCCTTTATTATTATTCGAGGGGCAGACAAAGGAGGTGCAGTGGTGATCTTAGATTCAGTGGAGTATGAAAATGAAGCATTTTGTCAGTTACTTGATGGTTCTATTATAAAGAGCTTTAAAGAGCTTTTTGAAGATTCTTCATCTACTATAAGATTCTTCATCTACTCTACAGGAATTTATACAACATCTATTACTGAAGACTCTGGAGTTGGGAATTCAAGTTTCCTTTACAACCTTATCCTGTTATCCCTGTAATTAATTTTGTTCCAAAAATCCACACGTCTTTATCTTCCGCACCCCCCCCCCCACCCCAGGTCACCTCATTGTATCAGGCATCAGTTCAATTCTCGAACCTCTATTTGATTTTGTAGATTTTAATTTAAAATCTGAAGTTTCAAAATAGTAATCATTCGTAAAAGACACAGATGCTATGCTCTTACTATTACAATCATAAGTACATAAGTACATAAGTAGTGCCATACTGGGAAAGACCAAAGGTCCATCTAGCCCAGCATCCTGTCACCGACAGTGGCCAATCCAGGTCAAGGGCACCTGGCACGCTCCCTAAACGTAAAAACATTCCAGACAAGTTATACCTAAAAATGCGGAATCCATGGGCAACATTCCAGGGGATGCTTTATTGGCTACATTGGATATTTCAGCATTATACACAAATATACCTCAAGAATGAGTCATTGGGATCACACAGTTTCACCTACAGAAATTATGCATCTCTGAGCAATGGGTAGATTTCTTGGTTACACTGGCATATATTGCTTTAAGCAAAATTATTTTTTAATCAAATAAAAGGCACAGCTATGGGGGCAACGATGGCCCCCACTATCACTTGCCTGTGTGTGTGGCCAAATTCAAAGAGGAATTGTTGTATACATCACATTACAGTATATACATTTTGGAGTGGAAATGATACATCAATGATGTTTTTTTGATTTGGACAAGCAGTATAGCAGCATTTCATCAATTTTTTACAATGGTTGAATTCTTGTACTATACATCTTCAGTTCACAGTGACCTATGATCATTATTCATTATCATTTTTGGATATACAAATCAGGTTGAAGAATTCACGATTTGTAACAACTATTTATAGAAAAGAAACCAATCGAAATACCATGCTGCATTACATTAGCTTTCATCCAAAACACCTGTGTGACAATTTACCCACTGGACAGTTTCTGAGACTTGAACGGCTTTGCACTTCCACTAAAGAACACACATTGAGAGTAGAAGATATGTTTTCCAGGTTCTCTGAACGTGGACATCCTCATAAAATCATCAAGAAAGCCTGTAAGTGGGCTTTATATGCCCAAAGGGACTTGTTACTATCCTCAACTCAGCAAACATCAGAATCTCGTATTGTCTGTGTGTTGCCCTACTCCAATAAAGCTTTTAATATCAAACGCATTATTAAGAGCCACTGGCATATACTACAACAGCATGCAGTGTTCCAGGAATATCCCCGATTTGCATTTTCAAGGGACTGTAATCTACAGGAGCAACTTACATGATCTCTTTGGTTAAGCGCATCCCCAATTTTGAAATAATTCAGGGCCATAAGGCGTGTGGACACTGTAGTGTGTGCCCACATGCTTTAATTACTCAGTATGTAAAGCATCCATACAAACATGGCAGGATTGCTTTATCTTCTGACAATGACTGCTCTGCAAAAGAAGTTGTGTATCTAATAGTATACCCCTGTCAAAAAATTGTATTTTGGGCATACCACTCATTGCATTAGAACTAGGATTTTGGAACACTTGAGCTGCATCTCCACCGGTGTCCTTACAGCGCCTTTAGTTCAACATTGGCACACAGGGATACTAGGTATATATGCACATATGTGCTTAGGTGTGAGCACTTATGCCAGCCATAGTCCTGGTGTAAGTGTGTGCACCCAAGTGCCAGAAATATTCATGTAACTTGTAGTACTCTATGATACATGTGTAAAAGTGTGCTCTGACCATGTGAATGTCTCCTGTAAAATACTCTGTCACAGATACGCGTGTATTTCCATAGGCATGTGCCCGACATATACTCGTGTGTAAATGCTAGTATTCTAAACATGTGTGTGTGTCTCTGGCATGTAAATGTAAACAGCTACTTTACAGAATTACCACGAAGTGTTAGTGAATTGAAGCCACCAAATATGCGATGGAGAATGTAAACAGAGAAGTCAGGCCCGTTGGGCCTGAAAATTCCACACGGGAAAAAAATACACAGGCGTATTCTCTAAAGTATGGCTATATTATAGAATAGGCTTAAATGTCCATGCAGTATATAGAATACGCCAAGCGCCTCTCCACGCGACCAAATTTAGTCACGGCCATTTCCACCACATTTTACTTGTCGTAAATCCCGACATCTAAATTAGGCACAGAGCGGGTATATTCTATAACAACGCGCATAGATTTTAGAAACACCCCACCCGTGTCCATGCCCCCTTTTCAACTATGTGACTTAGAATTTAAGCGCACCACATTGCACACGCTTAGCGAGTTGTACGTGTAAATCTTATTGCCAATTAGTGCTGATAATTGCTTGTTAACATCCAGTTGAAAATGCCGATTAGCTAGTTAATCAATTGTTATGTGCAATGTTATAGAATACGCTTCAATTTTTGCATGGAAATTAAGACACAATATATAGAATCCCGGGGATTAAGTGGACAGAAGACATTTTATGTTTTCTGTATGCACTTGGGACTGTAGAGGTGAATCCGTAGACTCTGTAATTATTGACTGAGCGGGTACCTGATGATGAGTTCTGGTCCCCCCCTCCTGCCACAATTGAACATGATTGCTAGAAAGAATCTTGTTTGCAAATCAGCATGAGGGAATAAAATTGAGGAGGGTCTCTAATCACAGACAGTAGAAAACAGTATAAATTGAAGGTCATCAGGCCCATGTAATTGGAAAATGTTTCCTGCATTTGGAAAAAAAATGGTCAAAAGTGGCTACGGTGCATTGGGTCTGTTCATCGTGTGCTTTTCCCTCACTCTCACCCTCTTTGAAGTGTCTTGAAATTCAGGTGAAACAGTTAGGATGGGTTGGGTGTTTCTTTATCCTGGACACCCAGTTCTTTATATTTACTTTGTTAAAGCATGACATCTTACTCAAGATTCATGAACAGTGGCTGTGTTGATGGGGACGGGGAGAGATGGTTTCCACCAACTCCACATTTCCTCAAAATATTAGATAATTATTATAGCAGACCCAAGTGGAAGGTGGTCAGAAGAAGAAGAAGAGTCACCACTCGTAGTGGTTAGAGCTGCAGCCTGAGACCCAGGGAAGCCAAGGTTCAAATTCCAATTTTCTCTCTGATGCTGTTTGTGATCTTGAGTGAGCCACGTCACCCTCCATTGCCTCAGGTGCATCTCGTTTACTAATATGTGCTAACCAGTTAGAACATAGGGTCCATAGAGAAAAACTGGCCTTGCATTATTTAACGTGTTACAGTCACATTAATGCTTGTTAATGTACATTAATAAATGACACACCTAGATTTGTAAGGCCTATGAGGAAGTTCCAGAATGTAACTACCTTGAGCTCAAATTTGGAAAAGGCAAGTGATCAAATCTCAAACAAATCCCAGATTCTTCCCGGAAGACCTCTTTGTTGACCAACATTTTGCTTTTGCACTCTCATTCCCTCATTTCTCTTTTACTGCAACTTGGGCAAAAGGGGCTCAGTTGTTACCCTCAACCAGTACGACGAAACAGAAAGGTACGACAGAACTGGTCCCCTGGCTCCCAACATCTGATGTCATCAAGGCAGAGGAGAGATTTATTTTATTCGTTTGTGTTTTAAACTCCGAACTTGGGTGTAGTTATCCAAGGTGAGGCCTTTCCTAGCAAGACGTAGCATTTATGACTTTGATGTGTGCATGTGAGTTTGGGAACAAAAGTCAACTCTATTGTGAAAATGTGCATCCATCGTTGCAGATGTGCTGTGTACTGGCCTGTACCCCTGCAGTGTTTCGATCTCTTATTTTCCATCACCTGTGGCATTTATGGTTTGTTATGTACTATATTGTATAATATACCATTTTCAAACTTGTAGTATTCTCACTACAGTATTCTGAACTCTGTATATAAATCTGAATGAAGCACAAGCAGATCTTTGAATGAAATGTTTCATAAGCTAACTGTCATACAAATTAAGTTTCTAATTATTCAGATGGTGTTGTAGATTTGCAGTCTCTCCTATTTATTTTGTACCTGATTTGTTTGTATATTTTGTGATTTCGATTTTAAAAAAAACACATTTTTTGTTTATTTCTGTCATTCTTTTTAGATAAACGATGACTGCTTTACAGCTTATATATTTTCTCAGTGTTGTATGTTATTCTATTTCTTTATGGAAGGTTTCATAATGTTGGATAATACTATAATTTCTGTTACTGCTTAGATCCGTGGTAGTCATTTAATTATTGTTATCATTTGTATAGCAACTCTGGCCAAGTACAGTACTATATAAAGTCACCTAAGAAACTATTCCTGATCAATACAGTCTGGTCAAGAGAAACATACAAGGCAAAAGAGACTTTGGGAATTTTGGGACCCTTTTGTTACGCTGTATTAGGCACCACCACGTTCCTAACATAGTAAAAATAGAGTACCAAGGGATCCGCTTAGGCATACTACGGTAACTTTGAAATCTGCGCTTGCTAACTGCGCATTTAAAAACTGACCTTTTTTATTTTTATTTTTGAAGGGTCATGTCAAGGGCACAGGGTAAGCATTCCTGCGCTAACCAGATAGTGCATGGTAATGTAGATGCGCTAACTGGTTTTCACACAGGTAAGGCAGGAGCCCTTACCGCCTACAAATTGGGTGGCACTAAGTGATTGTGTGATAATTTTTTTAAATGGCCAGGCACTAACGGCAACATTAATGCATGATCTTTAATGCAAAAAATAGAAAAAAAAGGCAGTTTTTTTAATGGCTCCAGTGAAAATGGCCTTTAGCATTCAGGAAAGACCATTGTAAGGGTACGCTAAGGCCAAGTTTTACTTCAGCTTAGTAAAAGGACCCCTTAATTTCTTTTTTTTTTATATATATATATCTTTTTATTTATTTCCACAGCATATAACACGATGCAGTTACAGAACAGGTATAAATAAACAAAGGCCAGTAAGTTCCATAGCATGGTCTTCATTTTTCCCCCTTTCCCCCCCCCCTTCTCTCCCCCTCCCTTCTCTCCCCCCTACCTCCCCCAACCCTATCCCAGCCCCCCCCTTTTTTTAGCAGTTCAAAATCTTACTTCTTGCTGTTGGAGTGAGAGTATCCCAGAATGGGGACCAGATTTTGCAAAATGTGTCACCTCGCTTGGAAGCTAGGTCCGTAATCCCCTTCTTTTCTAATGAGCAACAATGAATCATGGCTGACCTCCAGTGTGCCACGGTTGGACCTTCAGTGTCCAACCACAACTGAAGGATGGTTCGCTTTGCCATCAAAGTGGATTTCTTTAAAAATGATTTATATCCCACCGGAGTTGGTCTCCGTGTCTTGAAGGGACCCCTTAATTTCTTAAAGATAAAGGTTGAAACCAACAAGGCCGTGATTGGGAGAAATAGGAGTTAAGATTTAAAAGCAGTCTCAAAAAGGTGGGTTTCATAGGTCCCCCCTTGTAAGAGGCTTGGGGAAACTAAGCCTCCCAAATCCCAAGCCCAGTCTCCTCAAAAACTGGCAAAGCACAGGCTGGTCAAGATGTCTGCATTTCTCCCTCTCCCCTTCATTCCCCCTCCTCGCGGTCCTAACATGCCTCAATTGCTGCTCAACAGGCAGCTTTGGGACCTTCCCTGTGTTAAGCCCCCCCCCCCCCCCCCAACTCCTCTGATTCAACTTCCTGTTTCTGCTTAGGCAGAGTGCATCACAGGGAAGGCCCCGAAGCAGGCTATTTTAAATCGCTGTGGTATTGCTACTGGCATCGATCAAGGCATATTAGGAGGACAGACCATGGGGAAGGGGGAATAGACGGTCACTGGTGGGGGGAGTGAGATGTGCTGCTTAACCTGGGGGGGAGAGGAAAGGAAGAAACGGATGGATAGGGAGAGGTGCTACTAGACCTGGGGAGAGAAGGTGGAAGGAACAGACAGGGAGAGGTGCTGCTGGACCTGGGGAGGGGAAGGGTGGAAGGCACAGACTGGAAGAAGTGCTGCTGGAGCTGGGGGGGGGGGGGGGGATGGACAGGAAGAGGTGCTGCTGGACCCAAGGGGAGGGGAGGAGGATGAAACAAACAGGAAGAGGTGCTTCTGGACTCAATGGTGGGGAGGAAGGAATGGCCATGGAAAAGTGCTGGACCCAGGATGAGGGAGATGGAAAGAAGCTGGACCAGCAGGAAGGCGTGGAGGGGAGAGAGACTGGTTTGGGGGGGGAAGGGAGGCAGATGCTGGGCTATAAAGAGGGGCTGCAGGAAGAGATACTGGCCCCAGGGTGGGGGGTCTGGGACTGATAAAGGAGACAGAAGAGATGCTTGGCATGGGGGGAGCATAGGGACAGAGAGGGACAGTGCTAGAAGAAGAGGGAAAAGGAACACAGGAACAATGCTGGACATTGGGTTAGATAGTAGCATATAGGAGCAATACTGATCTCAGGGAGGGGGATAGAGACGGGCAGATGCTGGACAGAGCAAGATAAGAACACAGATGGAAGATGCTGAATATATAGGGGACAGGGACATAGAGGAGAGATTCAAGACATGGGTGGGGGAAATAGGGACAGGGACACAGAGAGGAAAGGCTAAATGAGATAGACATGGAAGCAGAGGGAAGATGGATGGTAGACAAGAAGAGAGAAAAATGTCAAATGGACAGGAGACCCTGGAAAGAGTGGAAAAAAACAGAGAAAAGCAGAAAAGAACACTGAACTTAAAGCGAATGATAAAATGCTCAGACCACAAAGGTAGAAAAGTATTTTATTCAGAATAATTAATTTGGAATATGTCAGCTGTGGGAGATGTGCATTTCTGATATCTTGTATTTCTGTTTCTCTGGTATTGCAAGTAGGATTTGTAGTATTCCGTATATGCAAAATGTGACTTCTTGAGGTTTCCATTTCAGTTTGTTTGCCTTCATATCTCTATTAATGATCTGTAGCCCTTTGTCTGTGTTTTTGTGCATGTGATCAAGGTGCAGTATTTTGCTAGCATGTACGCTAGCTTCAGTGTAGAGATCTTGTTGCATCAAGTCCAGCATCTTACCTTCTTCCCCCCCCCCCCTACCTCCCCATACCCCCACACATGGTCCAGAATTTTACCTTTTCACCCTTCACAAATCGTTCAGCATTTAACTTCTCTTCCCTCCTCCCTCACAAATAGTCCAGCATCTCTCCCTCCTGTCCCCTCTCCAGCCGGCGATCTGGCATCTCCCCTTGTCTCTCTTGACACCCTCCCCCCACCCCGAACAGCTTTTAAAAAGTTTTCTTGTCTCTAGCGGTCAGCAGCAGCAATTCATACAACCTGCAGTAAGTAAAGCTTTTGTGCACATGTCCAAACCCTAAAGTGCAGGCACACATCAACGCTGTTCTGCTCCTTAAATATAAGCTTTACAATTCTTTTTTTTTTCCACTTGAAAAGCTTATATTTAAGCTCAGAAATCAGGCACCAATGCATGCTTCCACTTTCGATTGTGCTCGGACTCGCACACATTGGTTCCTCACCACCGGCACTCAGAGGCTTGCACGGACTTCTTTCGCTTTCAAATAAAATTAAAACTGGCAGATTTTAAAAAGAAAATCATGAGACATTCTCTCTTCTAATTCCTGAACGCAGCCTCAGAGCTGGCGGTTTCTAGGGCTTTTTTGTGCACTGTTTCTATGAGCATTGGAAGGAATAGCTAATGACCTCATTTACATATATTTGCCTACATTTAAATGCAAGTGGTGCTAATCTGTGGCGCCCAGGTTGTTTCCTGTGCTTGAGCCTTCTGGGTACATTAACGCTGGTGCCAGCCTGACACTGATCGCCTGAAGTGCCGGTGTTAGGGCATTGGGCCAACAGAGAGGTGGGCTGGAGGTATTCCCAGGGCAAGGTAAAACTTTGCTTGTTCAGTGCTAATATTCATTGATATTCAGGACTGACTGGATAAAGTTATGATGTTAAGTCTGGAAGGGATAAGAAATCTGTGCTAAAGTTAGGTAGATGAAGTTTCACATGATTTCCCCACATGAGGACTTACCGAATATTGATCTCTAAAAGACTTTCCCCCCTTTTGTTTCTCTGAAAAATGTAGTTTATCAGGCTTACCTGTAGCATTGCACAACATAGGGAAAGGACAATTATTTTTCAATATCATACAAACCAAAGACATTCTTGTAGTTAACTAGTGGATAGTACTGAAATATATGGCAAAGTTGCCTCTCTCATGCAGTTTGCACCTTGGAGATTTTCTCTTATATTTTTTTCTTCCATTATCTGAGTTTTAGTGAGTTTCAAGTACAGTACATTGGGGTTTGTTTGTTTTTTGTTTTTCAAAAAAAGCAGTACACATAATTGTCAGTCCACCAAGCCTCTTCCTTGTATTGGCTCTGTTCAGCTTAGCCTGTGGTTTCCCCAGCCCTTGTTCTTTCTTTCCTTCTTCAGCACTTATACAATGGGGGCATTATAAATCATTTACAGGGCTTCTTATGCAGCATGTTGGCAAACACTGGGGTTACACATAAATATAGTACATGTAGCCTCCAATTAATTCCAGGAAGTTGTCACTTTCTACTCTTAAAAGGTAATAACTAACAAAAATGTGGCTCATAGGTAAAGCCAAACTAGTTTAATTACATGGGGAGGGCAATCTTTAAAGCCAGGTCCATTTCCACCGGCTCTTTGAAAACTGTCCACCTTCCATATGTGGGTAAATGTGTACACAATGTTCTACAACGCACATCATTTTTTTTTTCTGTACTGTTTGCAGGTGTTCAAACAAGTAGGATTAGAGATCAAGAAGGTAAAGTGTAGGTTTGGCAGGAAAAAGTACCCACATTAAAAGCAGATGTAATCTCCTTGGGTATATTTTTCCAGGGGCCCTAATCAAAGCAAGACTGCATCACTTTGCTTTGATTATTGGTGCTAACTTCATAGTTTGATTATTACCTACTGAATGACTAGTGGTTAGGGTGGCGGACTTTGGGCCTGGGGAACTGAGGAACTGAGTTTGAATCCCGCTTCAGGCACAGGCAGCTCCTTGTGACTCTGGGCAAGTCACTTAACCCTCCATTGCCCCATGTAAGCCGCATTGAGCCTGCCATGAGTGGGAAAGCGCAGGGTACAAATGTAACAAAAATAAAATAGATACTATTGGAGATTCTACATGGAATGTTGCTACTATTGGAGATTCTACAAGGAATGTTGCTATTCCACTAGCAACATTCCATGTAGAAGGCTGCGCACGCTTACGTGCAGGACGTCAGACTCGCAGAAGCCTGCGCGGCCACATTGGTGGAATAGCAACATTCCATGTAGATTCAAATAGTAGCAACAGTGGAGGAGTGGCCTAGTGGTTAGGGTGGTGGACTTTGGTCCTGGAGAACTGAGGAACTGAGTTTGGTTCCAGGCACAGGCAGCTCCTTGTGACTCTGGGCAAGTCACTTAACCCTCCATTGCCCCATGTAAGCCACATTGAGCCTGCCATGAGTGGGAAAGCGCAGGATACAAACGTAACAAAAATAAATTCTTTGTTATTTTTGTGTTCACCTCCTCCCCCCCCCCCCCCCCCCCCCCCCCAAGTCTCACATAAAAATTCACAGAGAAATCAACCTGTAGCATGTCAAAAGTCGGGAACTAGATTATTAATCATTTTAAAAGGTGGGCCCCCTGCTAAAAATGAATAGCAGTCTTCAGTAACAACAACAACAACGTATCGGCACATCTTTCATGTTGAGGCAGTGGAACTTATAGGTCTTGCCGGTGAAAGTGCCTTCCAGTGCGAAATGTCTTATTTCCCGTTCACTACTTGTCCAGGATGTTAAGCAATGATATGTTTGCAAATTCTGCTGCATTGTGGACAGAAACTGTTCCCATGCTTGTATATGCTCAGTTAAGCAGCTCCTCGGGTTTAATAGCTTCAGTGTAGCAGAATTGCTAGAAAGATATTTATGCTGTAAGGACTGGAGAATATTTTGGGAGGGGGGGGGTGGATGGAGAGGACACAGTTGCTATTTGCTGCTCTTGTGCTGCCATCTGCTGGCTGTGAAGAACTGTGTGGGTCTGAGGCAGAGGATCTGCAGATCCTTGACCCCAATGCTCAGAACCTAGAGGGCTTTAGCACAGGAAACAATATGCATGCCAAAGATTGCCACCAACTGTATTTAAATGTACTCAAATGGATGTTACCGAGTCCATTTGCTATTCCCTCCCAATGCTCAGAGATCAGCGCACAAACAAACCCTGCTCTTAATGCTGGAAACCTACCACCAGCTCAGAGCTGTGTTGGGGAGGTTGAAAAGAGGATCTCATGATTTTCTGTTTAAAATCTGCCAGTTCTGATGTGTTTTGGAAGCTCTATGCACCAGAACTGAGAAACAAATGTGTGCGAGTCCGAGCAAACCCAAAAGTGAAAGCACACATTGACACCTGTTTTCTGCACTTAAATATAAGCCTTTCAAGTGAATTTAAAAAAAATCGTATATTTAAAGGTGCAGGACAGTGGCTGATGTGTGATTCACTTCCAGGTTTGCCTGGCACAAGAGCTGCATAGACCATGAAACTCTTGTGTACATGCACCAGGCATGTTCCTCCCCCCCCCCCCCCCCCCCCCCCCCCATTAGCTCTGAGCAGTGGCAGGCTATGTTTCTGCTTGGTTCCTGCAGTATGGGGTGGGTGCTGTTCACTTTAGCGCCGGAGCTTTGAGCAGTGGGGTCCTTCTTCACAGGGGTCCTTTTACTAAGGTGTATTGAAAAATGGCCTGCAGTGTTGTAGATGTGTGTATTGGACGCGTGCAGGCCCATTTTTCAGCGTGCCTGCAAAAAAAGGTCTTTTTTGACCAAAAATGGACATACGGCAAAATGAAAATTGGTACGCATCCATTTTTGGCTTGAGACCTTACTGCCACCCATTCACTTAGCAGTAAGATCTCACACATTAACCAGACAGTAATCATCAGCGCACATACAATGCCGATTACCGCCCGGTTAGCACTGCATACCAGAAAATATATTTTCTGGCGCGCATACTGGACTCACATAAATAATGAAATTACTGCCCGGGCCACACAGTAGCTGGCCGGAAGTTCCGAATCGGTGCATGTTGGGTGCACGTAGGTGCCTACGCGGCTTAGTAAAAGGGCCCTATCAGACCAGGGCTGACAAAACAATGGACAAACAGGACAACCAACAGCCTATGAAGCTCATCGGCAAGTACACAAACTGGAAAAGGGAAGAGGGTGTCATTTTGTCTAGTGCCTACTCTTCATAATGCTCCCTTATTTTTAGCAGTCTCAATAGAAATGCGACTCTAGTCTATTCAAGATAAGTAATTAACTTCAAGCAAAGCAATAGTAGACCAATAGAACTCTTATGTACAACCGGTATATGTCAGGGAAATCTCTCATACTGTCACATGGACATACTGTTTTAATGTAATCTACACCCACAAGATGGGTGAAGCCCTTTAGGTGACTGTTACAATCACAGACAATGTGTCAGTGTCAAAATTTTAACACTTTTTCAATTTTATGCGCAATTTGTCAAGGGATCTAAGTGGTTGCAGACATTTTGTTGACCCTTTCTCGATTTGTGGCAAAACTTGACAGAGCTTCAGCAAAACAGGAACCTGTTGGGGTCCAGCGAGTTGACAGATCTCAAAGATAAGTGACCGCTTTTTGCCTGCCATTCATAGTGTGATTTGTGCATAAAATTGTAAAACAATTGACACTGACACATTGTGAGTACATGCACTAGTAAGCAACACATTTGGAAGGAGGGGGTTTTTGTCTATGATTATAACAGTTACCTAAAGGGCTTCACCCATATTGTGGATGTAGATTACATTAAAACAGTATGTCCCTGTGACAGTAAGAGACTTTCCGCTGACACACACCGGTTGTACATAAGAGTTCTATCAGTCTACTATTCCTTTGCTTGAAGTTAATCCCTTACTTTTAGCAGGCAATGTCACCATTTCTACCATCTCCTTCACAGAAAAGTTTCATAGACACCACCAAACTCTGTCCTACCCTAACCCAGTTTACTGTCTCTCGAAAGTCTGTCATTCACTGAAAATATGAGTTGAACACGGAATGACATTGCTTTTCTCAGTCAGATTTAAAGTATAATTTTCACTCTTACTTGTATAGAGATCTCAGATCATCCACACCCATTGCTGGTGTCAGGTCACAGACTGACATGAACACCTCATAAGATAACACCCAAAATACATGAAGCTCAGTTCCCACACCCTGACCCCTACAAGCAGGACATGATAAACACACCTAGATTATTGTTTCTGTTTATAGGGCTTCTTCTAATAGACATTGTCAGCTCTGTTTAAATGAAAATTTGAGGGCAGGGGTGTGATATTACTCCACTGGGCCTGTAGCAGCTGGTTTTAGTTATGCTTTTCAGATTTCACTCTCCAGTACATAAATTAGGTGTTATATTGTGTCTGCACTTCAAGATTGCAGCCCCCAGTCTGTAATGTAGACAAGAAAATTTCCTCTCCACTTCAGCTCCCTGTCCCCTTCCAAAATGCTAAAAATTGATACCTAGGCTGGGGGAGGTCGGGGAGGAAATCCCTGAGCCCTGCCAACTGAAATTCTACACTGGAATCCCATTGATCAGTGATTCTCAACCCTGTGTGCAGGGCACACGCAGCCAGTCAGGTTTTCAGAATATCCACAGTGAATATGCATGAGATTGATTTGCATGCACTGCCTTCTTGGCATGCAAGTCTACTCATGCATAGTCATTTTAGATATCTGAAAACCCAACTGGCTGGGTGTTCCTTTAGGACTGGGTGGAAAACCATTGTCCTAGATCATCTGACCACTTGGGAAGTCTTACAGCTGTTGCTATCAGCATTTGCTCAGTTCATGCGTGGGGGGGGGGGGGGGGAGAGTGTGCTGGTGTTGGCAGCTGGCAGCGTACAGCTGATTTCTCCATGACACCAGGCTTCTGGCAGAGGACATCTTCAGCTGGCAGCTACATCGGCAGTGTGTGCTGGTACGGGGTGGGTCTCTGTCCACCCATGGCTATACCACTACCCCCAGCACAGAAGCACTGCCTTGCTCATTGGCACTTCATTATTTTGAGGTTCATTCTCAAAGGGGTCATTCAGCTAAGTTTTAAAGTTAATTATTAAAAAAAAAAATCTTGGTAGTTAAAATCCACTCTTCCAGGGGCATAATCAGACACCCAATTTTGGGCAGGCTTGTGGACATGGGAACTCAACCCCCTCCCCAGTCAATCCAGCATCTCTTAACTTCACGCCCTCAACCCCCCCCTTCCCCCAGTACCTTTCAGTGCTGGGCCATGAGTGACTCATATCAACTTCTCATGCTGGCCCTGATGAGCCTTCCCTCTGATGCAGATTCCTGGTCACACCTACCACTGAAGGATTTAAAAGGTATCAGGAGCATTGGAGAAGTTAAGAGACGCTGGATCGTCAAGGATCATCAGCTGGTAGGACTGTGTTCTCAGAGGACAGTAGAATTTGAATCCTCACATATGGATGATATCACTCATGGAGCCCAGACAGGAAACAGTACCAAGTATTTGGGCCGTCTTTCTGTTTTCTTTAGAAATTTTAATTTAGAATACAAATCAAGCAATGATACTTGTACAGTAAAGCTTACAAAAGGTAAATAGGAAATAAGAAAAGTTTAGAAAAGGAAAAGAAAGTTAATACAATCTATGAGAATGAAAGGAAAATTAAGGCACAACAGCCAAAAAGGTCAACAAAAATTAGCACATGAGGTTGTAGAGATTTACATAATACATTTGCCCAATTCTGTCTACTGAAACTGTACCAGACACTGCCCTGGTTGCCCAGAAGGATGTCAAGCGAAAGGGTTCCCAAAAATATACTTCAAATTGATATTTCACTATACAGTTACATGGAAATTTAAGATATAATAAGGTTCCCAACTGTATTAATCTAGGATGAAGCAGAAGAAACTGCTGCCTTCTCTTCTGAGTGGTCTCATGAGCTATCCAGAAAGAAAATTATATATCTTTTTCCCTTTAAACAGGTTACCCCATGTTGAATATATACATTTAACAAATTATCCCTTTACTCACTATTACTCAAAGTCATCAACTAGCCATAGACTGATCCAAAACTCCAGAATGTTCCAAAGAATCAACAGTAATATTTCCTGCTGATCTATTCCTCATTCCTCTTCCCAGGTAAAAAAGATGAACTGTACATGGAAAAGAGTCTTTAGATAACAGCAAACCTTCCCTTAAATAACTTTCAATCCTTTTGGGAAGTTTAACAAGCACAGATGTGCACTCTGTTAGCCAATTGGAAAGTGTGTGTTTGTCCATAACAGCCCCCATCCTGTTTGGATTAAAAGAAATTAAAAGCTGGGCTTTAGTCTCCCCAGCCCAGACAGAAGGCCAGGGTTCTCTTACAATTCAAAATATGCAGTGCACCTTTACCCTTATGGCATGTGATTTAAAAAAAAAAAAGGTAGGAAGGATGATTCATTGGTTAGGGTGGATCTCCAACACTACTTTAGGAAGGAACTTCAGATGGGTGTGCAGAACCACCCAATTGTTGTAAAGTTTAGTACAAGGTGGATCAGTCACTAGGGTCTGGAGCTCACTAACTCTGATTACTGAAGTAACCGCCTCCAAACATAAGACCTTCCAGGTCAGGTACTTCAAGTGGCAAGCATCGCGTGACTCAGCTTTCATCAGCTGAATAAGAAAACCATTGAGGTCCCATGACATTGTGGGAGGCTTGATGGGAAGTTTCATAAGTAGCAAGCACCACATAAAGTGAACTAAAAGCTATGTAGAGATGGGTTTACCTGAAGATACGCTCCAACTGCACTAAGGTGAACTAGTACTGAACTGGTTTGAGATCTACTTCTGACAGACGTAGAAGGTATTCAAGTACTTTTTGTGTAGGGTAAGTGAAGGAATCTATGGCTTCGCCCTCACACCAGATGGTAAACCTCTTCCATTTAAATCCATATGTCCTCATAGTAGAATCCTGGCAGCTAGCAAGATCTGCAGAACAGTGGCATGCAAGAAGACAATGAAAACCTCTCAACAACCAAGGTATAGGCACTATGGACTCTATGTTGGGATGCAACAGAGTGCCCTGCTCCTTCACAATCAGTGTCAGAAAACACTCCAGTCTCAATCAGATGGACTCCAGCTGGAAAAATACAATAGAAGTGGGAACAAAGTTTCTCTCAGCCAATAATGGGCTATGAGAAACATGGTTCCTCTGTCTTACTTGAGCTTCAGAATGGTTTTTGCTATGAGGGGTATTGAAGGATATGTATGCAAGACCCTCTTTCCCCAATGGAGAAGAAAGGTGACCAAGGTCAGTCTGCTGTGCAAACCCATGCTGGAGAAAAAAAAAAACTGAGGTACTTTCTTGTTGCATGGAGTGGCAAAGAGATCTATCGAGGGGTGCTTCACTTCAGAAAGATCCTGCAAACAACTTCATAGGTCTCAAGTCAGTTTGTCTACCAGGACATCTTCCTTACCTGCCAGATACATGGCTGAGTCACATCCAAAACAGAAGGTACCAATTCCTATCCACTTATTTATGTAATACATGGCCACCTTGTTGTCTGTTTGAAACTGGATGACTGCTCTGGACAACCAATGTCTGAAAGCCTTTAGAACATTCCAAATACTCTTAGGTGTAGGAAATGTATCTGATGACATCTTTCCTGAGGATACCATAAACCCTGGCATGAAGCTCATCCCAGTTTGGATATATCTGTCATTAGGATTTCTTGAATTGGAAGAATGTGTAAGGGTTCCTTTTGCCACATTGGATTGGTCACGTAGAGGTCTGGCAACAACTATAACATGCTGGATATGCCTATGGACCGTCTACTGGGTGGATAAGGTCCATTCAGCTTGCATCAAATGAAGACATGCCATGGTAGTGATGTGAACTATTGATATCATGTGGTCTAGCATCCTCAACATTTGAGCAGCTGATTCCCCTGAATTTCCTCCACAGTGGACATCAAGTCGTTTATCCTTTGCTGTGGAACAAAGGCAGTTGCTTGCATCAAGTCTGGCAAGGCTCCTATGAACTCCAATTTTTGTGTTTGTTTTAGTTGTGGCTTGGAATAATTGAAGTCAAACTTTAGTAACTCTAGCACCCAAATGGTTGATCAAACAGATTTTTTTTTTTTTTGTTACATTTGTACCCCACGCTTTCCCACTCATGGCAGGCTCTATGCAGCAGGCAATGGAGGGTTGTGACTTGCCCAGAATCACAAGGAGCTGCCTGTGCCGGGAATTGAACTCAGTTCCCCAGGACCAAAGTCCACCACCCTAACCACCAGGCCACTCCTCCTGTCCCTTCTTGAGTTGCATGCTTACTTAAGAACATAAGAGTAGCCATACTGGGTCAGACCAATGGTCCCTGTAGCCTAGTATCCTGTTTTCCAAACAGTGGCCAAGCCAGGTCACAAGTACCTGGCAGAAACCTAATTGGCAGCAACATTCCATGCTACCAAACCAGGGGCAAGCAGTTGCTTCCCCATGTCTGTCTCAATAGCAGACTATAGACTTTTCCTCCAGAAATTTGTCCACACCTTTTTTAAACCCAGTGAAAATCAATTTACTTCTATTCACACTACACCACTCAGAGTTTTTGTAGACCTGAATCATATCTTCCCTCATCTGTCTCTTTTCCAAGCTGAAGAGCCCTAACCTCTTTAGCCTTTCCTCATGCGAGAGGAGTTCAATCTTCTTTATCATTTTGGTTGCTCTTCTTTGAACCTTTTCTAATTCCGCTATATCTTTTTTGAGATACGGCGACCAGAACTGAACACAATACTCAAGATGCGGTCGCACCATGGAGCAATACAAAGGCATTATAATATTTTCGGTCTTATTCACTATCCCTTTCCTAATAATTCCTAGCATCCCGTTTGCTTTTTTGGCCACCGCCACACACTGTGCAGAAGATTTCAGCGTATTATCTACAACAACACCTAGACCTTTTTCTTGAGTGCTAACCCCCAAGGTGGACCCTAGCATCGGGTAACTATGATTCAGATTATTCTTTCCAATGTGCATCACCTTGCATTTCTCCACATTAAATTGCATCTGCCATTTGGATGCCCAGTCTTCCATTTTCCTAAGGTCTTCCTGCA
The DNA here is from genome assembly GCF_901765095.1 of Microcaecilia unicolor. Taxonomy (NCBI): domain Eukaryota; kingdom Metazoa; phylum Chordata; class Amphibia; order Gymnophiona; family Siphonopidae; genus Microcaecilia; species Microcaecilia unicolor. Next base: position 39,937,730 of record NC_044035.1, on the reverse strand, counting down.
ATATTTCACAGTTCACATGAATAGTTTTGTATCACCTGCAAATTTAATCACCTCACTTGTCATTTCAATTTCTATTTCATTTATAAATATGTTAAATAGCACCGGTCCCAAAACAGATCTCTGCGGCACTCCATTATTCACCCTTCTCCATTGAGAGAAACTACCATTTAACCCTACCTTCTGTTTTCTGTCCAATAACCAATTCCTAATCCACACCAGAACCTTGCCTCCTATCCCATAACTTTTCAATTTTCTCAGGAGTCTCTCATGAGGAACTTTTATCAAAAGCATTCTGAAAATCTAGGTACACTTACATCAACTGACTCACCTTTATCTACATGTTTATTAACACCTTCAAAGAAATAAAGAAAATTGGTGAGGCAAGACTTCCCTTGGCTGAACCCATGCTGACTCTGTTCCATTAAACTATGTTTGTCTATGTGCTCTGTAATTTTATTCTTTATAATAGTTTCCATTGTTTTGCCCGGGACCGATGTCAGGCTTACTGCTCTGTAATTTCCTGGATCATTCCTAGAACCCTTTAAAAAAATCGGTGTCACATTGGCCACCCTCCAATCTTCAGGTACTACAGATGATTTTAACAACAGGTTACATATTACTAACAGCAGATCAGCAATTTCATGCTTGAGTTCTTTGAGTTTGCATGGATGTATGCCATTTGGGCCAGGTGATTTAGTACTCTTTAATTTGTCAATTTGGCTCAGTACATCTTCCAGGTTCACCGAGATTTCTTTCAGTTCCTCCGCATCATCACCCTTGAAAACCATGTCCGGTACAGGCAGATCTCTTACATTTTCTTCTGTAAAGACAGAAGCAAAAAATTCATTCAGTTTCTCCGCTGTGGCCTTGTCCTCTCTGAGCACCCCTTTTGCTCCTGTCTGATCTAATGGTCCCATGGATTCCCTCACTGTCTTTCTGCTTCTGATGTACCTGAAAAATTTATTACTGAGTTTTAGCTACAGCGGCAAATTTCTCGTCCTCTTCTCTTTTAACCTTCTTTATTAATGCTTTGCATCTGACTTGCCAGTGCTTATGTTGCTTCTTATTTTCGTCATTTGGATCCTTTTTCCATTCTTTGAAGGACAGTCTTTTGGCTGCAATAGCCTCTTTCACTTCACTTTTTAACCATGCTGGCTGACGTTTTCTCTCTTTTCAATCTTTGCAAATGCGTGGGATACATCTGGACTGGGCTTCCAAGATGCAATTTTTTTAATAACATTCACGTCTGATTTAGTGTCCTAACCTTAGCAGCTGATCCTTTTAGGTTTTTTAAAACCATTTTCTTCATTTTATTATAGTCACCCTTTCAAAAATTAAATGCAGCTACAGTAGATTTCCTTTGGGGTGTTCATCCCAGGTAGTAGATCAAACTTGATCATGTTATGATCACTGTTTCCCAGGAGCCCCAACACTACCACCTCTCGCACTATGCCTTGTACGCCACCAAGGACCAGATCCAAAATGGCTCCCCCTCTCGTCGGTTCCTGGAGCAGTTGCTCCAAGAAGCAGTCGTTTATTACATCTAGCAATTTTACCTACCTGTCACTCCCCTGATGTAACATTTATCCAGTCAATAGCGGAGTAATTGGAATCACCCATTATTATAGCGTTGCCCAATTTGCCAGCTTTTCTAATCTCTGTAAACATTTCTTCATCCGTCTGTTTGTTCTGTCCCGGTGGATGGTAGTACAGCCCTACATGAATACTCCTCCTCTTCACACATGGAATTTCTATCCATAATAATTCCGTGCTGCTGTTTCATGTGGAATGTTTATTTTATTTGACTCAATTCCCTCTTTAATGTATAGCGCAACCCCCCTCCAATTTGATCCTCGCTATCATTGTGATACAATTGTACCCCTGTTAACACAGTATCCCATTGATTGTCCTCTTTCCACCAAGTCTCTGAGATGCCTATTATATGTACCTCATCATTTAGTGCTATATACTCTAACTCTCCCATCTTATTTTTGTAGGCTTCTAGCATTTGTACACAGGCACTTCAAAGTGTGTTTTTTCCTCTGATCAACAAGCTGCTTAGAAGTTGAAAGGGGTAATGTGCATCCTTTATCCTGCTCTCTCATTAAGCACACCTGGCTTACTTTCAGCATTGTTGAAACCTCTCTACTGGACAGTGGCGTAGCTAGGGTAGTTGACACCCAGGGCCGGTCATTTTTTAACACCCCCCCCCCCCCCCCCCCAAATCCAGTACTAGGCATACCGAGAATACAAAACACTCAGGACCTATAGAGCAATTCTACCATACCATAAGCAGTCATTTCTACGAGTCACACAAGGAAAAACACTACGGTGAGCAATAGAACATCAATTCACCTATTGTAAAACGAAACCAGACAGAATAGTACAGATCGTAGATCCTGCACAGTCAATGCCAACTGAAAGCCATGTCTTTTTCACAAACACAGATACACCCTAATCCACTATAGAATAATAAACTTTCTATTTAGACAAAAATTAAACAACACCTAAGATGCCAGACTCTGCATACAATGCAACACCACAGAAACAGAAAATGTCCCCTAGTACTGTGCAAAATATAAAGACAGCAGATGTAAATTTGAAAAAACTAACAAATACCAATCACCACTTTACAAATTAACAAATAGAAATAAAACAAATACAGAAAATAAAATAATACCATTTTATTGGACTAATACATTTAGCTTCCAGAGGCCAAAATCTCCTTCCTCAGGCAATACAGTATAGTGCTGTTACAGTATGCTATCCTGACCTGAGCAAGGGGGTTTTGTTCTCTGAAAGTTGTCAAAGTGTATTAAAATTAGTCCAATAAAAAAGATTACCTTATTTACATGTTCTATTTATAAACATTTATTAGCACAGCTACAATACTATATCCTAAAGCAAAATAATAAAAATATATATTTACAGTTTGTTGTCTCTGGTTTCTGCTTTCCTCATCTTCTTTTCACTGTCTTCCTTCTATCCAGCATCTGTCTTCGTTCTCGCTATGCCATCCAGTGTCTGCCCTCTCTAATGTCCCTTTCACCCACTGTCTGTCCTCTCTCTCTCTGCCCCTTCCATCCACTGTCTGCCCTCTCTCTCCCTTCCATCCACATCTGCCCTCTATTTCTGCCCCTTCCATCCACCATCTGCCCCAGTCTGCCATTTTTCTCTCCCCCCTTCCATCAACATCTGCCCTCTCTCTCTCTTCCATCCACATCTGCCCTCTATCTCTGCCCCTTCCATCCACCATTTGCCCCAGTCTGCCCTCTTTCTCTCCCCCCCCTTCCACCCACCATCTGCCCTTTCTCTCTGCCCCTTCAATCCGTTTGCCCTCCCTCACGCTCCTTCCCTTCCATCCAGGGTCTGTCCCCACCCACCCCAATCCTCTTCTCCCCTCTGGGCTCCCCCACCCTCCCCAATCCCCTTCTCCCCTCTCTGGGCACCCCCACCCTCCCCAATCCTCTTCTCCCCTCTGGGCACCCATCTGGGCTCCCCCACCCTCCCCAATCCCCTTCTCCCCTCTCTGGGCACCCACCTGGGCTCCCCCACCCTCCCCAATCCCCCTCTCCTCTCTCTGGGCACCCATCTGGGCTCCCCCACCCTCCCCAATCCTCTTCTTCCATCTGAGTCTCCCACCCGACCCAACACACCTACCAGCTCCGTTGTCCTGCTCCCACCCTGTCCTGCCTTAAAACAAAATTTTTCGAAGCGCCGAAGTGGCAGGCAGCGCCTGCCCTGCTAGTAAAAATCTCGACGTCGCATCGGCCTTCCCACATTCAGTCCCGCCCTCCTCTGAGGTAACTTCCTATTACTGCGAGGGCGGGCGGGACTTAATGTGGGAAGGCCGACGCGACGTCGAGATTTTTACTAGCAGGGCAGGCGCTGCCTGCCACTTCGGCGCTTCGAAAATTTTTTTAAAGGCAGGATAGGGTGGGAGCAGCGGGAGCAGAGCACCCCCCACCCGCAGCCACCTGGGGCGGACCGCCCCCACCGCCCCGCCCTTGCTATGCCACTGCTACTGGAATTCCCTAAATGTCCCATTTCAATAGTATCCTCCAAGAATACTCCACACCAAACCCTGCACACCTGTGTGACTGTCAGCTCCCCCCCCCCCCCCCCCCCACAATTCTAGTTTAAAAGGTGCTCCATCTCCTTTTTAAAAGTTAGCGCCAGCAGCCTAGTTCTAGCCCGGTTAAGGTGGAGTCCATCGTGTCGGAGCAGTCTCCCCCTTTCCCAAAATGTCACCCTGTTCCTAACAAATCTAAATCCCTCATCCCTGCACCATTGTCTCAACCACGTATTCAGACTTCAGAGCTCTTCCTGCCTTTTGTGTCCAGCTAAATAGAGAAAAACATGTACCCCCAGTCTGCATAGATAGTGTGATGACTGCTAAACACTTGGTGAAAACTCAGGGCACTGCCATGAGGCCAAATGGCAGTATGCAGTACTGGTAATGGTGTTTCCCTATAACAAATCACAAAGAAATTGTTCTACTCAATGTGGAGACTCAAACACGTGAAACAATACTTCCTGAGGGAAACATTCTGCAACCTGATACAATCAATGGTACTGAGCCATGCTGACTACTGCAATGGAATCTATGCAGGATGCAAAGAACAATTCCTAAAGAAACTTCAGACCGCACAAAACACGGCTGCAAGACTCATCTTTGGAAAAACACGATTTGAAAGCGCAAAACCCCTTTGCGAAAAACTACACTGGCTCCCAATCAAAGAATGCATTGCCTTCAAAATCTGTACTATGGTTCATAAAATCATATACGGTGAAGCACCGGATTACATGACAGACCTAATCGACCTACCAGCCAGAAACTCATCCATATCAACACGAACGTACCTAAATCTACATTAGCCAAGCTGCAAAGGACTCAAATACAAATCAACTTACGCATCCAGTTTTTCCTACATCAGCACACAACTATGGAACGCACTACCAAAAGACTTGAAAACCATATACGACCATCTACACTTCAGAAAGACACTCAAGACCCACCTGTTTAAAAAGGCATACATTACAGATCCAATGTAAATGCCTGATCTCTGTGACACAACAATGCAAAAGTTCGAATGGCCATCACCGAACTCTCCCGTTAAACGATTCCTCTATGTGGCCCTACCACATGAACCTTACCCTATCACAACTTCACCTTGTATTTGTATACACCGGAGTCTGCAACTGCTCTCCAGCACTATGTAAGCCACATTGAACCTACAAAGAGGTGGGAAAATGTGGGGTACAAATGTAACAAATAATATTATTTCCTGTGGCCTGGATGTATCTGAATGCGAGTGTAGCCATCCTTTAAATCCAGAGAATTTGCCAGTTTCCTTCTTGAAGACGTGGAATAAGGGAGCCTAAGGAGACCATCTTGAATTTTTGTTTTGCAAAATATTTGTTCAGGGCTCTCAGGTCTAATACCAGGCAGCATACTCCCATATTTTTAATGATCAGAAAATAACTTGGAATAAAATCCCTCTTTTCTGTGACGGAATGGGCTCAACTGCATTGGCCTGTAAGAGGGAGGAGAGTTCGTTTGTATTTCCTAACGCTGATTGATCACTGAAAGCATCATTTTTAAGTTATCTGAAGATGGTCTGCCAACTGAAGATGGTATTCTATCTGGCCTATTTTGAAAAACCATCCATCTGAAATCTTGCCTGCAAAAAAAAAAAAATCATAAATCATTCTTCGTCCTACAGGTAAGCCATCCAAAATAGATATGGGAACTGAGGCTATATTTTCATGGAGGCAGTCAAAAAGTCAAAACCTCTTCCTGCAGGTTGGGATTTCTGGGCCCTCTGCTGTCTGGATCAAGAGACTGGGAGGAGCAGGAAGGTGGATTTCTAAACCTATGCGAGTAATAGGACCTTCATCACCCTCCGCTCTGATACTTCCTGAGGCAGCTGAGTCAGGAGTTCTAGAGAGGATTTTAAGGGTTACAGTATGCAACTAGCTGAGAATAGCACTTTCTTAAAACTTATCTATGAAGAAATTTTCTCCATGGCATATCAAGTTTTTCTGCACATCTTGGCCCACAGCTAGATGAATCTGCAGGCGCCAATCCCCACGGCAACAGCTCTCACTGCATCTCAAATATCGTAAGTTGCTTGGACTATGCATTTTCCACACTACTAATCAGCTAAGTTCCTTAGACTCATCCCTAGAAAGAGAATGCAAAACTCCACAACACTGTGCACTGTGTTTAGCAAGTGCATGCCCATGATGAACTGATGATGCTTCTTATATAGGGTGCCTATGTGAGGACATCAAAAGAAAGGTGAGTTTCTGGCAAGTGCATGGCTGGAGTTCAGGAAGAATTGAAGTAAATTGATCCACTCACACATGGCAATTTTTCCAGAAAATAAAACTTGTTCTGCTTCTGCTTTGTTCAGCCGAGTTAGTAGTAGTACATGGAAACCATATACATTAATGGATTTTTTTTTTTAATGCTTTGGTTACTTTTGTTCAACAAAATTAAAGCAAATCTCCTTAGATAAAGGGTACAAATCTCTGCCTTATGCAGTTGTCAAAAATGAATTACCACTTCAAACAGTTTTGGTGTGTCACAATCAAATGTGCAACCTTTCAGAAGTCTTCTATTTCTAGTAACCAGAAAGAAATAATTACAATACCCTATTTACCATTTTTTTTTAAAACCTGAAAGACAGTGCTGAGAAAAAGTCTGTGAATCTTTTTAAATGGTTTATTGTAGATCCTAATATAAAAGATAATCCTATTGAATAATCAAAATACATAGATGTCATTTTTGTCTGCTATTTATTCAACAATAATATTGTGTGAAAAAAGTATGTGAACCCCCAGTTTCCTTATTCAGTTAACTGGCTAATTAAGTAAACCACCCTGCAGAGTAAATCTGGAGAACTGAGTTCGGGCACCCTGTCCTACATAAATGTCAAAAAGGTTTTGAGTTTAGTTTTCACTATAAGTTCATGGGAACTCTTTATGCCATGATCAAAAGGAATTTCAGAGGACCTTTAAAAAGTAATTGATACTAAACATTTGGGGCTCCATCAATCCGTTGTTGGTCTATAAATGGAAAAAGCTGAAGGGTAAACTAGATGTACTCATGAATAGTCATCCTGCCAAGACCACCCCAACAAATCTCACGCTAACATCTACAGATCTGCAGGCCTCTTTCACTGTGGCTGGTGTAAGGGTTCATGTGTTAACGATCAGGAGAGAAATGAATGGGGATGTCAGTATAGCTAGGAAGAAATCAATGCTCTCCATCTGCAGGATCCACAAGACTTCTGGAATATTTGTTAGATGAGTCAAAAATTGAACTTTTCTGTTACAACAAATGTATTTTTATTTTTGGCAAAAACCACACATTGGCCTCTCAAAGGACCTCATCTCAGCTCTTAAGAATGGTGGTGGAGATATCATGGGGTGAAGCTGCTTTACTGCAGCAGGACCAAAACATTGTGCTTTTATTCTATGAATTCTGCTGTATATCTGAAAATTTTAGACGAGAATATCACACCATTCATTCCTCAGCTAAAGTTCACCTGAAACTGGTTCATGTAGCAAGACACATATTCAAATACATTTACTACACATTGGCTGAAAGAGAGATTATATGATTTATACTGGCCAAGTCAAAGCTCTGACCTAAACCCTGTTAAAGTGTGGAAAGGCCTGAAAGAAGCTGTTCATACAAGGAAGCTCTCAAGTGTCAGAGTTGAAACTGGTCTGTATGGAAGAATTGGCCAAAATTCCCCAAGGGTGATGTGAGAGATTGATCTGGGAAATGTTTAGTTGAAGTTATTACTGCCAAGGAGGCACCACCAGTTACTGAATGAAGGGATCACACACTTTTTCACACAAAGTTACTTATTTGTTAACATTTTTATTTGAATAATGAAAATATATCCTTTTTGTCTGAATTAATTATTCAATGGTGTTATCTTTCTCTCTTTTCAGGGTTTAGATTAGGATTAAATCATGCTTTGAGTACGAATTGTATTCACAAACCATCCTATGGGATTCACAAACATGTTCTCGGAATAAAGCAAGCACACAAAATGATAGCATGTCATACTTCAATGATAATGTACACAAAGAAGAAACAAAGCCCTCACAGACACGAAGATATTCAGAAAACAGAAAAGTGACTCAAAAAAGTCACAGAAGATGCTCCAAAGGATCTTAAAGTTTATTATTCAATGACCAGACTCAACACAGCTGTGTTTCGGCCTACCTCAGGATTCTCCTAATGTTGACCGTGTGATCAACTACTTCAAATCAAACATATTTTCTTAAAAATCACTTCTCAAGAAAAACAGCTGCTACTTGAATCGGCACCTGTTACTGATATATCTTCCAGTGTGCAATACAGAATTATCCCTTTGGATCAGACAACATTAGGAGACTCCTGAGGCAGGCTGGGTAAGCCGAAACATGGCCGTGTCGAGTCTGGTCACTGAATAATAAACTAAGACCTTTTGAGCATCCTGTGTGTTTTTTTTGTCACTTTCACTGTCTTCTGCTTGGTCAGAGAACGCTGTAGTTCCACGGAAAGAAGCAGTTAGAAGGGGAGATAGTGGGGAAAATGACCACGGCCTCCAGAGAAGAAAAGGACAATCTTAAAGCTCAAGAAGATTTATTGATCAAAGACTCAACATAGTACTGTGTTTCGTCCAAACAGCCTGCCTCAGGTTTTTTTTTTTTGACAAATGGATCTCAAAATGTCCAGAAATAAACCTTTTCAGACTGTAATTCAATGGATTGGTCTTGAAAAAGACCTTTGAAGCAACAATGTGAGTCTTCAGATTGTAAAAATGTCAGGTTTTAATCTGGAGTCTGTGGTCTTTTTCCTACTATCTCCCCTTCTAATATACTTCAAAATCAGAATTTTAAGAAAAGATTACCAAGAAGAATGCTTATTTTGTGCAGCTATATTGTAGTTATAGTTTATTAAATTTGATATAGTACTTAACTTCCTATATAATAAAATGCACCTCCAACATTCTGAAGCTGACTGCATGGCTGAGGCATTCCTGCTGTCTGTATCCAGCTCCTGAACTGACATCACGTACTTAAGGGTTCATCACAAGCAGAAGTGACCAACCACACGAGGTTTCTTGGCTTCAGAATGTTGGAGGTACATTCTATTAAATAGGATTGGTCAGTTCCTTGGAGCACAGCCAGAGCTCAGCGTCCTGCACAGTAACGCTCAGATACGAGAAGGGGGGGGGGGGGGTATCTCTTTCACACACACTCTCACAATGTCTTTCTCTCTCTCACTGTCACACACTCTGTCTCACTGTATCACATTCACTCTCTATGTGTCACACTGTCACTCACACACTCTCTTGGTCTTATACACTCAGTCTCACAGAGTCTGTGTCTCACACATACTCTCGCACACTGTATCTGTGTGAAATACACTCTCTCTCTCACACTCTCTCACATACACACTTGCACACACTCTCATTCTCACACACACACTCGCACCCGGACTCACTCTCTCACACACACTCGCACATTCACTCTCTCACACATAGTCACTCTCACATACACTCTCTCAAACATACACACTCCGAGGAAAACCTTGCTAGCGCCCGTTTCATTTGTGTCACAAACGGGCCTTTTTTTACTAGTTATATAATAAAATCACATGCCAATGAAAATAAAATGCTAACTATAAACATGTTTTCAAACATTCTCATTCTCTTTACTGCAGTCTTGTGATATACCTTGCATGAAACAGCTAGGAGAGAAGACCCCACACTTCATAACCTAGTTTGCCAACATTCTATCATGGTGATAGGTTCAGAATTATACACCCATTATTGTTATTTTATCTATCCCATACACAAAAAACACTCCAAATGTAGTTTATATATTTTAATCATTTTATTTACAGTGTAACAAATTTAGTTTTATAAACCAGGATAGATTCCAACAAAAATACCTAAATAAATCTACTGCTAAAAAAAAGCTCATCTATCCACTAAGGCCATGCTTTAATACAGAAGTTGCTCTTCTGAAAGAACAGTTGACTATTGCTTCAGTATTCAAAATTAATCTAATTCCAAAGGAGTCCTGTTGTATTATAGTGATACAATAGTCCAGAACAAGCTTTCTCCAGGCATTCTTTGTGCTACTTTCATTCCCTTAAAATTGTGCTTCATCTTAGCTTTAAAAACAGAAAATACCCTTAACCTCTAATCTTGTTATTGAGCTCTTGTAATCTGAATTTTGCCACATTATTTACACTGCTCTGGCATCAATACCTTTTAACCCACAATTCATATTACTGAGGTTTGTGCTGGGGATGACACAGCATGAAAGGGAACACACATATTACATAAGATCCACAGAGACACACTGTGTCTTCAAAGCAGCTGGCATTTCAAACTAAACTATCACAGGCGAGACTAGAGATTTCTAGGTTATAAGGCATAATCACAGTAAAATACTTAGAAGTCAACTTTTCAAAATGATTAGGGTGCTTAACTCACACCACATTACCCCTCCAGTAAAGGAGCCTGTTAATACTAAGGGTGTGGAAGAACCACTACACCCACAGAGCTGCCACCTATAAGTAAGGATGGAGGCGCCTGGAGAACCACTGTTCCCTTCTGAATGGCATTAATCACAGTATAACAAAGGATGAATCTCATCTCTTAACTGCTCATGTGAAACAGTGCAATGCAAAGATTTATTTTATATACATTTACTGGAAAAACAATTCCAAAGCAAGGGAATAAATACCTTATGCTCAAAAGATGTAAGGTTCCATGCTACAGGGCCGAAAGCATAGGAGCTAGGAATGATTCTTACTGCCCAAGATTTTTAAACCAGCAGAGAGCAGAATGGAATTTAGATACTGAAGGATGAAAGCATTTGAGATTTGATATGTTTGTAAAAGTGGCACACTGAATGTTCATGTATTTTTACCACTAATAGCTTCTAGAGATCTTTTTGAACACTCAATTCCTTTCACCACACAGAGAAGTAATTTTGGAACCACAAAGGGAGCTTTCAGGTCCACAGGTACTTTGCATCTATAAGCTGATTTCCAAAGTCTAATGCCACGTGGCGTTTCCCTTTGGAATCTGAGGCTGATGAGAGCAGCAGGTGCACTTTATAATCCCCGTTTCTCCCCCATTCTTGCTGTTTTGTCTTCAGCAAATTATCAGCTCCCCATAACAAAGTAGTTCATTAAAAAAAACCAATTTGTAATAAAGTAAAATAGTATTTGTGGCTCCAAATGTTCTATGTGATCAAATCAGCAAATCCGAAAACAAGAGGTATATTTTGTAAGGGTAAGCAGGAAATTACCTCCATATACCAGAGGACATTAATGAGCACCTGTAAAGTGGAAGCTTATCACTTCATTACATCAGAAATAACAGCATGGTGTTGGCTAAAATCTGTTATTTTTCATGCAATGTTAAAAATAAACCTTGTTGCCAGAGGATTTCACACTTGCTATGACTGACACTTTTGGGAGTTTGATTTCATTTTGTATTGGCAGATCTTATTTTTATATAAATATTTGCAAGCAATTAAAAAAACACAATGTGATGCAAGCAGCCTTAGGAGACTATCTGTGTAGCACACTAGAACCTGGTTTTCACATATAAACTCAAATTACAATTTTTTTTCAAAGCATAAAATGGTGGATGGCAGATTATTATTCAAAATTACTATTTAGACTAATGTTATACTCTAGTCACTGAGAAATAAAAATACTGCTTTTCTAGGTGCTCACTTTCTCCATTAAGCATTTACTTTTCGTGTAAGCACCCAGGCTGAACTCGTATACATAAATTAATAAAGTTGAATAAACTTGTCAAAAGGATATGCATGTAACACTTCTTGCTCCTGTTTTGCGAACTATTGAAGACAAGAGAAATAATTGGGGCTTGTTATCATCTTGAGGAAACTGTGCATTGAGTGATTTTGCTTTCTAAGTAATACTGTAGCCAGAACAAAACAAAGACTAGAAAATATTTACAGTATAAATGTATCACAACAGAACAGACTTAAGGAAAGGTGCCAAAAGGTACTGCAAATGGAAACCCATTTGTGATGAAGAGTAATACATTGGGGGGGGGGGGAGTCCACATGAATTTGTACAGTTCTGATGTTGTACTTAAATTAACCGTATTTGACTCATCTCTGCAAAAGTGAAGCACTTCATAAGTTGCCTCCCATTGCAAGACCTTCCACATCATGCCAGGAAATTCCATCATGAGGTCTCTCACTGCATGGCTCCACAGAATGCATTAACACTCAACAATTTTATTTAACTAGGATTACTGCTGTTATTGAAGTTCATTGACGGCTCTGCCATTGCTGTTCAGAGACAATATTGTCTATACTACTGTCATGAAAATAAAGGCTGGTTCCTCTCTCTTTAAAATCATTCCTTCATTTCATTGCAACCAGGCAAGTGACATGCTAAAAGACAGAATAAACAAACTTAAAAAACAAAACAAAAACCTGTTACAATTTCACAGCAAATTCAAAGTCACAGATATGCAAAGAAATGCTCTTGTCAGCATGTCAAGATAAACACAGTAAAACAACCAAAGAGTAAACAGGGTAACAGTATACAACCAACAAACGCAAACCTGTCTTCATTCAGCTACATACAATGGCATCATCTTCTTTAAGTTTGGGGGGAAAATTGTCCCAAACATAGCTTATGTACAGCTATACAACTGAAAGAAAACAGCACCTGCCAGGTTTACCACTGAAATTTTGTACAGTTTCCTTAGAGTACAGAACTTATTTCACATTAGCAATAATGTTTTGAAATCAGTCCCAGCTACTTAAAAAAAAAAAATAAGGTCTTTTTTTAAATTAGTATTTTACACAATTAACCCCCCCCCCCCCCCCAAAAAAAAAAAAAACTTATGGACAACATCTGTAGACTGAAAGTACTTATTTATATATGGGAGTGAGATTGCTTTAGAGCACACAATTCCTTCTTTTATTTAAAAAAAAAGTTTGGAAGTTTTTCTGGGTTTAAATGGCTGTAGAATCGTACTTTCCTCAAGTAATTAAGAGCACAGAACAGGAGCAGAATAATAAATTAGATTTACTTATCAATCTTTGTCTCAATGCTTTTGTTGGCTTACATGGTATATTGATTAAAGATACTAAAACTTATTTACTTTTTATTTCTTGTCTTTTCCAAATATTAATGACACCTTCATTAGAAAAGGTGCTGGACTGGATTGTCCACTGGAAAAAAATGCTGATGAAAACAGGCTAAAACCATGTCCCACCGGGTTACTTAAAATAACTACTGGTATGTCTATAGCTTTTTGCTGCTGAACAAACTAAAATATTCTCAGGAAAAATGTAAAAATAAAAAACAGTTCCAGAGCCATATTTTGTAGACTTTCTAATTATAAACTAGCATTTGTGCACATTACATGCCAAAGGATGCAAAACTGGTCTTTTTGCATTAGGGAATAATTGATGTTCCCATATAGTGACCTCATCCATGATTTTTTTTAAAAATGAAAATCAACTAAATTTGTTAATAACCATATTATCCCCAAATCAGGTCCTACCACAGTGCAATTTTCTTTAGAGCAGCTACGTTACAGTTTCTGGTACATGGATATGTTCTTCCCTATCTACAACAAAATGAATTGGTTCCTAATTCCCATCTAATCCTTTCTGCAGTGGAAGGTATACAGTTAAACTGATAAAGAAAAAGAACATGCAATACCCCTTGTAACCAACAAGAGCAGAATTACAGTTGACGGTAGCATACATTCCAAGAGAAATACACATGAAACTAAATGCAAATAGTCCATTCACATTGCAATCTGTCTGTAAATGTAGACAAGTAAAAGTAGACAGAACAAAGGGTCTTTTGTGATTATTTTAAAAGTTTTCTTAGGTCTTTACAAATATGCCTCAAAGGTGTAGACATTCTCCTGAGACAAGATATGAGAAATCTGTTCAACACTGAAAAGAAAAGCTTTGTTTTCTAATGAATACTTTGGAGTTCCCCAGCTCTATTCTTCTTCTTCCTCCTCTTCCTCCTCATCATCATCCTCATCATGACAGTGCGTGATTTCCTGGGGAGCTTGAGGGAACAGGTTGGGAGGTTTTATCTCACTGATAGACCTTGTCAGCTGGTGCCTCTTGTAATCTGAATCTTTGAAATCCAAGGCGTTGCGATTGCGGGTTGCCATAGGTGATTCTGTTTCATTGATGTCTACATGAATGTGCTCCACTGTTGACTCATGTGGCATCTAATAACAGAATTTAACAGAACAAAGCAAAACATTCAACTCACTTATCACATTAACATACAACTGTCCTTTAATCTACACTCACTGCCATGCAGAAAGCTAGTGCCCCCAAATAAATACAAATTAATTTTCTTAATATATAAATACACATGCAGCTTACTTTTGCTGCTATTACTTGAAAAATCTAACCTTGATCATCTGTGTCCTTCCTGGCTGTGGAGTCAATACAGGCATTGTTTTTATGGACCTAGTATTTCCATCCAGTTCTTTTAAACCTCCAGCTCAATTAGAACCAGGGCCAAGATCCCAGCACTATGAAACTTCATTCATAATTACTAGAAGATTTTTCCCCTATTTGCTATTCCCAACACAGAGATCTCACCAGGCATATCTTCACATGAAAGTCTGGAGCATTCCCCCCCCTACCCAATAGCATTCTGCACTACTCAAGTAACACAAAAGTCCTTCTTTGATTCCCTTCTCCAAAATGGGACCAGATTGAACAACAAGAAAAGATTCTAAGTATGTGTCATTCCATTTTGGCAAGCACCACTCTCAAAAAACATTTCCCAATCTGGATAGAAGAAAATACTGTAAGCTACAAAAAAGTGTAGGGGTGCCTTTTGTCTAATTGGTTGTCAACCCTTCCCCCAACCTAAGACTTAAAACCAATGCAGCTCCAAAAAGGTATATGATCAATAACAAAAGGTGATATGTATAAAAAAAATCTCTATAAGACCAAATTTTAAAGATATTGGAAATTAAAGTTTGTATCAGACAATGAATGCTCGGTAATATAGGATCTCACAGACTTCCTCAACTGGTGCCGTCTGAAGAGCGAAATTTCTGAATGGCTTTTTTGAATTAAGAGACACCTTTGTTTTGGAGGAAGGTTTGCTATGATTGGTTAATCAGTTAAAGGCGCCATTTTATTTTTATTTCAAATAATGGCTCAGTTGTCTTATTAAGGGGTCCTTTTACTAAGCTGTAGCAAAAACTGGCCTTAGTGAGCCCTTGTGTGGGTTTTTCCCATGCTCTAAGGCCATTTTTACTCCAGCAGTAAAATGGTCGATTTTCCATTTTTCGTATTAATGGCCATGTGCTAATGGTGGCATTAGTGTGCGGCCATTAATAAAAATTACTTCAAGAGCACTTACCACACCTAGGGCCCTGTTTACTAAGCCGAGCTGTAGGCACGCAAACCTTTAAGCTAACACCAGAGACACCCATAGGAATATAATGGTGTCTCTATCGTTAGCACGACTACAGCGCAGCTTAGTAAACAGGGCCCCTATTTTGTAGGTGGTAAGGGTGCACACAGTAATCCTGCACTAACCAGTTAGCACACAGTAATGTAGATGTGCTGATTAGCTAGCACATGAATGCCCGCTCTCTGTCCCAACATGCCCCTCCAACAAAATGTAAAAATAATTTTAGCACACAGTTTGCGTGCACGAAGTTGGAACTTATCACAGGATGCCTGAGCACCTCCTGCACTACACCACTTTAAGCTGTGGCGTGTGCAGTCGCACTTACCGCAGCTTTGTAAAAGGGCCCCTAAGTTCACATGTGATTGGCTGAAATGTTAAATTTAGATGATAACTTAATTTACCCATTTACAACCCTCATGTTCTACAAAAAAAGTATATATAACATGGCATACATTTGTTCCAGTTAAGTCCACCCCAGATGCAAGCCTGATTGGCATATGTTGCTCTAACCACTGATCGATGGATGCCACGGGGCATTTCTTAAGATAATCATTTTTTGTACTACATAAGCTTTACATAGATATATGTTACCTATGTACAGTGGGGGAAATAAGTATTTGATCCCTTGCTGATTTTGTAAGTTTGCCCACTGACAAAGACATGAGCAGCCCATAATTGAAGGGTAGGTTATTGGTAACAGTGAGAGATAGCACATCACAAATTAAATCCGGAAAATCACATTGTGGAAAGTATATGAATTTATTTGCATTCTGCAGAGGGAAATAAGTATTTGATCCCCCACCAACCAGTAAGAGATCTGGCCCCTACAGACCAGGTAGATGCTCCAAATCAACTCGTTACCTGCATGACAGACAGCTGTCGGCAATGGTCACCTGTATGAAAGACACCTGTCCACAGACTCAGTGAATCAGTCAGACTCTAACCTCTACAAAATGGCCAAGAGCAAGGAGCTGTCTAAGGATGTCAGGGACAAGATCATACACCTGCACAAGGCTGGAATGGGCTACAAAACCATCAGTAAGACGCTGGGCAAGAAGGAGACAACTGTTGGTGCCATAGTAAGAAAATGGAAGAAGTACAAAATGACTGTCAATCGACAAAGATCTGGGGCTCCACGCAAAATCTCACCTCGTGGGGTATCCTTGATCATGAGGAAGGTTAGAAATCAGCCTACAACTACAAGGGGGGAACTTGTCAATGATCTCAAGGCAGCTGGGACCACTGTCACCACGAAAACCATTGGTAACACATTACGACATAACGGATTGCAATCCTGCAGTGCCCGCAAGGTCCCCCTGCTCCGGAAGACACATGTGACGGCCCGTCTGAAGTTTGCCAGTGAACACCTGGATGATGCCGAGAGTGATTGGGAGAAGGTGCTGTGGTCAGATGAGACAAAAATTGAGCTCTTTGGCATGAACTCAACTCGCCGTGTTTGGAGGAAGAGAAATGCTGCCTATGACCCAAAGAACACCGTCCCCACTGTCAAGCATGGAGGCGGAAATGTTATGTTTTGGGGGTGTTTCTCTGCTAAGGGCACAGGACTACTTCACCGCATCAATGGGAGAATGGATGGGGCCATGTACCGTACAATTCTGAGTGACAACCTCCTTCCCTCCGCCAGGGCCTTAAAAATGGGTCGTGGCTGGGTCTTCCAGCACGACAATGACCCAAAACATACAGCCAAGGCAACAAAGGAGTGGCTCAGGAAGAAGCACATTAGGGTCATGGAGTGGCCTAGCCAGTCACCAGACCTTAATCCCATTGAAAACTTATGGAGGGAGCTGAAGCTGCGAGTTGCCAAGCGACAGCCCAGAACTCTTAATGATTTAGAGATGATCTGCAAAGAGGAGTGGACCAAAATTCCTCCTGACATGTGTGCAAACCTCATCATCAACTACAGAAGACGTATGACCGCTGTGCTTGCCAACAAGGGTTTTGCCACCAAGTATTAGGTCTTGTTTGCCAGAGGGATCAAATACTTATTTCCCTCTGCAGAATGCAAATAAATTCATATACTTTCCACAATGTGATTTTCCGGATTTAATTTGTGATGTGCTATCTCTCACTGTTACCAATAACCTACCCTTCAATTATGGGCTGCTCATGTCTTTGTCAGTGGGCAAACTTACAAAATCAGCAAGGGATCAAATACTTATTTCCCCCACTGTATATCTATATAAAATAAATGTATGGACCATATCTGCTGTTATGTTGGCAGGTGATGAGGTCTGATTTGTACACCTACAACAGTCACTGTGACATTATTACAGTGTTTCAGCATCCTTTTGGATGATTTTGATACAAATTTTAGACCCATATATATTTAAAATGTAGGTCTTTTAGAGACTTTTGCACATATTTTTTTATCTTTCGTTATTGGTGATATACATTTTGCTAATTTGGACTTTTTTTTTGAGTTTTCCCACATAAAGGGGTAAAGGGTGGTAGATTTGATATGCTGATTTTCTGTGAGTACAACCAAAGCAGTTTACATATATTATATGCAGGTACTTTCTCTGACTCTAGTAGGCTAGGTTTTGTACTTGGGGCAATGGAGAGTTAAGTGACTTGCCTAAGGTCACAAAAAGCTACAGTGGGAACTGAACCCAGTTCCTCAGGTTCTCAGCCCTAATGGTGGTAGAAAAAAAAAGGAACAGCTCCCTTATGATGAAAGACAGGTAATGCCAATTCAGCTTGGAGAACAGAACCTAGGGGATATGAAAGAGTAGAGACTGCAGAGCAGTTTTCAGGCCTGCCTACAAATGTCATATGGCTTGGCTAGAAGCATCAGGGCAGATCCTTAAAACACATCTTCCCCTACACAGCCTGAATGATACATCAGTGTAGGGAACATCAACAGGTTTATCACTGGGCATGTGCAAATAGAAGAATCAGAGGGACTGTTGATGTAATAAGAAGAGCCAAAGGTAGGGCATGGCAAGAAGAGACCACTAGGCTGGATAACTGACAGGTAATAACAGCTGCCAGAGTAGGATTAGGCGAATGAAAGGGACTAGACTTGAGGGGGAGGGGGGAGCAGGGATAGACTAAAGCAGGAGTCATATGGGGGAGGATGCCAACACCATCCTACTAATCTTGCTCTCTTGTGCCCCTACTCTCCCCAGAACACCTTGAAGAAGGACCTCACCATCTAGCCCTCTTAATGATTTCAATTAGTCTAGGTTGCCTATTTGCAACGTTTTAGGACCCCTGTGATAGAAGTGTACAAAACCAAGTTAAGAGGGATGGGATTTTGCTCTATCAAATACCTATGATTCTCTCCACTGGATTTAAATCTAATAAAATATATTTTCAGAGAACAGTTAGGCTATGGAATTTGCTGTCAGAGACAGTGGTCAATGATAGCAGGATAGCGAAGTTTAACCAGACACAGAGCATGTGGGAGGTGTTCTGATACAAAGAGCTAAGTATATACCAACACTCACAGCTATGTGCAATTTCAAACGTTTATTATTATAATCAAATACATAAAAATTATCCTACTACTTTCATACAACTACTCAAACACATTCCACTCTCACCATTCATACGCCACTCCACAACCTTCCATACATCAAACATCAAATTTGGCCAACAAATATTATAACAACACAAACTAATATCATTATAGACACAACTGGCGGAAGACTACAAAGAAGCTTGTATTCTGTTAAGAACAGTTTGTCCAGCAATTGTCCAGCATGCAGAAATATGCTCACTGGAATGTATTCAGTGCATTACCACTCCCTTTTGTAAGTCTGTACTCTTGTAAACAGTCAGGCAATTTCAAAAGTCCCACTGTCGGTATCACAAACTTCATGCGCTGTATCCCACGCATGGGGCTATATCAATTTATCACCTCGCTGGAACATATTCTCTAACTGCCAACAGCATGTCTCCAAGAAGTCGCTATTGCACTTGTAAAGCCATTCGATTCTTCAAACTATCATGTTGTCCAATGCACCACATTTCTCCGCTATGACCCTACACGGGGCTGTGTTTCACTCAAACGAGCGTCTTCAGGGGTCTGTGCAGTTCAAAACACAAAAATTAAATCACCCATAACCCACCACATACATACTAATATTTAAATATCTAGAACCTACATACTTGAAAATATATTACTGACCTGAATGGGTGTCCAGGAGGCCAAACCAGAATCCCATTAAGGGCTACGAGCCAAACGCTCAAGAACACCCACACATGCGCATAACAACAAGGCGGGAAACTTCTTTTTAAATACCCTGCATATCACTTGACTAACCATTCTATTTCTCTATTCAACCCATAGGGGGCCACAGTGTTCCATTGAAATATCATTCAATGTTCCTTTCTCATCAATATCAATGGAACATTGCCTCCCCTGTGAGCAGACACCGTCTGCAAAACTACAAACTTTAACTCTTGTATCTCATGACCTATGCGCTGCCAGTGAGAAATGAGAGGAGCCTCCATGCGCTGCAACTGTATGTTGCTTAGATGCTCCGCTATACGAGATTTAATCTCGCGTGTAGTCTGGCCAATATACCATAAACTGCAGGGACAAGTGATCCCATAAACACAACAGGCCGAGTTACAATCGGTCCGAACATGCAAGTGGAACACCTGTCCCTGCGTGTGGGGAATGAACACTTCCTTAATTTCAAAAACATGCTTGCAGTAAACACATATGTATCCACTTCCATTGTACAGATTGTTAGGAAACATTGGAGAACTTTGACAATACACCCTCAATTTCAGCAACCACCCATGTTTGCCTTTACCAGAGGGCAAAATTTAGGGGAAGTCTGATGTCTCATACTAGGGATTTTAGATCAGATGGACAAGACATTCAAGGTATGAGGGGTCATTATAGATGTAAATGGTGTGTTTACTGCAAGCATGTTTTTCAAACTAAGGAAGCACGTAGGTCATGAGATACAAGAGTTAAAGTTTGTAGTTTTGCAGACGGTGTCTGCTCACAGGGGAGGCAATGTTCCATTGATATTGATGAGAAAGGAACATTGAATGATATTTCAATGGAACACTGTGGCCCCCTATGGGTTGAATAGAGAAATAGAATGGTTAGTCAAGTGATATGCAGGGTATTTAAAAAGAAGTTTCCCGCCTTGTTGTTATGCGCATGTGTGGGTGTTCTTGAGCGTTTGGCTCGTAGCCCTTAATGGGATTCTGGTTTGGCCTCCTGGACACCCGTTCAGGTCAGTAATACTTTCAAGTATGTAGGTTCTAGATATTTAAATATTAGTATGTATGTGGTGGGTTATGGGTGATTTAATTTTTGTGTTTTGAACTGCACAGACCCCTGAAGACGCTCGTTTGAGCGAAACACAGCACCGTGTAGGGTCATAGCGGAGAAATGTGGTGCATTGGACAACATGATAGTTTGAAGAATCGAATGGCTTTACAAGTGCAATAGCGACTTCTTGGAGACATGCTGTTGGCAGTTAGAGAATATGTTGCAGCGAGGTGATAAATTGATATAGCCCCATGTGCGGGATACAGCGCATGAAGTTTGTGATACCGACAGTGGGACTTTTGAAATTGCCTGACTGTTTACAAGAGTACAGACTTACAAAAGGGCGTGGTAATTGCTGGACAAACTGCTCTTAACAGAATACAAGCTTCTTTGAAGTCTTCTGCCAGTTGTGTCTATAATGATATTAGTTTCAGTGTTATAATATTTGTTGGTCAAATTTGATGTTTGATCTATGGAAGGTTGTGGAGTGGCGTATGAATGGTGAGAGTGGAATGTGTTTGAGTAGTTGTATGAAAGTAGTAGGATAATTTTTATGTGATAATAATGATAAATGCTTGAAATTGCACATAGCTGTGAGTGTTGGTATATGCAGTCATATATTTTACAGCTATCTTGGAATATTTTTCACCCATTTTTTTGATATTGTTGTGTATACAAAGAGCTAAGTACCAGACAGTAGGGAGACACAGGTCTTCACACATGAAATGACATTGGCAACTGAACTGCATAAGCATACACCTATTCTGTGCACAACTATAGGAATCACAAACATTTTATGCAGAGAATAGCATTCCAGCACAACTACAGGTGTGTGTGCACGCTCCCATATTAGTTCATGTTTTTTGCACAGGGCAAATGTGCATATCATTTGGTTAATGCATTGAGGAAACCTTTGGCCTTACCCTTGTGTTGACGCAGCCTCTAACACAAGGTGTCTGTATCAACTCCTCAGTCTAATAACAGAGGAAGTAGAAATGCACCATGTATCACACTTTACAACTGCTTTTTGCCTGTTTAATCTGTGGTAATGATTATAGTAGCAATTAAATGGTTGGTATGTGTCTAAGACTACTGCAACTCACCAACACATGAGCAGCTCTGAAGAGATAGCTGAATGGGTAATATAGGAGATTGATGAATGAGGCAGCATAGAGATCAGCATAACGCATAACCTGACTGGCAAACAGCGTCTGTCGTGACCCACTCCGGAACAGGCTTCCCATCATCCCATAGCACATGTCCATGTCATGTGTCACTTTCTTCAAAGGAAAAAAAAAGAAAACACTCTTCAATTACAGTGTAATATATGAAACACAGTGACATAGTAGATGATGGCACACTGCTAAAGATACAGCCCAGCTGCCTGTCATAGAGTGTGAATGGTTTTAAGGTATTACTCCCTATCTAAGACAGTAGCCTAAAGGTTAAAGCAGTGGGCTGAGAACCAGGGAAACCTGGGTTCAAATCCCACTGCTGCTCCTTGTGATCTTGAGCAGGCCACTTAACCCCAACAACAAGAAAAGGAGAAATCCAAACCTCCACAAAACAAGAACCAAAAACAGGGTGGGGTTTTTTTTTCTCTCCACCCTGTTTTTGGTTCAAGTCACTTAACAGGCTCCATTGCCTCTGGGGGCTAGAAAATATCTACTGTATCTGAATTTAATTGCCTTTGGCTAGAAATGAAAAAAAGTTGTGAACTAAATCTATCATCTTGAATGCATAAGCACACAAGATTCCACCTCTAGCATCTCTTTCTTTTCATGTCTGACCACAAATTTGTAAGAATTTAAATGGCTACCAATATTAGAATGGCTCTTACCAGAATAGCAGACCACAAGAGGTCACCATGACCTTTTTGGATGTTATCCTAACACCACTGACCAGATGCATTCACCTATCTTGACTCTGGGGAACTATAGCCTGCTGGTACAAACCCAGTTACCGCTATGGCCTGTGATGTTGCTAGATCATACGTCCATCATCTCCAATTACTGCAGGTAAGGATCTTCAGTGCTTATCCCCTATCAAAGCTTATTTTTATAATGCTACTGGATGTATGCAGTGGTGATAAATATTCAGATATAATATGTCCCTCCCCCCAAAGAGCTTACAATCTAAGTGGGTACCTGAAGCAATGGGAGATCAGGATTTGTCCAAGGTCACAATCAGAAATGGAAATTGAATCCTGGTTCTCAGCCCATTACTTTAACCATTATGCTACTCTTTTAGCCTCTGCCACATGTTCTAGAGAGCATTGCATGCATCCACCACTCTTTTCATGGAACAATTTGCAGACTTTTAGCCACAGTGGGTGAGGACAATTTTCAGACATCTATCACAGAAAGCTTTATTATACCCAAGTGAACCGTCTTCTGGGTCACACTGTTGCACGATGACTGGAACTTCCTTTTCCTTAAGGCTGTGAACACTACCTATGGAGCACCCCAGCCCTAGAGCAGTGGCGTAGCCAGACAGCCAATTTTGGGTGGTCCTGAGCCCAAAGTGGGTGGGCACAAAATTTTCTCTGCCTCGCCCTACCCCACCTCAAAATATACATTACACTTTCTCTGAAGGTGGCCAGAATTCCCTTTTACCAAGCTTGGCAGGCAGCAGCCCTGTCCCAAAGCCACCGATGCCGGCACCCCACGCACATATAGTTGTTGTCGACTGCAGAGCTTGAGAGAAGGGAGTTCTGGCCATATTTGGATGAATTTCACAGCTGAGAATGCTTGGGGATCCCCACCAGCTATATAGCAAGGGTCAAGACCGATGTTAGCTGTTAGCCCAGGTTAGAAAATAGAGCACAGCCCCCTCCTAACTGAACCCCTTTTCCTCTCTGCCTCCCCTCCAATTTCCCTACCTGCCATTATTATCACACCACAAGGAGTGCACACTATGTGGCAACAATATCAAAATGCCTACTAACCAAACACATTATGAATCAATTTATTGCATCAACAAATGTAATTTTTGTTTATTTTTTAAAGATTAGGCATCATATATGGCTCCAAAATAAACTACTAAATCTCCTATAGCGCACAGATATTCTAGATCCGAAGCTCTCAAATTTGTTTTAATCATTTGAATCCAAAGTTTTATTTTATCTGTTACATAAAAATGCATTTCCATAACAAACATTTTTTAAAAAGACAACAAAACAGCGACCAGTTCACAGAGAATGCAGATTAAAGCACTGTAGAGACTTGATCAACATACTGACAGACCCTCACCAAATATAAAACAAGGAATCACAAATTAGAAATTAAAATATTTAGATACAAATTGAACTGGGAACCCCAAGACGTTAAACTTAGCATGTACTACAACACTGGAGAAAGAAAAACAGAAATGCATTTCCTTTTCTACGGAACACAATACAAAGACACATTTCCCAAAGCTAATATATTCCATTTAAAGCATTCAAAATAAAATTATTTTTCTATATTTGTGGTCTGGACATTTTATTTTGTCCATCATGTTGGTTCTGGTTTCTTTTTCTGCTTTCCTGTCTGTTGTCTGCTAATTTTCCTTGAAGCGGCTGCTGTCCATTTGTCTTTTCTCCTCTCTCCTATTCCCTCACTACACCTGCCTCCCATATTTCGATCACTCCTTTTTAGCTCTTTTCTCTCTTTTTTTCATTTTTCTCTGTCAACTCAAATTTCACCCTCTATCACCCTTCTCCTCCTTTTACATTTCAGACATCTCTCAAATTTCTATCATCCACTAGCTCTCCCATTATGTATCTCAAACCTTTGGAGGTTATGAGAGGCTACCTCTGTTGAAAGAAGATGAGCTGCGCTCCAACCTGTAGGTCGATTGGCTTAGACAACTGCAGGGTGACAATGCACTCTAGGAAGGAGTCAAAAACTGGGCTGCTGTTTAGACCGAGAGGATGTCTGGGATTTTTTACCCCGCTGCTGCCTTGGATGTGAACATTGGGCCATAGTCCATTCAAGTGGAAGAAGAGGAGGAGGTGGAGTGTAACAATGTTTAGATATAGTAACTGGAGCATTGAAATACTCCTGCAAATCTTCTGAAAGAACAGATAGCAGAAATCTGTGGCCTGTATACAGTACCTGTATCTTATTAGGTCAGTCACTTCCTTGACTTTGTCACCAAACAAGTTTTCTCCACCACAAGGGACATCCGAAGGTGCTCCTAGATAGCAGATTTGAGGTCAGAGACCCTGAGCCAGGAGAGATGTCACATTGCTACTGCTAAGGTGGAAGTGAGTGAAGCGACATCAAAGGCTTGCCTTGCCAGAAATGTATGACAGTCAAGAAGTTTCCTGTGAAGCTTATGGAATTTAGTAGCCTTCTTAGAGGGAAGGAATTATACAAAGGAGAGGGCTCTACATATTAGATATTTTAAGTAAATTGTGGAATAAAGTTGATAATCTAATATGAGATTGGTTAGCATTGAAGATTGAAAAGTTTGTTTGTTTCTCAAACCTAATGCATTTCTGTATTTTATACAATGTATCAATTTTATTTGGGGCAACCTGAACTGTCAGTGGAGTCTCTCAGTTCATGGGAGGTATGTGGAACAGAATGTCGACTAAAGCATCTGCTCTGCATCAAGGTGTGTTAAGGCAGATACGTTGCCAAGGTTGGAGAAAGTTCATCCACTGATATCGACACGTCGGTTGGGTTCATGCTGCCCTCGATGGTCGGCGCTGAGCCGGTATGTGGGACCTCTGTCTCTTTGCTATATCGACAGGCTGGGCTGAGGCTGATGCAAGCACCCTGTAAGCCTATATAGACTGTGAATGCAGTAGCCCTGAAAGCTCCTCCTTGAGCATAGCCCGGATTTCCTCCTGTACAGTAGAGAGATGTGGTAGCTGTGTTAGTCCACTTCTAAAGCCAGTCAATAGAAATAGAATAAAATAAAACATAGAAAAGAAAATAAGATGATACCTTTTTATTGGACTAACTTAATACATTTTTGATTAGCTTTTGAAGGTGATCTGATCACCATGCATATCTCCCTGTCCCCAATCCTCTCAGCCACTCTCTGTTTCTCACCTAGCCCACCCCTCCCTCATCCTTTCACTCTCACTGAAATACTTTGATGTTTCACTTATATATGCTGTTACTTATCAAAATTTGCTTATTTCTGATCTGACGAAGAAGGGCTACCTTCGAAAGCTAATCAAAATATGTATTGTTAGTCCAACAAAAAAAGTATTTTATTTTATTTTCTCTGTTTTATTTTATTTCTATTGACTGGCTCCTGTACAGTAGGAATCGGTACCAGCTGAGAAAGTTGCGCCAACACAGCCTAAGTTAAGCCTGTGCAGGTTTAGGAGATCTCAGAGACCCTGAAGGCTCTCAATAAGAAATAAGCTGGAGAGAAGGAGAGCAGTCACTGAGGCATGAACAATTCCTGTGCATGGAGGACGTCGATGCAGGGGAGGTGTGTGCAGAGTGTCTGGAGAGAGAACAATGGTGATGTCTCTTAGGCTTTTTATGCTGCAGGACCCTTGATGCACGCAGCATCAACAATGAGGACGTAGAGTCCTTATGCATTCGCAGTATCAAGTCCAACGTTGGACCATCTCAATGTTGCGTCGGAGCACCCGATGTCAATGTAGATTCCGTGTTGAATGCCAAATCCCCTGCCATGCTCGACATGGATCAGATGCAGAACCAAAAGTTTTTTCATGCTGGACTCTGTGGGCTTTAAGGGTCCTTGCTTGCGTGCACAGGCAGAGGCTACACTGTATGTCCCGGTGCTCTGGACCCAAGAGCTGAACACACTAATTATGGTGGTCTGTGCCCAAAATAGTCTTATTACATCGAGTGGAGGAGTAGCCTAGTGGTTAGTGCGGTGGACTTTGATCCTGGGGAACTGAGTTCGATTCCCACTGCAGCTCCTTATGACTCTGGGCAAGTCACTTAACCCTCCATTGCCCCTGGTACAAAATCAGTATCTGAATATATGTAAACCGTTTGAATGTAGTTGCAAAAACCTCAGAAAGGCGGTATATCAAGTCCCATTTCCATTTAAAGCAACATGACACTGAGGCCCCCTTTACAGCAGCGGGTAAAAGACTTTTTTATTTAAAAAGAAATGGCCATGCAGTAAGTAAAGCACTTGACATGTGGCCATTTTGGGGGGGGGGGGGGGGGGAGCACTTACCATCACCCATTGAGGTGGCGGTAAGGGCTCCCACACAAACCCAGCGGTAACCAGGCAGCGCACAGCACTGCCCGATTACTGCCGGGTAAATACCGGTGCTATAAAAATATTTTTGTAGCGCTGGACACGGCATGTGCTAGGGGTGGGAACTACCATTGGGCTGCTGCGGTAGCCCGTTAGTACTTCTAGTATAGCAAGTAGTAAGCCCACGTTTGGTTTCCACCGCTTAGTAAAAGACCCCCTTAATATTTAAGTACGATGTTTCCGCCAGTCACTCAGCTCTAATTACTTGTCCTTTCAAGGATTAAATCTGCTGATCGCAGTGCTTCTTTTCTGCAATAGTACAACCTCATCAAATACCTTTTCTAACACAGTATTCCAAAAACTGGCCTAAACTTAAAGAGACAGAGATCTAAAGTCCTCTTGAAAAGAGGTAAGGAATGGAGGCAAGACAGAAGGATCAACCTAGTAAAGGCATCTAGTATAATATTCATTTCTTTTTATCTGATTAGGTTATTTTAGCTAAAATATTCAAGATAGCATAATAGCCCTGTCCATGAAAATATATGTTTCTGAAACTTCCCTAAACTATAACCTATACCTGAAATTGAGCGTGCTCTTTCAATATATATACTGCCACAGCTCAAATGCCACTAACAGCTACAATGTATATGATGACTTCTGGATGAAGGCTTACATCAGGCGGTCATATGACCACCTACACTTTTTGTTACTGTTACTGCTTAATTCCAGGGACCAAAGGGATTCTCTCAGGTACCTACAACATAACACATGCATACATGCATACACCAAACTCACAAATAAAATGTAGGTGCGGATCCCATGCCAAAATGTACATGTGTAAGTGCTAATTAAATCTAATTAGTGCCAATAATTGCTTGTAAGCAAATTATTGATGCTAATTAGATCACTAATCAAATTGCTTGTGCAAATTGGGCATACCCCCAAATTTGCGCACACAGTTTTTGGTGACTAACCAGCTCATTTTCGAAAGAGATCCCCGGTCATCTTCTGACACAAATCGGGAGACAGCTGGCCAAATCGGCCTGCCAAGGTCTTAGTAGAGATTAGTAGTTGGTATGGATGGGCTAACCGGATAGGCCATATGGTTTTTATCTGCCATCATTTTCTAAGTTGGCAGCACCACAGCTCGAGAGCCACAGCTTCACATGGTGCTTTCTGCTTTCAGTACAACTACAGGCGAACACACAGTGGATCCAATAAAAGTCCTCTCACAATGAGTTTCTTCCTGAACAAGGTCTTTATTTGAAAATGCACAAATGACCCGACACATGATGTGTTTCGGCCTGGAAGGCCTGCGTCAGGGGTCTAGTAGTGTGTGATGCAAAATAATGCCTTGTTGGTCAGATGTAAAACAGCACGTATACTGCTAACAGAGATATCGTCACCTAGCAACGGATGACTAGAGTAGCACAGTGTTTCAACACATACGGTATCTCTGTTAGCAGCACGTACAACGTGCTGGGACGTCAGACTCCGAACTGGATTGAACAGCTATCAACTACAGCACGGCCACGGAGGCCGAAGAAGAACTTTAAAGACGTCGGGTCGGCTGGCGGGGGTTGGGGTCCCCCGCCAGCTGAAGAAATATCTTTAAAGGCGGCAAGCGGACCTCGGCTGGCGGGGGGGTGGGGTCCCCCACCAGCAAAGGTAAGCAATGGCAGCGGGGGAGGGTTGGCGGGGGATCTGGCAATGGCGGGGGGGGGGGTTCTGGCAATGGTGGCGGCGGGGGGGGGGTCGTTGGGGGGGGGGCTAAAATGTGCCCCCTCCCTCTGGCTCTGGCCCCCCCTACTGCAGGAGTCCAGATACGCCCCTGGTTCAAACACCCTCAGAGCTGGAGCCCATGCACACACATTCCAATCACACACCATTCCTTACCTTGATGCGTCGCTGTATGGAGCTAATATCTGGGCGCTCATTGCTGCTGCTGTCTAAATGCCTGATAACATAAAAAGGAAAAATTCAACTTCTGCAGGCAGCGGTAAGTGCAGTTTTAGAGAGATTTGTTTTATTCCCGGAACAGCAGCTCATTAGTAAGAATAAAATAGCTCTTAAACTTACTTGTACAACTCTGCCAAGAAGATATCCAAGCTCTGGAGTTCCTCAAAAAGTGCTAGGATTAAAAAAAATATTTTCATTTTACACATAAAATGAAGAGGATGCATGTGCTTATAAAGGCACTAAAATTAGCACCAACAATGGGAAGGAAGGATAATAATTGCTAGAGATTTCTTACAGCTTTTGTCAGTCCAAACATGGAGCTCCTGTGCCAGTTCTGGAATCACCAGGAAAGTTCTCCATCCCTGCCGTTTCTTGGACTTCAAAATATCACCAAAGATGTGGTCACCGATATACAAAATATCTTTTCCTTTTGCCCCCAAAAGATCACACACAATGTCTGAAGAACCTGTAGAAGTATGACAGAAGTATGTATAGCTTTATCTCATTAATATCCGAGCATTCGTACTCCTAAACAACTAAAGCTGGCAGCAATGTTACTCTAACAACGGTATTGTACTGATACAAATATTTCTGTATTAATCTGTTGACACTAGCAGCTCAAAACTTTTGTCCCTTTAGCTATATACTTAAGGTGTTACATATTATATAACTGATCACTGAATGCCTTTTTCTGCTTTAATATACAAATTAAAATTTCTTCCATTGCATATGTTGCCTTACAACCAGACACTTTCAAAGACTTTGCTAGTTTGCTAGCCATTTATACAGCACCCCAAACTGAGTTTTTTTTTTTAATTTTTCAACTAGTAAAAAAGGCCCGTTTCTGACACAAATGAAACGGGCGCTAGCAAGGTTTTCCTTGGAGTGTGTATGTTTGGGAGAGTGTATGTGAGAGTGACTGTGTGAGAGAGAGAGTGAAAGTGTGTGTGTGCGAGAGAGAGAGTGAGTCTGGATGTGAGTGTGTGTGTGAGAATGAGAGTGTATGGAAGTGCGTATGTCAGAGACAGTGTGAGAGTGTGTGTGTGCGAGAGAGATAGTGTGTGTGAGACAGATTCTCTGTGAGAGTGAGTGTATGAGACCAAGCAAGTGTGTGAGTGACTGTGTGACACATAGAGAGTGAATGTGACACAGTGTGAGACAGAGTGTGTGAGAGTGAGAGTCAGAAAGACATTGTATGTGAGACAGAGTGTCAGCAGACAGGAGGACTTGTGCTGGCGGGGTTTCGGGTCCCCCGCTGGCAAAGGAACGCGACGGTGGGTGGCTTAGGAGGGGGGTTGTTGCGGGGGGGGGGGGGGTGTTGGACGCCCTGCATTTTGTTGCCGGGGCTTCTTTTGAACTTCAGCTTTGGGGGGGGGGCATGGGGGGGGGGTCCAGCATTCTGTGGGCGGGGTGTACGCGGGGGGGGGGGGGGTGTTGGATGTGGAACGGTGGTCTCCAGAGTCATTTGGACTCCGGAGCTTTGGAGGTGGTTTCCCTCCAGATTTTTTCGGTGGGTGGGTCGGGAGGTTGGTAGCCTGCGTTTCCTAGGCAGGAGGAGGAGTAGGGAACCTCCCCCTGCCTGGATGCGATCCCTTTCTTTAGTTTAGTGTATTTTTCCCACCCTCGACGTCATGACGTTTGACGCGAGGGCGGGGCACGGGTCAGTGGGGTGGCTTCACCACTATGAATCCACGAACCGTTCTGGGAGTCTGACTTCAGTGACGTTAGTGTCCTCAGAACGTTGAGAGTGCGTTTTATTATAGTAGATGAATTACATAGCTGGTATACAGATACCAGATCTGTGGACACAGCGAGTGCTTGAGTATTCTAGGTATTGAAAAAACTTGTTCACCATCATCAGGGGGAGTTAACATGCATTGAAATTAGCATTCCCAATCGTTTTGAAAAATTGCCTCCTATGTACAGGTACAATAAATCTCTGTCCAAGACAGTTTAGAGTCTAGACAGGTACCAGAGACAATGGCCCATTGCTGTAATAATACTTATTTTTATAGTGCTACTGGATATATGCTGTACAATGGTGATAAGTATTCAAGTACAATACATACCTACTCAAAACAGCTTACACTAAATGGGAACCTGAAGCAATGGGATATAAGTGACTGCCAAGGTCACAAACAGGCATATTTTCAAAGCACAAACTTACAAAGTTACGTGGAGGGGCATTTTCTTTTACTATTCAGCGTGTGGCAGAGAGGAGTAGCAGCGCATCGCATATATCTCTGTTAACAGTTTGTGTGCTGTTATTCATCTGATTAACAAGGCATTATTGCATCAAATACTACTAGACCCCTGACGCAGGCCTTAACGGCCGAAACACGTCACGTGTCGTGTTTGTAGATTTGAATAAAGACCTTGTTCAGGAAGACGCTCATTGTGAGAGGACTTTTATTTGATCCACTGTTTGTTTGCTTGTCGTTGGTTCTCCTGTGGAGGGATCACCTTCTGTGGGTATTTGCTAATTTGCCTAGGTCATCTTCATTCTCTTGGTCAGTTACTAATGCACAATAGCATAAGAAAACAAAAGAATCTACAGTCCATGCTTACGTGATTCTATAAAAACTGAAAATGTTTCAGACTTACCACCTGAATAAACGATTCCATGTTGAAGTGGTCCAGTGTAGGTTCCAATTTTTAGCTTGCCAGTAACCTGCAAAATCAGAGAATTCCTTCAGTGAGCCACATAAAAAACAATATATAAATGTAAATGAAGTCCACTTAATACTGCATTTATTTATTTATTTATATTACATTTGTACCCCGCGCTTTCCCACTCATGGCAGACTCAATGCGGTGGGCAATGGAGGGTTAAGTGACCTGACCAGAGTCACAAGGAGCTGCCTGTGCCGGGAATCGAACTCAGTTCCTCAGTTCCCCAGGACCAAAGTCCACCACCCTAACCACTAGGCCACTCCTCCACACATAATTGGAAAACCCCAAATAACTGCTCAGATAGATGTCAACAACCCTGAAGCATTAATATACCTCTTCCTTTGTAGATGGCATGTGCTAGGAGGTCTAACCCCACATCTACTGGCATATAATTAAGCAACAAGAGCTCACAGGAGAATAAAATATGCATGATTTGTATACAGTCAGAAGTGCAGCTTTCTTTAGGCTTTAACGGAAAAAAGAATCTACCATGTGGTAGAAATTAGCTTTATAGCAAAGGTGCCTGTTCTCTATACTCAGCAGGATTAAACAGCCACACAGATGAGTGATGGATCTGAAGGAATTGGGACAGAACAGCTCTCTCAAGATATCAAAATCCTTTCCGCATGCAGAAGTCCCTTCATTTAATTTAATGCTCATAATAGAGGGGAGGGGATGTGACATGATTAGCCCAGAGGCTCTGTGTGGCCCAAAACAACAAGTACTGGTTTTTTGAGCTAACATTAGAAACCAAAATCCAATATCAAGGAAAGAGAAAATTAGTTTGCTTCCATCTCCAGTCACGGCTGCCCGAAAGAAAGCGGCAGACCTGTGTGAATATTCTTACTGCACTGGCATTGAATATCTGAGTTTAATGCTGGCAGAGGACAGCAAACGTGCTGCCGGCTGAATATCAGGCCTGTAATATATAGTGATGTGAGGAAGAAGAAAGAGAGGAAAAAGAGAGCCTGTAAGCAATAATAATGAGGATAGCTCAAGTAATACTGTGCTTAGCAGATTACACTGAAGTAGCAATATCCTTCCCCCTGCTAGTGGGTTACCGAGTCTCCGTGACCATATGGTAGGCTATCGATTATAGCAACAGTTCTCCTCTAACCCATAGTTCAGCCAGACACCAACCTAGAGGAATGCAGCTTCCTGGGTAAGTTATAGAATCCAGGACAGCTAACATGTTCTGTCCTCTGGTGGTACTCTCACATTAAGTCTGGCAGAGTGACGCAGGTCAGAGACTCTAGCAAAGCATGTTACCAGATTCTAACGCCAAGGGGAGGTTATAAGAATCCCTATTCTCTCCCCCTTGCTCCTGAGTGAAGCACAAAGTCCTATTAGGTTCAATCTTCCTCAAAGTACATGTCTGCACAACCCTTTGAAAAAAAAAAAAAAGGCAGCAAAGAGGATAACCATATAGGTTTCAGTACACTCCTGATGCTGTCCAGCACCTGTTGGCCCAGAATACATCTAGATTGATCCATGTAAATAAGCTTTCCAATAATAATTTTATAAACAATAGCAAACAGCAGTGTCTGAGGCATTCCAGAAGACCAGAATGTTTGTCACAGTGCTGCGTCCAGGGCCAAAAATCATCCCAGTAAGAATGAGCAAAGCAGAAAGTGTTCAAGTTCTTACGAGACTGCATCTCCCTCCCAACTATACAGTTGCTGGTTCTCTGATGGCAAAAACTCACATTTCTCCCTGGTGTTTTAATTTTAGTTATGCCAGATATATGAAGGTGAACTTGTTTTTTGCGCAGGCATGGGACTCAGAAGGAATAACCTTGGTAGTTTAGTGTTCTACTTCCATGAACAGCCTGCAAATTTTCTTCTTTACGAACAAAATTAAGCAGTGTGAAAATCACTACTCGTGGTTTAATCCTGTGTACTCTCTCAATCCGGAGGGGTCCTGAAAAGATTTTGATCTGCAGGCTTTGCACCAGAAGTTACAGCATCAACAGCAGACTCAGGGTGTCCCACAAAACACCAATTATTACCCCAATGCTGGGTTTTCAAGATCAACAACACTTTTTTCATTTGCATTGTTTGAATTGAACATCTGATGGTCCTGAGTCACGAGGCCATAATCTGTCTCCAGTTTATCTATTCTATGAGCCACCGAGTGGAATTCTTGGCTCAGATTCTCGATTCATTCATCCAAGCTTTCCAGTTTGTCCAGCACTTGTTGGAATTTATGATCCAATGATTCCTCAATCTGTTACTTCTGCAGTCCTGGCCAACTCTGCTGTCGGCGAGGATGGTCCCATGGGGTCTGCCATCTTTGCCTCACTAGCCTTGCTGCGCTCCTTTTCTTTGTGTGGTGGTTTTGAAGCCATTACCACACAACAGCTGCCAAACCGTAGCAAAAAATGACACAAAACTTCACTCGCCTGATTTTGTTTGTTACCTGAGAGTCTCAAAGGGTAGGCAAGGCGGTAAGGGGTCCAGGAGTTGAGACTTCTACTGTCCATAGCATCCGTCTTTTAATAAGTTTAAATCAGGACTTAAAACTTATTTTTTGAAGCTGCTTTTGGAGACCCATTTCTGGTTGTGATGGATAATTCCGGTTTCAGAAACTAGCCTCCTTAATTCTGTTTTATCTGGTAAATAACTGAACTGATTTTATTGTAAGCTGTAATTTTGTTTGACAGCACTTTCCCTACAGACATATATTAAACTGGAGTTTGGTCTTCGTGACTGTTGTGCTGTATAGCCATATAATCATTTCTTACACGGACTCCTGAAGCAGGCCTCTGTGCCTGAAACACGACTTGTGTCGAGTCCATTTTATCCTGAATAAAGCTTCCGATGTGAACTTTTTTAGTCCAAAAGGGGGGTGATGGCATTTCAGAAGGGATGAGTACAGGATGTTGGGGAGGCAATAAAAAAGAATGGCTGAGGATTTACAATCAAATGAATGCTATGAATAATTCTGCACAGTTGAATGCAGTTGGATATACAGTTCTGTACAGGATGTTTATAATTCCAATACAGTAGGAAAAATGGTATAAGCATGGTACAGGCCTGTGTTGGAGAAATTGTAGATATCAGGGGCAGCTTTTTTCATGTGGCGAGAATGCTTATGTAGTCAAGAATATTGAGACAAGATGCTCATGATGATTCAGGAGATGGGGAAGTTCTGATTGACTGGGATTATATAGTCTGTGAATTCAAGGAGGGTAACTGGAGAAAGCTGGGATAAAATTAATTAATAAACTATTACCTCCTCACTGCTAAATGTGTTTTAGTGAAATAATGGAAGCAGACTAGGTCACTGCCACAGAGAGATTACAGCTTATAGTTGACATTCAATAGCTAAATATGGGGCATCTGGGGGCTGTTTGAGCAATGGAAAAGTTGGAGATGTGAATTTGAAATGGAGAGGGTGTGACTGTTTGTTGGATCGAGGGATTATTGGGGAGAATAAGAAAATATTGAAAAACTGTCATTGTTACTTGAAATTGAGTTTTGGCACACTGAAGGAAAAACTGTGTGCTGATTGTTATATGTGTTGAAGTTTACATTAAACAAAACAAAAAACAACATACCTGAGTTTGGAGGGAGGAGGGGTATGAATGTGTGTTAATCTGATGGGAGGTGGCATGGGGGGGATGGGAGGAGAAAAGGAAATATGTTGGATGTTAATATAAGGTAAGAGGCCAAGTCAATTTGAGGTTTTTAATTGTGAAAACATTTGAAGTTTAAAAAAAAGGCTCATGATCAACCCTCAGGTATCTGGAGGAATTATGAATCTGATTAATCCTGCTGTCTACTGAAAACATCTGTTACAGGTAAGCAATTTAGCTTTTTCCACTGACAAGCAGAACTGAATCAGGCACACAAGTGGGCGACTCCCAAACACTGTGTTGATCCAAAATAAAATGTCTTGATGCTGGCCAAGTTGATTTCAAGAGAGCTGCAGTAGCAGCAGTGGCTTTCATTTGATGGGACTTGATTATAACTCATTAAGGAGATATCAGCCTAATCATACCAGAATAAATTAGCTAGGGTATGCTTTGCCAATGAAATACCAAGGTGCTCATTTTCAAAGCAGATGACACCTCAAAATACCTTAAGAAACATCTATCTGTTAAAAATGTCCAAATTCCAATTCTGGAAAGTCAGAAGTTGGGACATTTCACACTGCAGTTCATCAAAATAGCAAGGGGGTGTATTTTGGGCGTGTTGTAGGTGGAACTAGAGAGGGTCCAAAGGTAGGACGTCCAACAGCGATCTTCGAATGGGAAGAAACATTCATGTCTAAAAAGGAGGACCCTTAAATCTAGACCTGTGTCAGTCACATCCAGTTACAACAAAGTACTCAGTCTGAGCAGCTAACCACTGCAAGGATTAAGGCATGATCCCTCCTTAATCCCCAGTGGTTGCTGTCCCTCTTCCTCTCCCTTGAAAGTGAAATTGGAAAGGAAACCAGGCTCTGTCAGCTCAGGTATTGTGGCCATTCTGAACAAAGCACCAAGCAGGAACGAGGAGTAGTCTAGTGGTTAGTGAAGTGAACTGTAAACCAAGGGATGCAGGTTGAAATCCCACTGTAACTCAATTTATTTTCCTGGGACTCCCTCCATGAGCTGAAAAATACTTACTGTACCTAAAGTTATAAGACACCTGCAAGCCTAAAGGTTATTGAAGTGGTATAAATTCAGGTACAGCATTTTTTTTCTGTTCCCGGAGAGATCACAAAAAGAGTTACAGTGGGATTTGAAACTGTGTTCCTTGGTTTACAGTCCACTGCACTAACCACTAGGCTACGCCTCTGTTCTGCAAGGACACCTGTGTGGCCATTTTAATAAGAAAGCTGCCAGACAGACGTCCCTGTGCCTTGTTTTCCCATTTATAATTTAAATGTTTCAGTTTGTAAAATGCTCATTCAGGATGGACTCCAGTGTAAGGACATCCTTCGTGAATATTTTCAAACAGGAAATCTGGATGCCTTTCCGGTTTGAAAATTACTGCCAGATGGATGTTCTTTTTGGATGTTATGAGCAGGACATCCCAATTCTGACTTGAACGTTTTTTTTGAAAATGCCATCCAAGTCTCTTGTGGTTGAAGGATTGTAAAAGCTGCATAAAAGGAGAGAGTCCATCAGAAAGTTTAACACAGTAAGCAAGAGCTCAATTGCAGTCCAAAGTATGGAGAGTCTTCTATATATTTAATTCTCTTTATTGTTATTATTATTTTATGACATTGACAAATGATCATAAAAATTAGAAATCTCTGAAAATTATAAAAAAAAATTAACATAGATGAAATACACTTAAGAAAACTTTCAAATACATATTGTCCACATATGATCCAAGAATCAGGAAATCTTAAATATAGTACAAGTAAACTATAACTAATGAGTTATCTTAGAGCAGAAATGATAACTAGAGATACTATCAGACAGCTGCATTAATCTGGCTAACTACTACAGGGGGGCTTCTCATACTTTCTTTAGCAATTACAAATTCTTGAAGTTTCTTGGGATCTGTAAAGAGGAAATTATTAGTTTCATACGAAACGAAACACTTGCATGGGAACTTAATAAAGAAGGTTGCCCCTAGGGCTAGGATTCTCGGCTTAAGGGCCAAGAGTTCCTTCCTTCTCAACTGAGTATGCCTAGACAAGTCCGGAAAAATATTTATCTTCCCTCCCATAAAAACTTCATTCATATGACGGAAATATAAGCGCAGTACATTAATTTTGTCCATTTCAAAAGCGAAGGAAACTAGCAAAGTAGCACGTTCTGATTCCACAGATGTTTCTAAGAATTCAGTAAGGTTTAAAGATTCTCTAGGTAATTGTTCAGGTTCTCTCAATTTCCTTTTAATATAAAAAGTTTTTGTAAGCGGTGGATAATTCTCACTTGAAAGACCCAGAATTTCTGAGAAATATTTCTTCAGTAGTTCCAGAGGAGAGAGAAATGTTGATACTGGGAAATTCAAAAACTTAAGGTTATTTCTCTTGAGTTGATTCTCAAGAGATTCCATTCTTCTAGTAGAAACATTTTTCTCTTTAATCAAAGATGTTATAATTTCTCTCTCAATTTTCTCTAAATCATTTTTTTGTCCTTCTACTTTAGTGGACAATTGCTGAACATTATTTTTAAGTTCCATAGTCTCTCCTCGGAGAGACTCTGAAATTTTTTCCAAGGATGAGTTGACCCCCTGTATTGCCTCCCAGAGAGTGTCCAATGTGACTGTCTTTGGTCTTACCGGGCCGCAAGCTCCCCCGGGAGCACTTTCTCTGGTCTGGACAGGCGTCGACAACATCCTCGAGCCTCCAGCAGTTGTTCCACCAAGAGAGAAGTCAGTGAAGGAGCCCCCTCTGCTCGCATGGCTGACTAAACCCGGCTTGGGCGTCTCCATACTTGCGCTAACCACAGCACTGCTTCCGGGTTGCAGCAGGGTCAGGCCCTGCGAGGGAGAACTGAGAGTAACTCCCTCGATGCTGCTGTTCGCGGATAGTGGCGCGATAATCTCTGAGGTAGTCTCTAGGTTCTCAAATGCCCGGATTCCATAAACCTCCAAGGTAGGTTGGCGTAAGGTGGGGTTCCCAACCGGTCCCGAGGAGGCTGGGATACCGGTTTTCCCCTTTCTCTTCCCCATTCCTGGGGGTGCGCCGAACAACCCAAAACCGCACTTGGGGCTCAGGAGCTCTCTGGGCGTACGTCCACTCTATACCGTCATCTTGGATCCATGGAGAGTCTTCTAATGCTGGTGCTAATAAAGGTTAGGATAGTAGATAGTTGTACAGGTTCCCCAATGTGAAAAGATGCAACTGCCTTTGGCAGTTGAAGTGACTGCCACTAAAAAAGGTCCTCCCCATGTTAGGATCTTCAATGATGCACATTCTATAAGCTCTAATGACGGTTTCATGAAAGAAGAAAGGATTACGGTCTCCTAGATTTGATATGAAGGCGACCTCATAAATTTGTATATAATGGGACACTGGTAAGCTGATGCATGACCTATCAGATGAATATTATCATCATAGCTAGGAGCTTTGGTAAGGCCTGAGACTTTGGTTCAAGATCTATAAATGACAGAAAAGCTTACAGGCCTCTAACTATAATTTGAACCCTGGAAGATCCAGTAAAGCTCCTGAGCTGTTGGGACATACCATGCAGCAAAATAAGGAAGGGGCTAGGGTGCAAAAACCTCATAAACAGGATGGTGCGGTTTACCAATAGGGCAGAATCAGTTACACCCAGGAAGATATGGTCAGCTGAGCGATCTCGCAAGAAGATGACCAAGCTTTCCAATCAATGCTGGAAAAAAAACAAGCATGTACGGTAAATGGTACCATATATGGTCACTAAGGTGGTGACTACAATATATTATATCCAATAAGGTGTGTTACTGTCATTTTGTCTGTATCTTAAAAGGGCATATAAAAAAAGAGTGTATTTCCTATTTCTTTGGAGTGAGACAGTCACAGTCAGCACCTCTGTGCAAGCAGGGCTGCACTCTCATGAGAAACCAATCAATTGTATGTGAATTGGCAAATAATCCTATTGCTTTCTCATAAGTAGCCTTGAGTCTTTTATATCCATTAATTGGCTTTGGCTGGTAAATAAAACATTAGAGACTCAGACACAGAGATCACCTATGTATAGCTGTGGTACTGTATTCCCATAAACAAGTGATTGTACATGTTGCATGTATATTCTTTGGAGTCTCAGATATAGAGGTAATTTTGTGTACAAATGTTCTGTATTCCCAATGAGATATTACTGATCTGCTAATTGTACAAATACTTGATAAGAAATAAGGTATCTAAATAAACTCCTAACTGATGCAGCCTTGGGTGATTTATTTCTTCCTCGGTATTGGTGGGTAAACCACCATATTGGGAGGGATAAATATACCTTAAAAATTTCACAAAATATGATAAAGAGAACTGAAATGCACTCTTAATAGAAAGCATCTGTAGTACTATTCTGGTAGAGATTGTATGGGTATTGAATAGTGGTATTTGATGGGCAGTAAAAGGAACTGACCTTAGCAGAGCACCAGATGGAAAACCCCTTTTATCTGAAAGCATAAGATCTTTATTTATTAGGATTTATTTACTGCCCAATTCACTCAAGACGGTGTACAGTAAGAATAAATCAAGCATGATAAATAGACTATTACAGCAATGTCAACACAATACTACTACTACTAACATTTATATAGCGCTACCAGACGCACGCAGCGCTGAACATTTGACATAGAGTGACAGTCCCTGCTCAAAGGGCTGACAGCGCAGGGTATAAGCAAAGATGGAACATATAGATAGGTAAGAGAGTAAGAGGAGTTAGAAAATAAGGTGACCAATTTAAAGAAAGGTGCATATGAGGTCAGAGAGATGGTTAAATATTATCCCAGCTAGAGTAGGAGTTGATCAACATGTCCTGCTGCAGTATGTGCTGCCCATGTCACTCCTTGTGTGTGTGAGTGAGATTAACAAGTTAGTTACTTCTTCCATTAAAGGCCTGGTTGAAGAGCCAAGCTTTCACCTGCTTCCTGAAGTAAAGAGAAGTCTTGTGTTAAGCGGAGCCTTTCAGGCAGTGCATTCCAGAGTGTGAGGAAGATTTACTTACTGCCACTAAAATATCTTAAAGGTGGTAGTCCAAAGAAAGCAATTAAGCACTGCTCAACTTCCATGCATTCAGAGACAGAGACTTATGGTTGGAATGCATGAGGGTGCCCCCAGTTGTGCAATATTAAGATTAGGAATCTTTTAAGAAACCAGTTCTGTCAAGACCAGCACAGCATTAAGAGAATCAACCTAATGGGCCTTCTTTGGAATTTGTCAGAGTTTTGGCTATCATGGAGATGAGTGGATAAGGATAGGGAATGGCTAAGTCTATCGTGATGGCATCTTATGCAAAATGAGTTGTAAACAGGCATATGGAAGATAAAGTGAACCTTTACATTTTGATTGCTGGTAATCAAACCAATTTTAGAAGTGCCTCAGCTATGAAATATGCATTGTAGAGTTTGAGGATCCAGTGACCACTTGTTGAGGTTAGAAATAGTTTGCTGAATCTGACTGCTTATTGATTTTGCTGCCCCAGGATGTATGTAGGAAATCAAGAGTATTCTTGTATGTAGTTTAGTATTTTAAGAACACAAGAATAGCTACATTGGGTCAGACTAATGGTACGTGTAACCCAGTATACTGCTTCCAAATTACCAATTCAAGTCATAAGTACCTGACAGAATTCCAAATAGTAGCAAGATTCATGCTGCTGATCCCAGGTACAAACAGTGGCTTCCCCATGTCTATCTCAATAGCAGACTATGGACTTTTCCTCCAGGAACTTATCCAAACCTTTTTTAAACTCAGATACACTAACTGCTTACACCACATCCTCTGGCAACTAATTAAAAAAACTCCACAATATTTCCACTGACTTTCTTGTTAGTATTTTGTGCCATAAATTAAGCTACAATTTCATGCTGATACTAGGAAAATTGAAGTGTTTTTGGTTAACTTCTATGCATCAATGCATGAGGCAAAACAAAGTATCTACCAACCAAGCTCAAACTCATTTGGGAGAGAGGGGGGTGTTATAAGTTGCACAACGTTTCTAAGGTATAAATTGAAGTCCTTAGACAAGCTGGTGTCTGTAATCCGTCATTGCAACATGGTTTGAAATGGATTGATGTGTCTTGGATCATAAAGGATGAGCATTTTGATTTCACTGAAACTTGAGGTCTGTAAAGGCCTTCTCATTTGGAGGCATGCAAGGTGGGACCACATGCACTGTAAAAGTCACATAGCCTAGCACATCTAAGTAGATTCTGACCATGGCCCAAAGGGATCACTGGACCATCTGAACAGATCAAACATTCCTTTGTACCTGTCTTATGGAAGAAAAGCTTTCACCTGATGTAGTCCTATGAAAGAAATGTCATTGTAGGCAGAAGGGTTGGTTTGTTAACATTTATAATGAAGCCAAAGTTTTCTCCCTTCAAGAGATAGACAGATCCAGCAATGGAGATGCTATAAGCCAACTGTTAAGGTATGAAAAAAAATGGGAGGCCTTGCAAGTGTAAGTGGGTTATCGTAACTACAAGACACTTGGTATACCCTCCAGGAGATGATGAAAGTCCAAATGGGAGGACTTTGCATTGATAGGACCTGCATTGGGAGGACATCTTGCACTTTAGTGTGGCACTATGATTATACAGTCTTCCATGTTGAAAAGATAGCACTCTACAATTGCTTTTGAATCATATGGTTAGAAAGTTCTTTGTACTCAGACCTGTATGACAACACTGAAGACATCTGTACTTTTAGTCAAGAAGTCTGAATCAAGACTGATGTCTTCTCAGAAGAATTATGACATTGTCCTTTCATGCACAACTTTTGAAGCCACTGCATGTGGCAACAGAAGCAATATTGAAGAATTCTGACCTGCTGGACTGCACAGGGTCATCTAATCTCTGTGTGGACAATTTTTTTTTCTT
Organism: Microcaecilia unicolor; assembly: GCF_901765095.1. Lineage (NCBI taxonomy): Eukaryota > Metazoa > Chordata > Amphibia > Gymnophiona > Siphonopidae > Microcaecilia > Microcaecilia unicolor. The sequence goes on along the minus strand of NC_044035.1, from coordinate 39,895,690 downwards.
CACTCTTAAAAGCTTCTCCTTTGCCTTGTAGTTGTTATGGAGCTGGTTGAGATAGTTTTTTTTAGGCTTGAATGGACCTGCATCTAAATCCATAACACTTCTGGTGATGCAATAACGCAAACAAATAATTGTTTTTATGTGATTTTATGTATGTATTTTTGTTCATAGCCCTGGATAAGGGCAGGTTTTAAGTAATAAAGTCAATTCAATTAGGTTTCATTCCGTTCAGGTTGGGCAGCTTCAGAAGTTTGGCTTTGCCTGTACCAGGGACACGTCATCAAAAACAGAAAATAACTTTCTGCAAGAAAAACATAAGGTAAAAAAAAAAAAAACAGACCAAAGAATGATGACTCTTTAATAGGAAAGCTGAGGTGCCCATTTGGCAAAGCAGAAAAAATAAAACTGAGGAGACTTCTGTACTTGGGAAGGGCTGTGCACACTCAGAACTTTGCACTAGTTCTGAGCTCTGTGAGAGCTGTTCCATCACTATACTATCAAATGTCTTATGTATGTGCTTGATTCAATCCTGTTTTTCAGTAGAGAATAATATGCTCCACATGGTACTTACAGTATCCACCTGCCGTAATACTGTTCCCTCTCCAAAAAAGAGTGGTTTCCGTGCATCTACTAGGATAAGATCAAAATAGGACTGCCAAGGCCGATGTGTACTTCCTGGCTACAAGGTAAAAAAAAAAAAAAAAAAAAAAAACAAGAAACAGATCAGCAGCTGCAGGTATTTGGTACATAAGCCATTTATAAGGTGTTATCTTGTGCTACTACATTTCTCAAGTGTGTCTCCCATTACCATGCCAAAGTACTCTGAGGCCCCAATGACCAAAATAAACGCGGGTGCTAGAGGCCAATAGCACTGTACTAGAGCCCGCATTTACCTGCATAGAATGTTCAGAGGAGTCTAGCATGGGAAACGACGAGCGTGCCAGGCACTAGTGCAGATAGCATTCAAAACTAGTCAAGCTCATGTTAATGAGGCTATTTTGTATTCCTCCCCAATGCTCAGAAAAGAGCGCCCAAAACAAAACTGCCTTGCTGTTGCAAAAAATAACGCCAGGTCAAAGCAGGTGTTAGGGTGTTGGAAGAGAGGATTTCCCATGATTCTCATGCTTCTCTCATGATCTGCCAGTTTTGATTGCTTTTGGAAGCAGAAGGAAGCCCTTAAGTGCTAGTCGTGAAAAACAGCAGCCCCATGCAAAAGCACATGTTGGCATCTGTTTCCTGCATCTAAATTTAAAAAGCGCAGGTGTCTATTTACTGCGTCTAAATATAAGCAAATAAATAAATAACGCTTATATTTAGGCTGCAGAACACAGACGCCAAAGTGTGCTTCACGTTCGGCTTCTATCAGGTGCCAAACACAATCCTCCTGATGAATTTCCTGATGCTCAACACATGCCTATATTTGATCTCATTAGCGTTCAGCATTAGGGCACTGTCGTTCTGTGCTGTTCTGGTGGTATTTTTACGGCGCTATTCAGAATAGCGCCAGAGTTTTGAGCATCGGGGCCTGAATGCAGGCACCAAAGTATTAAGGGGATCCGAGTAACAGTTTTTCTTTCTAAAGGAAGGATAAATGAATATTCCTTGGCAAATATATATTTGTTTTGTTTAGTAGTAGAAACAAACTTTTTTTTTTCCTGAAAGGTAAAGTAGATAATCAGGATTTGCCCAATGAAAAGGTAGTTTTGGATTAGCTCTGCTAGCAAAGATAGGTGTAAGACAGAGGAATGCAATAGTGATGTTGGCTATACTCTTCTTAATGGCTTGAAAGAGTATGTCCTGTATTCAGGGGCAGCCCAAAGATATTTGACACCCTAGGCATATCTTGAGCCACCTGAAGGGAGGGGTGCATGGCTGAAGGCCCTATATCTCCTCACCTGGGACGTCTCAAAGCCCTAACCCTCCCACTCAAGGGGGCTGCAGTCATCCCCTCCCCTTCCCTCCCCTTCCCTCCCCTTCCCTCACCTCTCAAACCCTCCAATAGTCCATGATCTCCCCTTCCCCTGCCTACTTCATCCCCCAGAGTTCTGTATTTTCCCTTCCTTTCCCCTCTCTCCTCCCCTATGTGGTCATGTCTCATCACCCCCTCCCCCAAGGTGGCCAGCATCTCCTCTTCCCCTCCCTTCTCCCCTGTGCTCCCCTCGCAGGTCACCGACATCTTCCTCCTCTTTACTTCCCCAAATCCTACTATGCCTGTTGCTGCACCCACCACCTTTGTCCGGATTGGAAGCATGGAGCCTTCCAGCACAGTCCCACGCTGAAGCCCTGTCATGTCCTGCCCATCCCCTCCAATGTTGACTTCCTGTCAGGGAAAGAGGAGTCACAACATGGCAGCACTGGAGTGTGGGCCTGTGCTTAATGACCCTGCACCATACTGACGTGCTGCTCTCCTGCTTTGTGGGAGCCATGTCACTACCTCTAAAATTCTACTGCCTTGGAAATTCACCAGACGACAAAGGATATTGCACAAGACAAAGAAAATATTCACCAAGTTCATCAACCAAGTGCATTAAAAAAAATAAAAGATCCAATGCACCAAATAATGTACAAAGAAGCAAGAATACTCCACAGACCCTCTAGGGTCACAGGAGAAAACTGATCCCAAAGAATAACTGTCTCAGAACTATTAGACTGCCATATTAAAATTACTAATTGAGTCAAAGTCTAAACTCATAGGCAATATTTGATCAGAACATCCTACTGGCTCAAGCAGAAGACAACACAGGCTTGACATTTTATTCACCACTACAATTGATAGTCAAGTTTATTTGATCATTCGATGTAGTAGACATCAACAGATGATATCCATTGAAGCAAACAGCTATTGGAAGGGGAGTGGTTTGTCTCGTCTACGTATTGAGACTCTGGAGGTCAGCCTGACTCTGGGATCCTGTGTATTTACTGTGAGGATTTCTGAGAATGCTACCCTAGTACACATTGACCAAAACAGCTGGTTCCTCCCCAGCACTCTCTAAAATTCTATCTAGGAAATGAGAGAGGTCCAATACCTTCGCAACAAGCAGGCATGTTATTAGCTACCAAGCAGTCCTCACAGCTACCAGTCATTCAACTGTTGTCTAAACATACAGAAAACCTATGCCTGTTGATATTAGGGTTATAATCATAGCCTCTGTTCTTGGAAGCTTGATATAACTGTACCACCATTCTCTGCCTATTGATTGTATTTTTCCCTCTTTGGCTAAATGTTAACATTCAAGTCCTTTACTCATTTCATCTACCCAATACCCTCTTCTTCCCTACCACTTATATTCTGCATCTGTATCAAACATGTTTAAAATTCTGTCATAGTTTTGGTTGTCACTATCTCTGCTGGTAGACTATTTCTGACATGTACCACTATCTCAGTAAAATAGTTATTTTCTAATGTTTCTTCTGAACCCTTTTCCCTGCAGCTTCATATCATAAGCCCTTATTCCCTGACTAATAATTTTTTAATGGAAAGTTTTATCTTTCTGTAATTTATTGAAGCCTGTCAAATATTTGAAAGTTTCCATCATTTTCCCATTAACATTTTTTTAACTTCAGTAAGTACACGTGGGGGGGGGGGGGGGGGGGATTTTCGATATGACATCTAAGTCTGACTTTGGACGTTTTGCTCAAAATGTCCAGAATCCAGGTGGAGAATATAGCCATTTTTGAAACAGCAAAAAGTCTATTCCCCCCCCCCCCCCCCCAATAATGGCTATTTGCTACACATTTTTGTGCTCTCTGTGCTTATCGTTTTGGTCCATTTTCGGGGAAAAAATGTCCAAGTGAAAAACGCACAAAATCAAGCCACTGGGATGTAGGCGGAGCCAGCATTTAATAGACTAGCCACAGACATCCCAACAGAGCAGTGGGGCAGCCTGGGGGGCACTGCAGTGGACTTCACATAAAAGATCCCAGGTACACATCTCACCCTTACCCCCCCCTTATATTGAATGGTGAGCCCTTTAAAAAACAACAAAAACTTACTGTACCCAACTAAACATCACTACAATAGCCCTTATGTCTGCAAGTGTCACCTATAAATGGGTGCAGTAGGTTTTCGGTGAGTTTTGGGGGCCGACACATTCCACCACAAGTGTAACAGAGTGCATAATGGGTCTGAGTTCCCTTCTCCACAGTGTACTGCACTGACAACTAGGCGCCTCCAGGGACCTGCTTGTTGCTCTAACAGGACTGGCCATAACATCTGAGGCTATCATACAGGCTGGTATGTACTGTTTCTTTCACATCCTTGAGGGTGGGAGGGGGTCAGTGACCACTAGGGGAATATGGGGGTCATTCCTTTATTCCTCCAGTGGTCATTTGGTAATTTAGGGCACGTTTGTAGCTTAGTCATTATTAAAACAGGTTTAGCTCAAAAGGTCTTAGTTTTAGATTGAAAGGGGTTTTTTTTTTTTTTTAATTCCATTATAGCAGAAAAACGTCCATGTGTAAGAAAAGCCCTAATCCCACCCTCAACACATCCGCTTGTGATTTGGATGAGTTACAGACGAACTGCATAGATAAACGTCTGTAAAATAGGTTTTGAAAACAACAATTTGAACATTTTGGCAAGCAAAACGACTGAATGCTGCTTTATGTCACTTTTTAGATGTTTTTCTCTTTCAAAAATGAGCCCCTGAATGTCTTAAGCCATTTTCTGTAGTGTTGTGCTATAAAGCCTTGTATCATTTTAGCAACATTGCTGATAAAGCTGAACGTCATTTCAGTAGCTTACAACTGCAGAAAATGAGCATACTGTAAACTTTTCCTGTTCCTTTACTATATGACTTGTGCTACCTGGAGTTTGAGAAGATCGCTCCTGGATCTTTTTCTTAAGAGTTTCTAGTTCTTGTAGTTAATGTATCCTAAATGCACAATTTTTCACTTTTTACGACTAAACTTTATTCTTCTAGTTTTTTTTCCCAAATTTCCTTTCACTGATTTTCATCCTTTTCATCATCTACTATTAGAGAATTTGTATTATCTGCAAACAAGCCTAATTTTCCCTCAAGTTCCTCAACAATGTTGCTAATGAATATATTGAAAAGAGACAGTTTGTTTGCTATTACTACTCTGCCCTACTGCTTAACCAGTTCTTCATCCAATTTACAACTCTCTAGCTTACTCCTGGTTTATTTACTAGTCTTATATAAGGAACAGTACTAAGATTTACTGAAGGCCAGATAGACAATATGTATTGCACTTGCATGTATCACCACTTTTAATAACAGTTTTTCCTTTCTGAACTCATGTTTGGTATTCTATAATCTAATTACTTCAAGATACTGCACTATCATTTCCTTTAGCATAGTTTTGCCCATTACTAATTTAAACTAACAAATTTTCTTCATCCTTGTCCCTATTTTTGCGTAGTGGGATAATATCCAGTCCCTCACAACATCCTTTCTTTTCAACGACAATCTGCATTCAAGCAGAACAGACCTGCGAGAATTATGGCCAGCACATTCTTAAACTCTTATTGTACCACACCAAAATAGTGCATGTTGGCAATAGGGGGAGGCAATAAGTCATGATACAGACATTTAGACACCTCAGGGCCGATGTAGCAAAGTGTGTAATGATTTGCACAGGGCTAGTACAGGGCGAGGGATCTAGCAGCTTGAAAAATGGTCCAGAATTAAGCATCTAAGATTTAATGCTGAAAAATGCAAGGTCATGCATTTAGGCTACAAAACCCAGAGTTCAGGGTGTGAAGTACTTCTGTGCAAGAAAGAAAAGCGAGACTCAGGGGTGATCATATGTGATGATCTTAAGGTGGCCAAACAGGTAAAAAAGGCAATGGCAAAAGCCAGATGAATGCTTGGATACATAGGGTGAGGAATGGCCAGCAGGAAAAAGGAGGTAATAGTGCCTCTGTATAAGTGTCTGGTGAGAACACATTTCAAGTACTGTGTACAATTCTGGATACTGCACCTTCAAAAAGATACAATTGGGATGGACTTGGTCCAGAGGGCGGCTACTAAAATGGTCACTGTTTTTTGTAATAAAGCCTAAGGGAAGAGACCGAACCCTAAACTGACTGACTGGGGTCCCATGGGATCCCAACATATTTTCATGTTGGGCTAATTTTGTGTTATAGCAAATAATCAGGTGGCATTTTAGCAATTTGTTGCCTAGTTATCACTCAGTGCAGCATTGTTATTAGAACACATTTTGATGCAGAAACATTTTAATTATTATTTTATTTCTGTTGGGGTCCTCAAATATCCCATATCGTTATTTGAATTAAAAGGCATTCTACCTGTGCTGCTAGTCAGTTATTGTGTAGTCTTCAAGAGCAATATGGTAAAAAGAGTTAGGTTTAATGCTGCAGATGCTCTAAAATGCATTTTGGAGGAAAGCAAAGAGAACAGTCACAGTGAGACAGTCAGACACTTTGTTTCAGTTGTTTGTTATGACTTGAATATCAGCTTTACAGTGACTAATAAAATAATAAACTGAGTACATTAAGATTGCCTTATCTTTGTCAAATACTTTTGCAAGCACTGAATGCAGGGTCTCTAGGGACCCCACTTGGTCACTTCTGTGTGCAAAACATGTTAGTCAGAGGAGTATTAAAGAACTCCATATCTATACTTTTGAAGAAAGGCAGGAAATAGAAGAAATGACAGACATTTAAATACCTCCATGTATAAATGCACAGGAGGGGAGTTTCTTTCAATTAAAAGGAAGCTCTAGAATGAGGGGGCATAGGATAAAGATGAGAGGGAACAGACTCACGAGTAACCTAAAAACATTCTTCTTGATAGAAAGGGTGGTGAATTTGTGGAATGGCTTCTCAGTGGAGGAGACCAAGACTGTATCTGAATTAAAGAAAGCTTAGGGCAAGCATATAGGATCTCTAAGGGAGAGGAAGGGATAATAGATGGTATGGATGGGCAGACTAGATAGAAACAAAGACCATATGGTCTTTTTCTATGTGTGCTTGGCTTTAGTGCACCCTATTTGCTCCTCTGCCTCTCCGAGTAGCAGTCATTTATCGACCCCCTGATAAGTCCCTTTCTTCCTTTCTCACTGACTTTGATGCCTGGCTTTCCTTCTTTCTTGAACCTTCATCTCCTTCCCTCATTCTTGGGGATTTTAACATTCATGCTAATGATCCCTCTGACTCTTATGCTTCTCAGTTTCTTGCTTTAACATCCTCTTTCAATCTTCAACTGTGTCCCACTGCCCCCACTCACCAGAATGGCCACTGTCTTGATCTTATCCTCTTCTCAAACTGCTCACTCTCCGGTTTCTGTGCCTCAACTCTTCCCCTCTCTGACCATCATCTGATAACTTTCACACTTAAACACCCACCTCCCCAGTCCCGACCAATCTTAACCAATACACTTAGGAATCTTCAGGCTATTGACCCTTCTACTCTGTCCTCCAATGTTTCAAATCTCTTCTCTACCACTATGTTATCCAAGTCCGTCAATGAGGCTGTCTCTTCCTATAATACTATTCTCTCCTCTGCTCTGGATACTCTCGCTCCTCCCATTCCCCATTCTGTAAAACGTACCAAACCCCAGCCTTGGCTGATCTCTAGAATCCGCTACCTCCCTACCTCTGTCGAACGCCTTTGGCTGAAATCCCGTGCCCATGCTGACTTCATACATTTCAAATTCTTGCTGACCTCCTTCCAGTCTGCTCTTTTACTTGCTAAACAGGACTATTACATCCAGTTGACATTCTTGGCTCAAACCCTCGACGTCTCTTTGCCACACTGAACTCTCTCCTCAAGGTGCCTTCACCTCCAACCTCCCCCTTCACTTCCTCCCAGACTCTGGCTGAGTACTTTCATGATAAGGTTCACAAGATTAAACTTGAATTCTCAACCAGTCACCTCCACCTCTCCTTCCTTTAGTCCATTCTCTCAACCCTCCAACCCCTGCCTCCTTTTCTTCCTTTTCTGAAATCACTGAAGAGAAAACTACACATCTTATTTCCTCCTTGAAACTAACTACCTGCTCCTCTGATCCTATTCCCACCCATCTACTTAACACTATCTCTCCTACTGTCATCCCTTTTATCTGTCATATCCTCAATCTTTCACTTTCCACTGCGACTGTTCCTGATACCTTCAAACATGCCGTAGTCACACCACTCCTTAAAAAAACCTTCATTGGACCCTACTTGTCCTTCCAACTATCGCCCCATCTCCCTCCTCCCTTTCCTATCCAAGATACTTGAACGTGGTGTTCACCGCCGTTGCCTTGACTTTCTTTCATCTCAAGCTATTTTTGATCCACTTCAATCTGGCTTTCACCCCCTTCATTCAACTGAAACAGCGCTTGCAAAAGTCTCCAATAATCTGTTCCTGGCCAGATCCAAAGGTCTCTATTCTATCCTCATCCTTCTCGATCTATCTGCTGCTTTTGACACTGTTGATCACAGCGCTTGCTAAAGTCTCCAATAATCTGTTCCTGGCCAGATCCAAAGGTCTCTATTCTATCCTCATCCTTCTCGATCTATCTGCTGCTTTTGACACTGTTGATCACAGCCTACTCCTTGATACACTGTCCTCACTTGGATTTCAGGGCTCTGTTCTCTCCTGGTTTTCTTCTTATCTCTCCCAGCGTACCTTTAGTGTATACTCTAGTGGATCCTCCTCTACTTCTATCCCACTGTCAGTTGGTGTACCTCAGGGTTCTGTCCTGGGACCTCTTCTTTTCTCCATCTATACTTCTTCCCTTGGTACTTTGATCTCATCCCATGGTTTTCAGTATCATCTTTACGCTGATGACTCCCAGATCTACCTCTCCATACCAGAAATCTCAGCCGAAATCCAGACCAAAGTATCAGCCTGCCTGTCTGACATTGCTGCCTGGATGTCTCAGTGCCATCTGAAACTAAACATGACCAAGACTGAGCTTCTTATCTTTCCCCCTAAACCAACCTCTCCTCCTCCCCCATTCTCTATTTCTGTGGATAACACTCTTATCCTTCCTGTCTCATCAGCTCATAACCTTGGGGTCATCTTCGACTCCTCCCTCTCCTTCTCTGCACATATTCAGCAGACTGCTAAAGCCTGTCGTTTCTTTCTCTATAATATCACCAAAATTCGCCCTTTCCTTTCTGAGCACACTACCAGAACCCTCATCCTCACTCTTATCACCTCTCGCTTAGACTATTGCAACTTGCTTCTCACAGGTTTCCCACTTAGCCATCTCTCTCCTCTTCAATCTGTTCAAAATTCTGCTGCACGACTAATATTCCGCCAGTGTCGTTATGCTCATATTAGCCCTCTCCTCAAGTCACTTCACTGGCTTCCTATCCGTTTCCGCATACAGTTCAAACTCCTCTTATTGACTTATAAGTGCATTCACTCTGCAGCTCCTCAGTACCTCTCCACTCTCATCTCTCCCTACATTCCTCCCCGGGAACTCCGTTCACTGGGTAAATCTCTCTTATCTGCACCCTTCTCCTCCACCGCTAACTGCAGATTCCGTTCCTTTTAACTTGCTGCACCATATGCCTGGAATAGACTTCCTGAGCCGGTACGTCAAGCTCCATTTCTGGCCGTCTTCAATCTAAGCTATTAATTTGGTTTTTCACCCATTGCCTTTGTGGTACAACTGATTGACTATCTTTCAGATTCTTTGCCTCTAATATACTAGAAAAAGTTATTCTTCGTTTTACCTATGGCAAACTTCTCAAATTCTCTCTTAGCCTGCCTTTTTATAGTTTTATATTTAACATTAAGTGCTTATCTTCTTTCTATTTTCATCATCTGGTCTCGTTTTTTTTTTTATTCTTTATGAGACACTTGCTTTTAATAGCCTCTATTACTGCATCATTTAATCATGCTAAGAGTCATTTGGTCATGACTTATTGTAATACTAGTAAAAAAGGCCCGTTTCTGACACATATGAAACGGGCGCTAGCAAGGTTTTCCTCATAATGTGTATGTTTTGGAGAGTGTATGTGAGAGTGACTGTGTGTGATAGAGAGAGTGAAAGTGTGAGTGTGTGTGTGTGTGTGAGAGAGAGAGTGAGTCTGGGTGTGAGCGTGTGTGTGTGTGTGAGAGAGAGAGTGAGTCTGGGTGTGAGCATGTCTGTGAGAGAGTGTGTGTGTGAGAATGAGAGTGTGTGCAATTGCGTATGGAGACACAGAGGCTCATTTTCAAAGCACTTAGCCTCCCAAAGTTCCATAGAAACCTATGGAACTTAGCCTCCCAAAGTGCTTTGAAAATATGCCTCACAGTGTGATAGAGAGAGAGAGAGTGTGTTTCACACAGATACAGTGTGTGCGTGAATGAGAGTGTGTGTGAGGCACAGATTGTCTGTGAGACTGAGTGTATGAGACCAAGCGAGTATGTAAGTGACTGTGTGACACAGAGAGTGAATGTGATACAATGTGAGACATAGAGTGTATGAGAGTGAGAGACAGAAACACATTGTCTGTGAGAGAGAGAGAGTGTATGTGTGTGTGACAGAGATACCTCCCTCCCTCCCTCTCTCTCTATGGTGTCAGGCCCCCCTCTTTCTCTGGTGTCTGAGATTGCTGCCACTGCACCTAAGCAATTGGTGTGCTGGAGGAGAGGAAGAGAGAGAGAGAGAGTGTGTGTGGGGTGGGGGGGATGTGTTGGAGGGGTTCAGCTTGGAAGAAGAGGGGTGTGGGGGATTCTGGATGCGCTGCCAGATGAAAGTAAGTGAGTATGTGTGTGTGTGTGGGGGGGGGGGTTCAGGAAGCAATGGCAGATGACAGAGTGAGGGAGTGTGTGTGTGTGGGGGTGGGGCAGGGGGTACAGGAAGCGCTGCCAGATGAGAGAGTGAGTGTGTGTGTATGGGGTTTCATGAAGCGCTCCCATCCTTGAACCCCCTCCCCACCTCAGTCCCCTTCTCTCATTCAAGAACCCCCTCCCCAGTCTCTCCCATCCAAAAACCCCAGTCCCCTCCCCACCCGTCCCCTTCTCCAATCCGAGAACCCCCTCCCCAGTCTCTCCCATCCAAAAACCCCAGTGCCCTTCCCACCCGTCCCCTTCAAGCATCCAAGAACCCCCTCCCCCATCCTTGAACCCCCTCCCCACCTCAGTCTCCTTCTCCCATTCAAGAACCCCCTCCCCAGTCTCTCCCATCCAAAAACCCCAGTCCCCTCCCCACTCGTCCTCTTCAAGTATCCAAGAACCCCCTCCCCACCTCAGTCCCCTTCTCCCATTCAAGAATCCCAGTCCTCTCCCCATCCGTCCCCTTCTCCCATCCAAGAACCCCCTCCCCAGTCTCTCCCATCCAAGAACCCCAGTCCCCTCCCCACCCGTCCCCTTCAACTATCCAAGAACCCCCTCCCCACCCCCTTCTGCTTCTCCCATCCATGAACCCCTCCCACCTCAGTCTCCTTCCCATTTGAGAACCCCCTCCCCCCCACCTGAGAGCCCCACACCCTTCTCCCATCTGAGTCCCTCCCCACCTACCAGCTCCATTCTCCTGCCGCCCAGGCCCACCACCCTCACTGCCTTAAAAAAAAAAACCAATTTGAAGCACTGGAGTAACAGGCAGCAGCGCCTCGCGTCTGCCCTTCTACTAAAAATCTCTTCCATGACGTCATTGGGCCTTCCCACATTGAGTCCCACCCGCCCTCGCGGTAATTGGAAGTTACCTGAGAGGAGGGCGGGACTCAATGTGGGAAGGCCCAATGACGTCGTCGAAGAGATTTTTAGTAGAAGGGCAGACGCGAGGCGCTGCTGCCTGTTACTCCAGCGCTTCAAATTGGGTTTTAAAGGCAGGACAGCGCCGGGAGCGGACTCGGAGCACCCCCCCCACCCGCTGACATCTGGGGCGGAGCGCCCCCACCACGTCGCCGTCGCTGAACTTGGGAGGGAGGGAGAGTGGTGCGCGGACGGTCGGGGCGGGGTTACCTGAGGAGCGCGCGGCGCGGTTGGTAGCCAGCGTTTCCTTGGCAGGGGGAGGAGTAGGGAAACACGCGGAGCGTGTTTCCCTACTCCTCCCCCTTCCTTGATGCGGTCCCTGCTTTCATTTTTCTGTTGGTTTTCCGCCCTCGACGTCATGACGTTTGACGCGAGGGCGGGGCAGCAAGTCGTTCAGTGGCTTCACCACCACGAACTTACGAACCGTTCTGGGAGTCTGAGTGACTTCAGAACGTTGTCCTCAGAACGTTGAGGGTGCCTTTTATTATATTAGATGTAGAATACAGTTTATCTAGGATTCAAAAACAATGTTTACCATGTCTTGTGTAAACTTTTAATCCTTATAACTGCCCCACTTGTTATAGGTCATTCAGTTTCATATCAACAAGATGGTTTTTAAATATACCTGAAAACCAATAACAATTAAAAATAAATAAAAACATCACACGCACCTTTGGTCCATGCGGGAAGTCAAACAAGTAAGTCATAATTTTCTGGAAAAAGAAATTATATTATACATTACAAAACATGTATTGAACAGACAGCAAAGTTTCCTATCTCTAAGAGAAGTTCTCCATAAACAGCAGGATAAATCACAAGTGTATGATGTTATCCAACAGTATTGGAGGGTGTAGCTCGCTCAGAAACTAGAAGGGGTGGGCTGAGAAAGGATTAAAGTGTGTAGGGAAAATCAATATAAAATGTTATATCATTGGGACTACACACCTACTAAGTTAAAAATAAAAAAGATTTTTGAACAGATAATTAAGCCTACTGGAGGAAATGTGGGAAGGTGGGGACATTTAGGTATATATCTGGTGAAACTGGCCAAAAATCCACCTGGGTAAATGTGTCTGAATGGAAACCTCTAGAAGGATAAGTGAATTTAAAATGAATATACATGAAAAGAACAAAATAGATGGGTAAAAAGACTAACTTATAAGACAACAGCAGGGTAACCAGTTAACCCTCCCCCAGTTAAAAATAATGTAGCTCTCATTTGTGAATCTCACAAAGTTGCATGAAATATTTAACACTTACATCAGTATATTTATAGTCACTGTTGGTTGCAAGAAACACCTTCCCAACTTCATTCATACGACTCAACAGCAAAGGCAGCTTTGCCTAAAATTAAATAAATGTAAATTTCACAGTCTGACCACAACATAATGCTAAAACAGAAATGCAAAACAAATTAGTGAACATTTTTCCTTCCAATGTTCTGGAGACCACACCTATGGAAAGATATAAACAGGATGGAGTCGGTCCAGAGGGCGGCTACAAAACTGGTAAGAGATCTTGAACACAAAACATATAGGGACAGGCTTATGAACCTCAACATGTATACGCTGGAAGAGAGGAGGGCAAGAGGAGATATGATAGAGACGTTTAAATATCTCAAGGGCATTAATGTACAGGAAGTGAGCCTTTTTCAAGTGAAGGAAAACTCTGGAATAAGGGGCCATACGATAAAGTTGAGAGGGAATAGGCTTAAGTATTATTTCATGGAAAGTGTGGTGGAAGCGTGGAATGGCTTCCCAGTGGAAGCTGTGGAGTCAAGGACTGTGTTAGAATTTAAGAAAGCATGGGATAAGCAAGTTGGACCCCTTAGGAACAGGAAGAGTTAGGGGTTACAGAGGATGGGCAGACTGCATGGGCCATTTAGCCTTTATCTGCCGTCATGTTTCTATTAAAATATAAAAGGTAAAACAGGAGTCAGACTTACATCTTTAACCACATATTTCTCCAGGTTTTCTACTGTTTTTTCCTTTAGAGATCCCTGACATTCAAAATAAAATGAAGTTAGACACTTCTACAATGAGAAAGATGACCTCATATCATCTCCACTTTTACATATCTTTCCTGAAAACATTATTTAGTGCAACAAAAATAAACAAAATCATAGAATCATAGGATATGTAACATTTGGGTAAAATAAAATGCAGTGTTAGATGCAAGAAGCCATGGAACAGGATCTTCACAACTATTTGTTTAAAAGTGAGCTTTCAAAGCACCACAGACATTTTTGTCAGGCTACAATTTTCTAAGCAAGAGCTCCATAAAGAAACACAGACCTTCAAACTGGAATATCCTGGTATGATGCCTCCATCTGCCAACTGTGTACAAGTCACTTAATCTATCTATGCTCAACTTTGGGGTAAGAAACTAATGACCATTTAAATTATTCTGAATATTTTTAACACTATACAAATAATATAGACATTATGGCATAACTCATTCAAAGGTTTAAAAAAAGAAAAGTGTCCAATATAGACACTAAAATAGATATAGAAATGAAGACACAAAAGGAAAACAAAACTATTGGTTTATGTGGGACAAACAAACATTGCCATATAGAAAAAAATAGCTGTACAATCAGGAGTAGTTAAAACACTATTCCCTGGATTCTATATATCGTGTCCAAATTTCTGCACCCAACTGTGTGTGCGCGCATCGGACATATGTGTGCAAATAAATTGACTAATAAACTAAGAAACATCAATAGCTACGCGCTATTCTATAAAGCTCGGCACCTAACTTCAATTACGAGTAGGTGAAAAGGGGGCGTGGCCAAGGATGTGTTAAAGTGCACCTAAGTTGGGCACCAGCATTTACACTTGCTTTTACCAGGCACACGTACAGTGCCCAAACGTTAGGTGCCGGATCCACATTAAACACTATTCTATAAAAGATGCACTCTCATTATAGAATAGTGCTTAGCTCTCAATTTTTTCTACAACCAATTTCCTGCCCCATTTACTGAATTCCTTCCACTATTTTCCCACTCATGGCAGGCTCAATGCGGCTTACATATTGTATACAGGTACTTATTTGTACCTGGGGCAATGGAGGGTTATGTGACTATGCAAATACAGCTCATGAAAAATTGCCAAAAGATAAAGCATCTGTAGCAATATTTAAAAAAAAAAAGGAATAGTTTTTCCAAGGGAGGGAAAAGAGGCAGTCCTGGTGTTGAACTAGCTCCCCTCTCCTAATATCATGTCCTCCCTACACCTTCCTCCAAAACTAAGCAGGGAATCTACACTTATGATTAAAAGCACACATATCTGAATATGTACTGTAAAATTAATTAACTCCCACGCATACGTTGCCAATATGCAAGTGAATGACCGTCTTATAAAAAGAACAGGTAAAAAAAAAAAACAATCTGCTTTTGCATCAAGACATGTATTTGGCTGGTGGGCATGTACAGGTGCAGAGTTAGCATGCAACAGCGTAGATCACAAAATACCTAAATTTATATGAATACTTGTATACAGTACACCTTTATTTACATCACTTCTCTAGCAGATATAAATGATTTTGCCTACATTCAAGGCTTTTCCTGCCACATACTATAGTGTTTTATAGTTGGTATCTACTTGTCTATCAAGTTAAACCTAGGTGGGTGTCTACTCATGACACCCTTTTATAAAACTATCCTCCTAAAGTTGTAATAATTTTTGTAAAAGGAAACTGTAAAATTACTTTGCTCATTAAATACAAAAAAATATGCAAAATTCTAGATTTCACCATTTAAGGAAATAAGCACTCTTCTCAAATAAATTTATAGCATTAATTTTTACCTCATCTGACCTTCCACTACTCCTGTCTACCCCAGTTAATCCTAACCCTTATACCTTTTTCCTCCATATCTCAATTATCTAGCTTAAATAACTAGGGGCCCTGTTTACTATGCTGCGCCAGTGTTTTTCATGCACTGCTAGAAACACCCACAGGAATATATAGGTTTCTCTAGCATTAGCATGCGCTAAAAACAATAGCGCACCTTAGTAAACAGGGCCCTAAATATTTAATTGCATCTGTTCCTAACTCAAGTTTTACTGGTCTAACATTATAAGATGTATTTTACTTTCTGTTAACATATTTTGAACAAGTTCACGCTTTTCTCATTGTTATGTAAGCCACACTGAACCTGAGCTCTACTCCGGCTAATTCAGGATATAAATAATAAATACATGTCATAAATAAATAAAATTATGCTCAGACCTTGCAATGACACAATTACTCACTAGATGGCAATGGCACATCTCACAAAAACGAAAGAACTTCATTTCAAGAACATAAGTAAGAGTTCCAAAAATTACCAAAGGAATACGTATTACCTTATAATGGACCCAATCAACTGCATCTCTGACATCCTGAAACATACTTCTGAAGGACATGAAGAGATCACCATCCTTAAAGCCTGTTTCACAGCTGCAGTAAGAATGAATGTCAGTAAACTAAAGTATAGACAACTGTTATGAAACATTTTGTAAATTACAAACAGAAGGGACAGTGAAGTGTAGTAGGTGTGTGAATGCAAATCTTAGCTAACGCTAGTTACAAAAAAAAAAAAAAAAAGAAAGAAAAGGGAGCGGGAAGGTCCCTTAGGATTTTGTGGTGACAACATTTGCAGCACTCTGGGGAAGAGAGCCCCAAGACAGGATGTAAAGTGGTATCTGGTGCTCAGGATCTTGAGTGCATACAGAAAATACCTCTTTCTGTGATGGGAAGAGGACAACAGGTTAAAAAAAAGAGGGTAGGTTAGGAATAAAGGTTCATGGCACAGCTCTTCCCAGCACTGGCCTGTTTTGGTTGAACTAGAAGCCCAAAAGGAGCATGAAGAAACTGCTGAGCTAAAATAAGAGGACATTTCTGTAAAGATTATTCTTCTTGAATGTGTGTAAGGAAATCTCACCTGGTAAGAAATTATGATTACTGGGTTGAATTTTTGTTTTGTACATTTTTAGCTGTTTTATGTCCTTCATACATCATTCTATTGTATAATACCTTCTGATTGATAGAGCAATTAATATGCCTGAATAAATAAAGCAAGGTGACTATAAATAAACACCCCATGCCTTATTGCTAAAATGTAATAAATTCATTTAAAGCCTCATTAAGTAAAGAATGCCATAGACATAAAATGGAATATTAATACTAAACAGGTCACAAGAACATAAGAGGAACTAACCTCTAGTTGTCCATCAAGCCTAGCATCTTGCCTCCAGCAGCAACAGATTCAGGTCACTTAGAAGTTGTTCCCTGTTGTTCATTCCCAGATTAGAATGTGATTTCGCTAATAAGGATTAAAGATCCTGTCCTCCAGAAATTTGCCCAAATCTTTTCAAAATTCAGCTGTTATTTACTTTGTCCACATTATTCAGCAACTAATTCCAGCATATACCACCTAAATACCAGGCATCTTTGGCAAAAAGTCCAAGTGCAAACCGCACAAAATCAAGCCATTGGAATGTAGGAGGAGCCAGCATTTTTAGTAGACTGGTCCCCCTGAAATCCCAGGAAAGCAATAGAGTATCCTAGGGAGCACTGCTGTGGACTTCATAAAATGCTCCCAGGCACACAACTCACCATTGCTCCCTTACCTTTTCTTAAGCCCCCAAAACCCACTATTCCCAACTGTACACCACTACCATATGGTACAGTGGGTTTCTGGTAAGTTTTGGAGGGCTTACAGTTTCCTACACAAGTGTTACAGGTAGGGGGAGGTAGGGGTCTGGGTCCACCTGTCTGCAGTGTACTGTACCCATCACTAGACTATTCCCGGGACTTGCATTCTGCTCTAATGGACCCGAGTACAACATCCGAGGCTGGCAAGTAATCTATTTAATCACATTTTTGGGGAGGTGGGAAGGGGTTAGTAAGGGGAGGACATCCCTAATTCCCTACAGTAGTTCATCTGGTCATTTAGGGCAACGTTTTGTGCTTTATTCTTTATAAAAACAGGTCTAGCTCAAAACGTCTTACTTCTAGTTCTGGACTGTTTTGTTTTGTTCCATTATGGCTGAAAAATGTCCAACAGTTAGGAATCCCCATATCCCGCCCTTAACACACCCCCTTGTGATTGAACGCTCTTCTAATGGAATTCATAGAAAAATGTCTAAAAATTGGTTTTGAAAATACTAATTTGGACGTTTTTGTAAGAAAAACATCCAAATGCAGATTTATGCCACTTTTTGGACGTTACTCTCTTTTGAAAATGAGCTCCTTGGTCTCTAAAGTAGTGTTACTTTTAACCAATAACACAGTTGAGTTTTCCAAAGATTTACAAGACACTTCTATTTTTTGAGAATTTTGCAATAAAGTTATTTTAGATCCCCGGACCCTCAATTCTTTGTTCCAAATTATTAATTTTAGCACTGTCTGCCAGCATATGAGTGGTAATAGATTGTCCAAGAGCTACAATCAACTTCCATATCTCATCTTACGAACAAAATTACTGCTCATGTAGAAAATCATGGTTTAATGGAGAACAGCCAGCATGGATTTATCAAAGACAAACCATGCCTTATTGATCTATTAAAATTCTTTCACTGTGTGAATACGTATGCACATAAAGGTGAGGCGGTCAATACAGTGTGTTTACATTTTCAGAAGGCATTAGATAAAACTCCTCATTAAACTCTTAAGGAAATTAAAGTCATAGAATAAGATGCAACTGGCTAAAAGACAGGAAAATGAGCAGAATTAAACAGTCAGTTCACTGCATAGAAAGCGGTTAAAAGGGACAAAGTGGCAACACCCATGAAAATGGCCACTCTTTGAAGGAGCTTCATCAGACTGGCTATATATTCTCACATGTGGGTAACGAGGTCCGCATTGCCCCAGTCCAGAACTTGTATCAAGCTTTTAAACAAATTTCTTTGAAGTGCGAGTCACGGTCCACTGCGCATGCACCAATGCCTTCTCACCCGCCACACAAGGGCGGGACTAACACTACAATACTACAGCATAGGAGAAAAAAGGAAACTGCTCCAAGGGAAGGTGGGAGGGTATGTGAATATATAACCTGCTGTTCTCGGAAAATACCTGCTTCACTTTCTCCAAGAACAAGAGGGCTAATATTCTCACGTGTGGGGAATCCCTAGCTACCAGGCTCACTGGAAAGAACTAAAGACGAATTGAACCTTGTAATGGCAAGGCGAAACACAGATAAATCTAAAACTACTTGCAATTCGCCAGAAGTGTAGCCTGAGACAGAATCAAAACTGGGCCTAGGCAGGCGGAGACAAATTCTAGAACCCAAACTAACTCTCCAGTACTATCTATCCAAACCGACTGTTATGGCAAGCAAGCTGCCGAAGGCATGCTACTTGAATGCGAGTCAGTGGAGGACTACATAGAAGCTGAGAAAATTTCCCAAATGGAGGCTAACAACGGAGCCAGGGCTCTGGCATTATAAGCTGTAAGAAGATACTCGTGGACAGTCCAGCCTGGGCATAAGGAAAAGAAATAAATTTGTAACCAATTAGAAATTGTGCATTGACAGGACGGGAAACAAGAAGTTGGCCATAGATCGCCTGCAGTCCAAGGTTGCTGGGGGTAGAAGACTATGGGAAGGATGCAGGCAAGAGAATCAACTAATGTGATAGACATCAAACACAATCTGAGACAGGAACTCAGGATAAGTGGAGAAAACCACTTCAATGCAATGAAATTCAGGGAAAGGTGAAACTGTCACCTGGGTCTGAAGCTGATTGACCCTGCGATCCAAAGGAACAGATACCAAAAACAAAATCAACCAGGTAAAGCACATCAAGGGATGGGAAAAACAAGTGGCTGAAATGGAGTGCTTATCAATTGTGGAGATCGATGTGGAGGACCCACAACATATATGGAGGTGTGAGTGGAGGCTGCGAGAAAACAAACCTGCTACGAAGTGAGCAAACAGAGACTGTGAAGAGATAAATATATCTCCTAAATGAAAAAGAGAAGCACCGAGTATACTGAGGTGAGCCCCCATCGAGTTGGGCTCAAACCAAATTCAGAAAGTTGTAGAAGGTATGCAATCAGGACCTACGCAGAGCAAGGAGGAGATCTAGGACCAGCCTGCATGCCAGATGGCAAACCTCCTTGACTGGAAAGAGGAACACCTCTAAGCAGAAGCTTTCCTGAAATTGAGTAATATCGTGGAGACACCCCTTAGAAGACACAAGAGTTCATGCGAAGCCCTGAACATCCTGGCTGGGAGGGTCAGAATTTGTAAGATGGGATATAAAAGAGGAAACCAGATCTTCCAGGCCAGAAAGGATTGAACAGAAATTATGTAGGGCTAAAATCCTGCATCAGGCAATAGCCTGCAAAATGAACCTTGACTTTTACAGAACAGACCATTTTCAGACTTAATGCGGAGGCTTGGTACTGTGTGAAGGCCTCCAAGTGCATGAGGAGCAAAGGCAAAACAACTGGACAATAACAACGTATTGTTGTTATATTGCTATCAGCATGGACGTCACTACTAAAACTTCAGGACATCAAACTTCAGACCGAATGGCACTAAGAAAGGTATAAGAATCCCCTCCCTAAAGGTGTTATCAGCTTTGTTGGCATGTGTGCTGTTATCGTCTCAACTTTTGTAACAGCTCTCAGCTGGCTCCAAGCCCTGCCACCTGATGAAGGATCATTAATCTGTGGCATTGCTGCCTGAGACTGGCTGGGTAGACCCCCTTTCTGCCTATGTGCCTGATCCTGAGTTCCTCATCCGAGATATACCGGTTTTCCTGTTCTACTATCATCGAGTGCCTGTGGTGTTTCCTGATCCAGTGTCTGTGAGTGATGCCATCTGTCAGGTCTGAACTGACATCTCCTTAGTGCCTATCAGTGCTTGGGGTTTGTTAGGTTATCCTAATTTGGGATTAGGTGAGTGTGAGCTGTCTTGGCTAAACCATCATTTTGAGTTAGAATGATTCATTGTCTCTGAGTACATTTATTATTATTTGCTGCCTATGGTATAATAAACAGCTTATCTTTTTATAATAACAGAGTCTTGCGCTTTACTCTCAGTATAAAGTATAAGTGTGCATAATGATTTTGGACTGTGAATTTGGATTGTATCTAGGGTGAGAGATTGTTTATAAGGTTTTATTTTCCAGAGTGCTTTGTAATACATTATTCCTCTCACTCATTTTACCAATTCCCTTTCGGGTTTTGTAGATATGTAGCTTAGTCACCTACAATCTGATCCCACAGTCCTGCCTGAACAGCAACAGAATCTGCTCTAAGAGAGAGATGAAAGGATATGAACACAGAATACCACACTCCTAAGAAGGAGGGGGGTAACCAATGGAAGGCTGGTGCAGGCTTGTAGCCTGTAGCAGAACTAAGGAACGGCATGAGTGACTCAAGTGGCCAAGAGATCCATCAAAAGAGCATCCCACAGTTGGAAGATCTCGCAGGTAATACACAAGTGAAGAGGCCACTTGTGTGGCCACCTGACATTGCACAGTGTTGCAGGCAAGCTGTTGGATTCATCTGCTAGAAGGATGACCCTGAGGAGCACTCCCAAAGGGAGTGCCCTCTTGCACACTGGGACAGTCCCGACACAGAGGGTGCAATCTGGTGTCTCCCTGTAGGCCTGGGAGTACACTGCAAATTGATTATTCACGATAAAAAGTACCAAGTGGCTGAACTGCGTATCACTAATATCTTGTACAGCAGTCCACGATACCTGGAATTCCCGAAGGGTGAGAGGGAGAGCTGTCTCCTGGCCTGACCAAGCACCTTGAGAGTGCAGTCTGGCTAAAGGAACATCGCTCCCTAGGTGGGATGCAGCCACCGTCAACACCCTGCGAAGAAGAAGAATTTGAAAAACGGGATCTTAAGAGTCAAAATGGAGCGAAGAGTCTACCAAAACAGAGAGTATGGAGCTGTGGGAACACCCAGTTGACATCATCCAGAGTCCCCATGGCCCAAAAGCACTAAAAAACGAGGGAACAGTAGGCATTTCCCATGTAAAATTGAGGCATAGGTGTTAGGCTATGCAATTAAACAACTGCAACAGTTTCCGAGGTGTGACCTGCATACTGGCTCAAATGTGAGTGGCAAGAACGACAAGAGTATCTGTCCCCAGCACAGGAAGAAAAGTAGAAGCCCGATGAGCATCCAGCAGGATTACAACAATCTCAAAATGGGAGAAGAGAAGCCGATGGAACTGGGGGTAGTGGAAAAAGAACCCCAGTAGGTCCTACAACTAAAATTTTCTCCAAATGGACCTCTGAGCACTGAGCATGAGCATACTCTGCACCAGCCAAAAGAGCGACCAAAATGATGAAGGGGATGGAATTCCTCTCATATGAGGAAAGGCTAAAGAGGTTAGGGCTATTCAGCTTGGAAAAGAGGGGGGATATGATTAAGGTCTACAAAATCCTGAATGGTGTAGAAGTGAATCGATTTTTTACTCGTTCCAAAAGTGTAAAGACTAGGGGACACCCAAGTTACATGGAAATACTTTAAGAACACAAAGGAGGAAATATTTTTTCATTCAATAAATAGTTAACCTCTAGAACTCTTTTCCAGAGGATGTAGTAACAGCGATTAGCGTATCTGGGTTTAAAAAAGGTTTGGACAAATTCCTGGAGGAAAAGTCCATAGTCTGCTTGCCCTGAGATTGGTAGCATTGAATGTTGCCACTATTTGGGTTTCTGCCAGGTACTTGTAACCTGGCTTGGCCGCTTTTGGAAAAGGGATACTGAGATAGATGGACCACTGGTCTAACCCAATATCGCTTTTCTTTTCATCGACTCCTCTCTTACTAGCCCCTTCAATCAAAGGTCCCCCCTTTCCTCCTATCTTAACCTCTCTCCCACTGTGGCCCTTTCCCTAAAACATTACTAAAAGTCCCCATCTCTGTAATCCTTTGATTTCACGTGTTCCTCCTCTCACGTGCTACCCTTCAGCAATCTTTCACATATATGTTTTATGGTTTATTTAAATTTGCAATACCACTTTCCCTAAAGCTTGACGAAGTGGTGTGCAAAACAAATGAAAAAAGAAATGAGAAAGGAACTCATTTCACATAGAAAAGCAATGTCAAACACTCTTCTTTTGGGCTTCCAGCTCTGCCAGAATCTGGTAGGGGATCCGATACCACGAATCTTCATTTGCAGCTACCAACTAAATAAACTACCAGTAGATTTTTTTCTTTTTTTTTTAATTGTATCCCAGCCTCACCCAAGTCCAATCATCACCACTAGTCCTCAGTCACCAGGATTCCTTCAAGAACCTTATAATCATGAGCCCAAACTCTAGCCATTAGGTGTTGCCACTGCATGATAACTGGGATTCTCTCCTCTCTGAGTCACTATTTTTAACATCACACCCCTTTAGTTAATCCCCCTGATCCCGACTGATCCTTTAGCTTTTACTCTTCACTAAACCCCATCACAATCCTGAAAATCATCTGGCCAGGGCCAGGTTTAGGCACAAGCAACAGAAGCATACATGTATGTGCCCAGGATGCCAAATGATGAAGGTGTCCAGAAACTGGGCCCTGAATTCTCTAATAACTGACTACCTAATGGCTGGCATGATCTTAAGAACCACAACACATATCAACTTCACTGAAATCGATTACAGATACTCATCAAAATCCAAATAGTGAAGAATGACTTTTCAAGGAAGAAAAAAAGATCTCATACAACTTTGGCAATTAGAGGACTCTTCTGCACACAGTGCAAAAAGTAATCATAGATTTAAAAAAACCCTCAAATATATTTTTTGTTGTTTTTTTTTTTATCTTGCACTATAAAATCTTTCCATCTCATATAATATAATTAAGGCACATCCTACGCACTGCCACACAATCGTTTATACACAGTGCTGTTAAAAACGCACTTGACTTTGAAAGTAAAAAAATATATATATTTTTTTATGGCACTGTGCAGTTCATGTGAAGTGTGGTTCCACCCCATCTGGCTGATTTAACATTTGTGCGGTCCCACACTTATATCTACTATTCCGTTGGGACTGCGCACATGTTAAATCAGCCAGCTGGGGTGGAACCACGCTTCACATAAACTGCACAGCGCCACAAAGATAAGTTTTTTTTTACTTTCAAAGTCAAGTGCGTTTTTAACAGCAATGTGTATAAACGATTGTGTGGCAGTGCGTAGGATGTGCCTTAATTATATTATATGAGATGGAAAGATTTTATAGTGCAAGATAAAATAAACAACAAAAAATATATTGGGGGGGGGGGGGGGGTTGATCTATGATTACCTTTTGCACGGTGGCATGATCTTAAAACAGAGCCTGGGCATGGACCGTGTCTTAAAGAAGCAGAAATCAGAAAGCAAATCACTTCAGGTTCTGTGAACTAGCATATGCATACAGGTCCAACAACGGCCCTGCCTCTTTCTCCCACACAGGACCTATGCTGATTCCCTCAGACTGCCACTGCCAACTAAAATTTTGACAGGGACAAGTGCCAACCCCTCAAATCCAGACCTGGAGAGAGGCAGCTCCGGGGCCAGCAGCAGTAAGTCTAGTTGTTGCCTTAGTCGTCTCCAACTAACCTACTACAAATGCGTGCCAACTACTGGAAGCAAATGTACTATAACTGCAGAAATATTCTGGAAGACTGCAAAATACCACCCATTTTCCAGTAAGAGCACACACTTACCTTGAATATCTGTCACAATTAGTGAAGAAATCTACTAAGCAAGCCAGAAGGTAGGTCTCTGTAAATAAATGGATCAAAAGTAGAGTGAGATTTTGAGAACACTGCATTTTTTTCAAGCTGGATACAATGCGGACTACAATTTATTTTTAGGGCTCTACTTTTATAATGTGTATTGCCTCGGATCAAATTCCTTATGTTATTTGAAATACAATAAAATGAAGTACTCAAAATACATGCTTCAAAAACTGAAACCTCCCAAAATCTAAAGTTACAACAACTCTATAACTACTATAATTCAGTGATTTAGGTACCACATTTATTTAAGGATATTACTTATGATATATCCATGAAAGACTTTAAAATTTGACAAAACTTATACATATGACAAATTGTTTTTATTGCAGATTTGTGTATTCACAATGTAAATGACAATATATTGGCCCAAGTACAGTGTTAGAGAGACAGCTGCCTCTAGGTACTAAAACTGAGTTATGTTCAAAATTAATTTTATTGCCCTCGTGAACAAAATGTTTAGGATCAAGAAAGCTGACATGCCAAAGTTTATTAGATGTACTCTTCAACCCACACTTGGTAAATTTAGTGAAATCTGGATTAACATTTTTGTTATGCCAGAGTATGAAATATATATTTGCCCAAAAACAACGAGTACATCACTAGATCGTATTGGGGTTTTTAAAAAGCACAGTTCTTTTGGCCAAAGGCTAAAACTAAAAGAAAAGGAATTTGAAATAAAAAGATAATGCCTCCGATGTAAAACTATGTATTTATATTTATTTTGGTTTTACTCCCCCTTACTATACTTAGAGGCTTATTTTCAAAGCACTTAGCCTCCCAAAGTTCCATAGAAACCTATGGAACTTAGCCTCCCAAAGTGCTTTGAAAATATGCCTCTCAGTGCTTTACCCTGGTAAAAGGTAAAATATTGTAGAAATATAAAATAAAAATGTCAGACTATCTCAACATCTGTAGCCGAGGCTATTACAGCTGAGACAAATTTTGGAACCCACCGGATGAAGACACAGCATAGAGTTTCTCCTTGAGAGAAGTCATTTATTATTTTTACTTATTTGTTACATTTGTATCCCACATTTTCCCACCTATTTGCAGGCTCAATGTGGCTTACATAGTACCGGAGAGGCGTTTGCCGACACCGGTGTGAACAAATACAAAGTGATGCTTTGGTAGGTAAAGTTCGTGTGGCACAGCCACATTAGGTAAATATAGGAAGAAACTCCCTCTGAAGTATCCCTTGGTCTCTTATATGTTAAAGGTTTAGGAAAGCTATATTGTGAATTTCTGCCTCAGTCAGTTTTCTGTCTCCAATGAGAGCCCTCCTAATTTTTCCAGCCACATTTTCAAAGTTTGTTATAATAGTTAGATTGAGTCAATTATTTAAGCATGGAAAAATTTTAGACAGGCAACTTAATGCAGACCTACAAGGGAGTGAATGATACATACCTGTAGCAGGTGTTCTCCGAGGACAGCAGGCTGATTGTTCTCACGACTGGGTGACGTCCGCGGCAGCCCCCACCAACCGGAAAAAAGCTTCGCG
Source organism: Microcaecilia unicolor (assembly GCF_901765095.1). Classification (NCBI taxonomy): domain Eukaryota; kingdom Metazoa; phylum Chordata; class Amphibia; order Gymnophiona; family Siphonopidae; genus Microcaecilia; species Microcaecilia unicolor. The sequence continues at coordinate 39,869,815 of NC_044035.1, read as the reverse complement.
GGACGGTCGGCACGCAGGGCATGCCCACCGCGCATGCGCGGTCGTCTTCCCGCCCGTGCGCGACCGCTCCCGCCAGTTGAATGACTAGCAAAAGATGAAACACACAACTCCAAAGGGGAGGAGGGAGGGTAGGTGAGAACAATCAGCCTGCTGTCCTCGGAGAACACCTGCTACAGGTATGTATCATTCACTTTCTCCGAGGACAAGCAGGCTGCTTGTTCTCACGACTGGGGTATCCCTAGCTCTCAGGCTCACTCAAAACAAGAACCCAGGTCAATTGAACCTCGCAACGGCGAGGGTACAACAGAAATTGACCTACGAAGAACAACTAACTGAGAGTGCAGCCTGACCAGAATAAATTCGGGTCCTGGAGGGTGGAGTTGGATTTACACCCCAAACAGATTCTGCAGCACCGACTGCCCGAACTGACTGTCGCGTCGGGTATCCTGCTGGAGGCAGTAATGAGATGTGAATGTGTGGACAGATGACCACGTCGCAGCCTTGCAGATCTCTTCAATAGTGGCTGACTTCAAGTGGGCCACTGACGCTGCCATGGCTCTAACACTATGAGCCGTGACATGACCCTCAAGAGCCAGCCCAGCCTGGGCGTAAGTGAAGGAAATGCAATCTGCTAGCCAATTGGAGATGGTGCGTTTCCCGACAGCGACCCCTAGCCTGTTAGGGTCGAAAGAAATAAACAATTGGGCGGACTGTCTGTGGGGCTGTGTCCGCTCCAAGTAGAAGGCCAATGCTCTCTTGCAGTCCAATGTGTGCAACTGACGTTCAGCAGGGCGGGTATGCGGCCTGGGGAAGAATGTTGGCAAGACAATTGACTGGTTAAGATGGAACTCCGACACCACCTTCGGCAGGAACTTTGGGTGGGTGCGGAGCACTACTCTGTTGTGATGAAATTTGGTATATGGAGCATGAGCTACTAGGGCTTGAAGCTCACTGACCCTACGAGCTGAAGTAACGGCCACCAAGAAAATAAAGGTCAAGTACTTCAGATGGCAGGTATTCAGTGGCTCAAAAGGAGGTTTCATCAGCTGGGTGAGGACGACGTTGAGATCCCATGACACTGTAGGAGGCTTGATAGGGGGCTTTGACAAAAGCAAGCCTCTCATGAATCGAACGACTAAAGGCTCTCCAGAGATGGCTTTACCTTCCACACGATAATGGTAAGCACTAATCGCACTAAGGTGATTCCTTACTGAGTTGGTCTTGAGGCCAGACTCTGACAAGTGCAGAAGGTATTCAAGCAGGTTCTGTGCAGGGCAAGAACGAGGTTCTAGGGCCTTGCTCTCACACCAAACGACAAACCTCCTCCACTTGAAAAAGTAACTCTTTTTAGTGGAATCCTTCCTAGAGGCAAGGAAGACACGGGAGACACCCTCAGACAGACCCAACGCAGTGAAGTCTACGCCCTCAACATCCAGGCCGTGAGAGCCAGGGACTGAAGGTTGGGGTGCAGCAATGCTCCGTCGTTCTGCGAGATGAGGGTCGGAAAACACTCCAATCTCCACGGTTCCTCGGAGGACAACTCCAGAAGAAGAGGGAACCAGATCTGACGGGGCCAAAAGGGCGCTATCAGAATCATGGTGCCGCGGTCTTGCTTGAGCTTCAGTAAGGTCTTCCCCACCAAAGGTATGGGAGGATAAGCATACAGGAGGCCGGTCCCCCAATGGAGGAGAAAGGCATCCGACGCTAGCCTGCCGTGTGCCTGAAGTCTGGAACAGAACAGAGGCAGCTTGTGGTTGGTCTGAGAGGCGAAAAGGTCCACCGAGGGGGTGCCCCACTCTCGGAAGATCTTGCGTACCACTCTGGCATGGAGCGACCACTCATGCGGTTGCATGACTCTGCTCAGTCGGTCGGCCAGACTGTTGTTTACGCCGGCCAGGTACGTGGCTTGGAGGAGCATGCCGAACCGGCACGCCCAACGCCACATCCCGACGGCTTCCTGACACAGGGGGCGAGATCCGGTGCCCCCCTGCTTGTTGACGTAATACATTGCAACCTAATTGTCTGTCCGAATTTGGATAATTTGGCAGGACAGCCGATCTCTGAAAGCCTTCAGTGCGTTCCAGATCGCTCGGAGCTCCAGGAGGTTGATCTGCAGATCCTTTTCCTGGAGGGACCACAGACCCTGGGTGTGAAGCCCATCGACATGATCTCCCCACCCCAGGCGAGATGCATCCGTCGTCAGCACTTTCGTGGGCTGCGGAATTTGGAATGGACATCCCAGGGTCAAATTGGTCCGGATGGTCCACCAGAGCAGTGAAGTGCGGCAACTGGTGGAGAGGCGGATGACATCTTCTAGATTCCCGGTGGCCTGAAACCACTGAGAAGCTAGGGTCCATTGAGCAGATCTCATGTGAAGACGAGCCATGGGAGTCACATGGACTGTGGAGGCCATATGACCCAGAAGTCTCAACATCTGCCGAGCTGTGACCTGCTGAGACGCTCTGGTCTGCGAAGCCAGGGCCAGGAGATTGGTGGCCCTCGCTTCGGGAAGGTAGGCCTGAGCCATCTGGGTATTCAGCAGAGCTCCTATGAATTCCAGAGACTGCGTTGGCTGGAGATGGGACTTTGGGTAATTTATCACAAACCCCAGCAGCTCCAGAAGTCGAGTAGTGCACTGCATAGACCGGAGGGCTCCCGCCTCCGAGGTGTTCTTGACCAGCCAATCGTCGAGATATGGGAACACGTGCACTCCCAGCTTGCGTAGGTAGGCCGCTACCACCACGAGGCACTTTGTAAACACTCGTGGGGCAGAGGCGAGCCCAAAGGGCAGCACACAATACTGAAAGTGCCGTGCGCCCAGGCGGAATCTGAGATACTGTCTGTGAGCTGGCAGTATCGGGATGTGAGTGTATGCGTCCTTTAAATCCAGGGAACATAGCCAATCGTTTTTCTGAATCATTGGCAGAAGGGTGCCCAAGGAAAGCATCCTGAACTTTTCTTTGACCAGGAATTTGTTCAGGCCTCTCAGGTCTAGGATGGGACGCATCCCCCCTGTTTTCTTTTCCACAAGGAAGTACCTGGAATAGAATCCCTGCCCTTCCTGCCCGGGTGGTACGGGCTCGACCGCATTGGCGCTGAGAAGGGCGGAGAGTTCCTCTGCAAGTACCTGCTTGTGATGGGAGCTGAAAGACTGAGCTCCCGGAGGACAATTTGGAGGCAGGGAGGCCAAATTCAGGGCGTATCCGCACCGCACTATTTGGAGAACCCACTGGTCGGAGGTTATGAGAGGCCACCTTTGGTGAAAAAATTTTAACCTCCCTCCGACCGGCAGATCGTCCGGTACGGACACTTTGAGGGCGGCTATGTTCCCGTGGATCCAGTCAAAAGCCCGTCCCCGGCTTTTGCTATGGAGGCGCAGGGGGCTGCTTAGGCGCACGCTGTTGACGAGAACGAGCGCGCTGGGGCTGTCCCTGTGCCTGACGAGGCCTTCGGGCCGGCTGGTTGTACCTACGCTTTGCAAAAGAATAGGGTGCAGCCTGCCGGGCCCGGGAAAAACGTCCACCTGTGGAGGTGGATGCTGAAGGCGCCCGGTGGGAGAGCTTGTCGAGGGCGGTTTCCCGCTGATGCAGTTGGTCCACCATCTGCTCGACCTTCTCACCGAAAATGTTATCCCCCCGGCAAGGGACGTCAGCCAGTCTCTGCTGGGTGCGGTTGTCCAGGTCAGAGGCACGCAGCCATGAGAGCCTGCGCATCACTATACCTTGGGCCGCAGCACGAGATGCCACGTCACAGGTGTCATAGATACCCCTGGACAGGAACTTTCTGCACGCCTTCAGCTGCCTGACCACCTCCTGATAAGGCCTGGACTGCTCCGGCGGGAGCTTCTCGACCAGGTCCGCCAGTTGCTGCACATAGGTCCGCATGTGAATGCTCATATAGAGCAGGTATGACTGGATGCGGGTCACGAGCATGGAGGATTGGTAGGCCTTCCTCCCAAACGAGTCCAGAGTGCGAGACTCCCGCCCCGGGGGCGCCGAGGCGGTATCTCTCGAACTCCGTGCCCTCTTGAGAGCAGAATCCACGACCGCCGAGTCATGGGGCAATTGGGGCCGCATTAACTCTGGGTCGGAGTGGATCCTGTATTGGGACTCTGCTTTCTTGGGAATGGTGGGGTTAGTTAACGGTCGCACCCAGTTCCGAAGCAGTGTCTCCTTGAGGACATTGTGCAGCGGCACCGTGGAGGACTCTCTAGGTGGTGATGGATAGTCGAGGACCTCGAGCATCTCGGCCCTCGGCTCTTCCACAGAGACCACGGGGAAGGGAATGCTGATAGACATATCCCGCACAAAGGAGGCAAAGGAGAGGCTCTCGGGGGGTGAGAGCTTCCTCTCCGGTGAAGGCGTGGGGTCCGAGGGAAGGCCCGTAGACTCCTCTGAGGAGAAATATCTAGGGTCCTCCTCTTCCCCCCACGAGTCCTCATCCTCGGTATCGGACATAAGCTCATGTAGCTGAGTCCTGAACCGGGCCCGGCTCGACGTCGAGGCACCGAGGTGTCGGTGTCGTCGAGCTGTGGACTCCCGCACCGGCAGGGACGGAGCTCCCTCCATCGACGTCGACGGGGACTCCACCTGCGTGGCGGTCGAGACCGGCGCCGCAAGCGGCGGCGGTGTCGACGGCCCCGGCGCCGGGCTAGAGCTCACCGGCGCCACAGACATCGGCGCCGAGGGCGCAAGCACCCCCGGCGCCGGCACAGCCTGGCGCATCAGCCCTTCCAGGATCCCCGGAAGGATGGCTCTGAGGCACTCGTCCAGGCCCGCTGCCGGGAAAGGCGGTGGGGCCGGTAGGGGTGTCGGTGCCAGAAGCTGATGGGGGCCAGGAGACGGCACCGAGGTGCCGGAACCCTGACGCGTCGGTACCTCCACGACCGACGGGGACCTCTCCTCTCGACGATGACGCTTCGGCGCCGCCTCCTCTCCGATGTCCGGATGCACCGAGGGCGACCGGTGACGACGCTTCTTGTCTTTCTTCCGATGCGCGTCACCGGTGCCGGGAGGTATGGAGGAGGAGGAGGACGATCCCCCTCGGTCCCGAGGAGCCGGGTCAGACAGGGTTCGGTCCCGAGGGCCACGGGCTGAGGGAGTGACCGGGGCCGACTGCCCACGCGGCCGCTCACCTCTACCCTCGCCAGCGGACCGGCGGGCCGACGGGACCTGTTCTCCTGGGGTCGATGCCATCGGTGCCGATGTCTCGGGCATCGATACCGGTACCGAAGGACCGGGCGTCGATACCGATGCCGTCGAGGTCGACGTCGAGAGGCCGGCGCAAGTTCCAAAAAGACGGTCCCGCAGAACTTGCCTCGCAACCTGAGTCCATTTCCGGAGACCGAGACACAGGGAACACGACTTGATATTGTGCTCCGGCCCGAGGCACTGGAGGCACCAAGCGTGGGTGTCGGTCTGCGAGATCGGCCGGCCGCAGCGACGACACTTTTTAAATCCACTCGGGACCTTTGAGGACATCGACGGAAAAATCGCGTCGGCGAATGGTGGCTGAAATCACACCACGAAAAGGAAAACGACCGTGCGGCCACTAGGCCGCAACGCGGCGTCCCCGCTGGAAGCAAAGGAAAAAGGGAGCGCGTGCTCCACACGCGCAGGGTTTCTTTTTTTTTTTTTTTTAAAAAGAAACCGGACGGTAACTAAACAAAGTTAAACAAAGAAAAAGCACGATCCGCGTAAACGCGATCGAAAATCCGGCGGCTGAATCAGAGAGAGCGGCGAGGCACGACTCTCTCCAGACGCGGAAAAAAAGGAACTGGCGGGAGCGGTCGCGCACGGGCGGGAAGACGGCCGTGCATGCGCGGTGGGCGTGCCCTGCGTGCCGACCGTCCCGCGAAGCTTTTTTCCGGTTGGTGGGGGCTGCCGCGGACGTCACCCAGTCGTGAGAACAAGCAGCCTGCTTGTCCTCGGAGAATAGAAATTTACACATATCTAATATTCCAGGACAAACTATGAATATGAGTCTAATTCTTCTTTGCGAGATGTTTGTATGGGAATCTAAATCAAATGGTAGATTAATTTATTTTTACACAAACTATTAATGACTCTCTGCTAGGTTTTATGGAAAAAAGGGAAAGATGTGGGTAGATGTAATCTAGCTGATTATGTTATGTTACACTGGGACTTATATTTATTTATTGCATTTATATCCCACATTAACTGAAACAAACCACTTAATTACAACCCAAGGACCTGTCAATAGATTACTAAAATTATTAGTGCCCAAATACAAGAAATGGGTTTTAAAGTCTGGCTATATGTTTCACTGTCTTGGGGAGCACTAGCTGGGCACCTTCTTTCACATTTGGTAGCTGTAATGTGCAGTTCATTTTTATTGGGCTTTCTGATTCCTGAAATACATTTGGTGGAAGAGCATCTGTTACTTATCTCATGTTTAGTGACAGAAGTAGGTGACCTGAACACATTACTGGAAAGAGTAACTCGGCTTTAAGACAAGAGTAGTTCAGTATGGTTTGGGAAGAATATGCCAAAGAAAAACTGACATACTTAAACAGAGATAAATAATCTGGAATACAGTAATACCCGATGGCTTAGGGATCATTTTAAACATTTCATTACGCAATTAGAGTGAATCAACCTTACAGCCATATATAAAAAAGTAAAACAAATTGTAAAGTCAAATTACGTGATGTAGATACCATAATTCTGCAGCACTAATCCAAGAGAAAAAAAAGTCACAGCTGGATCTTCCTATATTTTAAATTTGTATCCGCAATCTGCTAAACATAATCAATCACCTCATCCAAATATATTCACTCACCTAATCATCTCACAGAAATGCCTCAGTTTTTGAGGTGGTAAATAGAGGTTTTCAGCTAAATGCACAAATATGGTCATTTCTGGCAAATAGCGACTCAAAGGATGTCTGCATATTAGCTGGCAGGTTCTTAATAAAAGGTCCTCAAATTTGAGTACAAACATCAAATGTAGTGTACACACCTGTGAAAAGCAAAGACTTTTCCATCTGGAAAGTAAAGTATCTAACATTCATTCCTTTCACAATTTTAAATGGCGGGATCACTGTCAATCCACTTACTTACTATCCATTATTTAAGACAAAACTTCAGCAGATATGTACCCTAAAAATAACCTTCACACTATCCAAACAGCAATTTAATTTCTAAAATACCTTAGTCCTATACATAGCTTGCCCATCCTAAAGGCCAGCATAGAATCTATAAAGAACATGAGGTCAATATTCAACCCCCCACCAAGCAGTTAAGAAAACCAGATACATTTACCCAGTTATCTATAGCATGATATTTATCTGCATTCAGCCTGTTTAAATAGCTGCTGAATCTATCTAGATCTTTTCACTGGCTAGATTTAGCTGACAGGGGCCCTTTTATAAAGCCGCAGTAGGCTGTACGAGCGTGCTCCAAAACGAGACTACCGCCAGGCTAGCACGCCCCATGGTGGTAATTTCGGAATTGGTGCGCGCCAAAAAATTTCCTACCACGTGCAACATTTCTGGTGTTAATCGGCAGCTGGCGTGCGCTGACTGGTCACCGCGAGTGTAGCACATGAGCCTTTACCGCTAGATCAATGGTTGGCATTAAGGGCTCAGGACGTAAGTAGGCATGCGCTGATTTCAATTTTACCACAGGCCCTTTTCCCAGCCCACTGGAAAAAAAAAAGCCCTTTTTCCCAGATGCAGTAAAAACTGGCCCGGCGAGCACCAAAAACATGCGCCCACACTATCGCAGGCCACATTTTGCTGTGACTTAGTAAAAGGACCCCTAAGCTAGGTTTTAACACCAACCCAACTAAGCCCTCTTATTAAAAACTTAAAAAAAAAAAACCCTTTCCCCGCCCTCTGGCACCTGATCTCACATTGAGAAAGTTACCACTCCAGGCATCAGATCTTGAAAAAAAGATACTCCTACAAAGCCCACATCTGGGCTGCCTCCATTCTTTCTATATTCAGTTAAGAGCTGCAGCCCCCAGAAATAGACCCAATAATACAAATGAGATCTCAACAATGTTTAGACAATGTTTTCTATTTCATATACATCTCCCTAAGCACTCTAGAATTACTCTGGCTCTCTCTCTACCTTCTCATAAGGTTTAGAATCACCATATACCATCACCCTAAAACTCCTCTGCTGTTTGATACATAAGATAATTGAGGCTAAATACTGAACCTTAACCATTAAATGGGGAACCATGTTACCCCAAATCTTTACTTCTGAGCTTATATAGTACTAAAACATCTTATCACAAGATGTAGCAATGCCCATAACTCATATTTTCGTGCAAATTGTCCAATATGTAAAACCGTATTTCTGTCACACTTTCATAAAAGGAACGTAGTGCCTCACCCCTCAAGTCACCGATGGGCTGGGGGAGTTCTGCGCAGCCCACCCCTTGAGATGCTGACTGGTGATGCAAATGTTTTCCTGTGGCATCGTCAAATATAGACCTGGGAAACATGGTTGCAGCAGTCTGTGGAGAGCAGTGGTGAATTCTCCTCCTCTTGCCTGCCAGCTCCCTCTGCCAGGCTGCAGGGACGCTACGGTTCCAGGGTGATGGGACAGTCAGCCAATCTCAAGACGCCAGTTGCTCAGTGGTGAGCGGCCAGGTCAGCGGTGGCAGCAGTAGGGCCAGGGTGAGGGCTGCAGGGGGAGAACAAGCAGCTGAAGAGCCCAAGGAGCACCGTCCAGCCACACTCCCTTCCCCCCGAAGCTGTCAAGGTGTTATTTGAATTTTTACATCCCGTCACTGACTGACATTTGATCTAATATTTTAAATACTTGCTGATTTGCAGATCTGCAGAATCAGGTGGTATCAATCAGTACAAGCAAGAGAGCAGAAATGAAATAATTTTTATTTTTATTTTGATGAATTAATCTGTCAAATAGGGTACCCACCGTGATTTACATACATTTGCAATTTATAAAGGATTTATTAATTATTGATACTTGAGAGCAACATTCTCAAGCATATGCATACCACTTAATAAACTATATTTAAAAGTAGATACCCCCTTTTTACAATGCTCATCTATAGTACTTAACCATTTTTTTTAAAGGCACAACTCAGGGTGTACAATGAAGAATTCTGATGCTTTTTCCAATGCATGCATCAATCTGTCATATGCCCTGTCATTTTATTATTAACTGCAAAAATGAATGTAGTATGTCCTGAATTATTTATTCATCTGCCAATATCACATTCAACTTATGCACCAGAAAGGGTCAAAAATGTATAATCAGATTTAAAAATTTGACCGTTTCTAGAGTTTATTTCCTCTAAAAGGGAGAGGAACTGAGTTGATTTCCAGGAAATCCTATATTTAAAATGAAGCTAGGACTGCATGCAGTTATGTAAATGATAAGAAAACAGTACTGCAGTACAAACTTGTAAGCCCTCTGAGGAGAGGGAGTACCTCCTGTACCTGAATTTAACTCATCCTGAGCTACTAATGAAACAGAGAGAGCGAAATCTACAACAAAATACCGGTAAATACATTTTGAAGACTTACCTGGTAGATTAAACAGTGTATTAAGAATATAAAATCTTTCTGTGTCATCTCTCTGAATAAATTTATTAGGGTATTGTTCCCGAATATCTGGCCTGAAAGAAAATCAAGAATTTAGTTTAAATTAAGGGACTATATTGCCTTATTCAATTTTTCTCTTAGAACACCTGGTAGTGGTTTATTAAATGACACACTGATTAGAGCATACATTGTTTTGTGGAGCTTTGAAGGAAAATAACCTATTAATTTGATGACTGTAAAAGAAATGAAGAGGCTTTTCATTTCTATACATGGTTCCACATGGTCATGGACTGCCCAAGCAAACCACTCTGCACCGGGAGATCGTAGATTTTATCCAACAAGACCTTTTTCCAATTCTGTACCTTTGGAAAAAATAGTCATTGCAAAAGGCTACTTGAGTCCTCAATGCTCCCCTTCCTTTCCCACCATCTGAGAAAACCAACCACAGCAATAGATGCAGAACTTGAGACAATCTGGTCAGCTAGCTTTCTGCCATCTGTTGCCTGAAAATAAAGTCAATTATTTTTAAAGTACATACCCAGTGGGGGTAATGCGTTCATTCCTATTAGATTTATAACCTTCTCATCTGTAATCATCCTTTTTATTCTTTACATAAAAAGGTTTAACTTTTCCTTTGTCTGAATAACAGGTCAGGCCAAGACCTGGCAGTCAAACACCATGAAACTGCCAGTAGTCCTACTAATTTTAGCAGTAGGGCAGAGAAGACTAATAGCTGGGTTTCAGGTGCATGATGACAGAACTCACACCTAAAGAATGTCACAGGCATGGGGACCTGCGGTAATAATAATTTAAAAATACCGCGTTTACTGCGGGTGCAAAACTTTACTCCCGTGGTTACCCCCCGCGATTACCGCAGGTCTAGCATCCCAGTGTCTATCTTTCTTCCTCCCTTCCCGCTGTTTCTTTCAATCTTGCAGCCATGAGAAAGATCCCTACAGGCCTGCTCTGAGGGCTTTCAGTCTGCTGGCTCCGCCTTCTGATGTAACTTCAAACAGGATACATCAGAAGGCAGGAGCTGGCAGAGGAAAGTCCCCAGAGCAGGCCTGTAGGGAACCTCCATGTGGCTGCAAGGTAGAGAGACGCGGCGGGGAGAGGAAGGGAGGAAGGAAGGAAGGAAGACAGGGGAAATGCTGGACAGAGAAATATAGGGGGGAGATGCTGAACAGAGACAGAAGATGGATGGTGAGCATGGAGAAAAAAGAAATGTCAAATGGTCAGGAGACCCAGGCGAGTGAGTTAAGAGATGACAGAGGGAAACAGAAACCAGAGCCTGGGACCAACATGATTTGAAAAATAAAATGACCAGACACCAAAAGGTAGAAAAAGTAATTTTATTTTCTATTTTGTGATTAGATTTCAAATGTGTATCCTGCCAGAGCTGGTGTTAGACATGGCTGGGGCCCAGGGCAGAAATTTGTAAGGGGACCCCAAAGCCCACTACCAGACCATGCCTTCTTCAGCTTCCAGGAGGCTTGCGGCTCTCTCTGGCCAGGGGGCAGTTGTCCTAGTTGCATTCCCCTAACACCATCCTTGGCATTTGTGATATTCTGTCTGCATGAATTTTCTATGTAGCATTCTCTAGTAATTTGGCTTGTTCAGTTTTCCCAATAGTGGAGGGGATATTTGTGAGGTGGGAGTGGAGACAGGGGTTTTGTTGATCCTTATTCTGCATTTTGTACTTTATAAAACAACAGTTGTACAGAATATTGTTTCTTTTTATACTTTAATAAAATGATTTAAATATAAAACAACTGTTCGAGGCTTGTGAGGGATGGGATCAGACAGAGCTCGCAGGGACGGGGACAGAGATCTCAGGAACGGGGTGAGGACAGGGACAAACTTTGTCCCTGCATCATTTTTTTTTTACTCACACCAGAATCAGAATGATTGCCTAACCAACCAATGCTCAGTCCCACAAACCAGATTTTTTGCTCTTTGTTTAATTAGGCCACAAGCAGCTTCTTTTATTGTGCAAACCTTTAAAATTCTGCAAGAATTTCTAACCTGGAACCTACTATGAGAAAACAAATACACATTGGGTCTGTGGAATAATAAAATTAATTTTCTACAATAATTTTGCTAGGTTTGAAAGCTGCAGTATACTAAATTTCAACAGCTGCAGAGCTGTCAGATTACCCATTCTAGGAGGAGACGTTTTGGCCACTCCTGGCTTTAAACTTACATCCCAAAGCAGTGTAGTATTTGTAGTCTATGATTCTATAAACAGAAATCAGTGTTGCAGGTACCATAATCTAGCCTCAATGATGGCAGCAACAAATTAGGTAAACGGTGTTTGTAGTAATGCTGTACAATGTTGGAGGAAATATATATATATTAAAAAAAGATTGGACGCAAGGGAAGCGAAGAAATATCTATTCTAACATAATAACACCTTGTATTTGTTCATACCGGAAATGGCGAACGCCATTACGGTACTATGTAAGCCACACTGAGCCTGCAAATAGGTGGGAAAATGTAGGATACAAATGTAACAAATAATAATAATAATGCACTAGAATGAGGTAAACAGATATCCAGGACCGGCCAAAAAGTCTCCCTCCTGGAATGGGTAACTTGGCAGCTCTGCAGCTGTACACTAGGAAGCTGTGTCATCATTTGTAATATTAAAAATATAATACCAATATTGAAGAGAGATTAATTTTGTCTGTTTGTAATAGGCAATTATATAGATTATCTACAGAGACCATTATTTATAATGTGTATCCCAACATTTTGGTCATTCTCTAATGTCTGTTTGAAACTATTTTTGAACTGGCACTCCCATGTCTCATATGTAAGGAAGAACAATATAAATTCAGAATGCTTTGAAGTATGTTCAGAATTTTTTTTTAGAAATTTCTAGACTGACTATTTACAGTCTCATCAGATCATCTTAATACAAAAGCTATGTGCTAAGTGCTCCCTAAATACTTTGATTTAAAAAGTATGCAAAATGTTAGATTTCAAAACACAAGCTGACTATTCTTGTGAAAGTTAAATAAAAATATCACACTAATGTTCTCTTAGCCCAGTGCTTTAACACTATGATTTAGAAGACAATGTGCATTTTTAGTACCCAATAGTACATTATTCCTAATTCACATCATCTCTTTCATGTAATGTTATAGCAATGAACAAGAGCTTATATGATTAGTTGGTGAATATATCATCTTAGAAAACCCAGAAAAGCTGAGCTTAAAATTTAGCCTTACACTACATATTTCAGCATTAGTATAATATTCATTCAAAGCCACAGCACAAACAATCCAATCATGTGCTGTGTGTTATACAACGCAGGTTCCAGCTTCATGGTTACAGTATGCTGCAAAGGAGGAGGGTGCAAAGCATTGAAAACAAAATAAACAATTCAAGAAAATATAGTTTGCATATTTAGAAAAGAAGCTACACAAAAGATGTCTAACTTCATTAAAAGCATGGCTTACGCAAATCTGATCTTGTAACCAGAAAGTCTTAGGTTATACATCTGGAATCCATGGCTGGAACAACAATTCATAATAATGATTTAATTGCTTTTCTTTTATCACCCAGCATACAATCATCAACAATCATACAGAGTTCATTTACACTATCACAGAATGGGTTTGTTTACCTAAACTACTCAAACTTATAAAAGCATGCTGAAGCTGAACATGGGCACTAGTAAAAACAATAACACCTAGAATAAGTATAATCAAATAAACATGGCTCTCCCACTCGAGAGGTACACATGCTTACAGAAAACAAAATATAACAATCATATTAAAATGATGTGCACATTTTCTTTTTCATAATATTCTGTTCTATGCTATTTTAACCTATTTAATATCTACTTAAAAGGATATTGTACAGTTTTGCGAGAACGCCCTTAAAAGCAGGCATTAAGTGCCAAACCAGTGGTATGTTTGTGTACTGTTGTTGCTTAGCTTTTATATATTTAATACTAGTTCCTGAATGAACCTTTAGGCTATTATAGCATGTGTATGTGTGCTAAAAATAATTAATAAAAAATAAATTAAGAAGATCAAGGTATATTATTGATATTGAACATTTTACTCCAACAAAACTGATCTACTCAGCATTCAGTTTTGTTGGAGTAAGAAGAAGGTATTGATTGGAACTTGGTTTTTGAACAATTTTTGGTTTTACCATAAGTGTGTATAATATATTTATATACACCTTTGATAGTTTTACCCCTGATGCAGCCTGAGGGCGAAACGTGGCCACGTCGGGTATTGTTCCAATAAACCTTTTTGACCTTATTCTGCTTTTCTGTTTGTTTATGCTTTTGTGCAAGCAGTTTTGTGCCTTTTTTCTTTGCTTAGTAGAAATCTATGTACATTATTTCTAGGACTGTACATCACTTAAAACTTTTAATCGCACAACCGCATAAAGAATCCCCCTCATGTTTCCTCCTGTACAGTGCAAAATATAGACAGCAGATGTAAATTCTCAAAACTGACAAATTTCAATTACTAAACTGAAAATAAAATCATTTTTCTTACCTTTGCTGTCTGGTGATTTTATTTTCTAATCACTTATTCCCTGCTTCTGGTTCTGCTTCCCTGTCTATACTCTGAACTTGTTTTCACGGCATCCTATTCATTCATTATTTATTTTCTCTCTTCTTCACTTCCTGCCCTATAATCATCTTAAAAGTTCAACTTTCTTCCATTTTTCTTCCTCCTGAAATCTAATTTTCATTTATTCTCTTCCCTTCTCCTTCCCTTCATGGGCATCATCTCCTCCTGTCTCTCTTCCCTCTTCCTCTCCTCTCTTCTTTCTTCCCTTCCCCTCACACCATCTCCTCCCTTCCCCTCCCCGGGCATCATCTACTCCCATCTCGCTTCCCTTCCACTCCACTCCATGGGCACCATCTCTCTTCTCCCCTCTCCATTCCTTTCTTTTCCTCTTGTATCCCATCCCTCTGTAGGCACAATCTTCTCTCCTTTTTCTTCCCTTCTGCTCTGCTCCCTTCCCCTCCACTCCATGGGCAACATCTCCTCCTTTCTATCTTCTCTTTCCTTTCCTCCTCCAAGGGCACCATCTCTCCCCTTCTTGGGCACCACCTCCACCTCCCTTGTTTGTTTATCTCATTCCCTATTTCAGATCCTGGCATCTTTGCCGGGTCTGGCTGCATATCCTCTCCCCTTTGCCTGCACTTTAGCATCTTGCACTTTTCTCCCCCCCCCCCCCCCCCCCAACCCTTCCCAGTGTCTCTCAGTTTTCCCCTGTGTCCCAGCATCTTTCTCTGCCTCTCCTTTCCCCCTGCACTCAGCATTTGACTCGCCCCAACCCTCCCGGCTTGCCTTTACTGTCTGCAGTATTAGACATTAGCCCTCCCTCTATAGCATCCCACCAATAGGAAAGAGGAAGTTCTGTCAGAGGAGGCAGGAGCAAGAGAGGGAGGGCATCTAGTGCTGCACACCTCCCTGGTGTTGCAGACAGTAAAGGCAAGCTGGGAGAGGGAGGGAGATACCAGAGAACATGCATGCAGAAAGAGGCAGGGTGACAGCACTGCAGAAGCAGGAGAGAAGGAGAA
Organism: Microcaecilia unicolor; assembly: GCF_901765095.1. Classification (NCBI taxonomy): domain Eukaryota; kingdom Metazoa; phylum Chordata; class Amphibia; order Gymnophiona; family Siphonopidae; genus Microcaecilia; species Microcaecilia unicolor. The sequence goes on along the minus strand of NC_044035.1, from coordinate 39,854,712 downwards.
AGCTAAGAGAAGGAGAAAGCTGAAAGAAGAGGGCAAAGGGAGAGACGAAGAGAGACACAGGTAGCGGGGCAAGGAGTGTGACGTGATTAACGAGTTAAAATTTTAATGTGTTAATCGTGTTAAAAACGCGTTAAATGTGCAGCGCTATTTATTTCTATTTTTCCTATAATATTGAGAACAAATACAGAAGATGCCTATATAGCAAGAGGATGGGATCAAAATAAAACAAATGGCACAGAGGAGTGTAACCTGAACAGTGTGGCAGGTATGACTTTAGTCACCTTGCCAGGCAGACTAGATGGACCATGCTGTGGTTCAAAAGAGGTTTGGACAAGTTCCTGGAGGAAAGGTCCATAAAAAATTGTAATGAGACAGACTTGGGAGAACCAGTGCTTATCCCTGGGTACAAGTAAAAAAAAAAAAGAAAAGTCCGATTCTTTGCCATCCTGGTAGATACTTTTGGACCCGGATTGGCCATTATTAGAAACAAAAAAAAGATGCTGGGCTTGACAGATCTGTGGTCTGTCTGTTTACCTGTCTTATCTAGATTGTAAACTCTTTGAGCAGGGATTGTCTTTTTTTGTGTATGGTATACAGCGCTGTGTATGCCTTGTAGCGCTATAGAAATGTTAAATAGTAGTAGTATGGTAAGTACTTATGATTAAATGAAACACAGAACATTACACTTTAACAAAACAGAGGGTTTTTTTTTTATAAAAGTAAAAAGACACTACGAATACGTGTTTTCTGGTGATATAATTATACCATTTAAGTGCTTGATGTTTCATGGCTTTAGAATACAAATTTGTTCTATTCCAGTGTAAAAACAAAAACAAACAAAAAGAAAGATAAAAGAAAATCCTCTGTATGTACAACATTCTCAATTTCAAAAACCCCTCCTCACCAAAGTAAAAGATAGACACTTCAGTGTTAATTATCTCTCTCTAGAAATTTAGGTTATTAATGGTAATGAAACTGTGAAATCTACCCCCCCCCCCCCCCCCCCACCAACAAAGCACCATTGCTCAACAGTAGAAAATGAACTGGCATAGCAAACACTAGAGCACACTCAAAGTCCCATACACTTACCCTTTCATGAAGTTAAACCCATGGGCGCAGACTAGAATGTTCCCATATGCATCTACTTTCAACAGATTTCCATACAAGGTGTCAAACACCAGGCCCCTAGTAAACAGATATTAATAATAATAAAATATCAGTGCAAAAAGAAACAAATCTATTAAAATGATAAAAATCAAGTTTCAAATACCAAAAAAACCCTCCCAAAAAACATACAAATATTTGAAACCTTTCAATTACCAAACAAAATTTTATTAAATGTCCAAAACTGGATTTAAGAAAAGACGGTACTCTGTGTCTATATTAATATATGGTGAATTTTTCAATATGCTGTCTATAAATACTAATAAATGCAATCCTGGGACCACATCATGATTGCTGATCTAAAATTCAATAAGAATCCATTGAGAGGTCTTCATGGCCATCAAGAGTATAAAGATGAGCTCTTCAGTTCGCTTATGTCCAACACAGTTCGCTTATGCAAAGATGTTTAGTTAACTTGGTAAGGAAAAGCAGAAAGATGACATACAGTAGGAAGAAAACTTGAAACAGCTTTTCTCAATATTAGTATTTTGAGAAATGTTTCCTTAGGCTTCCTTTTACAAAGCTGTGGTAGAAAATGTCCTTAGCATGCCCTTATATGGGTTTTCCTGCAACCGGAAAATGGCCAATTTTCCATCTTCCCAAAGCAGGGGACAGAATGGCAATCAGGTTATTTAAAAAAAAAAAAAAAGCATCGATTCTTACTTGCACACATGCACAAAGTTATCCTTGACTAAGAGCAAGTGTTAACTTTATGCAGCAGTATATGTTGCCTTTATAAAATAAGTCTAAATTGATGCAAGAGCAATGCTGTCCTGATTGGTCAGTATTCTCCAAACGCACTGTATATTGTAAAATAAGAGATCTTTGTTCATCAGAGTAACAAAGAATAAGCCATCACTGATGCCTTTTTATATAATAGTTAACATTTAGAACAAAATTTATGACCTAAGGGAGTCTTTTACTAAAGCTTAGCTCGAGTTATCTGCAGCAGGGCCCATAGGAATAAAATGGGCTCTGATAGAGACAACTTGAGCTAAGCTTTAGTAAAAGACCTCTATAGTCCCAAGAAACAAAAAGTGTCTCAATCAAAAGCCAAATACAAAATATAACTCCTATTATTAATGTATTTAAAACAATAGGTATAGATCATCAACCATAGGAATTCCAGCTGAGGAACAACTGTAGAAATATGTACGTACCTTGGCCAGTCCACAAAAAAGCTATGAGATGTCTGACATGATATCATGTTTTGATTCCTGCGTTATGGAACTTACTTTATAAAACAGACACAACAAATGTGCCTTCAACAGCCAAATGTGCTCTGTTATAAAATTACACACAATGGACTAAATTTTATGTATTACATCTAAAAATTCAGCGCTGAAATGATATTCGCCTAAGTGCATTCTATAAAGTACGCTTTAATTTAGGCATACTTTATAGAAGCAGCCTAAAGCGCCATGACTAAACTTAGTCACGGGCAGTTAGGCCAAATAAAACCTGGTGCACATGCTGATGCCTAAATTAGGCATGGACCGGGTATTCTATAATAACACGCATAATTTCAGGAATGCCCATGACCCGCCCATTCCATGCCCACGCCCCTTTTTCAACTATGTGACTTAGAATTTTCATTTGTTAAAGAATACGCTTAGTATGTAGTTTGCATAAGTTCTAATTAATGCCAATTAGTGCTAATTGCTTGTTAACATCCAATTATCAGCACTGATTAGCTTGTTAACCAATTAGATTATGCGCACTGTTATGGAAAATGCCTCGATTTCTATACGGAAATCTCAGTGCGATATACAGAATTTGGGGGATTAAGTCCCACAAAATTCTTCTCTAGCTGTTTCATATAATGTACCCCAACAGAGATACAGAAAAGATCTATTTTACAATAAGCTACAGACCTCTTTAAAAAGTACCATTAATCATTGCAATCAGCCATTTTTTCCGTGAATAGAACAAGAAGTCATGATCTGAGATTCATAAGACAGACCCAGAAGTAACACTAGGAAGTATTTCTCCAAAGGAAAGATGCTGGATGCATCTGTACCATAATTTAAGTATGCATGGGTAGGCATAGAGGTTTCTTATCCGCAAAGAAGTATAGAGATGGCCTGAGGCAAAATGGGGTCAATTAAATCACAACAGAAAGGGACTTCGGAAGAACATAACATACATAGGACCCTGTTTACTAAGGTACATTAGAATTTTTAACGTGCCTACTATTAGTGCGCGCGTTAACCATGTAGGCGCCTATAGGGATATTGTAGGCACATACATGGTTAACGTGCTTTAAAGATGCTAACGCGCCTATAATGTGGCTTAGTAAATGGGCCCATAGTAACATAGTAGATGATGGTAGATAAAGGCCTGTATGGTCCATCCAGTTTGCCCAAGAAGATAAACTCGTATGTGGAGAACATTAAACCTGTTGCTCTGCAAAATTCAAAACAAATGAAATGTAATAGACCAAGGAAAGCAAGATTAACAAATTTTGGAAGTCTTATTGCTTATAATATATGACAAATAAAAAAAATTACCTAATTTTTGCACATCACTGACTTAAGAATTTCTTGCTGTACATGTGACCTTCAGAGTATGCAAGTTCTCTTTAGAATTATTCTGAATATAGCTAAATGAAAGTAAAACATTCCTTAACTCACAGTTCATGTCACTGCAACCTGCAGATCTATGGGACTTTTCATAGGTCAGTTCTCTCTAGCATACAATGGTGAAGGATTTATAACCTATAGCTGTGACAAAGAGGTAAGACAATTGCTATAGAAATAATAAGCACTCTCAGGTACTGCAGGGAGAGGTCCTGAAAAATTCAAATATGAATGAAAGTGTATCTAAGAAATTGCAATCTCCAAGGTTGCATGCAGATCTTTTTTTTCCCTGTGTATAAACAGAACTAAGACACCCAGAAGTTGTCTGGAAAACAGCGCAAACCTGCTTCCCTGTAGGCCTCAAATTCTTTTCTGCAGAACAGCAGAAATAGAGATGGACTGGCAAAATAAGGCAAGTCATACTCAGTAGCATACAGTATGTACATATTTTTGGGGTTACTAACACATGGAGCTTTTCCGTTTCCCCCTACTGGCAAAATTTCTAAAATAGAGACCATCCTAGGGGGTTCCCAAACTTCTCAGCAGCGTATGTGGGGCTAAAGATCTGTGGGAGCATGAAAATCTGAATCAGGCTTAATAAAAAGCAATACTGCAAAAACCCAAACCCAGGAACACAAATTTACAAGTTATGAACAATTCTGTTTTCTCCTTGTTTACATTTCTGTATTTTGTAAGTAGTAAAAGTCTTGCAAATATTTCTAAGTGGCCTCTTGTTTAATCTTACCTGGTAGGAAATACAGGGTCATAGACAAAGCTGAGTAGCTCTTGAGGGTATCCAATTGAAACCAATCTTTCAACAGTCAGATCAAAGCCAAGGGATTCATATTCTGGGGACTTGTACACTGAAATAAAAAAAAACCCTAAAAGTGTCAGTTACTGGCAACAAAAACAGCTGCAAAAACATTAAAAATAAAATCTCCAAACACCCTCATTAGGAATTCAAATTAATCATTCAACGTTTCTGTATTGTTCTGGGATTATATTGCTGTACTAGCATTTCACCGATAACAGTAATAAAGCTGTACAGTGCGAGAGCAGTCCCTTGATGAAAATTCACTTCATGGTTTGGCAATAAAACATACCACTTTATATACAATATGACATCAGATAATACTCATAAGGCCCATCTAGTCTATCAAGTTTGCTTACTCTTGCAATTTCATAGAATATAGATCATTTACTGGCTCTCTTTCCCAAAGAAATACACAAATCAATCCATCCCAAACTTTATTCATTTATTTATTTAGATTTTGCTCACACCTTTTCAGTAGTAGCTCAAAGTGAGTTACATTCAGGTACACTGAGTATTTCTCTGTCCCTGGAGGGTTCACAATCTGTTTGCGCCTGAGGCAATGGAGGGTTAAGTGACTTGCCCAAGATTACAAGAAGCAGCAGTGGGATTTGAACCAGCCATTTGTAAAACATACTGTTGCCACTGAACCTAAGAGCATTTTCATAAATCAAATGATTTAATAATCATTTCTCATTTGCAATGAAGTGACTCTTAACTACATCATCTATCTTTGGCACAGATACAGTGGGGGAAATAAGTATTTGATCCCTTGCTGATTTTGTAAGTTTACCCACTGACAAAGACATGAGCAGCCCATAATTGAAGGGTAGGTTATTGGTAACAGTGAGAGATAGCACATCACAAATTAAATCCGGAAAATCACATTGTGGAAAGTATATGAATTTATTTGCATTCTACAGAGGGAAATAAGTATTTAATCCCTCTGGCAAACAAGACCTAATACTTGGTGGCAAAACCCTTGTTGGCAAGCACAGCGGTCAGACGTCTTCTGTAGTTGATGATGAGGTTTGCACACATGTCAGGAGGAATTTTGGTCCACTCCTCTTTGCAGATCATCTCTAAATCATTAAGAGTTCTGGGCTGTCGCTTGGCAACTCGCAGCTTCAGCTCCCTCCATAAGTTTTCAATGGGATTAAGGTCTGGTGACTGGCTAGGCCACTCCATGACCCTAATGTGCTTCTTCCTGAGCCACTCCTTTGTTGCCTTGGCTGTATGTTTTGGGTCATTGTCGTGCTGGAAGACCCAGCCACGACCCATTTTTAAGGCCCTGGCGGAGGGAAGGAGGTTGTCACTCAGAATTGTACGGTACATGGCCCCATCCATTCTCCCATTGATGCGGTGAAGTAGTCCTGTGCCCTTAGCAGAGAAACACCCCAAAACATAACATTTCCACCTCCATGCTTGACAGTGGGGACGGTGTTCTTTGGGTCATAGGCAGCATTTCTCTTCCTCCAAACACGGCGAGTTGAGTTCATGCCAAAGAGCTCAATTTTTGTCTCATCTGACCACAGCACCTTCTCCCAATCACTCTCGGCATCATCCAGGTGTTCACTGGCAAACTTCAGACGGGCCGTCACATGTGCCTTCCGGAGCAGGGGGACCTTGCGGGCACTGCAGGATTGCAATCCATTATGTCGTAATGTGTTACCAATGGTTTTCGTGGTGACAGTGGTCCCAGCTGCCTTGAGATCATTGACAAGTTCCCCCCTTGTAGTTGTAGGCTGATTTCTAACCTTCCTCATGATCAAGGATACCCCACGAGGTGAGATTTTGCGTGGAGCCCCAGATCTTTGTCGATTGACAGTCATTTTGTACTTCTTCCATTTTCTTACTATGGCACCAACAGTTGTCTCCTTCTCGCCCAGCGTCTTACTGATGGTTTTGTAGCCCATTCCAGCCTTGTGCAGGTGTATGATCTTGTCCCTGACATCCTTAGACAGCTCCTTGCTCTTGGCCATTTTGTAGAGGTTAGAGTCTGACTGATTCACTGAGTCTGTGGACAGGTGTCTTTCATACAGGTGACCATTGCCGACAGCTGTCTGTCATGCAGGTAACGAGTTGATTTGGAGCATCTACCTGGTCTGTAGGGGCCAGATCTCTTACTGGTTGGTGGGGGATCAAATACTTATTTCCCTCTGCAGAATGCAAATAAATTCATATACTTTCCACAATGTGATTTTCCGGATTTAATTTGTGATGTGCTATCTCTCACTGTTACCAATAACCTACCCTTCAATTATGGGCTGCTCATGTCTTTGTCAGTGGGCAAACTTACAAAATCAGCAAGGGATCAAATACTTATTTCCCCCACTGTATACCATAGTCTAAGTTTCAACACTAGACAAAGCTATCATTTTCTAATCATCTGAAAATCAGAAAATGGAAAGAAGGCCTTAATGAAAAAAACAAGGATGAGCACAAGCACTGGCAATTAGACATGAAACACTAACCAGACAGGCCAAGAGAAAAAGTTTGAAAAGAAATTTCCTTTAGAGGCAAGAACCTTTATGTTCCCTCGATATTGTTTGTCCCCCTCTCAACTCACCACTGTTATCTTCTGATGTTCTATTCCCAAATGATATCCTGTATTTACTCTGTCTTCTATAACTCATCATAATGTAATCCATAATCGTACTGTAACCAATTGTACTTCCATCATTCTCAAAGTATTGTAAGCCACACTGAGCCCGCAAATAGGTGGAAAATGTGGGATACAAATGCAAATAAATAAATAAATAAATAAACTAATGCTAAATTTATTTCAAATACAAGCAAAGAGACCATGATAGAGGTTAGACCAGGGGCGTAGCCACGGGCGGGCCTGGAAGGGCCCAGGCCCAGCCACTTTTGCTCCAGGCCCGCCCACCCTAACTAGCCCCAACCCCACAACATCCAAAACTCATTTTACTAACCTGATTGAAGTCGTGACTGCAGAAGCAGAGTACAGTCCGCTCAGCTGTGGTCCCGCCCTCATTTCCTGTTTACGCAAGGGCAGGACGCTGAGAGAGAAGGGGAAGGTTGAGCCGGCTGTACTGTTCTGCGTGTCCAAGATGGCGACTCACACTCGAGGTTGAACGCTCTGGCTGCGCTGGATGTTATTCTCTTTTTCAATATTTCACAAAGCGGAGAGAAATTCAATGCCTCACACTAAGAGAAAAGGTGTGGTGAAGAGTACACCGCCGGTGCGCCTCACCTCTACGCTTCTCCAGGCAACGCTGGATCGGTTCGTCACGAGCTGCCCCAGAGAAACCGGCGTGGTGCAAGCCGCACTGAGTGATGTCGAAGGAGCGACGTCACTCCAGGCTGTTGAAACATCTCTTTCACCGCCGGAGTTTAACACCCCGCCGTGTCCTGCTCGTACGAGGAGGATGTTGGGCCTGATCTCATCGGAAAGCGACGGAGACAGGCCCGAAGACGACGGCGCCACCCCAGAATGAGCAGAGGAATTATCTTTGGAGCAAATTACTCCACCGGTGGTAACGCTGGACTCGATTTGGAAGGCTATCCAGGGTCTGACAAAAATAGTGACGAATACTGCCCAGGAGACTAGACTTCTTGTGAGTAAAGTAAATTCTTTGACGGATATAGTGGAGAAAATAAAAACTGATTATAAAGCAAAGTTTGACGACATTGAAAGCAGTTAATATGACTTTAATAAAAGATAAAACGTTGATGATGAGGAAAATAGAGCAAATTGAAAACTATAACAAACGTTTAAATTTAAGTATTCTGAATTTCCCATTGATTGATGGTATTGCTCCAATGGAATTATTTCGAAAATATCTAATAGATGTCCTACAATATTCCCCCTCACTTATACCTCCATTGAATAAAAATTTTTATATTTCCCTACAAAAGAAAAGTCAGGGGGAATTGAGGGAAGGAGCTCAAGTTAAAGGTGGACATAATTTACAGGATATAACAGCATTCCTGGAACAGTCTTTGTCAGTTATATCTCAACGTCAAACACTTTTAATTTCTTTTGTCTTCAAACAAGATAAGAATTCATTATAAAAACTATACTTTAAGAATTCTACGAAGACTTTTTGTGGCTCGAGACTTTGGATATTTCCGGATGTTACAAAGACTACACAGGATAAGAGAAAATTATTTCTATCACTGCGGGAAGAAACCAGGGCATTAGGAGCCACTTTTTTGCTGGCTTACCCATGTAAATGCATAATTAAATATTTGAATGTAAAATATATTTTCCTTGAACCTGACCAGTTAAAGTTTTTTCTGGAACAGAAAAAGCTTTCCAATGTAAATCCAGCATAGTTTGAACATACTGTTAACATGAAAAAAGTGGGTAGAATAAGAGTCAGGCCATTTTCCTTTACTGTAGATTATCTTTTGATCTCCTTGTTAAAAGACTAACCCCCTACAAGTAGTGGTCTAAGGAAGAGTAGAAAACACGATGTATAATTGTTTGATTTATGGAAAAGAATTCTTTATTTCAATATTACTATCTCTGTTTTTCTTAACACAAGATGTATATCCTTGTAAATTGTTAAATTAATAAATAAATAAAATAAAATAAAATACTCATTAAAAAGCCATATCTTCAGTGGTTTTCTGAAAGTCAAATAGTCCTCCAGTATTTTTAGATCATAATGTATGGCCCTAAATGCCAGACATAGGATTTTAAATCCGATTCTGGACTCCTACACTGCAGATAAATTTTAAATGTGCTATAAACTTCTTAAGAGAACATTTAGGCAAACCCACGTAGAAAGCATTACAGGAGCCCAGATGATTCAGAACAGTCAGCTAGACTAGTTTGGAAATGTTGTGGACACAAATAAGATCCAACTGTCATGCTAATTTGAACTTGTATCATGCCTTGTTTATTACTGAGTCCAGCATAAGTTGCGATGACAGCAACACTTCTAATGGGGGCAATTCTATGAAGTGGTGCCTCTTTTTTGGAACCCCCTATGCAACATGGGGAGCACCAATCCTATAATAAGAGTCAGGGCACCCTGATTCCTTTACAAACACTAGCACAAACCTGCTTCAGCGCACCCAAAAGGAACGCACGTCCATTTACGCCACATCTAATGTGCTACTCAACGCATGCATCTGATAGTATAAGATGTGCGCACTGATGGTGGACATGTCTATTGCCTTCTCACGCCCTGCCTATGTGTATGCCCCCTTTGCAGGTGCGCACTAAGGCACATAAGTGCTACTTTATAGAACTGTGCATAGTGCATGCCAACACAGATGCCCCCTTGGATGTGCAAGGTGTGCATACCTGATGTACTCCATTCATATTGTGGATACCTTGAAAACCAGACCGGCTTGGGGTTCCCTGAGCACTGGGTTGAGAAACCCTAGTTAACCCATTCACCTCCTTCAAGTAATCACACAGTTAACTATTATACACGTCAATTATCGTTGATACCATTGGAAGATTAGAGATCAGTCAAATGATATATTTTTTGTCTAACAATGATAAGGACTGCTTCTTCAAAACTGGCATCACCAAAGCCAGCTTCAGGCTTCCCCCACTTTCAAGCATTTATAAACTATTGTTCTCATTAACTATATCAGACAAGGATCAAACTAGTGCCCTAAGCAAACTTAATTAAAAACTACTGAAGAAATTCATCATAACATAGTAACATAGTAGATGACGGCAGAAAAAGACCTGCACGGTCCATCCAGTCTGCCCAACAAGATAACTCATATTTGCTGCTTTTTGTGTATACCCTACTTTGATTTGTACCTGTGCTCTTCAAGCACAGACCGTATAAGTCTGCCCCGCACTATCCCCGCCTCCCAACCACCAGCCCCACCTCCCAATCACCGGCTCCGGCACAGGCACAGACCATATAAGTCTGCCCAGCACTATCCTCACCTCCCCACTACCAGCCCTGCCTCCCAACCACCGGCTCTGGCATACCACTAATAACCAAGATAACCGAAGGAATGGTAACTAAACAACTCACAAACTATCTAAACAAACACTCAATACTGCATGATGCCCAATCAGGATTCCGGTCGAACCATAGCACAGAAACAGTATTAGTCACCCTTATGACCAAATTTAAACAAATAATAGCAACTGGTAACAATATACTCCTACTACAATTTGACATGTCAAGCGCCTTCAACATGGTCGACCACGGAATCCTACTACACATACTTGAATACTTTGGCATTGGAGGAAACGTCCTGAACTGGTTCAAGGGATTCCTAACCCTGCGTTCGTATCAAGTCACATCAAATTCAACCATGTCCAAGGCATGGACACCTGAATGTGGAGTTCCACAAGGATCACCTCTCTCACCAACTATCTTCAACCTAATGATGATCCCTTTAGCAAAACTCCTATCAAACCATAGCCTCAACCCATATATATACGCCGATGATGTGACAATATACATCCCTTTCAAACAAGACATCAAAGAAATCTCCAACGAAATCAAAGTCTATACATCATGAACACATGGGCAGATGCATTTCGTCTGAAGTTAAATGCAGAAAAAACTCAATGCCTGATACTCACCTCCCAATACAACACAAATGAATTCAATGCGATAAACACACCAAGCCTAAACCTTCCAATCTCAGAAACGCTAAAAATCCTTGGAGTCACTATCGACCGCCACCTAACACTCGAAACCCATGCAAACAACACAGCTAAGAAGATGTTCTACTGCATGTGGAAATAAGACCATTCTTCCCAAGATTTGTCTTTCGCAACCTAGTGCAATCCCTCGTCCTCAGCCATCTGGATTACTGCAACTCACTATACGCAGGCTGCAAAGAGCAAATACTGAGGAAACTTCAAACAGCCCAGAACACAGCAGCCAGACTCATCTTCGGAAAACCAAAATATGAAAGGGCAACACCACTACGAGAGAAACTACACTGGCTTCCACTTAAGGAACGCGTCACTTTTAAAGTATGCACATTAGTCCACAAGATCATTCATGGCGAAGCCCCAGCCTACATGTCCGAGTTGATAGACCTACCACCCAGAAATGCTAAAAGATCATCCCGAACATACCTCAACCTCCACTTCCCTAATTGCAAGGGCGTGAAATACAAGACGCTACACGCGTCAACCTTTTCTCACGTGAGCACGCAGCTTTGGAAAACACTGCCGTGCAACTTAAGAACGATTAACGAACAAGCTTCCTTCCGCAAATTATTGAAGACCCATCTGTTTGAAACAATTTACAGAAAGAGCCAAAACACATAGAGTCCACACTCACTGTTCATCAATGCATCATACATCCACTTCTGATCTCTCAACCCCCGTAATTCCACATCACTCATACATTTACTCACAGAAATATATACACCATATGTCTTTGTGTCTTAATACTGCCCTTTATGCTTCCCATTGTCTCCTTCCAGTGTATCAATGTTGATGTCCCATTGTTATATTCCTAACGATACTTCGATGATCTCGCATAACTTGTACAATGTAACCCATAACCAAATTGTAACAAATGTATTTCCATTATTCATATCTTATTGTAAGCCACACTGAGCCCGCAAAGAGGTGGGAAAATGTGGGATACAAATGCAATAAATAAATAAATAAACTAGCATATAAGCAGTAAATGTTTGAGACAGTCTCAGCCAATACTTTTGTATAAGCACAATTGTTCTCCTATGAGAAAATTTATTTTAATTCTGTATACTCTATTGGTAAGTTAATAAATTGCTTTTCTCATACACGTGGCCTGGTCTTTTATCATTCCAATCTTTTCCCGGGATATGTATGATCATTGGGATGGTGGTAAAAAGACCTAACTCTAAATTACAATAATCAAGAGATGTCCTGGAGGAATTCAGACATATTATATACACCCTTGCTGGGCCCAGTGAGAGGAATAGATATTGCTAAGTCAGAAAAGAACTTCAGCACAAATGACTACACAATACAGTGTGTTTCTGTTTACTATTTTGGAATACACTTGTTTTCACACAAATTACTAGCATATGATTATAAGTGGAGTGTCTTACAACACAGCAAAAATACAGAACACACATATGCAGGTATGAAATAATTCAAAATTTGTTGTATCCTATTCATGTATATACAATTTTTAAGATCTGTAGGATCCTTTTTTAGCTGAATTTTAGTATATAGAAATTATACCATAACAGAACAAGTAAAAACGTTAGCTTGATCAGTGAGCAAAAGTGTGTGTGTGGGGGGGGGGGGGGGGGGGGGGGGATAGATGAAAAAAAAAAAAAAGAAAAGAAAATCCCAGTTCACTCCAAATAAATCATCAATAATCTATCCTGTAAAATGCAACATTCTGCCTGTTCAAGGATGTCGAATAGCTAGCCAGGATGCCTCCAATTTATAAAAATGAGAAATAAGAGCAACACTGAATGGGATACAGCATCATTTTAATAGTGGTATGTTTTTCATCTATTTGAACTAACATTTTGCTATTTTTTTTTTCCATATAAAAAATATAAACATTTGTTTGTTTTTAAACTTAGTTATGTCTATATATATATATATATATACACACACACACACACATATACTTACATGCACTGCCTCTATAGAAGTGCATTCATGCATATTCATCATTACCCTTAAAATCCAACCAGCATGCGGTACACGGGTATGATTTTTACTGTGGGGTGGTATGCATTAATTGTGCTTTCTTTTTACTATTTTATTTTTGTATGTAAAGGATTGACAAATCCCAGGTAGGTCACCATGGTGACTAGAAATTAGCTTCTGTCGCCTACGAGTTTCTTGCCTTATGTGTATATATACTCTGTACCAATCCTTTTGGTTAAGAGAAGGAGGTTAGTGATAGTGTTCCACCTTGGACTGCAACCACCGCATGCCTAAAGCTCGATATCCTCCTCTTGCTTTCTGCCTACTCCCTCCCTGACCCTTTTAGTTAGGAGCAGAACAGCAGCACTGAGAACTTCCAACTACGTCCTCTTCTACCGATACCTTTAATGAAAGAGCCATGTTTTAAAGTGCACTGCACCACAATGTCCTCAATGCACATGTACCTCACGTGCAGGCCCTCGGGGGAAAAAAAGAAAAAAAACAAAACACTTTTTCTGAGTGTGCCTACTAAAACAGGCCTCTGTGTCTCATCAACTCTGTGCATAGCATAGCAGCAACATGTCATCAGCAGTCATTTTACTGAATTCTCGATGCTGTGATAGTCATGTGACTTCTTCTCTTGGTGCTAGAAGCAATAAGCTCTTCAGAGGGTTCTCCGGGTGGCAGAGTCAGTTCTAGTGCCCAGTCTCACCACAAATCCCATTCATAAGTGCTGCAGGAGAAGGATGCTTTCAGTTTTAGTGAAGATGGTAATGATGGTGGTGGTGATAGGTGGGAGAACTTGAATGAAAAAAAACTTTTTTCACTCCTTCTAGCACAGTTGTTAACCTTGTCCTAAATGGCATGATCATCGGACTATGAATGAGAGGACATCATGGAGGAAGAGCAAAGTGAATGCAAAACGGGAGCGAGACAAAAGGGTGATTGAGGGATGTGGGCGCCAGACTGAGGGGCCGATGCTCAAAAGTCCCTATTATAAACCATGTCCATTTAGACCCATGGTAGAAGTGACTGATTTTGCTCAAAGGAAATCGCATACCAATGACACAACTTTTGCTATTGAAAAATGCAAGCAGAGTGCTTCTCCCAGAAGCAGTCCTCTCACAACAGCAGCTCCAGACGTCACAAAAAATTTTGCATGTTAAAAGTAGGCACTCCTTTCTGTGCATCAGTTGGAATGCTCATTTTAATACTAATCAGCTCACTGTAATACATTTGCATAGGATAATCACTGCCTGCTATCATGATCGGTAATATGGACGCAGACCCCCTTTGTGCATTACTCACTAAATAACATGCATGCTAAACTGGATAGGACCAGTCAAAACCGGGCGTTCTTAGAATGGTAAGCTTTGTGCATCAGCTCCTGAGTGAGAGGACTGGATAGAGAAAAGAGGACCAAAAATATCTATGTGATGGTATGCGGGAGAAAGACTAACTGAGGGATGTGTGGGGTGGGCAAGAGTGAATAAAAGAATCAGAGGGGCTGTGGATTGTGTGGGGGAAGAGGGAAAATGATTGAGGGAATCTGAGGGGCTGGGAGATGTGTAGGAAAACAAAGGGTACAAAGATGCTGCAAGGGTGTGAAGATGGGGCTTGATGGGGAGAAAGAGGGGATTGGAAAAGGTGGAGATAATGGGTGAGGTAAGAAGGGGAAGGTAGGAAAAGTGTGTGCAAGAAGAATAAAGATGCTGTAGAGTGTGAGGGGATTGTTCTTTCTCCCACCACCCTAAAATTTCCCACCTTCTTTTGAGCCTTGATTTCCTCTTTTCTCCCCTTCCCCTGCACTTGAGTCCTTTATCCATCCCCCATTATTCTTTCCCTCCTACTTGAGATCCCTCTCCCTCCTCCGAGATCCACTCCCCCTCCCCATATTTTCTCCTACTTTCTATCCCTCTTCTCTTTCCCCAATAAAAATGACTAAGATGCCTTTAGTCCCCAAAAAGCTTCAAATAAATTAACTGAACATAAATGTACTGTCAGGTAGACAGTTTTAGAAAAGTAAAATGAAAACACAATTAAATATAGAAATATATGTATGCATCTGTCCTATCCTCCCAGCCTCGCTGCCCCCCCCCCCCCCCCCTCCAAAATCAGCCCACTTAAAACATTTTCTTTTAACATGTTTGACATTCCTGCCCCAAATGGTATGGTATGAGTTATGAAAAGCAGTTTACATATTATATGCAGGTATTTTCTCTGTCCCTAGTGGGCTCACAATCTAAGTTGTAACTAGGGCAATAAAGGGTCAGGTGACTTGCCAAGGGTCAAAAGGAACAGCAGTAGGAACTGAACCCAGTTCTCCTGGTTCTCAGCCCACTGAACTAACCATTTTACTACTTCACTCCTAAAGGAGGGGCAAAAAACTTCAGAGGGGATCTCTCCCCCTTTCCTCCACCCCACTCTTCAGCTTTGGTAGAGACAATGTGGGATGGCAGAGGGAGAGGCAAGGTCAGAGCCACTGGCCCCTAAAATTTTTTGGATGGTCTTAAATTCAGAGAAAATTTGTTGATGCCTGTTGCATGATAGTTTTATTTATTTTTTTCATAGCTGTAAATTGATTATTATGATGGGCAGCCTATCAAGTCAATAAATGAAATAGGACTACAGAATGTCAATTAAGACAATGGAAATCAATCAAGAAGATGAAAACCAAAAAGGGACTCTCAGCACTGTTCTCTAGTTACTCTGACATTGTCTAAGATACATTTCTAAAATTAGACTCACCCACTAAGTGGATTCAAAAGTTCAGAAAGTGTATGTTCAACTGTGACATTGCTAAAAGCTTTTGACATTCTATACCATGGTAATTGCCATACTAATCAGAGAGAGAGGTATGAGCTACTCACACCCTCTTGCAAGATGCATAAACGCTCATTAAAGTAACATGAGTACCAGGGAAAGAGATCCATATACTTGTGTTAGTATGAACTGGTATGCGCAGAGATGACAAGACTGTAGTGTGACAATGCTGGAAACTAGTCCAAGATTTACACTGCAATATTGGCATCCGAGTCATATGTCTTTAAATATTTTCATCTCTAGCTCTGGAATTTGGAGTACTGATTATAATAATTTAAGTCATAGGGTGCAACAATGTAGTAGTTGTGTTAGTCCACTTTTAAAGGTAATAAATAGAAATTTTAAAAAATAGGTAAGATGAAACATTTTTATATATATGGGGTTTTTTTTGACTAGTTTCAAAGACCTGTAGAAAGTGGTATTGTACTATCTTTTTTGCTGTTGTTTTGTTTTAATTTCTATTACTCATGGGTGCCAAACTGCAAACCTGTTTGGTATTCAGTATATTCCTAATGAATACAAATGAGACATCTCTATATACAAAAATACTTCACTCAAACAGATATGTTCAGTCAAACCGAGCAGTTTGACTGAACATATCCGTTTGAGTGAAGTATTTTTGTACATAGTGTTGCTGAACTTCATGCCTCTGATATTTGTTCCATACCTAGCCATCATTACTATCCTCTACTGTCCATCCTGTCAGCTCCACTCAACCAATGATGTCCATTTTGCTCTCCCTGGCCCAAATCAAGCCGCTCTTGAATCAACCAGGCACTGTGCGTTTTCTTTTGCAGCCCCATTTTTCAGAACTCCCTTCCTGTTGAGATCCACTCTGAGCTTTCTTTTAAGAAGTTCAAAGCTGCGGTAAACTGGCTTTTTTTTGCCAGGCCTATGCTGGGTCTTGAGCTCAATGCTATTGCTGATTCCACTGCCCTTACTGCCTTCCCCTTTTCACCCTTCCCTCCGCTTCCCTGCTTTCCCTTAGCTCTCTGGTAAAGAAGTCTGTGTGAACTATTATTTCTCTTTTCTATCTCAATTGTAGTTCTTTTTCCTATTTAAAAAAAAATTATTATTTGTTAGAATTGTTCACCGCCTTGATCTCCCCGTTTAGTAAGGCGGTATAGAAAGTCTAAATCAATCAATCGAGACATGTGCATATGGCCAAACTGGATGGACCACTTGGATCTTTACCTGCAATCGTTTTACTATGCTACTAAGTTACTATCAGGCTCATTTTCAAAAGAGATGGACGTCCAAAAAGTGACATAAATCGGCACTTGGACGTCCATCTCACAGAGACGACCAAATCGGTATAATTGAGACCCAATTTTGGACGTCTTTCTTAGAAGTCCGTCGCAAGGACATCCAAATTTCAAGGGGGCATATCGGAGGCGTGGTCGAGGCGAGACTTGGGAGTTCCTAAGACTTGGACATCTTTGAGCCATAATGGAACAAAGCAAAAACGTCCAGGACTAAAACTTCGACGTTTTCACCCAGACCTGTTTTTATTACGAATAAGGCACAAAAAGGTGCCTCAGATGACCACTGGAGGGAATCAGGGATGACCTCCTCTTACTCCCCCAGTGGTCACTAACCCCCTCCCACCCTCAAAAAACATGATTAAAAATATTACTTGCCAGCCTCAGATGTCATACTCAGGCCCATGACAGTGCATGCAGGTCCCTGGAGTAGTTTAGTAGTAGGTGCAGTGCACTTCAGACAGGTGGACCCAGGCCCACACCCCCCCCCTACCTGTTACATTTATGGAAGAAACAGTGAGCCCTCCAAAACCCACCAGAAACCCTCTGTACCCAACATGTAGGTGCCCCCCTTCATCCGTAAGGACTATGGTAGTGGTGTGCAGTTGGGGGTAGTGGGTTTGGGGGGGGGGGGGGTTGTGGGGCTCAACAAATAAGGTAAGGGAGCTGTGTACCTCGGAGCAGTTTATGAAGTCCATTGTAGTGCCCCCTATGGTGCCCGATTGCTGACCTGGCATGTCAGGGGGGCCAGTGTACTAAAAAAGCTGGCTCCTCCCACATCCAAATGGCTTGAATTTGGACGTTTTAGACTTGGACGTCTTTGGCTTCGAAAATGGCTGAAAATCAAAGACGTCCAAATCCAACGACATCCAAGGTATTTTCGAACACAATTATGGACATCCATCTTTTTTTTTTTTTTTAAATGACCTTTTCCCCACCTCCAAATTTGGACGTTCTACAAAAATGTCCAAATTCCAACTTAGACGTTTCTTTCGAAAATGCCCCTCTATGTCTGGGGCAATGAATGCAAATATATCGCACACTGTCACTACAGATATCCTGATAACCAGATGGCGTTGCAGCCCTCCAAGTTTGAAGTTTAATGTTCCTAATGAAATCTTCAATACATAAGATTTGCTAAACCGCCCAAACAATTCACATTATAGTATCAAGGTATATAAAAAAGTTCTAGCAAGCTGAAAAACTAAGAAAAATCTATAAAGCTTCAAGTCCAAAAATGACTCCACAGGATAACAACCAGTTATAGAAAACGATACCTTTCAAAAATGCTCCCTTAAATTTTATATTTTTTTACTCATGGAAATTTCTTTTGTAGGAGTTGTATACACCATAATTGTATATAGCTTTAATTCTGCTTAAAGACAAAATGGGTCACATGATTAGCTGATGAAGTGTCTATATGACAAAGTAATTTTTATTTTAACTGGCATTTAAAAATATGGATGCATCATTAAGATGGCTAAGAAAGCCCCCCTCCTCACTCCAACCATAAGAAAAAAGTAACACTCTTCATGTCTGATCTAGATTTTACAGCACTTTTTGCATGCTAGAGGCATCTGGCCTCACGTTTCAATATGCACATGGAGTTCACTGCCAAACGCAAGAGATTCACTTGTAGAACCAAAGGGACGTAAACCAGTTGTGCCCAACCTTTAAATCAGAACTCCAAATGGGTTCACATCAATAGCTGGGACTCACAGAAACATAATTGCTCTCTTCCACTCTTGGCCACCACTGCGACCTATGCCCAACAGTGTCAGTCAGCATGTGACCCGCTGTGAGTCAATGAACATTCAAAGGCCATGCCCCCTCTTCCTGTATGGGTTTCCTGTTTGACTGCAAACCTATGCAGAGTACTGGGATGTAGTCTAGACAGTACACAGAGACACAGGGTATTGTGATGACTGCTGCTACTGTTGCTGCTCTTGTCTTAAATAGCAACATAGAAAATGACGGCAGATAAAGACTAACAAGGACCATCCAAGTCTGCCAGAAAAGTGGCCAAGTAGAGGGAGGAATAGATAAGTGAGAGGAAAAGGAGTACTATTTTTTTCATCATCATCATCTGGAGTCACATGCATTAGTGTTAAAATGGGAGTCATACTGGATATAAGTGTGGCACTGACCTAAATAATAAACACTGCCTGCTCAATTAACAAAAGAAGTGAAGGAAAACACAACACTCTGAAAAAAATCACAAAAAAAACACAAAAGGGAGAAAAAAAAGAACTCATACTACTGTGGCAATAAACATTACACCACTCTTTCTGCAGCTCTTTTTTTTGCCTACAGTGAAAAAGTAATCATGGTTCAAAAACCACCTTGAAAAATTATATTTATGTTTTATATTTCTTAGCAACGCTGTTCGCTTAATCAGGCACTACTCAGCAAAAACACATCACTAAAGTAAACTTATCTGAGTACTGCAACGTCTGTGTACTGCGTGACTCCACCCCAGCTGTACATCTGCCCCAGCATCAGATCACTTCTGTCACTCCTTCTCCCGCCTCATCCTCAGCCACCTTCTCCTAGCACCTAAATCAGAGCCATTGCCAAGCCTCTGCCCCCTCTTTTTTTAGCCCCCAATTCCAGACCCATTATCCCACCTGCCCCTAAGTTCCAGCCCACTTCTCCCACTTGCCCCCCTCTTCAGCCCCATTATCCCATCAGTCCCCACTTTCAGCTATTTTCAGCCCCAGCCCTTTTCTCCCATCAGTTTCAGCTCCTAGTTTCAGGCCCAGCCCCTGTCTCCCAGTCCCCTTTTCAGCCACCAGCCTCAGTTCCAGTCCTAGCCCCTTTATTCCACTTACCCTCCTTTTCAGACCCCAGTCCCAGTCCCCTACAGCCACCTGCCCTGCATTACAGCCCTGCTTTCAGCCTCATCCCCATTCTCCCACCTGCCCTACCCACAGACCCGTTCTCCTATCTGATCCCCTTTTTCAGCTCCAGACCCATTCTCCCACCTGCCACTGCCCCAGCCATAGCCCCATTCTCTCACCTACCCCCTTCTCCCATCTAAGCACCCCCATTTTCAGCCCCCCTCCCAGAGTTCCAGCCCTAGCCCCCATTTTAGCTGCTAGTTTGAGCCACAGCCACCAGTCCCCACCTCCCACCCACAGATCCCTCGCCAGTCCCCTTCTCATTTCTGCTGCCCTGCATTTATTTAAATCCTTGAATCAGCAGTGCCAGCATCTGTGAAGGAAGCAGGCTGCCTCAGGCCTTCCCTCACTGTGTGCCAAATCAGCAGCGCCAGCATCTGTGAAGGAAGCAGACAGCCTCAGGCCTTCCCTCGCTGTCCCGCCTTCATGGCAACAGGAAGTTACATCAGAGGAGGGTGGGACACAGTGAGGGAAGGCCCGACACAGCTTGCTTCCTTCTGTCACAGACCAGAATTGCACACAGTATTTGAGGTGCAGTCACACCATGGTGCAATGCAAACGCATTATAACGTCTTCATTTTTGTTTTCCATTCCTTTTCTAATACCTAACATTCTATTTGCTTTCTTAGCTGCGGCTGCACACTGAGCAGAGGATCCCTTTCCTGGTTGGTGACTCCTAATGTGAAACCTTGCATCACGTAACTACAGTTCGGGCATCACTTTGCACTTGCTCACATTAAATGTCATCTGTCATTTGGATGCCCCATCTCCCAGTCTCGTAAGGTCCTCTTGCAATTTTTCATAATCCTCTTGCGATTTAACAACTTTGATTAACTTTGTGTCATCAGCACATTTAATTACCTCACTAGTTATTCCCACCTCTTGATAATTTATAAATACATTAAAAAGCAGCAGTCCCAACACAGACCCCTACAGAACCCCACTATCTACCCTTCTCCATTGAGAATACTGACCACTTAACCCTACTCTCCGTTTTCTTTTAACCAGTTTTTAATCCACAACAGAACACTACTTCCTATCGCATAACTCTCCAATTTCTTCTGGAGTCTTCCATGAGGTACTTTGTCAAATGCCTTTTGAAAATCCAGATACACAATCAGGCTTATTTTCAAAAGAGGACACCCATCTTTCAACACAAATCGGAAGATGGGCATCCTTCTCACAGGGTTGCCCAAATCGACATAATCGAAAGTCGATTTTGGGCGTCCCCAACTACTTTCCATCACGGGGACGACCAAAGTTCACGGGGGCGTGTCGGAGGAGTAGTGAAGGGGGGACTGGGGCGTGCCTAACACATGGACGTCCTCAACATGGAAAAAAAAAGGCGGCCCTGACGAGCACTTGGTCGACTTTACCTGGTCCTGTTTTTCTTATAACAAAGCCACAAAAAGGTGCCCGAACTTACTGATGACTGCCAGAGAGAATCGGGGATCACTTCCCCTTACTCCTGCATTGGTCATTAAACCCTACCACCCTCAAAAAAATATCTTTATAAAAATCTTTTGTGCCAGCCTCTATGCTAGCCTCAAATGTCATACTCAGATCCATCACAGCAGTATGCAGGTCCCTGGAGCAGTTTTAGTGGGTGCAGTGCACTTCAGGCAGGTGGACCCAGGCCCATTCCCCCCCCCCCCCCACTACCTGTTACACTTGTGGTGGTAAAGGTGAGCCCTCCAAAACCCACCACAAACCCACTGTACCCACATCACCCCTAAGGGCTATGGTAGTGGTGTACAGTGGTGGGTAGTGGGTTTTGGGGGGGGGGGGAGGTTGGGGGGCTCAGCACACAAGGTAAGGGAGCTGTGTTCCTGGGAGCAATTTCTGAAGTCCACTGCAGTGCCCCCTAGGGTGCCCAGTTGATGTCCTGACATGTCAAGAGGACCAGTGCACTACGAACGCTGGCTTTTCCCACAACCAAAGGGCTTGCATTTGGTCATTTCTGAGATGGGTGTCCTTAGTTTCCATTATCGCCAAAAATCAGAAACGACCAAGTCTAGGGATGACCATCTCTAAGGATGACCTAAATTTCAAGATTTGGGCATCCCCGGCCATATTATCGAAATGAAAGATGGACGTCCATCTTGTTTCGATAATACGGGTTTCCCCGCCCCTCCACTGGGACGTTTTGCGAGGATGTCCTCAACAAAACTTGGACGTCCCTTTCAATTATGCCCCTCAATATCAACCAGCTCACCTTTATCCATGTTTGTTCACCCCTTCAAAGAAATGTAGTAGATTGGTGAGGCAAGGTTTCCCTTCACTAAATCCATGTTGGCTTTGTCTCACTAATCCATGCTTTTGAATATGCTCTATAATTTTGTTCTTTATAATAGGCTCTATCATTTTGCCCGGCACCGATGTCAGGCTCACTGGTCTATAATTTCGTGGATCACTTCTGGAACCTATTGGCGTTACATTGGCCATCCTCCAATCTTCCGGTACCATGCTTTATTTTAAAGATAAATTACATATTACTAACAATAGTTCTGCAAGTTCATTTTTCAATTCTATTAGTACTCTGGGATAAATACTATCCAGTCCAGGCGATTTGCTACTCCTCAATTTGTCAAGTTGCGCCATTACATCTTCCAAGTTTATAGAGATTTCATTCAGTTTCTCTGACTCATCAGCTTTGAATACCATTTCTGGCACCAGTATCTCTCCCATATCTTCCTCGGTGAAGACCAAAGCAAAGAACTCATTTAAACTCTCCACTATGGCTTTGTCTTCCAAGTGCCCCTTTAACCCCTCAGTCATCTAGCGGTCCAACCGATTGTTTTGCCAGCTTCTTGCTTTTAATATACCTAAAAAAGTTTTTATTATGCATTTTTGCCTCCAACGCAATCTTCTTTTCAAAGTTTTTCTTTGCCTTCCTTATTGGCTTCTTGCATTTGACTTGCCATTCTTTATGCAGTTTCCTATTATTTTCAATCAGATCCTTCTTCCATTTTCTGAAGGATTTGTTTTTTTTGCTCCAATAGATTCCTTCACCTCACTTTTTAGCCATGTCGGATGTCATTTGGCCATCCTTCCTCCTTTTTTAATACATGGCCTGGGCTTCCAGGATGGTATTTTTGAACAGCATTCATGCCTGATGTAAATTGTTGACCTTTGCAGCCTCTAAGTTTTTTTTCACCTTTCTTCTCTATCATAGTCTCCTCTTTGAAAGTTAAATGCTAACGTATTGGAGTTCCTGTGTGTACTTACTCCAGAGCAGATAACATATTATGATCACTGTTATCAAGCAGCCCCAGCACCATTACCTCCTGCACCAGATCATGTACTCCACTAAGGACTAGGTCTAGAATATTTCCTCCTCCTGTTGGCTCCTGTACAAGCTGCTCCATAAAGCGGTCCTTGATTTCGTCAAGGAATTTTACCTCCCTAGCCTGACCTGATGTTACATTTATCCAGTCAATATCGGGGTAATTTAAATCACCATTATTGTATTCCCCAGTTTGTTAGCCTCCTTAATTTCTGATAGCATTTCTACAACTGTCTGCTCATCTTATTGAACCTTACCCTGATGTATTTAAAAAGTGGCATGTAATCAAGTCTTAATAAATATATATATACAGTGCAATCCGCTTAAGTGTAAGGGTCTAGGACCAAAGAAATACATGCAGTTAACCGGAGCATGCACTTAACCGTTGTGACCCAAAAAAGCTTGACATCTGATAAACATGTTTATTATACGTACTGTATACAGTCTCCATTAACTGACGTTATACAGTCTCCGTTAACTAACGTTAGGCTTACTTGAAGTAATCAGTCATAGTCCTCTGTACACTCTTGTGTCTGTAAATTTCACAGACTACGTCTGCCAGACGGTAAAAACTGTCATAGCACTGACATCCAGTGGCCTCCAGATAGGCCTGCACGGTGTTGAGACTCTCCAGCGCTCTTGCAAAAGTGACAGGAGGTTGTTGAATTTTGTCAGCATGTGCCTCACTGCTCATTTCATCATCAGCCTGCATGTAGGCGCATATCTCGACATCAGTGCTGTCATCAGCTGTTTGTAGATCGTAATCAACAGCTACGTAGTGATGAAACTCCTCTTCAGTAACACTGGCTGGGATGTCAATAGCCTGTTCATCTGACGCGTTTGCAACAGCTGCATCTGTTTCGTCCCTCTCCACATCCTTAACAAAGCTTGCCCGCTTGTAGCAGTTCACAATGGTTGCCTGTGTAACATGATTGCAGGCTTCTTTCTACATATGTAGGGAATCCAACAGTGATAGATTACGAGCCAGTTCAACAGCACATTTATCCTTGCCAGTTTGGTCATCCATAACGCTCATCAGACGACATAGCACAAGAGCCCGATAATGTTGTTTGAAATTGGCTATTATGCCCTGATCCATAGGTTGGATCAGAGAGGTAGTGTTTGGTGGCAGGAAAACCACCTTAACGTTAGACAGCCTGACATCATCCCTGTGTGCAGCACAATTATCACAAAGCAACAAAATCTGACGCTTTTGTGCCCGCATTCTAGTGTCTAACTTCTTTAGCCACTGCTTCCAAATTTCCCCAGTCATCCATGAATTTGCATTAGCCTCGTATGACACAGGAAGTCGCTTAAGATTCTTGAAGCAACGGGGCTGTTTGCTCTTTCCAATGACGAGTAGTCCCAACTTCTCACTCCCATCCATACTGCAGCAAAGGAGGATCGTCAGTCGGTCCTTCAACATTTTACTTCCTGTAGTTTCGGCTTGTTTGAATGCAAGTGTTCCATCAGGAATCGCTCGCCAGTAGATACCGTTTTCGTCAGCATTGAAAATGTCACGAGGTGCACACTCGTTCAAGATGGTAGGAAGAACTGAAACAATCCAATTTTCAGCACCAAAGTCATCAGCGTCTTGTTTTTCACCATGCAGTTTCTTGAATTTTATGTTGTTCCTCTCCTTCCATCTTTCCAACCATCCAACAGTGGCTTTGAATTCAGTCCAAGACTTTCAGCTAGCTGATTAGCTTTCTCCATAAGCAGTGGACCACTGACAAGAAACTGTCTGCTCCTGACTTGAGAAAACCACCGAAGAAGAGCATCTTCTACCTCCTCAGCTTTTCCCGCCCGTTTTCGGTGTGGATTTGTATTGTTTTGCCAGTCTTCCAGAAGCTGATCTTTCTGCTTCAAGATACGTGAAATTTGACTTGGATTGTCACCATATTCTTTAGCAATAGATTCTTGACTGTTTGTTTTCTAAATTTTTAAGAACTTCTATTAGTTCAGCTGGTGTTACCTTACAGTTGCGCAACGACGACTCCAATGTACACTCTAACAGCATTCTTTCGCTTATTCTGCCTGTGGCAGTTAACCAACGAGATTTCAAATTTACCGCCACTTTGTCACACGCCAGTCGGCTTCCATATCCCGCGTGTGCGCTTATGCAGAGTCTTTCCTGCAGAGGAGCGGTCTTAAACCATGCATATAAGCAAATCTTGCACTTATCAGTGGTGCGCTAAACCGAAGTTTGTCCCCATAGAAACTGATGGCGCCAAAAACGGGACCGAAGTACGGCATGCAGTTAAACAGAGCATGCGCTTATCTGACGTGCACTTAAATGGAGTGCACTGTATTTGGTCACACTTTAATGGTACTATTCACACAGAAATATTAATGTATTGGGATTTATGAATCTCTTAAGAGATTCACCTAAGGTGTTACTTACCTAGGACTGCTCTAGTGTTTGCTGCTGTAAAGAAACTGCCAGTGCATAAATGAGAACATATAACTTTTTATAATGCCTAATTTCCTTTGATTGTTTCAATATGCAGCGGCTACAATTTTACCTTTTAACAAAACATATCTGGAAGATGTGGAGGGGCATTTTCAATATGACATTAAATCCAATTTTGGAATTTTTGCTGAAAATCAAGTGGCCAACATAGCAATTTTCGAACCAGAAAAATGCCAGTCTTTTTGTTTTGAAGATGTCCATTTCCTAGATGTTTTGTGCTCAGTGTGTTTTTCTTTTGTGACTATTTTTGGGGGGAAAAACCATCCAAGGGAAAAACACACAAAAATAAGCCACTGGGATGTACTTTGGGGAGGGAGGGGGGCAACATTCTTAGTAAACTGGCCACACAGACATCCCAGCAAAGTAGTAGGGCCAACCTAGGGGGTGCTGCAATGGATATCACATAAAAGATCCCAGGTACACATCTCACCGTTACCCCTTTGTATGGAAGCCCTTCAAAACCCACCAAACACCTACTGTATCCAAATGTACACCACTACAATAGCCCTTATGCCGGCACGTGTGACCTATATGTAGATACAGTAGGTTTTCGGTGGGGTTTGGAGGGCTCACACTTTCCACCACAAGTGTACCAGTTATCAAAGTGGGATATAGGCTTGGGTCCCCTTCTCTGCAGTACACTGCTCCACGGACCTGCTTGCTGCTCTAAGCAGCTCTAATAGAGCTGGTTATAACATATGAAGTTGTCACACAGGATGATAAGTACTATTTTTATTCACATCTTTGGAGGGTGGGAGGGGACCAGTGACCACTTGGGGGGGGGGGGGTCATCTCTGAGTCCCTTCACTGATCATTTAGGGCAACTTTTTGTACCTAATTCACTGTAAAAGATCTAAATCAAAATGTTGAAGTTTTAGTCGTAGACATTTTTGTTTTGTTCCACTACGGCTATAAAACATCCAAGTGTTAGCAATGCCCTAAGCCCATCCCCAAAACATCCCTTTGTAATCTGGACATACTGCAGGCGAACTACATAGAAAAATGTCTTTAAAAAGGGTTTTGAAAATAGCCATCTGTTTTTCTCTATTGAAAATGAGCCCCTAAAGTTTGCCTGGCAGTGATTTATTGTACAATTATCCCAGGCAACTGTTTAAACTGAGCACAATGCAACAACAGAGTATGTATCAAATCAGGAGCCCTTCATAGATTTCTTACAATATTCTCAGCATATTTTCACAAATTTACAACAATGTTGGTGCTAATCAACAGATATTTCCCCTATTTTAACACCTAAAAACATACTATCATATAGAGTGTTAAGCATTTTATCCACTATTCATTCTTAGGTAGGGCAACATTCATTATGACAGTAGTGACCGTCTTGGCTAACAAGGTGATGTGGTCTAGTAGTAAAGCTGCAGAGCTGATGCAGCTTCATGCAATAAACAAACATGAGATCACAGTCAAATCTAGCAATGACTTCAGGCCACTGAACTATCACTAATTCATATCTCCAGTGTGACACATAATCTCCCTGCATTACCGGCTATAAAAATAGCAACCTAGTGGTGTTTGATAGCATTTATGTGGTGGGAAACAGTGATGTTATGTCATTTTTAATGTCCAAGGCATTGAGTACATCATGGATTATATTATTGTGTCTGAAAACAGAACTTTTCAACAATATACCATATAGTCATGATACATACTCCTCCACTTCAGGTATCCCAGATACTAGACCTACATAAGAAAGTAAGCTAAGCCATGCTGAATCAGACCATGGTCCATCCAGCCCAGCATGAACAACTGGGGATCACTCCTGTCCACAAAAAAACTACTACATCACCAGACCGTTAAAGCAAAGGTAGGCCCGGGGAGGGGATTCGAGTGGTGGGAGGGCAGAGGGGTTGGGGTCGAGGGAGTGGTGGCAGCACCAGATGGTCTAGGAGGATCCACAAGGTGCCATTTTAGGTTCTGGCTCAAATAGAGCAATGACTTTTGGCAACAGATTCGGTTTTGGTTGGCCTCTAGTCCATCTAACCCTGTATCCGGCTTCCAGTTCAGTTCACAAGTACCTGGCAGAACCCCAAAGGGTAGCAAGATTTCATGCTAACAATCTCCAGGAATTTATCAAAACCTTGGGGGGCATGGGAGAATTTTCTTTCATACAACCAGTTTTTCAAGGTCTTTGGAATTGTAAATTGGCTTCTTAAAGGTGTATAGGAGTTTGAGAATGACACAGAGATGGGGACTGAGACAGAACCCGCAGGGACGGGGACACAGCCCGTCAGGACGGGAACAAACTTTGTCCCCGTGTCACTTTCTACTTAGAAACCTGTTAATGAACTGGACTGTTATTTGATTGATGCAGGTGACAATATTGTTATTTTTTGGAAAAACAAGTAAGCACGCTGGCCACAGCTAGCAAAATTTGCATAGGGGATCCTGTACATCCTGCTACCAGCACATCTTCTAAGAAGACATCTTCTATTGAAGGAGGGACTGTGGAAGACAGGAGAGCTAGATTGAATCCTGAGATTGTTGATGACTTCTTATTCATGCACAGATTAAAAAATCATAACAGTACTTCATAGGGCATATTTCTTCCCTTTAGGGAATACAGAACGGATTGTATTTTGTACCCTTGGACAATTTAGCAGGGCGGATTAGGATTCCTTGGGGTAGAAGTCAGCTATTGTTGGGGTTAGAAGGGTAGTGGAGTGGAGGAGTGGCCTAGTGGTTAGGGTGGTGGACTTTGGTCCTGGGGAACTGAGGAACTGAGCTTGATTCCCACTTCAGGCACAGGCAAGTCACTTAACCCTCCATTGCCCCCATGTAAGCCGCATTGAGCCTGCCATGAGTGGGAAAGTGCGGGGTACAAATGTAACTAAAAAAAAAAAAAAATAGAGGCCGGGTAGTGGTGGGAGGGTTATTATAGCTGTTAGTTGTTATTATTGTTTTCTATTTGTAATGTATACACAACAGTTACACAGCATATTGTTCCTTTTTATATTTTAATAAAAAGATTTAAATATAAAATCATATGTGTTCGAGGATTCTGCAGATAAGAACAGAGCCCACGGGGATGGAGACGGGACCTGCAAGGATGAGGTGGGGGACAGAGACGGGGCGGGGACAGGGACAAATTTTTTCCTCGTGTCATTCTCTAATAAGAGTGCTGGAATTGCCAGGTTATTAATGGTTTGTATCTTTACTCTGCAATGTTAATGCATTCTTCAATATAAATTGTGTCCCACTATTATTATTATTCAAATTTATATCCCACCCATCCAACACATCTAAGCGGGTTACAATGTAAACTCATAAAAATAATACATAGACCAAAGTAAGCCATACTATACAATAAAATGTACATCATCTCCAAAAATGACAGCAGAACACAGCATAGAATTATGTCACATCATTAGCAAAATGCCTCACCAAACAAAAATGTCAATTGTTTTTTGATCATCAGTGAGTTATTCTCCATTGGAAGTGTATTCCACATAACTGGCCCTGCTACAAAAAATATTCAAGCACACGTTTCAGCAAGAAGGACTTGGCGAACCGAAGGTACCTCCAAAACAATTACGTCTCAACTCTCTTAAACGCTGATAGACCTTAAAGCTCCAAGCCATAGCTAAAGAGGTTTCACAATCTTAAATTTGATGCGCCAAAAAATAGGCAACCAATGAAGCTTCTGCAACTGGGGGTCACATGTTCAACCCTACTCATACTCCCAATTAACTGAGCAACAGAGTTTTGGCCTACTTTCAGTGCCCTCAAAGATAATAAATACTCTTTATTCAGGAATTTCTAGGGGAATGGCCTGAAATGCAAACTCAAGAGCAGCAGGGGTATTCTGTTTCAGCCCCTCCCTTCTAGGCAGTGTGTAGTGAAGTGGAGGAGATGGAGTGAGCCCATTACTCTGCACCCTAATATAGTTCCTCTTTTCCTGCTGCTCCTGCCCCTGATCTGTCCACTTTCTCTTCTGGCTCCAGAGTTCCACTTCCTTTCTTACAAATTAAGGCCTATCTTTATTGATCTTTTATCCTAGTTATCTATGCTTCATTGTCGCTCCTTCTACTTGTAGATATTTACATATACCTTTCTGTTCAAATTCCTTTATCTCACAATCAGAGATATGTTTTCAATTTTGCTCAACCTTCCCTTATGAAAATTTGACTTAGCACATTTGTCCAGACGAAAATTCATCTTGATGTCATCTAAGAAGATTTTCATTACTTGAAATTGTTCTACTAATTGTTGATTACTGGAACTGTAGAGCTTCAGGTCATGTGTGGCATTACCTCTGGATCACTGCCTTATTTAGAAGTAAGACTAAACTCATAGGTAGACCAAAGAATTAATAAGAGTACTCTGTGTATGAAGTGCCAAAGGAGGTAACAGGGAGTCTTCTTGAAATATGCTGTGCTGCTTCTTGATGTTAGGAATGACTATCTGTATACTGCAGGTGGTATGCGTTTTGCCACATTTTCACAGTGATCTTGATGTATTTCATCAATCCCAGGATTATTTTGTACATTTCAAGGCAATTAATTATCCAGGAATGTGGGATGCTATAAAAGGCTTTCTTATAGTAAATCCATATTATATTGACATTTCTGTATTTCTTAGCATTGGCCATAATGGCTTTATTCAGCATTAATTGATTCTCAGTTCCTTATACTCCCTTCTTATTACTCTTCTATTGCCATGATGCTGAGGTCAATATCTCTATATATAAAAGGCACCTCCAACATTCTAAATTTGTAGTTGCAAGATCGCATGAGTGTCTGCCCCGCCCCTGCGTCACGTGATGACGTTGAGGGCGGAGCAATGACACTCAACAAATCGGATTGTCATTGGGTAATCTCTGTTTCCACTCCTGTTTATTTTCTGCCTTTGCTAATCAGGCAGCGGAAGCAGTGGCCCGTCTCATCTCTCTGGGCAAAGTTACATATGCCCTCCAAATATCTAGCTTTCCCAACCTTGAATCTGCTCATGGCAGTTCGGTTCAGACCCAGCTGTAGCTAAGTCTGTAATTAAAGAGGAACCCAGTTTTAATTAGCTAAAGAGATATAGTTTATTAGTATTAATTAGCATTGATACATTACCCAATAATGAGGATACCAGCAATTCAGTCAATCATACAGTGGAACAGAATCACACGACACACCAGCTCTCGGTAGTGCTCTGTCTTTCTCCTCCATCAGCATCTACATCTTACACCTCTCGGGGGTGCTTCCTTTATACTGTCTCAACCCAATTCATTCCAATGGGATCCAGCTTTGTCAGCAGAACTTGCTATCCCTTATCAGTTGATAAGGAACCGATAAGGGTGACTTCATTGGGTCCCAGGTTCTAACTATACACAAAAGGAGGTGAAAAGCACAGCTGGCGAGATGACTTCATCGGTCACTCTGCTCTTCTCAGCTCCCCCCTCCCTCTGAGTACTCTCTAACTACGTACACCTACCCCTTTATCTACATTCATTAACCCAAAACATCTTTCTCATGACTCTTCACCGATGCCAGTCCCAGGCATGTTTATAAGAGCAAAGGACCCCCCTCCCGTGCCAGCTCCCTGAGAACTCAGTTCAGCTTGTGCTGCAGAAAAATGTATTTTGTATCAGAGATGACTGTGGATTTTTAAGAGAAGCTTAGCTCTTATTATGAGGCATTTGCTTGTAGAGGCCTAGCTCTTTAGCCTGAGCCATTGACCTGTATTTTACTGAGAGCAAGGGCGGCCATATATATTCACTTCCCAATGCAGCCATCATTCCCATACACTCAAAAGCAAACAAAATCGGCGCAGGAACCCATCCCCCTCAACCACCCTCCCGCAGCTGCTCCCTCACCGTTCCACCGCCCTCCCTCTCCTCTCCGACTCCGGCCATGGTGCACGACGATTACTACACACGAGCAAGGAAGCCCATTGGTTTATCTCTGTTTCCACTCCCCAACACAGCCGTCATTCCCATACACTCAAAACCAAGAACACCGACGTTTTTTTTTCCTTCCAAGGACACTCAGCAGCACGAGTCACTTTCTGTGCAGCACAGAGAAAAACAAGGAACTTCGCTGGAAGGACAAAACTATTTGGATGCCCATGCTCCTGCTCCCGGTATGTGCAGCCACCCTAAGAAACGACCACTCACACAAAACTAACCACTGACTCGACGTCTGCACCCCCTCGCTCCCCCCCAACCCACACAAAATCTAAACGCACACTTCCACACAACCAGAAAACCAGACAAATACAAACGGAGATAAAAACAGCAAGCAGGGAGGTTCCCAAGTGATTACAGGAGCTTCAAAAGACACACTCCCCCAAACCACAAGCAAACACAGCTATCCACAACACACATTAACGACTGCACAGGCAGGTACCCAAGTGCTTAAAGGAACAACCTCCCCACCCCACACCCCCAAAAAACACATCAAAACGCAGCCTTCTACAGAACAAGGAATGCTGACAAATACACATGCATTTCAAATTTGCAAACACAGCTCACCAGAACACAGGCATATTAACAACTTGGCAGGCAGGTTCACAAGTGCTTACAGGAGCTACACCCCCCCACACACACAAAAAAAAGGAAAAACCAACCTTCCACACAAGAAACAAACACACAAAAAAAAAAAACAACACACACACATTAACTCTCTCTTTCACACACACAGTTAATCTCACACATACTCACCCAAACATACACACTTCAAGGAAAACCTTGCTAGCGCCCGTTTCATTTGTGTCAGAAACGGGCCTTTTTTACTAGTGAACATATATTCTATCAGAAATTTTGCAATGAATAACTTATAGACTGTAGGTAGAAGTTATGTGGCTGTAATTTTTGGGAATGTTACTTTATCTCCCTCTGGAAGAAGTTGTTTGCTGCCTATTATTAGCCATTGTGATGATAAGGCTGGCTACTGACCAAATGATTTTTGCAATCCATCAGGTTTTGGTGAAGAGATATTGTTTGAGCCAAAGGTTTGTCACCCCATCTGGGCTATGGCTCTTCCAGTTTGAAGCTTTCAACCAATTTTCGGCTTTTTCTTTGTTACATCAGGCCATTCCATAACTGAGGTTTGCCTTTTCTAAAGTCTCTTATATGCAGGGTAGTCACTCTACTTCTCAGCTGTGCTCTAAAGGGTACTCATATCAGCTTCTTTAGAAAGGTTCTGTTTCAGCTTTATTGGTGGAATTTTCACTATACTTAAGCTTTTTCCCAGTTCGCTGTAGAATTGCGTTGGGTTCTCTCTAAGCAGCTTTTTTGATATCCCTCTTTTCTTCTAATCTTCGCATTTTTGTGCTTCGGCTGTTATTTTTATTATTGGAGCATAATAAAGTCTTTCTCTGTTAATACAGAATGTCTCAGTTTGATATTTTGGATCTATCTTTACTGATCTTGATCCATTCAGTTAACCATCTATCAGAGTCACCACTACTCTCAATTTTATGTTGTTTTCAAAGCATTTCTTTCCAAAGAGGAATTATTTTTCTCTTCTTCCTCTGACCCTGTACCCCTCTTGGTAGAATTCTCCAATTAATAATTTTTGCTGCACAACAGTGGGTTTGAAAATATTCTGTGATATTAATGGATTGTCATGAACTCCATAAATGTGAGCCCTTGTGCCACCGCTGGACCCCAGCTAGCGGTTGGCAAATCACCCTGGCTGGGGCCGACGCTTAGGCATTGCAGGCTTAGACTTGAAACAGACAAGGCTGGAGCTTGGAAGCAGGACTGAAGCTTGAAAGCAGGGCTGGAGGCAACAGGAACAACAGAGGCAAGGCAGGAGACGATGCAGGAACAAACTGAGGTAAGATTTGAGGAATGGCTGGAGACAAGGCTAGAGCCAAGGCAGGAACAAGCTGAGACTAGGCTAGAGGCACAAGCTGGAAACAAGGTTGGACACAAAGCAGGAACATGCTAGAAGCAAGCTGGAAACAAGGCTAGACACAAGGCAGGAGCAAGCTGAAGTGCAACACACAAACACTAGAACTCATTAGAAGTCCTCTGTTGCAAAGTTCACTGTAAGGCTATGATCTTCGCTCCTGAAACGCGCTATTTTGCCGCAGTCAATTCATAATATGTTGTGTTTCTTAGATCATCGTTTCAGGAGCAAAGATCGCAGCTTTACATTGAACTTGTACATAGTGAAGAAACTGTACCGACAAGGTAAGTTGATCTTGATACTTGATCAGAAGAATGTGTTTGTGATAAAAAGCGAATAAGGACATTGGTAGGATGGTGGATTCCAGTGCAATGATGGTGGGTTTGCAGTGCTAACTAGAGGAGATTGCTCCTAGGGCTATGTTGAGCACTCAAGTCTGAGCACTATTCACTATATTTAAAGAAAAGTTCAAATGTAATACCAAGAAGTGCAGAGTGATGCATTTGGGGTGCAGAAATCCAACAGAGATATACCAGATAGGAGGGGAGAGACTGATAAGCTCAGCTCAGGAGAGGGACTTTGGGGTGATAGTGTCCAAGGATCTCAAAGTAATGAAACAATGCGACAAGGTGGTGGCTATGACCAGAAGGATGCTTGGCTGCATAGAGAGGGGGATAACCAGCAGAATAAAGTTGTTGATGCCCCAAGTCACTGGTGAGGCCCCACTTAGAATATTGTGTTCACTGTATCGTGCTAAGGATGTAAAAAGACTTGAAGCGGTTCAAAGAAAAGCAACGAAAATGGTATGAGATTTGCATTGCAACACATAAAAGGAGAGCCTTACTACTACTTAGCATTTCTATACTGACCTGAACATGTATAACCTGGAGGAAAGAAGAAACAGGGGTGATATGATACAGACGTTCAACTATTTGAAAGGTATTAATCCGCAAACAAACCTTTTCCAGAGACGGGAAGGTGGTAGAACTAGAGGACATGAACTGAGGTTGAAAGAGGGCAGACTCCGGAATAACGTCAGAAAGTATTTTTTCATGGAAAGGGTGATAGATACCTGGAATACTCACCCATGGAAGGTGGTGGAGATGAAAAAATGGTAACAGAATTCAAAAACGCACGGGATAAATACAAAGGAATCCTGTTTAGAAGGAATGGATCCAGATTCTTAGGAAAGATTAGGAAGCAACACTGGTAATTGGGAAGCAAAGCCAGTACTGGACAACCTTCTATGGTCTCTGCTCTGATCCTGGCTGGGCAGATTCAGCAGTTGGAGAACAAGGCCAGTGCTGGGTTGCCTTCTATGGTCTGTGCCCTGATTGTGGATGAATAGATTTGGATGGGCTGGAGTGGAGCTTTTCAGGGGCTTTGATGTTAACTTCAGAAATTTTACAACAAGGCCAGTGCTGGGCAGGCTTATACGGTCTATGCCCTGAAAACAGTTAAAGACAAATCAAACTCATATGTAATGAGTTTATCTTGCTGGGCAGACTGGATGGACCATACTGGTCTTTAGCTGCCATCATCTACTATGTTACTATCAGGCTTATTTTCGAAACAGAAGGGCGCCCATCTTTCGACACAAATCGGGAGATGGGCATCCTTCTCCCAGGGTCGCCCAAATCGGCATAATTGAAAGCTGATTTTGGGCGTCCTCAATTGCTTTCTGTCACGGGGACGACCAAAGTTCACGGGGGCGTGTTGAAAGCATAGAGAAGGCAGGACTGGGGTGTGCCTAACACATGGGCATCCTCGACCCATAATGGAAAAAAGAAGGGCGTCCCTGACGAGCACTTGGGCGACTTTACTTGGTCCATTTTTTTCTTACGACCAAGCCTCAAAAAGGTGCCTGAACTGACCAGATGACCACCGGAGGGAATCGGAGATGACCTCCCCTTATTCCCCCAGTGGTCACTACCCCCCCCCCCCCCCCACCCTAAAAAAACATTAATATTTTTTGCCAGCCTGTATGCCAGCCTCAAACGTCATACCCAGTTCCATGACAGCAGTATGCAGGTCCCTGAAGCAGTTTTAGTGGGTGCAGTGCACTTCAGGCATACCTGTTACACTTCTGGTGGTAAATGTGAGCTCTTCAAAACCCACCCGAAATCCACTGTATTTACATCTAGGTGCCCCCTTCACCCCTTAGGGCCATGGTAGTGTTGTACAGTTGTGGGGAGTAGGATTTGGGGGCTCAGCACCCAAGGTAAGGGAGCTATGCACCTGGGAGCAATTTATGAAGTCCACTGCAGTGTCCCCTAGGGTGCCCGGTTGGTGTCCTGGCATTTGAGGGGGACCAGCGCACTACGAATGCTGGCTCCTCCCACGACCAAATGGCTTGGATTTGGTCGTTTCTGAGATGGGTATCCTCGGTTTCCATTATTGCTGAAAATCGGGGACGACCATCTCTAAGGTCAACCTAAATTTCGCGATTTGGGCGTCCCCAACCATATTATCGAAATGAAAGATGAACACCCATCTTGTTTTGATAATATGGGTTTCCCCGCCCCTTCGCTGGGACGTCCTGCGAGGACGTCCTCAGGAAAACTTGGTGCCCCTTTCAATTATGCCCCTCCATGTATATTACGTGTTAAACAGCACAAGATCCTGGAACAGAATCTTGGGACCCTCCACTATAAATCCCTTTCCGTTTAAAAAATTTGACCAATTTAATCCTACACTTTATTTTCTTTTATCTATAAGTCTTCTGGTCAGACCATTTCACACTGAAAACACAGTGTCCTTTGTTAATATCTATTGCACTGTCAACTTCTCAATTCCTCAACACAAACTTAAAACAACCCTGAAATTCCGATCTTTATTCCAGGTCCTGATCACTAAGTTTCAAACATTCCCCACCTACAATTTTTTTCCTCCTAAGCCATCCTACTGGCTGGATAGCTGGCTGTTGGCATTCCTCTCTCTGTATCTCTTTAAAAACTCTGGGCTTTCTTTCTCTTCACAAGGAGACTGCTTGATTGACACAAGTGCTCAAAGACCTTCATTTGTGCACTAGACTGCTTTTCTCTGAGAGTTCACTTTCTTCTAGAGCTTGGCTACATATGCTCAGAAACTAAGGTTCAACCCATGTAAACATACTAGTGAACTACCCAGCATACCACAAGTGTCAGATATTATCAGGGAGAGGTGGCAAATTTCCTAGCCTGGTATGCACACTGATTTGGCTACACTTCAGTCAAGGATAAAAAGGAAACAGTAACCATTTCCCACAGGCAACCAACCCTTTATAGCTGACAATTGGGCGATATCCTTAGCTCAGCAGGCAGCAGTACAGGTCAATGAAGGGTGATAGTCAGAACCAGAGAAATGCAAGACTGTACAAGATAGGGTATCTTAAGAGCACTGGGTAAGTAAGTAGTGTGCATTGGCCAAATTATCACTATATGCCAAAATCTATGACATACACGTTACTATATACGCTTATGAACAAATTCCCCAGCTGTGAATAACAGTGTAAAATTCCAAGAGGTCAACTTTCAGATCTGTGTCATATTCTATATGTGTAGAACATCTTGTTGTGTTAGCAATGCCAAGGTCACTCTAAAGTACTTGGATCAGATAGCAGTACTCACTAACATTGCTTTGTCTGAATGACAGTTTTGTCTGCATAAACTGTGTGCTACATTTCAACAAACACATTTTAAATTAGTATATAGAACACAGACCACTTTTAAATACAGAATGCTTGTTATTGATCCTCTCACATTAAATTTGTTTACTGCAATATTTAGGTGATTACTAGAAATTATTTGTCTGGTTTGGGTATCAATTAACCCTAGAGGAAGTGTTAGATATCTATGCACCTTAGAAATTAATTAAGGTCAAACTTTTATTAAGAGTTCATGGTTTAATGATGGGTTTCATGAGTGTAGGAGACACCTACAGAGGGCAGAAAGGAGATGGTGATGGGCCCCCTCAGTTATACACTA
Source organism: Microcaecilia unicolor (assembly GCF_901765095.1). Taxonomy (NCBI): domain Eukaryota; kingdom Metazoa; phylum Chordata; class Amphibia; order Gymnophiona; family Siphonopidae; genus Microcaecilia; species Microcaecilia unicolor. The sequence continues at coordinate 39,817,018 of NC_044035.1, read as the reverse complement.
AGAGTTAGGTATTGCAGATAGAATATAAAGTTAAAATTAAACCAGACAAGATTTTGCTTCCTCTCTAATTGATCGGGAACAGAATTATACAAAACAATTGTTTAATATTGTTAGTGAGCATTATGGATTGAGCATGAATGATTTTTCTCCTGATCAGTTTGGGGATCGGTTAACTCGACTACCTATTTGGCAGATGCAATCCCCTCCTTAGCTAATCAAGGACTAATGGCCTTCATTTTCTGCAGTTTTCTTCAAACTTCTTAATTAGAGCTTATCTGAGGACATCTTTCCAGATAACTGGAAATGTTCAATTAGTGGACCTTTGTTGAAGAAACTATATTTAGATAGTTCTGATCCTCAAAACGTTAGACCTGTTCTCAACTTACCGTTTATAGCAGAAATTCTTGCAACGGCAGTTGCACAAGTTGTTCAGTTTTAGAAAGCGACAAACGTTTTCCATTCTAGGCAGTTCAGTTTTTGAACTGAACATAGTATAGTAACCTTGCATATTAAACTGCTTGATGAAGTTTTGACATATAGGGAGAGTTGTTGAGATGCAATGATTATTCAATTAGACTTAACAGTGGACTTTGACTATGCTTCTTTTGAATACATTAAAGGAGCCAGGTCCAACAGGAATTACTGTGAACTGGTTTCAGTCCTATTTTTCAAATCGATTTTTTTAAAGGTGACTATACATGATCAGACATCTGTGAATTTTCTATTTGTTTTGGTGTTCCACAAGGGTCTGTATTGACCCCTAGTCTATTAAAAGTCTTTTTATCCCCATTAGTTTTACATTCACACTTTCTTCTTTCCCCCAAATCCTCGTCTCTTCTAAACAAGATAGTGTGAATGTATAGACTTTATTTTTACTCTGTAAAGAATTCTACTACCAAAAAACTTTTATTGCTAGGAAAGGCTGGCCTGCTAAAATACAAAAGATCAAAAGCTTATATTAAGCTGCATTTATCTTTTAGGAAGAAAAACTCTCCTCTGTTTTTTGCGATTCATTTATTCAAGTGTCACCATTTCAGATATCATACTATGTACTGTTCCATCGCTATTGATCGATCTAAGCAGTGCACTGCCTATCCATCATTCTTGCACCCATTCGTCTTCAACAAGAGCACTTGATTTTGCTAATCCTCTCACTGCATCAGGAAGAAAACTCCTTTGTAGAACGTTCAACCTACAGCCTTTCCTAGCAATAAAAGTTTTTTTGGTAGTAGAACCCTTTACAAAGTAAAATTAAAGTCTATACATTCACACTATCTTGTTTAGAAGTGAAGAGGATTTTTTGGAATCAGTCATTTTCCCCATATATTAGGAGATTTGTATACTGGTTCTTTTTTTCTTTTAAGGAATCGATTATATGAATTTGACTCCCAGTGTGATGGCGGGTATAAAATTTATTGAGAATTCCCCTCTTGGGAGATTTGAAGTTTCATTTATTTAATTTATTAAATACAGGAAGCTTAGATGGGTAGTGGATAGATTACTGCAATGCCCTACAGGTGGGGTGTTCACAAATTCAACTGAATTGACTACAATTGATTGAGAATACAGCAATTAGAACGATGTATGATGCTAAGGTTAGCGATCATATTACACCACTGTTGAGAAAAACATTGGTTGCCAGTAGCTGCCCAATTAAGTATAAAATAAATAGTAGACAACAGCTTCAAATACCACTTCTCCAATTGACAAGTCATTTTACCTACCATTACCCTCAAGTACCCAAGTTCATATGACATTCTTTGCAGAACAAACTTACTATACCTAAATAATTATGACTATTGCAATGTTGCATACATCCTCTAGTACTATAAAAATAAGACATTTACTGTTAATGCTCTTCAGCAGCAGGTCTCAATACAACTCGCTATGCAAGCCTCATGGTTTACAAAACCGTTCTTCTGCTGTGACACACCTGACATTGTTAACCTGCGTGACACACTAAATATTAAAATTCACAGCTGAAAAACTGTTTAACCCCACTCCCCACATATACCGTTGCTAATAATAATACAAGGAAAATACAGAAGCAATGGTGATGACTACAAGGAGAAGCGGGAATGGTAGATTAGAGGCCTGCAACAATTCCATTTGGGGCTGGGGGCAGAGGTAAGGACTACTTAAGGAGATTTCAACCAGAGGGTGGTAGTAAATGGAATCCGCTTGGAGCAAAGGAAGGTGAGTAGTTAAGTGCCGATTCTGTTTAATATATTTGTGCGCGACACTGCTGAAGGGTTAGAAGCAGGGGCGTATCTGCGTGGGGCCTCAGGGGCCTGGGCCCCCGCAGATTTTGCCCTGGCCCCCCCTACCGCCATCAACCCTCCCCCGCTGCCGTTCTTACTTTTGCTGGCGGGGGACCCCAACCCCCGCCAGCCGAGGTCTGCTTCCACCTGCCGCTGCCTTCACAACTTCTTCTTCAGCCGGCGGGGGACCCCAAACCCCCGCCAGCCGCCCCGCGCTGTTTATAATTCATCTTCGGCCTCCGTGGCCGTGCTGCTGGGATAGGCGGCGCTGTTGAAATCCACTTCGGAGTCTGACGTCGTTGTACGTTGTACGTGCTGCGACGTCAGACTCCGAAGTGGATTTCAACAGCGCCGCCTATCCCAGCAGCACGGCCACGGAGGCCGAAGATGAATTTTAAACAGCGCGGGGCGGCTGGCGGGGGTTTGGGGTCCCCCGCCGGCTGAAGAAGAAGTTTTGAAGGCAGCGGCAGGTGGAAGCAGACCTCGGCTGGCGGGGGTTGGGGTCCCCCGCCAGCAAAAGTAAGAACGGCAGCGGGGGAGGGTTGGCGGCGGGAGGGGGGTGGAGAGACTAAGTTATTGGTGGCGGTGGGGGCTCGGCGGCGGCGGCGGCGGGGGGGGCGGGGGGGGGGGCGCTAAAATGTGCCCCCTCCCTCTGGCTCTGGCCCCCCCTACCGCCGGAGTCCAGATACGCCCCTGGTTAGAAGGAAAAGTTTGCCTTTTTGCAGATGACACGAAGATACCCAACAGAGTGGATACCCTGGAGGGAGTAGAAACCATGAGAAGGGATCTCTAACCATTAGAAGAAAGGCCGAGGGTCTGGCAGTTAAAATTTAATCCCAAAATGTCACAGGATACTAAATATGCAATAAATCATGTATGATATATAATATAAATACAATATTCACAATAAATACAAAACAAGAAAAAAAAGGAACTGTTACAAGGAACAGATGTCAAGCAAATATTTATTATAAAATAACACTATACACACTAATAAGCCCCACATATATATGACCCATGTGTATAGAAAGCTGGAATAATGTCCACAAATATGTCCAATGATGAACTACGATCTGTATCAATACATCAGCTCTAAAAGTTTCTTCACTCTGAAGTTCTCAATGTCATACACTCAATAAGAACACAGGACTTGCTGAAAATCAAATAGCTGTCCAGTGAAGAATATCAATGATCCAGTAAAACTGTAGAACACTTATTGCTGGTATGCGATGCTCTTCCAAAAAAATCTCACCTTAATGGCAAAATCACTGAACATAACGAAATCATTTGAGAACACGAGCACAAAAAGCTCAGTCAAATCCAGCTTCCATAGTTTTCAAAAATGCCGTAATCGTTTAGGACTTGATGTGAATCACTGAAGAAACTTAATGATTCAAGTATACAAATCCAGCATGCTACCTTAATGTCTCAAATATACAAATCCAGAGCTTATTTCAGTATGTTCAGTGATTTTGCCATTAAGGTGCTGGGCAGGCTTCAACGGTCTGTGCCCTAAAAATGGCAAGGATAAAACAAGAGCAGGTATACATATGATGTAACACTTCATACCGTATATAATGAGTTTATATTGTTGGGCAGAGTGGATGGACAGTAGAGGTCTTTATCTGCCGCCATCTACTATGTTGCTATGTTAATGTTTCTTTCATTGGTTAGCTCCTGCTTGCCCAGAATTGGACAAAAGTCCCTTTAGCTTTCCACCATGCTCAATACTGGAGGACCATTCCCTGTAGCAACCTCTGCTGCAGAACCAGCCATGCCAAGAGTACCTTCAGCCTCACTGCCACGCATTTTGTTGCCACTATTAGCAATGTCTCCCAGGACTGCGCTTCTCTCTCTGCCATCCATCATCACATATGCAAAGTATAAGCAGCTAGTATCAACACCAGAGAAGTGGCTGCTGCAGTTCATGCAGTACTGGTTGCATTCTGCCTGTGCAGCCATGCCTCGTGGTGCTAAGGCAGTCCCAGTGGCCCCCAACGACCATGGATCATGGTGGCAACACTCCTCCGCCACCTAGAGATTCACCAATCCCACTATTTCCAGAGCTGCTGCAGCTACTCTTTTCCTTTGTATTTTACTTACCTTTTTTTTACCCCTTTTTTCTTAAAAATTTAATATAAATCAGGGCAGCCCAGAAAGGTCACCTCAGGCTCATTCCCACAAGTAAAGAGGACTTAAGGAACAGCAGCAATCCTATTGAGTACTCAGAGAGGAGGTACATGGCCTCATTGTTCACAGAAATAAAAGTTTTTTTTATATATTATAGTAAATGATACCATTATTTTGAAAACTGCTCATGCTAAAGAGTCCTTTATTGCACTTTTAATGCAAAACCACATTATTGAATACTAGTAAAAAAGCCCCGTTTCTGATGCAAATGAAACGGGGGCTAGCAATGTTTTCTTCTGTGTGCATGTGGGGGTGTGTGTGTCCCTGCCCTCTGGCCTCTCTCCCCTCCCCCCTCTGAGTCCTTCACTGTTACAGAGCCAGCGATTTGATTTCGTGCTCTGCTGTTTTCCTTCACTGACTGTGTTACAGAGAGGGCGGGGCAGACACTCATAGGGGAAACCGGATATCTCGCCCCCTTCACACTTCCGGCTGGAGGCTTCATAGAACGTTGGTGTTGCCTTTTATATAGAGAGATAACAAATCCCTAGAATGACCTAGCTAGATCATCAAATATGGCGTTCACAAGCTGATACTATCATATTACTGCAGGAATCAGTTAGAAATACCAGATAGATGTCCTATTTACTAAGCTGTATTAATTTCTTTATACAGGAATTAACATATGCTAACAGCTAATGTGATGCCTTAGCAGTTAGCATACAGTGATTTCCATGTTAAACAGGTAAAGCAGAAAGGGAGGAATAGGCAGGAATATACCTTAAAGTTGGCACAGAGGTAGTTATCACATGTTAACTGTTAAGTAGATTAACACAATGCAATAAATGCCATCTCAAGAGGTACAGATATCTGCCATTTAGTTAAAGCGTAGTTAAAAAAAATTATTCTCTGTGTTAACTCAATAGTGAAATGCTGGGAACATCCCCAACAGTTCATGCAGAAATTCTTTATTACATACATTAATTTTGGCAATTAGTACATGCCAAATGCAAAACCTTACCACACTTTATTAGAGGTCTCTATTTAATAAAGACGGTTTTTAAAACAGATGCAGTTTCCAATATGACCTTTAAGACAGGCTTGTCCAGCCTATGGTTGGCGGGCCAAAACCTGGTCCACCTAGAGCTTTTACCTGGCCCTCAGAAGCTTGGTGGAATTCCTGCTTCCCCTGTCACAACTTAGCTGTTTGGATTGGTCTTGCGGTTTTCAAGTCTCAAGACTTGAAATTGATAAGTCCAACCTGAACTTCTGGCACCATGTGGCTGAAGCTTACAGACAGCCAAATTGCGACAGGGGAAGCAGGAATCCCACCAAGCTTCTGAGGGCCAGGTAAAAGCTGTAGGCAGACCAGTCGTGGCGGGGGTGGACAGAAAACCTGGACCAAACTGATTTCTTCAGTGAAACAGTCCAACTACCTGTAATAGCACCACTTGAGCTTTGCTGGCTCCATTTGCTTTTGTATTGTGTTTTTTTTTTTTTTTTACCAGTCAGAGACTATAGCAGTAGAAAAGAAGCTGAACAAAACTACATGCTGGGGGTGGGGGGAGGTGAGAGAGAGAGACAGGGTGAAGAACAGGGGATATATGAAAGAAAGGGAAAGAGACTGAGTGAAAGAGAGATAGACTGGGTATTTCAGAGTGTGGGTGTTTCAGAGTGTGTGATTCTCAAAAAGAGAGGGTGAGTGTCCGCACACATATTTTGGCTCTCTGAAAGTTACAAAATATAAAATGTGGCCCCTGATAGAACAAGGGTGGACAAGCAGCTTTTACTTTTAACTAGGGCTTCTGTCACTGCATTATGAAGCTCCAATTTGTTTTTTTTTTAAAGCAAAGCAATAACCCTATTTCTTTCTTTTCTTATTTTATTGACTGAAGCTGGCTGACAACTGGCAACTTTTTCAATGTGTTCAAACAGGAGCTAGTTGCTGTGTGAAAGGCTAAGAGTAATACATAAGTACATAAGTAATGCCATACTGGGAAAAGACCAAGGGTCCATCGAGCCCAGCATCCTGTCCACGACAGCGGCCAATCCAGGCCAAGGGCACCTGGCAAGCTTCCCAAACGTACAAACATTCTATACATGTTATTCCTGGAATTTTGGATTTTTCCAAGTCCGTTTAGTAGCGGTTTATGGACTTGTCCTTTAGGAAACCGTCCAACCCCTTTTTAAACTCTGCTAAGCTAACCGCCTTCACCACTTTCTCCGGCAACGAATTCCAGAGTTTAATTACACGTTGGGTGAAGAAAAATTTTCTCCGATTTGTTTTAAATTTACTACACTGTAGTTTCATCGCATGCCCCCTAGTCCTAGTATTTTTGGAAAGCGTGAACAGACGCTTCACATCCACCTGTTCCACTCCACTCATTATTTTATATACCTCTATCATGTCTCCCCTCAGCCGTCTCTTCTCCAAGCTGTATAGCCCTAGCCTCCTTAGTCTTTCTTCATAGGGAAGTCGTCCCCATCCCCGCTATCATTTTAGTCGCCCTTCGCTGCACCTTTTCCAATTCTACTATATCTTTCTTGAGATGCGGCGACCAGAATTGAACACAATACTCAAGGTGCGGTCGCACCATGGAGCGATACAACGGCATTATAACATCCTCACACTTGTTTTCCATACCTTTCCTAATAATACCCAACATTCTATTCGCTTTCTTAGCCGCAGCAGCACACTGAGCAGAAGGTTTCAGTGTGTTATCGACGACGACACCCAGATCCCTTTCTTGGTCCGTAACTCCTAACGTGGAACCTTGCATGACGTAGCTATAATTCGGGTTCTTTTTTCCCACATGCATCACCTTGCACTTGCTCACATTAAACATCATCTGCCATTTAGCCGCCCAGTCTCCCAGTCTCGTAAGGTCCTCTTGTAATTTTTCACAATCCTGTCGCGATTTAACGACTTTGAATAACTTTGTGTCATCAGCAAATTTAATTACCTCGCTAGTTACTCCCATCTCTAAATCATTTATAAATATATTAAAAAGCAGCGGTCCTAGCACGGACCCCTGAGGAACCCCACTAACTACCCTTCTCCATTGTGAATACTGCCCATTTAACCCCACTCTCTGTTTCCTATCCTTCAACCAGTTTTTAATCCACAATAGGACATTTCCTCCTATCCCATGACCCTCCAATTTCCTCTGTAGCCTTTCATGAGGTACCTTGTCAAACGCCTTTTGAAAATCCAGATACACAATATCAACCGACTCCCCTTTGTCCACGTTTGTTCACTCCTTCAAAGAATTGAAGTAAATTGGTCAGGCAAGATTTCCCCACACAAAAGCCATGCTGACTTGGTCTCAGTAATCCATGTCCTCGGATGTGCTCTGTAATTTTGTTTTTAATAATAGCCTCTACCATTTTCCCAGGCACCAACATCAGACTCACCGGTCTATAATTTCCCGGATCTCCCCTGGAGCCTTTTTTAAAAATGGGCGTTACATTGGCCACCCTCCAATCTTCCGGTACCACGCTCGATTTTAAGGATAAGTTGCATATCACTAGTAGTAGCTCCGCAAGCTCGTTTTTCAGTTCTATCAGTACTCTAGGATGAATACCATCCGGTCCAGGAGATTTGCTACTCTTCAGTTTGCCGAACTGCCCCATTACGTCCTCCAGGTTTACCGTGAAGTCAGTAAGTTTCTCCGACTCGTCCGCTTGAAATACCATTTCCGACACCGGTATCCCACCCAAATCTTCCTCGGTGAAGACCGAAGCAAAGAATTCATTCAGTCTCTCCGCTACGTCTTTGTCTTCCTTGATCGCCCCTTTTACCCCTCGGTCATCCAGCGGCCCAACAGATTCTTTTGCCGGCTTCCTGCTTTTAATATACCGAAAAAAATTTTTACTATGTTTTTTGCCTCTAATGCTATCTTTTTTTCATACTCCCTCTTGGCCTTCTTAATCTGCGCCTTGCATTTGTTTTGACACTCCTTATGCTGTTTCTTGTTATTTTCAGACGGTTCCTTCTTCCATTTTCTGAAGGCGTTTCTTTTAGCCCTAATAGCTTCCTTCACCTCACTTTTCAACCAGGCCGGGTGTCTTTTGGACTTCCGTCTTTCTTTTCTAATTTGCGGAATATGTATGGCCTGGGCCTCCAGGATGGTATTTTTGAACAGCGTCCACGCCTGTTGTACAATTTTTACTCTCTCAGTTGCCCCCCTAAGTTTTTTTTTTACCGTTCTTCTCATTTTATCATAGTCTCCTTTTTTAAAGTTAAACGCTAACGTATTTGACTTTCTGTGTACAGTTACTTCAAGGTCGATGTCAAAACTGATCATATTATGGTCACTGTTATCAAGCGGCCCCAGTACCATAACGTCCCTCACCAGATCATGCGCTCCACTAAGGACCAAGTCTAGAATTTTTCCTTCTCTCGTCGGCTCCTGCACCAGTTGCTCCATAAAGCTGTCCTTGATTTCATCAAGGAATTGTATCTCTGTAGCGCGTCCCGATGTTACATTTACCCAGTCTATATTTGGATAATTGAAGTCACCCATTATTATCACATTGCCCATTTTGTTCGCGTCTCTGATTTCTTTTATCATTTCTGTGTCTACCTGCTCATCCTGGCGAGGCGGACGGTAGTACACTCCTATCACCATTTTTTCCCCTTTTATACATGGAATTTCAACCCACAGTGATTCAAAGGTGTGATTTGTGTCCTGCTGAATTTGTAATCTATCTGAGTCAAGGCTCTCGTTAATATACAATGCTACCCCTCCACCAGTCCAGTCCACCCTATCATTACGATATACTTTGTACCCCGGTATGACAGTGTCCCACTGGTTATCCTCCTTCCACCAGGTCTCAGTAATGCCTATTATATCCAATTTTTCATTTAGTGCAATATATTCCAACTCTCCCATCTTATTTCTTAGACTCCTAGCATTTGCATATAGACATTTCAGAGTATGTTTGTTGTTCTTATTTGCATGATGCTTAGTACCTGACACTATTGATTTGACATCTTTTGTCTGATCTTTAGTTGTATATAAGATAATGCAAAATGAGTAAGCATCTTCTTGGGAATATGGGAGATGGTGTTGAAAATTAAACATGGCAGATCATAAGACTGTAAAAGATCCAGTGCTACAAAGTAAATGACTAGTCCATTTTATTAGAAGGGTACCTACCCTATAAATAAATATGCTGACAGTCAAGAATCTTTTTTTTTTTTTTTAGGGGCTTGCCTTGAGTCAGCAGTCACATTGTTCCCTGAGACTTCTATACTGTATGGGTTTAAAGTCAACTGAAACCACCAAGTTATTTGAATAAGTACAATTACCTTCTTACTTTAAAAAATTAAAAAGTTTTATAAAGTTTGCTAAAGAATAATTGGACCAATTATGATAAAAGGTGGATATCATCATTAAACCACCGCCTCCGATAGTCCAAAGTTACCTTTTTGTGTGAACTATTAAGAATTTTAATATCAGCAGGTTTTGTATGAGGTGTGATATATAGTCAAGAATCTTTACCACCATCTCTCCACAGTGACATAACTGAACAGCTGTATCTAAATCCACAAGAGTAAGTTTAGCAGATATTATCACAACTGCCAGAGGATCTGCTGACTACAACTGTCATCAATAAGAACAAGCTACTGTGACTTACAATCTCTCTATATAAAACGCACCTCCAATGTTCTGAAGCCTCCACAAGTCCCAACATTCTAAATGCATGGTGGTGAAACCAGGAATTCACCCATGAGTGTTGGCCCCGCCCCCTGCATCAAACGTCATGACGTCGAGGGCGGACCAATGACACTCAACCAATCGCATCGCAAACCCATTACTAAGCAACGGAACATGACATAAGACACATCGCAAAACAATGAAAACCAGCAGCACACAATTGCTACGCGATATCAACAGCAACGCTAAAAGGACCATATAGATCTCTGCTATCCACACAAACAACGGACACGGAGGGCATAGGAGGGAAGGAAAAAAACCAGCACATACGAACACACTCTCACTCTTAAGTGGCTATAATGAGCAACTGACCTGCCACTATCACAGGGACTGCTAGCACCTCTCTCGCTCTCTGTCTCACACACACACACGGGACACAGAGGGATGGAAGACAAGGAACGAATCGTTGGGTATGGAGGGGGCGGCAGGGGAGACAAGACAAGAACTGCCTCAAATGTTTGTGCTGTGCTATGTACAATTATAATGCTGTCTCTTCATTTTGACCCTACACTTTCACGCTCTCTTTCACACAGACGCACACACACACACTTACACTGTCTCTATCTCACACACACACGCACTCACACACATATACACACTCTCTCACACAGACACACAAACACGCCTCAAATGGTTAAGTTGTCCTAAGTAAAATTTCACTGCTGTCTCTTCATTTTCACCCTACCTGTGCACACTCTCTTTCACACACAGACACACACACAGACACACATACATATACACACTCTCACTCTCTCTATAGCCTTGCTAGCGCCCGTTTCATTTGTTTACGAAACGGGCCTTTTTTACTAGTGTTCATATAATATAAACAGTAATTCCCTCTGCAGCTCCGTGTGACCCTGGGCAAATCACTTAACCCTCTGTTGCCCCAGGTAGTACAATGTACTTACTTGGATTGTGAGCCCACTAGGGACAGACAAAGTACCTGTAAAATGAAACTGTAAACCATTTAGGTCTAAGCGGTATATACATACTTAAAATGAAATAAAATAAAACAGGAACAAAATAACGGCAATACGTAATAAGCAAGCTTTATGAGCAGAAGATTGGCCAAAGATTTAAAATGGACCTAGGATGCCCAAGGCTGGTGCAAGGATATTAGGTACCCTAGATAAAATTTCAGCCTTGCACCCCTGCACTAATTAAATTTTATGCCCTTTGCCCCCACCCCCAACAATATACCACCCCAGAATAAATGTGGGTGAATGAGCTGTTTGAAAACTCCCCAAACTCTCTACTTGTAAACATACCTCTTGCTGTTTCTATGAGTTTCTGTGGCTGTCAGAACTATTTTGTTTTGACTGCAGCTGCTCATTGGTATCCCCTCAGAAGCTGCTGACCTAGGAAACTGCCACATACTCAGATTTAGGAGTTCAAACTATCTTAAAATATTTATTCAGAAATGTTGCTTTCTCAGAAAGATCATTCAACAATTCAGTTTCATGTGCTTTAATGTTGATTATAATGTCTTCACAGCTGAATGAGGTTCATGCTCCAGCCTAGTTTGTCCAATTTCATTCCTGGTAAATGCTATATTTTATAGTTACTACAGTCTCTACTTGCGCTTTCTGTCCCAGATTTCAGTACAAAACATTATATTATAGGTTATAACTATTTTCAGAAACTTTTAGAGAAGCAGAATTTGTTTCCTCCTAGATGATTGCACTAGATTCAGTGACTTACAAACTTCTGGAAATGTATGTGTTTATGTTTATTAAATTTGCTATATTGCCTTATCAGACAGGCCACCAAGGCAGTTTACAATAAAATCTGAATGGAAATAGAACACCAATAAAATAACAGGAAAAAAGAAAGAGGAACGTTTGACAATTAGATAGATGTTTCAGACCCATGCCTCTAAGGGGTCAGGGTTAGCTACCAACCACCCAATTGCCAAAGGCTCTAGTAAAGAGTAAAGTTTTCAGTGATATCCTAAATTTGGGCCAGTTTTGTTAGGTCACTGTGGAAAGATAGGTGTAAAGATTCTCGACTGCCAGCATATTTATTTTTAGGGTAGCCCTTCAAATTAATGCAGCTGGAGTTTTGTTGGCCTTCGGAGCATTTTTCTGGGTCCCTGAAGCAGAAATTCAAATGAGGAGCCTCGTCAGACCTCTGCCCTTTTTGGAACTGCAGAAGTGATAAGAATGACATGAAAGCTAATTGTTCATGATTATTTCCTTATTCACAGTTTTTTAAAAATTTATTTATAGAATTTTAACAAATATACATTAATATATAAACCTTAAATACAAACATGAAGTCAGTCGAGAAAAAAAAAGAGGAGTTAGAAAGGTCACTGCACTTACAGAAATACTATAACTCAGGTACACAAATTAGTAAGAGAAGGGGGCAACAATTTGCCAATAATTAATGGGGAAATACAGGAAATACAAATAAAAGGAAGAAAAGAGAGAAGAGCACATCTCTAAATAATCATAGTGAGGATTCGTATATCTTAAATCTTTATCTAATCTAAGCTAACATTCACCAAGGTACATTATGAGCATTTTGAAAAGTGCATAGTTGAATAGGATCAAAAAAAGACACGCTGCTTATTCTGAAATCTAAACATTTACAAGGAAAGTGCAGCAAGAAATATGCGCTCAGGGCCTAGACCTCTTGGCGCGTCACAATAAATTTCTTCCTCTGATCCTAGGAGGTCTTACACAAATCAGGAAATATCCAAATCTTTTGACCAAGAAATAAAGTATGTCTGATGAAAAAGTCATCTCAGGAAAATTTCTCTATCCAAGGGGGGAAAAATAGACACAAAAAGTGTTACTCTTTTCAATTCTACTCCATCCAGATCTTCCAACAGACCAAAAACATCTAGACTGTCCACAGAGAGCTCATCAGAGGAAACAATCTCTCACTTCTACCAATACTACCTCCAACAGGTAGATAAATGCTCATAGGAGGGAATAACTCTGGCTTATATCCCCAAACCTCCTAAAGATATTTATTAAACAAGTCAATCGGTTGCTCCAAAGATCGGTCTGTGCCCTGAAAAGGACAACTACAAATCAAGGTAAGGTATACACAAAAAGTAGCACATGTGAGTTTATCTTGTTGGGCAGACTGGATGGACCGTGCAGGTCTTTTTCAGCCGTCATCTACTATGTTATGAAAATGTATTACTCTCAAATTTAGAGCCCTTGATCTAGTTTACAAAGTCTCAATTTTTCCTATGGAGCACCAACTTATCCTGTATAAGGCTTGTTTGTATAGTTGTCAATCTTCTCAACCTTTTTCTCCAACTCCAAAACTTGTCTCTTACAATCCTCTAAACCTTTTTCCTGAGATTGAAGTCCAGTATAAACTGCAGTAAAAACTCTCACCAAAGTTGGAACATAAGCATCTAATGATGCCACAACAGTCCTTTATGATCCCAACATTATTTGTGACGGTTTAACAACAATGGGGTGCCCACAAATCTGAGCCAGATCTTCTACAGCCGATGTAACATTTGCAGGTCTTACCCCCAACTGTGACACATCAGAGTCCCGATTCTCTCCAGGTTAGAACCCTGATGATGAAGGAATCATAATTCCCCCAGGCACTACAGGAGCCTTCTGCTGGATGGTTAAACAAGGCACCGCAGGGCATCCCTCTGCACCTTGGGCAAACCACGAGAAACTCCCGATAGCACTGGCAAACAAACAAGGTCACTGCTTCCAAGTTGGGTAAACCTGATCCTCTCTTCCAGGGACAGCATGACTTCAAGCTCAAGACTAGGATTCCCCTCCCCCTCCATCAGGAATCTGATCTGCCAGCAAAATGCTCCGCAATTGTAGATTGCCACGCAGTATTTACTGAAGGGCAAAGAAGAGCACCTTTAGTTTTCCTCTCTTCAGCATGGTAAAAATGAAAGTAAGACTTCTAACAAGGGAAAAAAAAACATGCTGAGAGATGGCACAATGCGGAATTCCTGCACTCTCCTCTTACTAGGTGGTCATCTTGCACTTAATTCACAGTTTTTGATCTTGATCGGACACTAGAATTTGAATTTTTGGGCACTTGTACATATTAATATTGTTGGGATTTAGAATGGATATGGCATAGACGGGTGCCAGTGATGTTTTATTCTTAAAACACCTGAGGTAAGGCAGCTGTTCCCAGCCCAGTGGCATTCCAGCATATGTTTGAAAAAGCTGTTATATGGATCCTGTAGTTGCTGGTGATTATATTAATTCATGGTCCCCTGTCCTTTCACATCATATAACATTATTATTTTTAGGACATAAGATATTATGGGGTGAATTCTATATATGATGCCAGAAAAAGCACTATTCTATAAGCCGTGTTTAAAGGTAGCTGTGGTTTATAGAGTAACACTTACAACCTGGGATCGCACCTAGATTTAGACAAGGCCATTTACACCAACTGAAACATGGTGCAAATGTACGCAACTAAATTCTATAACAAGTGTAAATGCTAGGAACGCCCCCGTTCTGCCCAGGACCCCATTTCTGCACCCTTTTTTTTAAATGCACACTTAAATTTAATTAGTGCCAATTGCTCTTGTTAAAAAGCCAACTGGAGCTAATTACCTTGTTATTCAATTAGACTGTGCTCAAAATGGGCACGCGTGCAATTTTTGGTAACACTGAAAGGTTCACTCCTTGCTCTCTCATTATATAGGCTCCATGTATTATGTTAATGTACTGTAGATCTCCTGCATGTATCCATTCCAGGAAGTCAGCCCAAATAACTCAGCTGTCAATCAGCTATAATCCACTGCTCAACTGACACCTGAACAAACCAGACCAGGAGCTGAACAATCCATCCACCATCCACTAGGAGACAGAGAAAAATACTGAGCATTCCAGGCTGCACGATACCCTTAAAGGCGAAGTACTTGGAACTATTATATTCTCTGTCTCCTTCTCTGGTGGACGGACATGACCTATTAGTCTGGAATGGTCTGGAATAGATGACAAGGAATTTAATGTTATTTTGAAATGTAAATTTAAAAAAACGGGGGTGGGGGGGGTGGGGGGGGGCCTTGGACCATCCATAAGGCGATACTGGCTTAATGTGCAGCTTAATGATGAGACTCAAAACTTCTGACACTGGGTTTCTTCATACCTGACCATTTGAAACAATTTATAGATCAGAAAAAGCTGTCATGAAACAGGTTGGAGCCAAGCAGTATTGATTTCAGGGTTAAGATGGGAAAATTAGGTTCTTACCTTGGTAATTTTCTTTCCTTTAGTCATAGCAGATGAAGCCATTACGTATGGGTTGTGTCCATCAACCAGCAGGGGAAGATAGAGAGCACTCAACTTTTCACAGTGCCTCATGGCCAGCCAGCTCCACTGCCTCTTCGGTATTTGAAGCTTCCAAAGCAGTATGGCAAACCGCAATGGGAATAACATGAACTTTCCTCACAGCGAACGATGGCCCCTTAACAAGGGCATGAACTCAAAAGGAGAGAATGAACACATCCTCCTGGAGGGAATAAACTCGTCCTCATTGTATAACTGGAGGGGATACACGCAACCTCCTGGAGGGAATAAACTCATCCTCCAAAACATAAACTGGAGGGAATGGACTCATCCTCCTATAAGTGAACATGAATCCTGAAGACTGTTTTCCAACTTTCTCCCAAGGAAGGAACTTCAGGAAACAAGAACAGAACCTGAAACAGATTCACAGCATACAATCATACAGGGAGGGCTCATGGCTTCATCTGCTATGACTAAAGGAAAGAAAATTACCAAGGTAAGAACCTAATTTTCCCTTCCTTGTCATCAAGCAGATGAAGCCATTACGTATGGGATGTAACAAAGCAATCCCTATATAGGGTGGGAACAGGTCACACCACACGCTAGCACTTGTGCTCCAAAATGCGCATCCCTCCTAGCAGCCATATCCAGCCTGTAATGTCGGGCAAAAGAGAGCTTAGAAGCCCATGTTGCTGCACTGCATATCTCTTGACGAGAGAGTGCTCCAGGATCAGCCCAAGAGGAAGAAATCGCTCTGGTAGAATGCGCCTTAAAGGCTACAGGCAGAGACCAGCCAGCAAGCAGATAAGCTGAAAAGATAGTTTCTTTGAGCCAGCGGGCAATAGTGGCTTTAGACGCTGGAGACCCTCTGCGAGGACCTGATAGCAAAACAAGCAGATGATCATAGATCCTGAAAGAGATAGTAACTCGCAGATACTGCAGCAGAGTCCTGCGCACATCCAACAGGTGCAACTGCCCAAAAGATTCTGGAAACTCCTCCTTATCAAAGGAGGGCAAGAAAATAGGCTGGTTTAGGTAAAACGCTGAAACCACCTTAGGCATGAAGGAAGGCACGGTCCGAACCGTGACCCTGGACTCTGAGAATTGCAGAAATGGGTCTCTACAGGACAGCGCCTGGAGCTCTGACACCCGTCTCGCCGAAGTAATGGCCACAAGAAAAACGGCTTTTAGTGTCAAATCTTTCTCCGATGCTCACCAAAGCGGCTCAAAAGGAGAAGCCTGCAGGGCCTTCAAAACTAGCCTCAGGTTCCAAGCTGGGCAGGGTGCTCGCACGGAAGGCCGGAGCCAAAGCACCCCACTAAGAAACCGTGCCACATCTGGATGAGCAGCTAAAGACACGCCTTCAACCTTACCACGAAGGGAGGCCAACGCTGCCACTTGCACCCGCAGGGAATTATAGGCCAAGCCTTTTTGTACACCATCCTGCAAAAAGTCCAGAATCGTCGAGACAGGAGCCCGCATGGGTGATCGCTTTTGAAGCACATCAAGACTCAAACTGGCGCCAAATCCTGGCATAAGCCACGGAAGTGGAGCGGTTGTGGGCCTACAGGAGAGTGGAAATGACTGTGTTTGAATAGCCTTTATCCCTCAATTGCGCCCTCTCAATCGCCATGCCATAAAACCAAAGCGGCAGGCGTCCTCCATGGCTACCGGGCCCTGTGACAACAGGTTCGGTACCAGAGGTAAAGGAAGGGGAGCCTCCACTAGCATCTGTCGGAGGTCCGCATACCAAGGCCTCCTGGGCCAATCCGGGGTGATGAGGACCACTTCTCCTGGGTGCAGCCGAATCCGCAGGAGCACGCGCCCTATCAAGGGCCACGGAGGGAACACATATAGTAGGCCCGGAGGCAAGGGCTGAGTCAAGGCATCCAACCCTGCCCAGCGAGGATCTCTCCGTCTGCTGAAGAAGAACGGGACTTTGGCTTTTGAACTTGTCGCCATAAGATCCATCACGGGCTTGCCCCATTTGGCACATATCTGCAGGAATACTTCATCTGCTAGTTCCCATTCTGCTGGATCGATCTGATGCCTGCTTAGATAATCGGCTTGCACGTTGCTCTGACCTGCAATGTGAGCTGCCGACAGAAACGGAAGATGCAGCTCGGCCCAGTGGCAAATCTGTTCGGCCTGCGCAGCCAGTGCTCTGCACTGAGTGCCGCCTTGTCGATTTTATGTAGGCCACTGCTGTCGTGTTGTCCAACATCACTCTGACAGCCAATCCTTCCAGGGTCACTTGAAAGGTCAGAAGCGCCTGAAATACCGCTTTCAACTCCAGGCGGTTGATGGACCACTCCGACTCCTCGGGTGTCCATAGACCCTGGGCATGCTTCCCCTTGCAATGTGCGCCCCAGCCCTTCAGGCTGGCATCTGTCACTACTAGACACCAATCGGGGAGCGCCAGCGGCATTCCTCACCGCAGCATGCTGTCTGAGAGCCACCACTCCATGCTGAGTCGGGCCGCAGGGAGCCAAGAAAGTCTGCATTGATAATCCTGAGAAACTGGAGACCATCTTTGAAGTAGGGAATACTGTAGAGGTCTCAGGTGCGCTCTCACCCAGGGCACCACTTCCAATGTGGCTGTCATCGATCCCAGCAGCTGGACAATGTCCCAAGCTCGCGGGCGGGGCATCCTCAGGAGCAGACGGACCTGATTCTGAAGCTTGCACCGCCTTAGCTCGGGTAGGTATACATAGCCCAAGACTGTGTCGAACCTGGCCCCCAAATATTCTAGAGATTGCGAGGGGGTCAGGTGACCTTTGGCCATATTGACGACCCAGCCTAGAGATTGAAGTACTGAGACCATTCTGGCTGTAGCTTGATAGCTCTCTGTTACAGAGTCTGCTCTGATGAGCCAGTCGTCTAGGTACGGGTGAACCCTGATACCTTCTCGCCTGAGCAAAGCAGCTACTGCCACTATTACCTTCGAAAAGGTTCGGGGAGCTGTGGCGAGGCCGAAAGGCAAGGCCCAGAACTGGAAATGTTTTCCCAACACCACAAACCTCAGAAACTTCTGGTGCAGGGACCAAATTGGTATGTGCAAGTAAGCTTCTTTCAGGTCTAGAGACGTGAGAAACTCTCCTGGCTGTACCGCAGCAATGACGGAGCGCAGGGTTTCCATGTGGAAATGCCGCACTCTCAGGGACTTGTTTAATTCTTTTAAGTCCAGAATAGGGCAAAAAGACCCACCTTTTCGTGGCACCACAAATTAGATGGAGTATCGGCCGTAGCCGTGTTCGGCGGGAGGTACCGGGGACACGGCCCCTAACTGAATCAGACCTTGCAAAGTCTCCTCTACCGCCGCCCGTTTGGTGGCAGAACTGCATCGGGACTCCACAAACATGTCTCTTATTAGGGCGTTGAATTCTATTCTGTAGCCATCTCTGATCAGGTCCAGAACCCACTGATCTGAGGAAATATTGGCCCACTCCTCAGCCAAGAGGGAAAGACGTCCTCCGATGACAGGAAGCGAGGAGGGGGCCGGCGCACCATCATTGAGAGGGTCGTCCCTGAACTCCAGGCCTAGAGCCGGTGGCTGCGGAACGCTTGTCCGAGCGAAAGGAGTTCCTCTGCTGAAAAACGGCCACGAGAAGTGAACCCAGCAGAACGCCCCGGGCGGTACCTTCTAGCTTCATGGAAGCGAGGTCTATAAGAGGAGTGGACCGCCTGGCCCTTGGAGGAAGGCCTCGGCCTATCTTCGGGCAAGCGCTGGGGTTTAGGATCTCCCAGGCCTTTAACAATTTTTTTCCCAACTCCTCACCAAATAGGAGAAGGCCTTGAAAGGGCAACTTCACCAACCTTTGCTTAGAGGCCATGTCCGCTGCCCAATGTCGTAGCCAAATAAGACTGCGAACCGCCACTGCTACTGCCATTTGTTTAGCCGAAGCTCTGACAATATCATAAAGGGCATCAGCCAAAAAGGACAAGGCCGACTCCAGCCGTGGAGCCACATCCGAGAAGGGCTCCGCTCCATCTCCGGGCTGTTCCACTGCCTGTTGCAACCACGCCAGGCAGGCTCTAGCAGCATAACAACTGCATGCAGACGCCCGAACAGTAAGACCTGCAATTTCAAAGGACCGTTTAAGTGCTGCTTCCAGCCTACGGTCTTGTATATCCTTCAGGGCAACTCCTCCTTCCACAGGGAGGGTAGTTCTCTTTGTCACCGCAGTGACTAGGGCATCTACGTTAGGCATTGCAAAGCGAGCCAAATGCTCCTCATGCAGAGGGTATAATTGCCCCATAGCCCCGGAAACTTTCAAAGGTCCCTCGGGGTCAGCCCACTGAGCGGAAATAAGCTCTTGGATGGAGTCATGCAAAGGAAAGGCTCGAGCAGGCTTTTTGGTACTAGCCATCCTAGGATTCACAGAGGAGGCCGTGCCACTGTCAGGCTCTTCAATAGAAAGGACCTGTAGGGCATCTGAAATAAGCGCTGGCAGCTCATCACGGTGGAAAATCCTCACTGCGGACGGATCATCCAGATCCTGTGGTAATTCTGCACCTGGCTCCTCAGACCACCAAGGCCTGCCAGAACTCTCTGAATCCTCACAGCCCGACCATGGGGGGGGGGGGGAAAGGAGGTGCACCACAATCTGAAGGGGAATTAGCCCTTCTACGCTTTTCTTTATGCCATTTATCAGGGAAAATAGCCTCAGCGGGCAGTCCCAGGCCAGAATCCACTGGGGGGAACAATAGAAGGGGCCTCAGATGACCCTTGAGGGAGAGCTCTTTTCAGCATGTATGCTTTATGCAATAACAACACAAAATCAGGGGAGAAAAACTCGCCCTGGGCACCCAGATCCCGTCCGGGGCTAGCCGCTCCCTGAATAGCCTCAATTCGAGATCCCCCCCCCCCCCGGGCTTAGGGCTCTCCGTCTCTACGGAGGCCGCGCCATGTGGAGAATTCAAAATGGCGTCCTCTGCCAGCTCTGAGCGGGAAGAATCATCGCTCGCCATGCTCGGGCCAGCTCTTACACCTGTACAGCACGATTCACAGAGCCCCGCTGCTGATTTGCGCTTGCCACACCGGGAACAGCGCTTTACATTCTCTGCAGCCATCGCCGAAAACGGCGGGAAAATTCAAAATGGTGGTTTTGCGCCAAAAACGCCCCGATCAAGGGCCCACCCCAGAGGAGTTAGAAAACACTCTTACCTCACCGGACCGAGTATCACAGCTCCGGTCCCATAGAAGAAAAAGGAAAACCTCTGTTCCAACGTCGCTGCGCCAAAGCGCGACACAACTTTTTTTTTTTTAATGCTGTGAGGAAAGCAGAGGTAATAAGAACTCCAGAGGCTCAGATGAGTGGGAAAGGCAGGGAAAGGCAAACCAATGTGCCTGCATCCACTGAGTGGGAAAGGACAGGGAAAAGCAAGCTAATATGTCCACATCCACGGGGGCATGGGTAAGGCAGGGAAAGGGCTAACCTATGTGCCTTCAAAGTGAAGCTGCTATAGCCTCTAACACCCCGGCTAACAACTGGCAAGCCAGGAGCCACCCCCAGGCAGATTTTTGATGGAGCTCGAAGAAGCTGCAGCCACCCTGCTTGGGGAGATAGAGAATACTGAAGAGGCAGTGGAGCTGGCTGGCCATGAGGCACTGTGAAAAGTTTAGTGCTCTCTATCTCCCCCTGCTGGTTGATGGACACAACCCATACGTAATGGCTTCATCTGCTTGATGACAAGGAATTGATAGTATAAAGTGGATAATCTGTTAAGTCTTTCTTTAAAGTTTGCTTTGATTCTCATCTCCTGAGTGCATTTACGGTCTTTGTCCCCTATTTGGTGGTCTAATGCAAGATGTATTAATTTTTTTTATTTCTTTACTATGAACATATTCTTGTAAAATGATTTAATCTGATTTTCCTATTCAAGTGTGAATACTTGTAAATTGATTAAAAATGATAAAGAATAAAAAAAAAAAAACTTCTGACACTGGGTCAGTTTTGGCAAGACCCCGACTCAGGGAGTCATATCAAATGTTAATGCTTATCTGCAGCAAATGCTTATTTTATATGGCCTTCAATAATTTTATTTTCTTAACTTTGTAGAGTATGTGTACTATGTTGAGCTACACATATGGTTTTTGGGACTCTCCCCACAAAACTATGAATGCATTATAAAGTATTATTCCTATTTACTGTATCTGTGTACTCACCAGCAAGGGTGTAGTCCATATCAAAACCAAAACATTTGATCTTTTCCATGGCTAAGCTTCTGTTCACAAAGACCCTACAAGAAGAAAAAAAAAAAAAGGTGGAAATTCACACACAAGGGACCAGCAGCTATATAAATGAAATAAAAATTGCCAGGTACGTTTTAGTCTGTCATCAACTATACCACTTCTACTGCACAACAAAATATTTAGGCAATAGAAGCCTTTGAGTAAAGCCTGAAGGAGCCTAAGGCCTGAAAATGAGTGTTAATCATACTAGCAGAAAGATACATACCTATGGTGTTTCATAGCACCAAATTTTAAAAGCAGCACAGTATAACAAGAATGAAGACTTAAAACGGCACAGTTAAAAACAGTACTATTTACAACTGTGTATAATTCTGGAGATCACACTTTCAAAAAGACATAAGCAGGATGGAGTTGGACCAGAGGGCAGCTACTAAAATGATCTGTAGTCCTGTCAAGATATCAATATGTATACTTTGGAAGGCAGGAGAGGGGAGGTATGATAGCGACATTTAAATACCTCCATGGTATATATGCATAGGAGATAAATCTCTTTCAATTGAAAGAAAGCTCTGAAAAGAGGGGGCACAGGATGAAGGTGAAAGGTAACAGACTCAGTAGTAATCAAAGGGAATAATTCTTTACAGAAAGGGTGGTGGAAATATGGAACAGTCTCCCAGGGGAAGTGATGGAGATGAAGGCTGTATCTGAATTCAGTACATAGGATCTCTAAGGCAGATGAAGGGATAGATGGTATGGATGGGCAGACTTGATAGGCCTTATGGTCTTTATCTGTCACCATTTTCTGTATTTCTATGTATATGCAAATATCACCACCTCCCTAAACTAATACCCACCTAATAAAGATCTTAAGGCTAATATTCAAAGGGTTTAGGATCTTAACTTGAAGAATTAAAGGCCCATTTTATATAGAATATTGAAATGAGACATCTAGCTTGGGTTGTGCTAAACTCTAGTGGCATTTCACAAAAGGCTTTGCCGAGCTGAACATAGAGTTTTTGTCAAACATGTATAGGGAAGTGCAGCCATGTATATATGTCAATGTCAATGCATACTTATATACCGCCACCCTTCCCAAACAGATCCAGTGCGGTTTACATCAGCAAATAAAAATAGCTATACAAGCAATACATCATACAAAAATACATAAAATCAAGTGCAGGGTACAATAGTCAAACAAAATTAAGTAAACAGATAAGTCTTAATTATCAGTGGGAAGTGCATTCCAACAAAGAATCATACAAATCGGAGAAAACTGTCCTAGCTATCCCAAGGAATTACCAATCCCTTCAAAGATATTGGGAGGAATATTAATTGGCAGAATTCTGATTCATTACACTAATTCAATAATTTATGTTTATACTTAAAGTACGTTGCAATACTGTTTGCCATTTTTTTTCATATTTCTTTATTCAAGATTCATAGCACAACCAGGTTCCCATATGCATAAAATTCAGAATACAATTAAGTTCCAACTAGTTCTCTTGTCAAACATTTCTTTTCTGTCTCAAATGCGTACAACTTTGTTATGTATTCATAAAGCAAAGTTACTTACCTGTAGCAGGCGATCTCCAAGAACAGCAGGTCAAGTATTCTCACAGCTGGGTGACATCATCTGATGGAGCCCAGTGCGGACACTGACTACCGAGATTAATGTAGAATTGTCTAGCAGCGTCCCACCACGCGTGCACTAGTGCCTTCCTAACCAACGTGCAAGTGCAGGTCCCCCAGTCATGTAAAATAGCTAATGAATACAACATCAAGGGGAGCTGGGAGGGCTTGTGAGACTACATGGCCTGTTCTCCTCAGGGAACATCTGCTACAGATGAGTAACTTCGCTTTCTCCAAGGACAAACAGGCCAATTGTATTCTCACAGCTGGGAATCCCTAGTTACAACTTGCTCACTGAAAACAATACTAGGACAATAGGCGCTCGAAGCATCGAGGCCTCAAAGTCAATTAACCTGAAACTATTTACATACTAGTTGTGAAGGTGCAGCCTGGAACCAAAAAAACTGGGCCTAGGTGGGCAAGATGGTGGAGGCTATTATTAAGAATAAAATTGCAGAGCATATACAAAAACATGGACTGATGAGACAAAGTCAGCACGGATTTAGTGAAGGGAAGTCTTGCCTCACCAATCTAATGCATTTTTTTGAGGGGGTAAGCAAACATGTGGACAATGGGGAGCCGGTTGATATTGTATATCTGGATTTTCAGAAGGCGTTTGACAAAGTGCCGCACGAAAGACTCCTGAAGAAATTGCAGAGTCATGGAATCGGAGGTAGGGTATTATTATGGATTAAGAACTGGTTGAAAGATAGGAAGCAGAGAGTAGGATTGCGTGGCCAGTATTCTCAGTGGAGGAGGGTAGTTAGTGGGGTCCCGCAGGGGTCTGTGCTGGGTCCGTTGCTTTTTAATGTATTTATAAATGACCTAGAGATGGGAATAACTAGTGAGGTAATTAAATTCGCCGATGACACAAAATTATTCAGGGTCGTCAAGTCGCAGGAGGAATGTGAACGATTACAGGGAGGACCTTGCGAGACTGGGAGAATGGGCGTGCAAGTGGCAGATGAAGTTCAATGTTGACAAGTGCAAAGTGATGCATGTGGGTAAGAGGAACCCGAATTATAGCTATGTCTTGCAAGGTTCCGCGTTAGGAGTTACGGATCAAGAAAAGGATCTGGGTGTCGTCGTCGATGATACGCTGAAACCTTCTGCTCAGTGTGCTGCTGCGGCTAGGAAAGCAAATAGAATGTTGGGTGTTATTAGGAAGGGTATGGAGTCCAGGTGTGCGGATGTTATAATGCCGTTGTATCGCTCCATGGTGCGACCGCACCTGGAGTATTGTGTTCAGTACTGGTCTCCGTATCTCAAAAAAGATATAGTAGAATTGGAAAAGGTACAGCGAAGGGCGACGAAAATGATAGTGGGGATGGGACGACTTTCCTATGAAGAGAGGCTGAGAAGGCTAGGGCTTTTCAGCTTGGAGAAGAGACGGCTGAGGGGAGATATGATAGAAGTGTATAAAATAATGAGTGGAATGGATCGGGTGGATGTGAAGCGACTGTTCACGCTATCCAAAAATAATAGGACTAGAGGGCATGAGTTGAAGCTACAGTGTGGTAAATTTAAAACGAATCGGAGAAAATATTTCTTCACCCAACGTGTAATTAGACTCTGGAATTCGTTGCCGGAGAACGTGGTACGGGCGGTTAGCTTGACGGAGTTTAAAAAGGGGTTAGATAGATTCCTAAAGGACAAGTCCATAGACCGCTATTAAATGGACTTGGAAAAATTCCGCATTTTTAGGTATAACTTGTCTGGAATGTTTTTACGTTTGGGGAGCGTGCCAGGTGCCCTTGACCTGGATTGGCCACTGTCGGTGACAGGATGCTGGGCTAGATGGACCTTTGGTCTTTCCCAGTATGGCACTACTTATGTACTTATGTACTTATGTAGAGTTGGATTCTAGACACCGAAAAAATTCTTCAGGACTGCCTGACCGAACAGGCTGACGTATCAGGTATCCTATTAAGACAGACAAATGTACACATCAGAGCATTGCAAATCTCCTCTATGGAGGCTCACCTCAAGTGGGCTACCGATATAGCCATAGTTCTGACATTATAAGTCTTGACAGGACCCTCCAGAGTCAGCCCAGCCTGGGCATAAGCGAAGGAGATGCAATCTGCTAACCAATTAATCGTGTGCTTCCTGATGGCTACTCCCCATCCAGTTTGGGTCAAAGCCCAACGATGCCTGGTTGTGTCAATTTGCTTTCTTACCATAGGGATATCCAAGTGCAATCTGCCACAGAAAAGCCTACAGCAACCTGTATCAATTGGACCATCCAGGATATCAGAACCAGAAATTAAGAAGCGCGTACCTACAATCCATGAATTGAAGTTTTATTTTAACTAAATAAATATTTCTAAGATTCTGAATCTGTTACATTCCGTTAAAACTAAAGTTCACCATCAACTTCCTCTGCATTAAGTCTCCAAAGAAACTGACATAGAAGTGCTAAGTATAGCCATTTGTTTCGTTATTACTGGAAGTCTGATCTCCCAGGCCTGGTCTGAATTTACAACTTTACAAAACAGTTGATTACTTAAAGCCTTAATCCTACATTGCCAATTAGTAAGACTACTGATCCACAGGGTGCAGTGCCACCCACTGAGATTTGCCTAACTAGTTTCTGACAAAGAATGTGCCTTGGTCCGGCAGACCAAGAGACATCGGGGATCCCAGTGGTGTGTGGGAGAGGAAACTATAATCCCCACCAACCAACAGTGAAGGTAAAAGTGCAAGAGGTCAAACACCTACATAACAGTACTTAAAAGATCACCTCATTGCCACAACAAAGCTACTACCAGCAACCAAGACCACCCTTGGGAACTACAGGACTAGTTAATGATAAGTAGTAAATGCCAGATCAGCTGCAAAGAAATCTTCAGTGAACCATGATGGTCATACATGAACAGCACCTTGACATCCTAGTAATAAGTGAAACCTGCCTAGATTAAAGTGGGGGTTTACCACTGGCTGAACTATACCCAACAGGTTTCAATGTCCAACATCAACCAAGACCAGGAAGACAAGGTGGAGGGGTAGCAATCTTAATTCAGAATACAATAAAACTGCGCAGAATCTCCATCCTCCAGCTAAATTTTATTTTATTTATTTTATTGTCAACATTTATATCCCACATATTCCCACCAAGGCAGGCTCTATGTGGCGTACATGAATCAGAATCTCTTTTAATCCAGCTTGAAGAGCAGAAACCAATCTGGCTACTCATGGTATACCGAGCACCTAGTAACAACACATTATCTGTGCACGAACTCCTAGACCTGATTACTCAAGTGACCCTGAATTATCCTAGGATGGTGATCATAGGAGATTTCAATCTACACATCAAACTCCCTGATACCACCACAGCTGCCTCTCTGGAGACGATGACAGAACTAGGATTCATACAGGTGATACAAACCATGAAAAGGGTCACATACTACAAAGGGGTTGACATCCCAGAATTCTGGGATAGCAGTATTGGTCGGACCATTTTCTAATTAAATTTCCCCTAAGTGACCACCTGAAACAAACGGCACCTCCCAGAGTTTGGAAGGCAATCAGCAACCAAAAAACATTATTTCTCTCAAGGCATTGCACAGACTGCCAATTCAATCAAGCAGCTGTTCAGTATAGTAAACACTAAATAGATAATAAGGGGAAGTGGGAACAACAAATCGCTAGAATAGGTCCATGAAACTATGTATCCCCCAAGTGGTATAAATAGACAAGAAGCTATCAGAACTGTGTAGTTCATAGAAGGAAAAACGGCCTCAAAGAGCTCATGGATATAAATTATCTTTAGAGCTAAACCGGATCAAATAGATCCTCTCTTTATCATCGGCACGTAAAAAAACTTTCAAAGATGGTGTCTAAACCACGACACTATACAAGTGGTGAAACATACATTGCTGGTGCAATTTACACTGACTCAATCTCTGGCTGAGTTCTAAGCTTCAAGCTAAGTAGTAAACTGAATGTGCTTCAGTACAAAAAGAGCACTTATCTTTATAACTTGTGCAGACTGGCTTGTCCTGTGCCTGTATCCACTGCATGAGTCCGTGTGCAACGAGTGCACTATCAGCTGCTGCGGACACAATCACCCCAACATCCCTCTCCTGAATCAAGCTTACCAATCTCTCCCCTTCTATCTGGTACATCTCTTTTAGATTTCTGCATCCCAAATGCTTCATTCTGTATTTCTTGGCATTAAATTTTAACTGCAAGACCCTTGACCATTCTTCCAACATTTGGAGATCCCTTCTCACTGCTTCTACTCCTTCCAGGGTATCCACTCTATTGGCTATCTTCATATCATCCGCAAAATGGCAAACTTTTCCTTCTAACATTTCAGCAAGGTCTCTCAAATATATTAAACAGAATCAGCCTCAACACGGACCCCTGAGGAACTTCACTACTCACCTTCCTTTCCTCCATTTACCACCACCTTCTGTCACCTGTCAGTCACCAGTTTCCTATCCAGTTCACCACTTTAGGTCCTAAGTTCAGCCCTCTCAGCTTATTCATGAGTCTTCTGTGATAGACTGTATCAAAGGCTTTATACATTACATAAAGTGCATATGCTTCATTCAGTTCTTTGGTCACTCAGTCAAAGAAGTCAATCAGATTTGTTTGGCAAGATTTTCCAATGGTAAAGCCACATTGTCTCGGATCCTGTAACCCATTGGCTTCTAGAAAGTTAACTATCCTTTCCTTCAGCAGTGATTCCATTATTTTTCCTACCATCGATGTAAGACTTACCAGCCTAAAGTTTTCCACTTCTTCACTGTCTCCACTTTTGTGAAGAGGGACCATATCTGCTCATCTCCAATCACGCGAAACCTCTCCCATATCTAAATAAATCCTTAAGAGATCCTGCCAGGACTTCTCTGAGCTCCCTCAATATCCTGGGATGTATCCCATCTCGCCCCATAGCTTTGTACATTTTCATATTCTGAAGCTGTTTATAAATGTTTTCTTCCGTGAACAGTGCAATATCCACCCCATTCTCAAGATATTCTCTTGGCAGCTGACCACGGTCCTTCGGTCTTCCGGATTTTCTTCCATGAACATTTTAGCACATTAATTTTATCCTCATCACTCTCCACATAGCTATTCTCAGCATCTTTACAATTCCCTTCCTATCTTTTCTCCTTTCCCCAATATATCTGAAAAAGTTCTTGTCATCTCTCTTTACATCTTTAGCCAGTTTTTCTTCCACCTGCGCTTTCGCAGCTGTATTTCCCTCTTCGCTTCTTTGAGTTTTATCCAGTTAACTTTTCCGTGATTCTCTTGTTGCATTCTACTGAATTTCTTGAACGAAGTCTCTTTTGCCCATGTTTTCCCAGCCACTTGTTTGGAGAACCATATATGCTTCCTGTTCTCTTGTTTTTATTTCCTTGTGTACAGATAAATTGCCATATTAATAGCAGCTTTCAGTTTGGAATACTACACTTCCACGTCACCTATGTCTTCCCATGCCATCAGCTCCTTCTTCAGGTATTCTCCCATTTTACCAAAATCAGTATGTCTGAAATCCAGTACTTTAAGTTTTGTGCATCTGCACTCTGCTTTTGCTCTTATATCAAACCATATTGTGTGATTACCTAGGTGGACACCCACACAGACATTAGAAACACTTCCTCCATTTGTGAGTACTAGATCCAGTGTCGACCCTTCCCTCGTGGGTTCCACCACCATTTGTCTGAACAAGGCACTTTGACAGGCATCCATGAACTCTCTACTTCTTTCCAATTCTGCTGATGGGACATTCCAATCCACATTAGGCAAGTTGAAATCTCCCAACAATAGTGTCCTCCCCTTTCATACCAAGCTTATGAATATCTTCTATCAGATTCTTGTCCAGCTACTCCATTTGTGCCAGAGGTCTGAGTGGTGTATCCATTCTACACCACTCAGGATTCGATAGGCTTCCATCATATCCCCTTTAGCCATCTCTTTTCCAAGCATCATCCCTAAACTCCTTGAATTCCACACACAGTCATACCTCACTGATCAGGCTTTTATCAGATAAACACAAATGTATATTTTTCAAAAAAACTCATCCTACTACTACTACTATTTAACATTTCTAGAGCGCTACAAAGTGTACGCAGCGCTGTACAAACACAGAAGAAAGACAGTCCCTGCTCAAAGAGCTTACAATCTAATAGACAAAAAGTAAAGCATTTAAATTTAAAATATTTAAGCAGTCAAGCACAAGAGAACAGTCACAGAAGGACTGAAGATGTTGAAGGGTGGTCAGTGTGATTAGGTGTAACTCTGGTTGGAGTAGTGGGAGAAGGTGATAGAAGAATAGAAATGGGTGAGGTAAAGTAATGAGTGGGTTGATAGGGAGGTTATATAAGACATGTCACTCTAGGGGTGGGTGGGTAGAGGGGTAGGGTGGGCGGGATTAAGTCTAAAGCAGGAGAAGGTATTCTCTGCAGCCTATCTGTGAGATGGAAAATGCTCTCTGAAGCTGCTGCTATAAGTTGTTAGTTTTCTCTCCCTGAAAGAGATCCAAGCCACACCCACGAAGTTCAAACTGTCAGTGGGGAGGGTGAGGGGAGGAAATGGCAGTGCTTGATGAAAAAGAGAGCTCAGTTTGATAGGAGATATACTATAGGATGTCATTCTGAGGCCAGGCTAAGTCTAAAGCAGGAGAAGGTATTCTCTGCAGCCTATCTGTGAGATGGAAAATGCTCTCTGAAGCTGCTGCTATAAGCAGGGTTGCCAGGTGGAAAAATTTTTTCCAGCCCAAAAAACAGCCCAAAACCCGCCCAAACACAAACCCCGCCCCTGACACCCCCACCCCCGCGTCATCACCCCCGCCCCCGCCGTCATCAACCCCGCCCCCGCCTCCCACGTCATCGGCCCCGCCTCCCCATCATCGGCCCCGCCTCCCACGTCTTCAGCCCCGCCTCCCACGTCATCGGCCCGCCCAAAACGTCACTAACCCCGCCCAAAAACGTCACTAACCCCGCCCCCCGCGGCCGAAAAAAAGCAAAAAGCCGCCCAAAAAACCGCCCTGAAGCCCAAAAACCAGCCCAAAAAACCGCAACCCGCCGCAGGCAAAAATTTCCCGCAGCGGGTCGCGGAAAACCGCCCAATTGCATACGAGAAGTAATTTTAGTGCACAAAACCTAGAAATTATATTAAGACAGCACATTAATTACACAGTTAATGCTCATTCAAAATAAGCTTAGTAATGCTGAGGTGAAAAGCTAAAGGTGGTCCTCTGTATGCAAGTACCAAATCACAAATGGCTTACAGGAGCCACCACTTGCATGACAGATTCTTGGTGGACAATCAGCGGTGTAGTTTGCCACTGCCTTCCCCTGTCATTTTTAACCCCCAACAAGGCCCAGTACTCTAACTGTGGCTGAGTTGGCCAGAGGCTGGGTACCTGAAATATTTCCCAGTATGAAATTTGAGTGCAGTTAGTTAAGCTACCTACCAACTGCACCAAGAGGATTCCTAATGCTGAGGTAGGATGAGATTTTTATTCAATGAACAATTTTAACATTCCTGGGTTGTGAGCAATGAAATAATGTCAACCATTGTGTGAGCATGTTATAACGTGGCAGATGATATAGTTTAATTGTTTCAACAGTCACTGTATTGCACCTCCATTAAGATTAATATAATTGGTACAACTATTAACAAACCTGTTATTAAACTAATTAGCTCACAGGAAAACTTCTCACTCAAAACTTCCTTCTCTTTGTCTTGTAGATTAACTTGTATTTCCTGATGGACTACACTTACTTATTTTTACCAGATTTTTCCTCCTCAGGTAGTAGTACCCTTATTGGCACAGATCCACGGACAAGCTAATCATCTATTCTACCTTAGAGGGGCCTAGGGCAAAGGACAACACACTCAGACCAGGAGCTGATCAATTAACTAAGTAATTCTATTCAACATAACCCTTAATTACACAATGCAACAAAGAGTTCTTATTTTTTTTCCACTGAAATTGTTATTGACTAGGATTCAGAGTTGGTAATACCAAGCCCTTTTTCATCATTAAAGAAAAAGGGGACCTTTTACTAAGCCATGTGGAAGCCCAGTGGTAGTGTTAGTGTGTGCCATGCGCCATTTCCATTGCTCAAAAATAATTTAATTTTTTTTAGCGCCATGGGCTTAACTGGTGGTAATTGGGCAGCGCTGCACAGTGTCCGGTTACTTCTGGGTTAACACGGGAGCTCTTAGCACCTCCTAAACAGGAGGCGGTAAGGGCTCCCTCAGGAAATGGCCGTGCAGCAAGTGCCTAACTTACAGCATGGCCATTTGTTTAAGAAACAAAAAAACTACAACATCTTTTTACCCACTATGGTAAAAGGGTGCCTCAGCATGCGGCAAACCTGCACACTGACGCCAACACAAGGGTCCTTTTATCGCAGCTTGGTAAAAGTACCCCAAAGTGTTCCACTTACTCAAAACATACTTTAGATTCAGACTGGCTGAATAGCAATTACCAAATGCATAGCAAGAAGAATGCTCTCATCTCTCCCAAAGCGTAGCTGTAAATTTGAGAGACTAAGATCAAACTCCATATAACCTGACTTAAGTGTGAGGTTCATTACTTTCATGGTATGTGAAAAATTAACCCATCTGGAGACATTGCCCTCTAAGAAACAACGATGAACTTCTGCAGATGAAAAAGTCATCATTTAAAAAAGAAAATTCAAAATGAGTGTAAATTAAGAACTTGTATCTCACGATTCAGACTGATAAAACTTATTTAGAAGAAATTCAAGTCAATCTTAATATTAATCAGCAATATTCTAATGCAGAAAAAAAAAACATACCTGTATTCTGCTTCATTGTTCATATCAACAGGAAGAATAGCCAACATCCCAATCTGTTCCATTCTTGAATGTTAATTAGCTTTCATAGATAAATTAACTTTTTTCATGAACAGTAAATATTAAAACAGACCAGCTGAATTTACACAGAAGCAAAGATGATGCCTAGGCAATTTAGTTGCTCAAAATAAGTTCAGTTGCTTTCTTTTGAGAAATATTCAGACTGGATCACCAATACTTGTAGTTCACCACCTCTTTGTTGGCCCTGTATCTTCTCATATACAAGTTGACAATCTTCTTTTCAGCAACCTTAACAGGCCACCTAACCCTGACAACTGAACAAGCAGAAAGTGTAGGAGGTGTCCTTAACTACAATGTATTAATATTTCTTTTATTACTCATGTATGAATTATCCTTCCTCTTTAACAAAGTACACAGACAGCAGCATAGAGATGAACTCTCACAACCAACTATAATGATTACATATACTTGAAATTTCCACACATTTTCAAAACTGCATCAAATTACACAGTCGGACCTGTAGTTTAGACTACCATATTACTTCATGTGGAAAAAAAGAGGAATAATCATAAGAGCATGAGGTATGAAGTGAAGAATGACTATATTACAAAGGGATTAGATCTAACAGGGGAAAAAGAAAGGAAAAAAAAGAAAAAAATCTGTCTAGAAAGAGAGAGTGAGAGAGGTATGCAAATGAAAAAGAAGAGAAAGAGAATGGAAGAGAGAGAAAAGAAATAAAGAGAATTAATTTACACAAACTATATTTTAGCATACAAAACAGTTATTTGAGGGCAATGTCTCCAAATGGGTTACGTTTGTGCACACCACCATGACAGTAATGAAACTCACTCCTAAGCCAAGGCATATGGAATATGATCTGTCAAATTTATCGCTACTGCATGCCATAGTACTTGCATCATGCCAAAGAGAGCTTCCTTCTGGAGTTCACAGAATGTAAAATGTATAGGCAACCTAGCCAAGTGTGATTCAAAATTCCTTTTGGGGCGTGGCAAGATGGCGGCTTGAGGCTGTCAGCAGGGAGAGGTCCGTTTGCTTGGCTAGAGAATTTTACCTTTGAGACCAATGCCACATACCAAACATAAGGGAATGGTTTGCCCAGTTCCCTCGCCAGCCAGGACTTCGTCACCCATCCAGCAAATGAAGGAGAGATTTGCATCCTGCTGTGGTGCCAGAGGAAGGAGTCTATGGCACTCTAGGACTTGATACAACTCTTTCTCCTCTAGTGGTCTGCCCTCCTCCATGTCCGGCAGAGGTACATAATTGCATAAGTACATACTGGGAAAGACCAAAGGTCCATTGAGCCCAGCATCCTGTTTCCAACAGTGGCCAATCCAGGTCACAAATACCTGGCAAGATCCCAAAAATGTACTAAACATTTTATACTGCTTATCCCAGAAATAGTGGATTTTCCCCAAGTCCATTTAATAACGGTCTATGGACTTTTCCTTTAGGAAGCCGGCCAAACCTTTTTTAAACTCCACTAAGCTAACCGCCTTTACCACATTCTCTGGCAACGAATTCCAGAGTTTAATTACACGTTGAGTGAAGAAACATTTTCTCAGATTCATTTTAAATTTACTACATTGTACCTTCATCGCATGCCCCCTAGTCCTAGTATTTTTGGAAAGCGTGAACAGACACTTCACATCTACCCGTTCAACTCCACTCATTATTTTATAGACCTCTATCATATCTCCCATCAGCCGCCTTTTCTCCAAGCTGAAGAGCCCTAGCCGCTTTAGCCTTTCCTCATAGGGAAGTCGTCCCATCTCCTTTATCATTTTTGTCGCCCTTCTCTGCACCTTTTCTAATTCCACTATATCTTTTTTGAGATGCGGCGACCACAATTGAACACAATATTCAAGGTGCGGTCGCACCATGGAGCACAAAGGCATTATAACATCCTCATTTTTGTTTTCCATTCCTTTCCTAATAATCCCTAACATTCTATTTGCTTTCTTAGCCACAGCAGCACACTGAGCAGAAGGTTTCAACGTATCATCAACGATGACACCTAGATCCCTTTCTTGGTCAGCTTCTAAGCAGGGCTCCATTCTCAAAGAGGGTTGGAAGTCCTGTGTAGAGGGTGAGGCTGCCAGCAAGTCTGAAGCTGTGATAGAGTCCCACTGAGTGTTTGGGAATGACTCCCCCATGGAGATAACTTTGGAGAGTATCTGGAGGGCACTGTGGAGTTCAAAAGCTATGGTTTCCAAATTGATGGGTGAATTTTCAACATTTGTGAGTAAAGCTGACTTGCTTTCTTTTAATATAGAAGGTGTTTAGAACGATTGTTAAATCTCTCGAAGCACTTTCTACTACCTTGGTGAAGGATAAAATGGTGACTCAAAGGAATTGAACAAATGGAAAATCATCTTAGAAGATTTAATTTTCGTGTCCTGAATTTCCCCAAGTTTCTTGTGATGACCCCTGATGACATGCTTAGAAAATATCTTCTGAAAGTCTTGAAATTTACCCCTGAAATTAGTCCTCCTTTAAACAGAATTATATTTCTTCTAAGACGGATCCAGGTGTGCATCCAGGCATGCAAGGATGTGGAAAAAAAACTGGACGTAAATAATCTGACTTATTAAAGCAATTACAGAGATATTAAAGCATTTTACTCTAATTATTTCTTTTGTATCTGAGCAAGATTTAAACACAATATTAAGACCATATTTTCATTGCTCGCTCACAAGGGCTGTTTTATGGTCAGAGAATTTGGGAGTACCACAATGTCACTAAGTCTACACGGGAATGTAGAAAGCTTTTTCTGGCATTGAAACAGGAGACCAAAGACCTTGGGGCTACTTACTTATTGAGTTACCCATGTAAATGTATATTAAAATATGCTGGAATTAAGTATGTGTTCTTCATGCCAGAATAACTCAGTGCTTTCCTAGACTTGAAAAGTTAGCTCAGAGGATCAACTGGTATGAATATAGATGGGGGCTGTTTTTCCACATTAGGCTTTTCTTTATTGGTTTTTCTTTCTTCTTTAAATGATCTCCTTATCTTTTTGTTTCATGCCCTATCTCAATTGTAGTCTGAGGAAGAGATTTTTTTGTTACCTAATACTGCTTGATAATTCCTTGATATATGCCTGACTCTGAATTGCTGTAACAAGATATTAATGTTACTAAATTAAATAAAAATAAAGCAAAAAAAAAAAAAAGAAAATTCCTTTTAATCAAGACTGTGGCACCCAAATGATGGACAATGCTTCTGTAATCTTTCTGCCAGATTTTCTTGGTTTCTGACTACATTTCTTGGTACTTGAGGATCTTCTCTCTCTCCCACGATTCACAGAGTAATTACTCAGGACTGACACCTTTATGATCAATGCTGTTCTGGTTCTTTTCGCTTTTACCTCTATGTCCTGTTTCTTTGCATCCAGCTTTTCATCAGTAAAAATGGAAATGTCCCAGATGATCATAACCTCTTCATTCTACACAGTTCTCTTTGGGTCATGATCCCAGTGCTTTTCCAGTACAACAGTATAATGTTTCCAAAGTTTCCAAAGGATGAGATGTCCTCCTTATTGTGCCATTCTGTATAGAAAGTTTCTGCCATTAGAACTTTGTAGCCAGCTACAAGTTGTGTAACTGTTCCTAGCTCTTTCTTGCAGAATCAATAAAAGACTGTTGGTTCACAGCAACATAGAAAAAGAAAAAAACGGTATATCTCGTCTGTAATCCACTGCCTTGTGCTGCCATTATCTCTTTTTCTTAAGTTTCAGTTGACCTTAACCACCACTCATGCATCCAATTTTGAACAACAAATGGATCCTGGAATAACACTTTGTATTTCCCACTTGTTTTTCCTCATTTGCTGATCTAATTCTTTGAAGATTTTTTTCTCCTCTTTTGCAAATTCTGTTGCTTCCTTCCTTATGTACACTGATAAATTCTCAATCATTCAGAGTGGAGGAGTAGCCTAATGGTTAGTGCAGGGGGATGAGAGCCTGAAGAACTAGGTTCAATTCCCATTGTAGCTCCTTGTGACTCTAGACAAGTCACCTAACACTCTACTGCCCTAGGTACAAAAACTTAAGACTTAGAGCCCACGAGAGAGAGATAGAGACTGAGATTCTGTATATAACATGAAAACTGCTTTGGTTGTACCTCAAAAAAGGCAGTATATCAAATGCCCTTGTTTAAGTTTAATGATGGAGATGGCTTCAGGAAGTTTATATTCATATTCACCACACCTTTTGTATAGCTAGTTCTGATGATGCCATTAAGTAAACCTGGAAGTCTATGATAGTGGTATAATCTATTTCTGCTCGGGGAATGTAGTCTTGGTATATAGTAAGTCTTATATATGAGCTCGTGGGTAAAGTGGGGAGGATTCTCTTTTTTGCACATCCAGTTTTTCAAGCTCTTTAAGAGACTAGTGCACAATTCCAAAGCAATATAAGAATGTGTGACTGCCAACTGATTAACGGCTTGTATCTTATTCAGCGATGTCAAGGCACTCTTCAATATTTATTTATTTTCTGCATTTATATCCCACATTTTCCCACCTCTTTGCTGGCTCAATGTGGCTTACATTATACAGTAGTGGTGAGTGCCATTTCCAGAATGAGAAGTACAAAATGTTATTACAATTAAAATATAGAAAATATAAAGTAAATTAGAAGAAAATAAGTGAATAGATATGCAATTCATTTCAGGTATTTGAAATCAAGGGTAATGTAAAACGTTCAATAATGACAATGTGATTAAAGTAACCAAATAAAAATAGTTCAATGTTAGCTTATTCTGGTACAGTTTTGGTATCAGGTCTTTAAGAAGGATCCTTTTGATAAGTCTCTTTGAACAGGTTAGTCTTAAGTAATTTCCGGAAGGCTGCTAGATCATGCGTTGTTTTTATGGTATTCGATAATGCGTTCCAAAGTTGCCTGCAGATGTAGGAGAAGCTAGATGCATATATTGATTTATATTTAAGTCCTTTACAGTTGGGGTAGTGGCGGTTCAAGAATGTGCGTGATGAACTTTTTGTATTCCTTGCTGGTAGATCTATAAGGTCTAACATATATATCTGGGATTCGCAATGAATAATTTTATTAACCAGAGTACAGATTTTAAATATCAACTTGTAATATTCTTTACTGATCTTTTCTTTCACTGATTTAGGCAATTGTCACTCCTTCCTCCACTCCTAGATATTTATATATAGATTCCTGTTCAAGTACCTTTGTCTCAATGTTCCTCTAAAGAAAGTTGCCAAAAGTCATCTTGATGTCACCTGTGAAGCTTTTTACTCCATGAAGTTGTTCCACTAATTGTTGGTATTGCATAAGAGTAATAAGAGTCCTGGGTCATTCCATGCCAAGTGGTCTAAAATTTAAAAAAGTTCCCACCATCATGTTCTCCAATTTTGTTCAAATCTGAGGTCTCTAACTGCAATAGTTGCAGATCTAGACCCCCCTTTTCTGAAAGATTGTCAGTCCATGAACGCGCAACATTTACCAAAATGCCATTTTTGGGGTCTAATAAAATCCAAACACATTTATAAGAATGGCTAAAAAATTCAAATCCTGTACAGTTTTTGATGCTAATTCCGATGAAATACATTTTAACGTTATGGATGCAAAATCCAGTCAAACAAGTTGACTCAAAGTGTGCATCAAAATTGGTCGTGACTCATCAGAACATATATGGACCAATATTCAGACCGCAACAACTTCCATGCAAAGATACGGACTTGAAATTTTGAACAAGCATTATGCTTGTGCTGGACATAATACTGCCAGATTTGCAACTAACCAGCATCTATAATTGCCCAGCAGGATCTCTTCAAAGTTGGCACTGTCAGCGCAAATGGTAAAATGTACCAAAGTTCAAAGCCAATTATTAAAAAAAAGAGTCTGCCTGAATCAGCTTGTGAACAGTATCATCTGCAAGAAAAAATTGTGCTCTACAACACTGATATGTTTTTGTTTTGCAATGCCACCATTAAGTAGCTATTTACTCAGATCGACTGCTGGCACCGAGCACACTTCTTGAAGCCGCTGGAAGGCTTCGATGACATCAGCGGAACAATCGCGGCGGCGAAGTCAAACGGCTCGATTGTGCCAACTTAGGGCACAAAAAAAAAAAAGGGAAACTGTGGCCGGGCAGCCCAAAAGGCCGCAACGGAACCGAAAGGAAACATATAAGGGCAAAGCTAAGGGGAAAAAAAGTAGGGATTCTTTTTCTTTTTTTACTAGAAAATAAAAAAAACAAGAAAAAAGGCGACTAGAAACAAGAAAAAAGCGGCAACAGCACACGGAAAAAGCGCCTAAGTCTTTCCTGGGACCGAAGGGAGAGAGATCGCAAGCAGCCACTCTCCACCGCGGAAAAGAATAAAACTGAGGTGGGAATGGGCGCGCGCGGGAAGATGGCCGCGCATGCACAGTGCCTCCGTCCCGTGCTTTGCTGGCTGTCACAAAGCTCTTTTAGATTTTACTAGAAAATCTCAGTCCTGGGTCCACCATGGACGACGACGACCCACATGTGAGAAGAAGCAGCCTGCTTGTCCTCGGAGAACAATATTTACGTGGTTCAAATCCTATTTGTCAGACAGACAAAAATCAGTTCGGTTCAGTAACAGCACATCATTTGGGCACTGAACTGTGGGGTGCCACAGGGATCCATACTATCCCCCATTTTATAGATACCTACCTCAAGCCTCTGGCTGAGCTGCTTCAGTCAATGGACACAAAATTCTACATCTATGCCGATGAAGTGTAACTGCTCAAACCCACTGAACCAGATCTACCCACAGCTCTGAAAAAATTGACTGCTTGCCTAATTGCAATTCAGAAATGGGCAAACAACAACAAACTTTGCCTGAACCCAAATAAAACTGAAATTCTTTGGGTACCAAACACAAGTGGACAAATATCTGTCTTCAAAATAACTTTTGGGAAGTATGAACTCCCCCTAAAATCACAAATCAGGAATCTTGGAATACTGCTAGACTCATCACTCACTCTGATCCTGAAAATTCAAACAACCTTTAAAAATTATCTCTATGACCTACGGCAGCTATGAAATCTTTCTCCATATATTGAAAAGAGGAGTCTGACCAGAGTGGTCCATGTCACATGACTAGACTACTGTAATGTCATGCACACTGGTCAAACCAAAAAGGGTTTGCATGAACTCCAACTAATTCAGAATTAGTTGACAGGAGGATGCAAGTGGCGTGACCACATCACACCCTTCCTGCAAAAACTACACTTGACTACCAGTACCTTACAGGGCTAAATTTAAAACTCTTATGTTTTATTTTCAAGGCCCTCTGACTCTTTACACACCTTTGAGACTGCTAAGGTTCTCTCAAAGATCAGCACTATCTGTCCCCTCATCAAAAGAAATTGTACAATGTGTTACCCCTCAGCCAACCTTCTCAGGTGTAGCTCCCCACTCTGGAATTTACTCCCAGAGGGGCTATGTATAACTCAAGACTACCTCAGGAAGCATATGAAAGCCTGGCTCTTCTCCCAAGTCTTTAATGCACTGGGTGACTGACTCATTCTGCACCGGTTAACAGATCAGTCTTTATATCTTGTTTAACTATACAAAGAATTTGCCTTGAGTTTAGCCACCCATCTATTTATCCCAATTGACTCTGTACTATACCATCTTGTCCATATCTATATATCTGTACTTGGCACCTCAACTATATGGTAAGCTATGCTATAGAAAACCATTGGTGTCATACATAATCTGAATGTTTTAATGTGGGCTTATTAGATGTTTCATTAGTATTATGCTGACATCTTATTACAGGTATATATCTCTGTTATTTGAATTTCAGTTCTGATAAATATGTATATTTTTGATCCTGACTCATGGTAGTCCTACTTGCCGTTTTCAAGTTTACCTCATTTATTATATTTATGTTTATACTTGGTCATTTTACTATTATTATGCTGTTAACAAAATTGTAA
This sequence comes from Microcaecilia unicolor, assembly GCF_901765095.1. Classification (NCBI taxonomy): domain Eukaryota; kingdom Metazoa; phylum Chordata; class Amphibia; order Gymnophiona; family Siphonopidae; genus Microcaecilia; species Microcaecilia unicolor. The sequence goes on along the minus strand of NC_044035.1, from coordinate 39,777,075 downwards.
GTTTTATGTTAGATAGTACCTGCTGTACACCGCCTCAGGTGAATCTCTTCATAAAGGCAGTTAATATATCCCAATAAATAAAAAGTCACAGAATATTCTCTACATCATACACATATGGCTTCACATGCACAAACCAATGATCATGTCCAGAACACCATACCTATGATATGCTTCACGCCTGTACTTTTTGAGAGCATGTCCATCCATGTTAGCTGGTAGGTCTGCTGTGTTTTGCAGTCTATCACTCCAAGAGGTTGTCATCTTTATGGTGATTGCTTGAAGCTAAACAAATAAATATATATTAAGCCATTATCAACATGAAAATAATACAACAAAAGCTCAATTTCAGTAAGATTCTAAATCATACTTTTATCACTTATGAAGTACTAAATCACCCATTAGAGGTGACTTCCTACAATTTTTAAGGTAAGTGAAACATTAAATATCTCTACACAAATGGGAAAAAGAGGCACCCAAAGTACAGGAAACAAGGTTTTAGATCTCGAGGCTGTGATGGAAGAGACTGATGGCAATCACAGAGACATGGTTCACAGAGAACCGTAACTAGGATATAGTTATACCGGGCTATAATGTGTTCAGGAAAGAAAGGGTAGGAGGAAAGGGAGGGAGAGTGGCATTATATGTTAAAGATAATATTAAAGCACAAAATTGCAGGACCTACAGGGTAAAAAAGAGCTAGTGTGGGTTAAGCTGGAAAGAGGGAATGGAAAACATTTACATTGGTGTGATATACAGGCCTCCTTCACAGACAGACGAAGTGGACAGAGATTTAATTGAAGACATTCAAAATTGGAAGTACTACTAATAGGTAATTTTATTTATTAGGATTTATTTACCGTCTTTTTGAAGGAATTCACTCAAGACGGTGGACAGTAAGAATAAATCAAACATGGCATAGTAATTTTAATATGCCAGATATTGATTGGGGTATCCCCATTATTGGAAACCCTGGATTCTCTACAGGGTTTAGAACTATTCCAGCAGTTGGTAACAGAACCCACGCAAGATGGGGGTCATATTGGGCTTAGTGCTTACTCATGGGGAGTATTTCTGATGCTATAGTACATAAGTAAATAAGTATTGCCATACTGGGAAAGACCAAAGGTCCATCGAGCCCAGCACCCTGTTTCCAACAGTGGCCAATCCAGGTCACAAATACCCGGCAAGATCCCAAAAATGTACAAAACATTTTATACTGCTTATCCCAGAAATAGTGGATTTTCCCCAAGTCCATTTAATAACGGTCTATGGACTTTTCCTTTAAAAAAGGTTTGGCCGGCTTCCTAAACTCCACTAAGCCTTTACCACATTCTCTGGCAACGAATTCCAGAGTTTAATTACATGTTGAGTGAAGAAAAGGTTTCTCCGATTCGTTTTAAATTTACTACAGTGTAGCTTCATCGCATGCCCCCTAGTTATAGTATTTTTGGAAAGCGTGAACAGACGCTTCACATCTACCTGTTCAACTCCACTCATTATTTTATAGACCTCTATCATATCTCCCATCAGCCGCCTTTTCTCCAAGCTGAAGAGCCCTAGCCGCTTTAGCCTTTCCTCATAGGGAAGTCGTCCCATCTCCTTTATCATTTTTGTCGCCCTTCTCTGCACCTTTTCTAATGCCACTATATCTTTTTTCAGATGCGGCGACCACAATTGAACACAATATTCGAGGTGCGGTCGCACCATGGAGCGATACAAAGGCATTATAACATCCTCATTTTTATTTTCCATTCCTTTCCTAATAATATCTAACATTCTATTTGCTTTCTTAGCCGCAGCAGCACACTAAGCAGAAGGTTTCAACATATCATCAACGATGACACCTAGATCCCTTTCTTGGTCCGTGACTCCTAACGTGGAACCTTGCATGACGTAGCTATAATTCAGGTTCCTCTTTCCCACATGCATCACTTTGCACTTGCTCACATTAAACGTCATCTGCCATTTAGACGCCCAGACTACCAGTCTCATAATGTTCGCTTGTAATTTTTCACAATCCTCCCGCAATTTAATGACTTTGAATAACTTTGTGTCATCAGCAAATTTAATTACCTCACTAGTTACTCCCATCTCTAGGTCATTTATAAATATGTTAAATATGTTAAAAAGCAGCAGTCCCAGCACAGAGCCCTGGGGAACCCCACTAACTACCCTTCTCCATTGAGAATACTGACCATTTAACCCTACTCTCTGTTTTCTATCTTTTAACCAGTTTTTAATCCACAATAGAACACTACCTCCTATCCCATGACTCTCCAATTTCCTCTGGAGTCTTTCATGAGGTACTTTGTCAAACGCCTTCTGAAAATCCAGATACACAATATCAACCGGCTCCCCTTTATCCACATGTTTGTTTACCCCTTCAAAGAAATGTAGCAGATTGGTGAGACAAGATTTCCCTTCACTAAATCCATGTTGACTTTGTCTCATTAACCCATGCTTTTGAATATGCTCTGTAATTTTGTTCTTAATAGTTTCTACTATTTTACCCGGCACCGACGTCAGACTCACCGGTCTATAATTTCCCGGTTCTCCTCTGGAACCTTTTTTAAAAATTGGCGTTACATTGGCCACCCTCCAATCTTCCGGTACCACGCTCGATTTTAAGAATAAATTACATATTTCTAACAATAGCTCCGCAACTCATTTTTCAGTTCTACCAGTACTCTTGGATGAATACCTTTCGGTCCAGGAGATTTGCTACTCTTCAGTTTGTAGAACTGCCCCATTACATCCTCCAGGTTTACAGAGAATTCATTAAGTTTCTCCGACTTGTCAGCTTCGAATACCATTTCCGGCACCGGTATCCCACCCAAATCTTCCATGGTGAAGACCGAAGCAAAGAATTCATTTAATCTCTCCGCTACGGCTTTGTCTTCCCTGATCGCCCCTTTTACTCCTCGGTCATCTAGCAGTCCAACTGATTCTTTGGCCGGCTTACTGCTTTTAATATACCGAAAAAAAATTTTTACTATGTGTTTTTGCCTCCAACGCAATCTTTTTTTCGAAGTCCCTCTTAGCTTTCCTTATCAGCACTTTGCATTTGACTTGACATTCCTTATGCCATTTCTTATCAGTCGGTTCCTTCTTCCATTTTCTGAAGGATTTTCTTTTAGCTCTAATAGCTTCCTTCACCTCACTATTTAACCATGCCGGCTATCGTTTGGTCTTTCATCCTCCTTTTTTAATACGTGGAATATATTTAGCCTGGGCTTTCAGGATGGTGTTTTTGAACAGAAAAACTATTGGCTGACAAATGCGCAAACCAATAGGGAGATAATATCAAAAACCAGTTTATTCAGAATATTCATATCAATATCAAGGTCCTTGATATTGATATGAATATTCTGAATAAACTGGTTTTTGATATTATCTCCCTATTGGTTTGCGCATTTGTCAGCCTCTACTTTTGCTGTTTTGCTTTGACTTTCTGTGGAGGCTCCTCCTGTCTTCTTGGATTTGTTTTTGAACAGAATCCACGTCTGATGTAAATTTTTGACCCTCGCAGTCGCTCCTCTTTTTCTTTTCACCGTTCTTCTCATTTTATCATAGTCTTCTTTTTTGAAGTTAAACGCTAACGTATTTGATTTCCTATGTATACTTACTTCAAAGCTAATATCAAATCTGATCATATTATGATCACTGTTATCAAGCGGCCCCAGCACCATTACCTCCCGCACCAGATCATGCGCTCCACTTAGGACTAGGTCTAGAATTTTTCCTTCTCTCGTCGGTTCCTGTACCAGCTGCTCCATAAAGCTGTCCTTGATTTCATCAAGGAATTTTACCTCCCTAGCGTGTCCTGATGTTACATTTACGCAGTCAGTATCGGGGTAATTGAAATCACCCATTATTATTGTGTTGCCCAGTTTGTTTGTGTCCCTAATTTCCTTTAACATTTCTGCATCCGTCTGTTCATCCTGGCGAGGCGGACGGTAGTACACTCCTATCATTATCCTTTTCCCCTTTACACATGGAATTTCAATCCAGAGGGATTCCAAGAAGTGTTTTGTTTCCTGCAGAATTTTAAATCTATTTGATTCAAGGCTCTCGTTAATATACAATGCTACCCCTCCACCAATTCGATCCACCCTATCACTACGATATAATTGGTACCCCGGTATGACAGTGTCCCACTGGTTATCCTCCTTCCACCAGGTCTCAGAGATGCCTACTGTATCTAATTTTTCATTTAGTACAATATATTCTAACTCTCCCATCTTACTTCTTAGGCTCCTGGCATTCACATATAGACATTTCAAACTGTGTTTGTTGCTTCTATTTAAATCATGCTTAGTACTTGACAGTACTAATTTGCAATCTTTTGTCTGATTTTTATTTAGGGACACCTGATCTACTATGGTCTCTTTTGCAACCTCACTATCAGGATATCCTATCTTCCCTGTTTTGGTGATATCTTTGAAAGATACCGTATCACGAACCATGCGCTTTTGAGCGACTGTCGGCCTTCCCCCTATTTCTAGTTTAAAAGCTGCTCTGTCTCCTTTTTAAATGCCGATGCCAGCAGCCTGGTCCCATCCTTTCGGAATAGGCTCCCCCTTCCCCAGAATATTGCCCAGTTCCTAACAAATCGAAAACCCTCCTCCCTGCACCATCGTCTCATCCACGCATTGAGACTCTGGAGCTCTGCCAGTCTCTTGGGCCCTGGAACAGGTAGCATTTCAGAAAATGCTACCCTAGAAAATCTGGATTTCAGCTTTCTACCTAAGAGCCTAAATTTGGCTTCCAGAACCTCTCTCCCACATTTTCCTATGTCATTGGTACCCACATGTACCAAGACAGCTGACTCCTCCCCAGCACTATCTAAAATCCTATCTAGGTGATGCGTGAGGCCCGCCACCTTCGCACCAGGCAGGCAAGTCACCAGGCGATCCTCACGTCTACCAGCCACCCAGCTATCTATATGCCTAATGATTGAATCACCAACTATAACAGCTGTCCTAACCTTTCCCTCCTGGGCAGCACTTGGAGACATATCCTTGGTGCGAGAGGATAGTACATCCCCTGGTGGGCAGCTCCTGGCTATAGGAGTACTTCCTACTTCACCAGGGTGATGCTCTCCTTCTAGGAGACCTCCCTCCTCCAAGGTAGCACAAGGGCTACCAGACTGGAGGTGGGACTTCTCTACAACATCCCTGTAGGTCTCCTCTATGTACCTCCCTGTCTCCCTCAGCTCCACCAAGTCTGCTGCTCTAGCCTCAAGAGAACGGACACGTTCCCTGAGAGCTAGGAGCTCTTTGCATCAGGCGCACACATAGTACATGATCATCTGGCATCCAGTGATCACCAGATAGTGTGGTTTAATATTAAGATCGGTATAGAGAGGGTTCATTCAAAAGTGAAGGTTCTAGACTTCAAAAAAAAAAAAACGAAAACAAAAAAAAACCCCTAAATTTATTCAGATGAAGGATTATCTCAAGGAGTTGCTGTCTGGATAGAAATATCTGGAAGAAGTTGGAACGCAGTGGGCAAAACTGAAATGAGCTATTGTAAGGGCAACAAAACTTTTGGTATGGAAAGTAAATAAAAGGAAAAGGAGGCTGCTTTGGTTCTCAAAAGTAGTAGCTGAAAAGGTAAGAAAAAAAAAAAAGAGGTTAGCTTTTGTAAACTACAAGAGATCGCAAAAAGAGGAACACAGTAGTCAGGGGGACAAGACATTGTTTAGACATGTTAGTGATAGGAGAAAGTGCAAAAGTGGCATGGTGAGACTCAAAGGTGAAGGGGAGGATGTAGAAGCTGATAAAGATAAAGCAGAATTGCTTAATATTTCTGTCTTGTATTCACAGCTGAAGAGATGGGAGCAGAACCACAGAACACAAACACAAACAGGAAAGGAGGGGTGGTAATCCCTGAACAATTTTCCGAGGACTATGTTTGTGAGGAACTGGCTTAAACTGAAGGTGGACAAAGCAATGGGATCAGATGGCACACATCCAAGGGTACTGAAGGAACTTAGGGAAGTTCTAGCTGCTCCACTGCTGACCTTTTCAATGCATTCCTAGAGTCAGGAGTGCTCCCGGAGGACTGAAGAATAGATGTGGTCCCTCTCCAAAAAAACGGAAGAAGAGGTTGGGAACTACAGGCTGGTAAGTCCAACTTCTGTGGTAAGTAAATTCATGGAAATACTTTTAAAACAGAGAATAGTGAAGTTTTTTTTAATCCAATGGATTGCAGGACCGAGGCAACATGGTGGTTTCACTAGAGGCAGGTCTAGTCAGACAAACCTGATTAATTCCTTTGACTGGGTGACCACAGAGTTGGATTGAGGGAGAGCACTAAATGTGGTATATTTAGATTTTAGCAAAGCTTTTGACACGGTTCCACCTAGATGACTAGTAAGTAAACAGAGTGCCCTCAGTATGTGCCCTAAAGTGACCCAGCTTTCTCTCTCCACACCAGACATCACTGCAGAAACCCAGGCCAAGTATCAGCCTGTTTATCCAACATTGCTGCCTGAATGTCCAACCGCCACCTGAAACTGAACATGGCCAAGACCAAGCTTATTGTCTTCCCACCCAAACCCACTTCTCCTCTCCCTCCACTCTCTATTTCAGTTGATAACACCCCCATCGTCCCCGTCTCATCTGCCCGCAACCTCTGAGTCATCTTCGACTCCTCCCTCTCCTTCTCTGCGCATATCCAGCAAATAGCCAAAAACTACCGCTTCTTCCTCTATAACATTAGCAAAATTCGCCCTTTCCTCTCTGAGCACACCACCCGAACTCTCATTCACTCTCTCATTACCTCTCGCCTCGACTACCGCAACCTACGCCTCACTGGCCTCCCACTTAGCCATCTACCCCCCTTCAGTCCGTTCAGAACTCGGCTGCACGTCTTATCTTCTGCCTGGACCGATATACTCATATCACCACTCTCCTCAAGTCACTTCACTGGCTCCCGATCAGGTACCGCATGCAGTTCAAGCTTCTCTTACTAACCTACAAATGCACTCGTTCTGCAGCCCCTCCTTACCTCTCTACCCTCATCTCCCCTTATGTTCCCACCCGTAACCTCCGCTCTCAAGACAAATCCCTTCTTTCAGTACCCTTCTCCACCACCGCCAACTCCAGGTTCCGCCCTTTCTGCCTTGCCTCACCCCATGCTTGGAATAAATTCCCTGAGCCCATACGCCAGGCCCCCTCTCCCTGCCCATCTTCAAATCCTTACTCAAAGCCCACCTCTTGAATGTCACCTTCGGCACCTAACCACTATATCTCTACGCAGGAAATCTAGACTGCCCCAACTTGACATTTCGTCCTTTAGATTGTAAGCTCTTTTGAGCAGGGTCTGTCCTTCTTTGTTAAACTGTACAGCGCTGCGTAACCCTAGTAGCGCTCTAGAAATGTTAAGTAGTAGTAGTAGTAGTACTTAGAAACTGGTTGCGTGGAAGGTGACAGAGGGTAGTGAAGCTCATTCTGAGGAAAAGGATGTTATCAATAGTGTGCCACAAGATTCCATTCTTGGACTGCTTTTTTTTTTTAACATATTTTTGTAAGCGATATTGCTGAAGGGCTCTCTGGTAAGGCTTGCCTTTTGCGGATGATCCCAAAATCTGTAACAGGGTAGATACCCCTGATGGTGTGGATAACATGAGGAAGGATTAAGCGAAGCTGGAAGAATGGTATGGAATTTGGCAGCTTACATTTAATGCTAAAAAATGCAGGGTCATGCATTTGGGCTGCAAAAACCCAAGGGAACAGTACTGTTTAGCAGGTGAAAAACTTTTGGGGACAAAGAGTAGCGGGTCTTAGGTGTGATTCTATGTGATGACTTTTACAAAAGGTGATGGCATGCATAGAGACAGAAATGATGCCCCTGCATAAGGCTCTGGTGAGACTTCATTTAGAATATTGTGTACAGTTCTGGAGACCACACTTTCAAAAAAATATAAACAAGATGGAGTCGATCCAGAGAGCGGCTATTAAAATGGTTGGTGATCTTTGTCTAAGTGTATGGGAAACAAAGATTTCAATATGTATATTTTGCAAGAAAGGTGTGATAAGGGAGATATGATAGAGATATTTAAATACTTATGTGGCATAAAAGCACAGGAGGCAAGCCTTTTTCAACTGAAAGGAAGCTCTGGAGCGAGGGGGCACAGGATGAGGGTGAAAGGGCACAGACTCAAAGAAGTAACCTGAGGAAATATTTCTTCACAGAAAGGGTGGTGAATTCATGGAGCAGCCTCCTGGTGGAAGTAGTGGAGTATCTGAATTCAAGAGAACATGGGACAAGTACACAGGATCTCTAAGAAGTGATAGGGAGAGTAGATGGCATGGATGGGCAGACTGGATAGGTCATATGGTCTTTATCAGCCTAATTTTTCTATGTTTCTAAGTAGTGTCATGTGGAGGAGTGGCCTAGTGGTTAGGGTGGTGGACTTTGGTCCTGGGGAACTGAGTTCAATTCCCACTTCAGGCACAGGCAGCTCCTTGTGACTCTGAGCAAGTCACTTAACCCTCCATTGCCCCATGTAAGCCGCATTGAGCCTGCCATGAGTGGGAAAGCGCGGGGTACAAATGTAACAAAAAAAAAATGAAGATACATACCTGTAGCAGGTATTCTCCGAGGACAGCAGGCTCAATATTCTTACATGTGGGTCGTCGTCCGCTACAGCCCAGGAGACGAAAAAATTTCAAAGCTGGAGAACCTTTGCGAACATTCCGCCACGCGGGCCAACCCACCGCGCATGCGTGGGTGGCTCCCCGCCCGTGACGTGAACGTGCAGCACTTAGTTCAATAAAAAGCAAAAACATATAAGGAACAACTCCAACGGGGAGGAGGCAGGGTTGTAAGAATATTGAGCCTGCTGTCCTCGGAGAATACCTGCTACAGGTATGTATCTTCATTTTCTCCGAGGACAAGCAGGCTCTAATATTCTTACATGTGGGGTATCCCTAGCCCCCAGGCTCACTCAAAACAAAGAACATTGGTCAATTGGGCCTCGCAACGGCAAGGACATAACAGAAATTGACCTGAAAAGGAACACAGCTAAGTGAGAGTGCAGCCTGGAACAAAACAGAAATGGGCCTAGGAGGGTGGAGTTGGATTCTAAACCCCGAACAGATTCTGCAGCACCAACTGCCCAAACCGACTGTCGCATCGGGTATCCTGCTGAAGGCAGTAGTGAGATGTGAATGTGTGGACTGATGACCACGTTGCAGCCTTGCAAATCTCTTCAATGGAGGCTGACTTCAAGTGAGCCACTGACGCAGCAATGGCTCTAACATTGTGAGCCGTGCCATGGCCCTCTAAAGTCAGCCCAGCTTGGGCATAAGTGAAGGAAATGCAATCTGCTAGCCAATTGGAGATGGTGCGTCTTCCGATGGCAACTCCCATCCTGTTGGGGTTAAAAGAAACAAACAGCTGGGCAGACTGTCGATAGGGCTTTGTCCGCTCCACGTAAAAGGCCAATGCTCTCTTACAGTCCAAGGTGTGCAACTTGCCCTCACCAGGGCGGGTATGTGGACAGGGAAAAAATGTTGCCAAGACAATTGATTGGTTCAGATGGAACTCCGACACTACCTTCGGCAAGAACTTAGGATGAGTGCGGAGGACTACTCTGTTATGATGAAACTTGATATAAGGTGCATGCACTACCAGGGCTTGGAGCTCACTGACTCTACGAGCTGAAGTTACAGCCACCAAGAAAATGACCTTCCAGGTCAAGTACTTCAGATGGCAGGAATTCAGTTGCTCAAAAGGAGCTTTCATCAGCTGGGTGAGAACGACGTTGAGATCCCATGACACTGGTGGAGGTTTGACAGGGGGCTTTGACAAAAGCAAACCTCTCATGAAGCGAACAACTAAAGGCTGTCCAGAGATAGACTTACCCTCTACACAACAATGATAAGCACTAATTGCGCTAAGATGAACTCTTACGGAGTTGGCCTTGAGACCAGACTCTGACAAGTGTAGAAGGTATTCAAGCAGGGTCTGTGTAGGACAAGAGTGAAGATCTAGGGCCTTGCTGTCACACCAGACGACAAACCTCCTCCATTTAAAAGAGTAACACCTCTTCGTGCAAGAGTAACACCTCTTCGTGCAATCTTTCCTGGAAGCAAGACTCGGGAGACACCCTCAGAAAGACCCAAGGAGGCGAACTCTACGCCTTCAACATCCAGGCCGTGAGAGCCAGAAGACTGTCTGCCCTTGCCTGGGGAAGATACGCTCGAGACATCCGTGTATCCAACAGAGCTCCAATGAACTCCAATTTCTGCAATGGAACAAGATGGGACTTGGGATAATTTATTAAAAACCCCAGTAGCTCCAGCAGTTGCATAGTCATCTGCATGGACCGTAGAACCCCTGCCTCCAAAGTGTTCTTCATCAGCCAATCGTCAAGATAAGGGAACACATGCACTCCCAGTCTGCGTAGCGATGCTGCGGCAACTGCCAAGCACTTTGTGAAGACCCTGGGCACAGATGCTAGGCCAAAGGGCAGTACACAGTACTGAAAGTGCTGAGTTCCCAGTCAAAATCGAAGGTACTTCCTGTGAGTTGGGAGTAACGAGATGTGAGTATAGGCATCCTTTAAGTCCAGAAAGCATAGCCAATCATTTTCCAGAATCATGGGAAGAAGGGTGCCCAGGTAAACCATCCAACTTTTCTCAGACTAGGAATTTGTTCAGGGCTCTTAGGTCTAGGATGGGACGCATCCCCCGTGTTCTTTTGCACAAGGATGTACCTGGAATAGAATCCCAGCCCTTCTTCCCCTGGTGGAACGGGTTCGACCGCATTGGCCTTAGAAGGGCGGAGAGTTCCTCTGCAAGTACCTGCTTGTGCTGGGAGCTGAAGGATTGAGCTCCCATTGGGCAATTTGGAGGCTTGGATGCCAGATTGAGTGTGTATCCTAACCGGACTATTTGAAGAACCCACCTGTCGGAGGTTATAAGAGGCAACCTTTGGTGAAAAAATATCAACCTCCCCCCCGACAGGCAAGTCAACCAGTATGGACACTTTTACTGCGGCTATGCTGCACTGGAGCCAGTCAAAAGCCCGTCCCTTGCTTTTGCTGGGGAGCCCTGGGGGCCTTAGGTGCACGGTGTTGACGGAAACGCACATGCTGGGGCTGAGCCTGAACCGGCTGCTGAGAAGCAGGAATGTACCTACGCCTATTATAGGAATAGGGAGCACTCCTCCTCCTTCCAAAAAACCTCCTGGATGAGGATGAAGTAGCAGAAGACGTCCCGCGGGAGAGAGAATCAATGGCATCATGATGCTTTTTCATCTGATCAACCATATCCTCTACTTTCTCTCCAAAGAGAATATCCCCCCCGCCATTCGCTGCTGGGTCTTCTGATCCAGGTCAGAGACATGCAGCCATGAGAGTCTGCGCATCACTATACCTTGAGCAGCTACTGGGGATGCTACATCAAAAGTGTCGTAAGACCCCCTGGCCAGGAATTTGCGACACACCTTCTGCTGCCTGATCACCTGGTGAAAAGGTTCAGCAAGCTCTGGAGGAAGTGCTTCAACTAAACTGGACAGTTGCCTCATCAAGTTCCGTAAGTGAATGCTCGTGTAGAGCTGGTATGTTTGGATCTTGGCGGCGAGCACTGCGGCCTGATACGTACGCCTTCCAAAAGAATCCAAGGTCTTAGACTCGCTGCCTGGGGGCGCCGAGGCATAGTCTCTAGTACTCTTGGCTCTTCTGAGAGCAGAATCCACCACCATGGAATCATGAGGAAGTTGGGCCTTCACCATTACAGGCTCTCCATGGACTCCGTACTGGGACTAGGACTTCTTGGGGGCCACAGGATTAGAGAGAGGGCAAGACCAGTTCCGCATCAGCACTTTCCTGAGTGTATTGTGCAGGGGGGCCGTTGCAACTTCTGCAGGTGAAGGATAATCCAGGACCTCGAGCATCTCAGCCCTGGGCTCTTCCACAACCTTCATAGGGAATGTCCTTAGACATTTCCCGCACAAAGGTTGAGAAATAAGACTCTCAGGTGGAGACATCCTTACTTCAATCGGTGGAGTAGGATCAGAGGGAAGCCCACAGGACTCTTCCTCCGAAAAGTACCTGGGGTCTTCCTCCTCTCCCCATGACCGCTCCTCTTCGGTATTGGACAGAAGCTCCCTAAGAGCAGCCCGAACCCGAGCCTGCCTTGACTTCGAGGATCGACGACCTCGTGGGGGATGTCGAGAAGTCGACCCCTGCCTGGACTCCGGTGAAGCTTCCTCCACCGACGTCGAAAGGGAGTCGACCCGGGTGGCAAGCGGCACCGAGGGCGGGGACCTCCTCACAGGTGATGGCCCAGATGCCTTTTCTACAGTTGGTACGGGAGGCACAAGCACCCCCAACACAGAGGCAGACTGACGAAGCAACCCTTCCAGAGGCTCTGGAAGAAGGGCCCGGATATGCTCATCGAGAGCTTCCATCGGAAAAGGCTGTGGGGCCAGTGCAGGTGACGGTGCCAGAATCTGCTGGGGTTCGAAAGCCAGTACCAGGCTGCCACATGACTGACGCATCGGCACCTCCTGAATGGATGGTGAGTGGTCCTCCCGGCGCTGACGCTTCTTGGGTGCCAACTCTCTCGGTACTGTGTCTGGAAGGAGATCGATGACGGTGCTTCTTCGCCTTCGCTCGATGCCCGTCATCGAGACTCCTCGGTACCGATGAGGATGACATAGAATCGTCACGCGTCCTCGGAGCCGGGGGGCCTGCATAGCAGGAGGCCTCGAGATGGGTGGAGACCCACTCGATGCCTCACTGCTCTCGATGCAGTCTCTCGGCAGCTATTACCTGCACTCTCGGTGTCGCTGCTTCCCTTGACGTCGACGCCAATGCCCTCGGTACTGAGGTCGAAGTTGAAGGACCGGACCGCTCAGGAAAAAGTTCCTCAAGCTGAGCCTCTTGAGCCATTTGGATCCGCTTCTTCATTAACTTACACAACTTACAAGAAGCTGGAAGATGGTCGGGCCCAAGACATTGAAGACACCACGCGTGAGGGTCGGTGCTCGAGATGGTCCGGTTGCAGCGAGTACAATGCTTGAAGCCGCTGGGAGTCTTCGATGACATAGCTGGAAAAATAGCGTTGGCAAAATCAAAAGGCTCGATGGTGCCTATCAAGAGGGCACAAAAAAGGGAAAAAGACCCGGCCCAGTGGCCTAAAAGGCGGCTGAGATTAAAATAAAGGAAACTTAGAAAGGGTGAAGAAAAATCTAAGAAAAGGAAAAAACTACAGGAAAAATCTTTTTTTTTTTTTTTTTTGGTCAAAAGGCGATGAATAAAAGAAAGAATACAGCGCTAAACGCTGTCGTCGTCTCCCAGAGCCAAAATTACAGCGGTAGAAAGAAACCCGACCGTGTAGGACCGCGGAGGAAAGAAAACTAAGTGCTGCACGTTTGCATTGCGGGCGGGAAGCCGCCCACGCATGCGCGGTGGGTTGGCCCGTGCGGTGGAATGTTTGCGAAGGCTCTTCAGCTTTGAAGTTTTTCCGTCTCCTAGGCCGTCGCAGACGACAACCCACATGTAAGAATATTAGAGCCTGCTTGTCCTCGGAGAACTTCAAATACAGCCTGTTACACCACCCAGCTAAAGATATTAGTAAGATGCAATAAGCATTGATGAAGAAAGGTAAGAAGAGTGAGGCTTCATGACATCATGAATTTTAGGCCTCAGACTCTTTCATTTGCTACTACTTCTGTGGTTTAATTTTAGTTATCAATCTGTAATTGATCATATTAGCTGAAATATAAAACATTTTAGTTAAGAAACATAGCAGCCAGAAGTCTTAGAAATATTATACAAAGGAAGACATCAGAAAAAAAATTCATCATGTGTATCCTGATGGCTCAGTGGCAGCTCTGTTTCAAAAATGCCCTTGTATATGGTTCCTAGCTTCAAGACCATTTATTTATGTATTGCATTTGTATCCCACATTTTCCCACCTCTTTGCAGGCTCAGTATGGCTTACAATACATCATGAATGATGGAAATACAATTTGTTACAATTTGATTATGGGTTACATGGTGAGGAATTATAAGAAGACAAAGTAAGATAACATTATGAGGCAATAAGAACTATAAGATAACTTGAAGATAACTTCATGTGACATGACACATTTATAGCTATGAGGGAGGGGTTTCATATATGGTGAAGGTACGTAAGATGAGAGTGCAAAAGGAAATCCTCATAATCACAAGATTTGGAACAGCAGGATCATTAAAACATGGGAAAAATACCTCAAGCAGTTGCAAACGATTCATGGTATCAGAATCCTAGAACTGGTTCCAATTCAGTTGGAAGAAAAGAGAAAAGGAGGTACTACCAGGCTAAAAAAAAAAAAAGCCTAGACATATATCTTTATCAAGCCTTGATAAATCTTCTTTGATTTAGGAGCCATTTTCAATACTGACATTCAGGAGTGAAGGGGGAAAGAGGGAATCTCTTCAGAGGTTCACTCCAGCTCCTTTATGGCCTAATTTACTAAAGCTATTTTCCTATTTCCGGTCTAAGGGAAAAGAAAGCTTAGTAAATCAGGCCCATAATGCACCCCTGCAGGCCACTAGCAGAAATACATAGCCAGCAGCCCCCTTCCCCATCCAGTCTCTCTCCTCTCCCCACCCTATCATCACCCATCCTATTGTCTCCCAATCTCTCTTTTAGGCCATTTCTTGCCACTAGTTTCCCTCCCCTATCTCATATCTCTGTCCTTCCTTAAATCAGATCAACCCAGATAGTCTTCCCCACCCAACAACCAGCTAGTCAGCCACCCTCCTACCCTTATCTCCACCCCAGCAAACCAGTCAGCCACTTTCCTGGCCCTATTCCTCTCCCCAGGAAGATAGCCAATCTCATCCTTCTCCCGGAATGATCCTCATCCTGCTGTCCATGAAACAAGAGCTTACTCCTTTCTGCCACTGCCACTATCAGAGCAGGAATACTGGCCTCCCTGCACCGCACAGCTCAGACTCAAAGCAGAGCCGTGGGGCGCATAAAAGGACAACATTCCTGCACTAGAACTGGCCACCACAAACGAGTGCAGGAAAATCCCAGGTACCGGTATGGCTATTCTTATGTTCTTACCATGGCAATCTAGCATCTAGGTTTTGTACAACCCTGATACAGATAAATATATTTAACATATTTGTTTGTGCTCATCTTGGTAGGCTCTTCTTGAATGATACTTATTTTCAGTCTTGTTAAATTCCTCTTTGTCTAAGTAGTAGACTTTACCGGCCAGAGAAATACAGATAAAGGAGTAATTATCAGAACAATGTCGGTAACACTGTCGCAAGCCACAAAATGTTTCTTTCTACAGTGCACCAGGTGTCTGCACAACTTCAACAGTTTTAAACATAAAACAGTCAAAGTTATGCATTTTAAAAAAGGGAAGTGGTTTGGGGACAAACTGAAGGAGCTGAAGTCATACATTCAGCTGCTGAATATATGTTATCAATGAGATGGTGGGTAAATAGCTGGTGCAACTTCAAATATAAGTAGCTATTTAGAGTTTTATGTAAATTTTCAGCAGAAGCATTTATACAGATAGATTGCTGACAATGTGTGCTAATTTAAATGGATAAATGAACAGACCCCACCGCTGAATATTGACCTCGATATTAGTGAAAATTATTCTCATCTTCAGAACACATATAGTGTAAATGTAATTCAGAAGACCCAATAAGTGAAACATAGGGCCACTTTTACTAAACCACGTTAGCGATTCCCAGCGCACCAATGCTCACAAAGCTCATTCACTGAATAGGTTTCGTTGGCATTGCTGCATGGGAATCTCTAGCGCAGTTTCGTAAAAGAGGCCCATAGTGTGTTTCATTCTTCTTTTTCTTTGTAATGAATCTATATGCTTCACTATGTATTAGAAATGTAGTTAACAACAGATTTCAACATTACAAGACTGAGATGTTTCCTAAAGCATCCTGCAAGCATGGCATAGCTCACACTGGTGAGTACAAAGGTAAAATTATGTATAATCATACCTGATAATTTTCTTTCCATTAATCATAGCTGATCAATCCATAGACTGGTGGTTGTGTCCATCTACCAGCAGGTGGAGATAGAGAGCAAACTTTTGCCTCCCTATATGTGGTCATGTGCTGCCGGAAACTCCTCAGTATGTCGATATCAAAGCTCCATCCGCAGGACTCAGCACTTAGAGAATTACACCCACGAAGGGACACTCTGCCCAGCTCACCACCGCCGAAACGGGGGAGGGGAATTAACCCAGCTCATCCCCACACAAGTGGGGGAGGGGAATCCGTCCAGCTCATCCCCGCGGAGCGGGGGAGGGACACCACACCCGCCAATGCGGGGGGATCTGGCTTATCCTGCAACCGCAACCGCGGGAGGAGCTGACTGACCCTAACACCGCCGAAGCGGGAGGGGTACAAAGCTGCCCTACAGCCGCACGAAGCGGGAGGGAGTGCCGGCAGAATTTATGTCTCAATCCAGCCCCGTAAAACGGAGGGGAGAGGAATGCAGCAGCTCACTGTAACACAAAGTCGTCTCAACTCTTGAAGAATCCAAGTGAAAGAAGAACTTGAACACGAAGTCCTCCTGAAGTAACTGAAGGCTAAACTTGAACCTAAAATTCAACCAGAATATAAACAGTACAGATATCTGGGAGGGGCTATGGATTGATCAGCTATGATTAATGGAAAGAAAATTATCAGGTATGATTATACATAATTTTACCTTCCATATCATCAAGCTGATCAATCCATAGACTGGTGGGATGTACCGAAGCAGTACTCACCCAGGGCGGGACATAGAAATCCCTGACCTCAACACTGAAGCTCCAAACCGGGCCTCCGCCCGTGCAGCCACAGTCAAACGGTAATGCTTGGAGAATGTATGAGCCGAAGCCCACGTTGCCGCCTTGCATATCTCTTCCAAGGAGACGGATCCGGCCTCTGCCATCGAGGCCGCCTGAGCTCTCGTGGAGTGAGCCTTCAGCTGGATAGGCGGCACCTTCCCCGCGGCCACATAAGCCGCTGCAATGGCTTCCTGGACCCATCTTGCCACTGTAGACTTAGCAGCCTGCAGACCCTTACGAGGACCTGCAAACAGGACAAACAGATGATCCGATTTCCGGAAATCATTGGTCACTTCCAAGTATCTGATGATGACTCGTCTCACATCCAGATATTCAAGAGCGGAGTACTCCTCTGGGTAGTCCTCCCTACGAAAGGAAGGGAGACAGAGCTGCTGATTCACATGGAAGCGAGAACCAATCTTGGGCAGGAAGGAAGGCACTGTGCGAATAGTCACTCCTGCCTCAGTGCACTGCAGAAAAGGCTCTCGACATGAGAGCGCCTGGAGCTCGGAAACTCTTCTGTCTGAAGTGATAGCCACCAAAAAGACTGCTTTCAACGTCAGGTCTTTCAGAGATGCCCTCGACAAGGGTTCCAAAGGCAGCTTCTGCAATGCTCTTAGCACCAGGTTGAGATTCCACGCAGGCACCACTGAGTGCAGAGGAGGGCACAGGTGATTAACTCCCTTGAGAAAGCGCACCACATCTGGCTGCGAAGCCAGGGAAGCACCCTTCAGGCGGCCCCTGAAGCAAGCCAGAGCCGCTACCTGGACTTTAAGGGAACTGAGCGACAGGCCTTTCTCCAGACCTTCTTGCAGGAACGCCAACACTGAAGAAATTGGAGCAGTGAAGGGAGAAAGTGAGCCTGCTTCACACCATGCTGCAAAGATACGCCAAACCCTGGCGTAAGCAGTAGAAGTAGAGCGCTTCCTCGCTCTCAGCATAGTGGCGATGACCTTGTCTGAGAAGCCCTTCTTCCTCAGACGCTGCCGCTCAATAGCCAGGCCGTAAGACCAAAGGGAGAGGGATCCTCCATCACCACGGGACCCTGATGTAACAGGCCCTGCTCCACTGACAGCCGCAGAGGATCGTCGACTGAGAGCCTGAACAAGTCCGCATACCAGGGACGTCTGGGCCAATCCGGACCCACCAGGATTACCCTGCCGGGATGCTTTGCCACCCGGTCTAGCACCCTGCCCAACATGGGCCAGGGCGGGAACACATAGAGGAGCTCTTGTGTCGGCCACTGTTGGAGAAGAGCATCTACTCCCAGGGATCGAGGGTCCCGTCCTCTGCTGAAAAAGCGCGGCACTTGGCCATTGGCCGATGACGCCATCAGATCTAAGCTCGGCTGGCCCCAGCGCTTCGTGATGTCCAAGAACGCCTGAGCAGATAGTTGCCACTCTCCGGGCTCCAAGGTATGGCGACTGAGAAAGTCCGCCTTGACATTCATGACTCCGGCAATGTGGGCCGCTGAAAGCTGCTCCAGGTTCGCTTCCGCCCACTGGCAAAGACTCATAGCCTCCTTGGCTAGAGGGGCGCTCTGGTACCTCCCTGGCGGTTGATATAGGCCACAGCCGTGGCATTGTCCGACAGGACCCGTACAGGCTTCAACACGAGTACCGGGATGAACTCCAATAACACCAAGCGAATGGCTCTGAGTTCCAGGAGGTTGATAGACCACTTGCCTCTGCAGGAGACTAGAGCCCCTGCGCTGTCCTTCCCAAGCAGTGGGCTCCCCAGCCCATCAAAGAGGCGTCTGTCGTGACGACAATCCACTCCGGGGTCACCAGAGGCAATCCTGCAGACAACTTGTCTGTCTGCGTCCACCAGCTCAGCGCCTTGCGCACTGCTGGGTCCACGGGAAGGCGCACAGCATAATCCTCCGACATCGGAGTCCAGCGCAGCAGCAGAGATAGCTGTAGTGGTCTCATATGAGCCCTGGCCCAGGGCACTACTTCCATCGTGGCCGTCATAGAGCCCAACAGCTGCACGTAGTCCCAAGCCCGAATAGGAGAGGCTACTAGGAACTAGTCCACCTGAGCCTGAAGCTTGACAATCCGATTGTCTGGCAGGAACACTCTGCCCACTTGGGTGTTGAATCGAACTCCCAGATACACCAGGGACTGAGTCGGGCGCAGCTGGCTCTTCTTCCAGTTGATGATCCATCCCAGGGAGCTCAAAAGAGCAACTACCCGGTCCATAGCTTTGCCGCACTCTGCATAAGAGGGGGCTCGGATCAACCAGTCGTCCAGATAAGGATGGACTTGTACTCCTTCCTTTAGCAGGAAGGCCGCTATGACCCCCATTACTTTGGAAAAGGTCCGCGGAGCAGTAGCCAACCCGAAAGGGAGGGCTCTGAACTGGAAGTGTCGTCTCAGGACTGTAAAACGCAGAAAGCGTTGGAGAGTAGGAGAGATGGGAATATGCAGGTACGCTTCCTTGATGTCCAAGGAAGCCAAGAACTCTCCTGCCTTCACTGCCGCTATAACAGAGCGGAGAGTCTCCATGCGAAAGTGCCTCACTTTCCAGGCCCGATTGACCCCTTTGAGGTCGAGGATAGGCCGGACAGAACCTCCTTTCTTTGGAACCACAAAGTAAATGGAGTAACGTCCCTTGCCAATCTGATTTTTTGGCACCGGAACGACCGCACCCAGGCGGATCAGGTTGTCCAAGGTCTGCTGCACTACCACAGCTTGACCGGAGACTTGCAGGAAGAGAGTACAAACCCGTCTCTTAAGGGTTGGCAGAACTCTAGCTTGTATCCGTCTCTGATGACTTCCAGCACCCACGCGTCTGAAGTTATAGTGGTCCACTCGCCCAGAAACGAGGACAGCCGTCCTCCAATCTGCACTGGGGCGTGGACCAAGGCCCCGTCATTGGGTACGAGACCCTGGGGGAGGACCGGAGGGAGCACCTCCGGGACGGCGGTCTCTGCGAAAGGAATGCTGCTTGGGGGAGAAATTCCTCTTGAAGGAAGAGGGGGCAGAGGAACCCGACTTGCCCGGGCGGTATGGAGGTATCGGGACGAGTACTAACCCGAGCCCTGACCTCTGGTAATTTCTTGCCCTTAGACGTGCCGAGATCGGTCACGATTTTGTCCAGCTCGACCCCAAAGAGCAGCTTGCCTTTAAAAGGCAATCTAGCCAGGCGGGATTTAGAGGCGTGGTCAGCAGACCAATGTTTCAGCCAAAGCCACCGCCACGCAGAGACTGTCTGAGCCATGCCTTTAGCTGAGGCTCTCCAGACATCATACAGCAAGTCTGCCAAATAGGCTAAGCCCGATTCCAGGGCCGGCCAATCAGCCCTCAAGGAATGATCCGAGGGGGAAGCCCGCTGCACCATAGTCCGGCACGCCCTGGCCACATAGGAGCCGCAAACTGAGGCCTGCAAACTTAAAGCAGCTGCCTCCAAGGACGACCTTAAGGCCGCCTCCAATCTTCTGTCTTGGGCGTCCTTTAGGGCCGTGCCACCTTCCACCGGCAACGCCGTTTTCTTAGTCACCGCAGTGATTAAAGAATCCACGGTAGGCCACAGATAGGCCTCACGTTCACTCACAGCCAAAGGATAGAGGCGGGACATAGCCCTAGCCACTTTAAGGCTCGTTTCCGGGACATCCCATTGAGCCGCAATTAAGGTGTGCATGGCATCATGCACGTGGAAGGTTCTAGGCGGGCGCTTCGTCCCCAGCATAATGGCAGAGCCAACAGGGGCTGAGGGAGAGACGTCCTCCGGAGAGGAAATCTTCAAAGTGTCCATGGCCTGTAACAACAGGTTGGGCAAATCCTCTGGGCTAAAAAGCCGCGCTGCAGAGGGGTCATCCGCTCCATCCGAGCGGGGATCTATCTCCTCCAAGGAATCCGCAAAGGATCGTTGGGAGACCTCAGACACGCTGCCCTCATCTACATCGGAGGAGACAAAAGTCCTCCAAGGCCTGGAAATCAACCCGAGGGCGTTTACCTCTGGGAACCTCAACCTCTTTATCAGAAAAGGGAGCAGGGGCAGCGTTTTGCATGAGGAAAGCCTGATGCAGCAGCAAAACAAACTCGGGGGAGAAACCCCCCAGACTGTGCACTTCCGCAGCCTGGGCAACAGCCCTAGACGCACTCTCAACCGGCGCTCGCAATAGCGGGGGAGAGACATGCTGCGCATCCAAAATGGCGTCCGGCGCGAAACTCCGTGAAGGAGCCGCGCGGGAAGAACGGCGCTTAACTTTAGCCGCTTTTGTGCCGTCGCCCAAATTAAGGGCGTTCATGGCATTAATGTCTCCAACCTCAAGGGCGGCCCCGAAGAAGCCGTCCGAGCCGCGTGGCCGGCCAAGATGGCGGAGGCGAGGAGCGGGGGATGGGCGTTTATGGCGGGAAAAAACCGCCACGCCGGAGGAACGACCGGGACATTCATCGGTCACTAAACTATCACCCATCAAGGGCGAATCAGGTTGTAAAACCCCCGCATCCCCTCTAGAAGCGCTCCAGCGATCCGGGGAGCGACCCTTTGCGCCCTCGCCCTCCGACGCCATTGCCACGAGGAGAAGAATCGGGGAACCCCCTGCCCGCTATAAAAAGGTAAAATTACCTGCTTGCCGCTCCGAGCTGTAACGAACTGGTGTCCCAGTGAGTAGCTGCAATGAACGTTTAAAGAAACGTCGAATTAAACGCCTTTAAAGACGTTTAAAAAAATATATATTTTTTTTTTTTTAAACGGAGCCAGCGGGAGGGGGGAGAAAAGGAGGGACCTGGCACCACCAGGTTTGCACTTGCTCAAAAGAGCCCTCAACCCCAGGCCTCAACAAAACCTAAGGATTAGGCTTGGAGGCCTAGCCAGAGCTGCTGCTGTGTGTGACCACCACCTGCTGAGATAGAGAACATACTGGGGAGTTTCCGGCAGCACATGACCACATATAGGGAGGCAAAAGTTTGCTCTCTATCTCCACCTGCTGGTAGATGGACACAACCACCAGTCTATGGATTGATCAGCTTGATGATATGGAAGTGTTCTTTACTGTTATATGGCAGAAACCTACAAGAATCACCAACACTACTGCCAGCAGCATTAAATATTCACTTGGAAAACACACTTGCTGTTAGAAAACTTACCTAAGTAGCACATAAAGCTGTTAAAATTATGCCTTTTTGCCACAAGAGCTGGTCCAGCCATTAGGCAGTCATCTAGGGCAGCAGCTTCGGGGGGAGGGGGGCACCAAAGAATAGCTGCGGTCAAAGCAAAAAATGATTGATCCCGACAACTACACAAAGCCAAATAAATTAACGGGAGTAATTTTACTAGCAGGGATGGCAACAATTTTCAAACTGCCCATTTACCCAGATTATTCTGGGAGCCATGGTGTTGGTGTGATCATGACTGTTGTGGGGCCCATGGTGCCTGAAAGTTAATTGGAGGGAGGAAGGGGCACTAGGCTAGGGTGCCACTGCCATATAGGGTGCATAATACCCCTGGGCCTTGGCCCTGTCTGCCAACACACAAAATGACTCACACATGGATTTCTTGCACAGCATTACAAGTTCCTATATATTCTTCTGAAACAACCAAGTCCATCAATTTTTCAGGGTAACCATAAAACTAAGTTGTATATCTGCAACAGGTGTTCTCCGAGAACAAAGTTGTCACACATGAATGACAGCATAAGTACTGCCATACTGGGACAAACCAAAGGTCCATCAAGCCCAGCATCCTGTTTCCAACAGCGCCAATCCAGGTCACAAATACCTGGCAAGATCCCACAATAGTACTATCCCAGAAATAAGCAGTGGATTTTCCCCCGTCCATTTTAATAATGGTCTATGGACTTTTCCTTTAGGAAGCTGTCCAAACCTTTCAACACTCTGCTAAGCTAACCACCTTTACCACATTCTCTGACAACAAATTTCAGAGTTTAATTACACGTTGAGTGAAGAAACATTTTCTCAGATTCATTTTTTTAGCTTCACTGAATGCCCCCTAGTCCTAGTATTTTTGGAAAGAGTAAACAGATGCTTCACGTCAACACTTTCCACTTCCCTCAGCCGTCTTTTCTCCAAGCTGAAGAGCCCTAGCCGCTTCAGCCTTTCCTCATAGGGAAGTCGTCTCATCCCCTTTACCATTTTTGTCACCCTTCTCTGCACCTTTTCTAATTCCACTATATCTTTTTTGAGATACGGTGACCAAAAATTGAACACAATATTGAAGGTGCAGTCTACCATGGAGCGATACAAAGGCATTATAACATCCTCATTTTTGTTTTCCATTCCTTTCCTAATAATACCTAACACTCTATTGGCTTTCTTAGCCGCCGCAGCACACTGAGCAGAAGGTTTCAAAGTATCATCAATGACGACACCTAGATCCATTTCCAAGTATCATCAATGACAACATCTAGATCCCTTTCTTAGTTGGTGACTCCTAATGTGGAACCTTACATTGCGCAGCTATAATTCGGGTTCCTCTTTCCCACATGCATCACTTTGCACTTGCTCACATTAATCGTCATCTGCCATTTAGACGCCCACTCTCGTAAGCTCCTCTTGCAATTTTTCACAATCCTCTCGCGATTTAACAACTTTGAATAACTTTGTGTCATCAGCAAATTTAATTACCTCACTAGTTACTCCCATCTCTAGGTCATTTATAAATATGTTAAAAAGTAGCAGTCGAGAGGAAGTGACGTCACGAGACTAGATGGCTGCCTGAACATCTAGCTCCTGCACTTTCCCGCACCATTGAGCCATCATCCGTGCCCATCCACTCTAATATTGCCGTTTCCTCGATCGAGAGAAGAGAGTGAGCTTTGCTGACCACGGTGAGTAAATTATCGGGGCAGCAACACCGAGAGGGGGAGAGGCATTCCACTCGGCAGTTGGCGAAGGGCCTGTCCCGCCATGCGTCCCCGGAGCCACGAGGATCGTCCGACTCAGATACAGCGTCCTCTCAAGTGGACCAACGAAGCTTAACACAAAAAAAGAAATCTAACTCTAAAGATTTAACGAGATGCCTAGAAGCGATACGGGAGGAAATCAAGGCTTCCCGTCAGGAGATCTTGGAACATGTGGACGCCATCAGCATTGACTTACGGGAGCTGGGTGGCCGCGTGGAGGCCCTGGAGGAACGAACGGAGGAGCAGGCTGAAACAAGTGCGGCGATGGAATCACGCATTTCTCAGTTAACGGAGCAAGCCGAGGATTTACAATATAAAATGGACGACCTCGAAAATCGGGGTCGTCGACAAAACCTGAGATTTCGTGGGGTGCCGGAGAGCAGCGGCGGAGAGGATGTCCCGGTTGTCATACGCACCTTGTGCGAACAAATTTTGGGTGAGACCTGTCCTTCAACCGAAATGATGATCGAGCGAGCGCACCGCTCTCTGGGTAAAGCAGTGGGAAATCGGCCGCGAGACATAGTGGTGCGCTTCGTGTCATACACCTTCAAGGACCGAATCTGGCAACGGGCTCGCCAAAACAACACATTGGAATACAAAGATTCGCGAGTAACTGTCTTCCAGGACTTATCGTTATATACTTTGGCTCAGAGAAGGGCAATGAAGCCAGTCCTAGAGATTCTGCAGAAGGAGAAGGTTGCATACCGCTGGAGTTTCCCTTTTGCGGTATGCTTTGAACTAAAGGGTAAACAGCTCCGGTTACGCCGGGTAGCGGATGCATGGAAGAGCCTTCATGAAGCGGGTCTGACTAGCGTGGCGACCCCGCCAACGGAGATGGCATCGTCCACGAAAGCAAAATTACAGAAATGGAAGAGAGTTGGGCAGAGGGCCCCTAAGCATCGTGACTGAGGTGTTTAGCATGAGTCTGCTGTAAAACTCAGTTCGAATGCTTTGGGACATGCTCTTCAGTTTGGATGCTGGTTTATGCTCAGATGGTAACATATTTTGACATGATGGATGGATGGTGGGTGAATGGATAGAATTTGATAAATGTATATTAAAGTTGGGGTGTGGGACTATTGCGGGGGAGGGGTGAAGGGTAGCTTTTCGGGTCTGTAGCTTGCTTCCTCTATAATCCCATTCAGTGATAGCTGACACTGACTGGTGGGTTGACGACAGGGGGGGAGGAAGTGGAGGGGGGAGGGCAGGGAGGAGGGAGGGTTTCAAGGGGTTCTCTATTGGTGGGGGGGCGGAGGGAAGGGATAAGGAAGAGAGATCAGAAGTGGGAGCGGGATAGAAGATATAGGGTGCAAGGGGTAGGTCCGATGCTGGTTATGGGAAATATAGTTGCCGGGACCGGTGAATTAATGCAACATACTCAGGATACAAGTATTAGCCACGATAGATGATGAGTATGGACCTAAAAGTATTATCATATAATGTGAAGGGCCTAAATATGCCTCAAAAGCGGCAAAAGCTATATAAAGAGTTGCAGCAGCTCCAGCCGCACGTGGTCCTCTTGCAAGAGACGCACCTCAACCGCAAGTATGAAAGGCTTCTGTCCTGCTCGGGTTACCCTGGGGTCTATTGTGCTTCCATGGCAGCATCAAAAACATGTGGAGTGGCGATCATGATACACTCATCTGTGGGGGCGCAGGTATTACAAGTTAAGAAAGACCCGGGAGGGCGTTTTATCTTTATGCATGTTCAAATTCAGCAGGTGGACTTGACGATAGCTTCTGTGTATGCTCCCAACAGTGGGCAGGTAGAGTTTTTTGCTAAGGTAAAGAACTCATTGGCAGGGTTTGTAAAGGGTTCTCTAATATTTGGGGGTGACTTTAATGCAATTATGAATCCCATCTTGGATCGTTCTGGAAAGGCCAAATCTGAAGGGGGGAAAAAAGAGACATTAGCTCTTGAATCTTTGGTACATTCCTTGGGAACTTTGGACATATGGAGGAGAGGGACTATACATTTCACTCGGGTGTTCATGATTCATATTCGCGTATAGACTATATATTTGTGGATGTTGCGTTGGCAGAAAGGGGGCCGACCGCGGGGCTGGGTAGTGCAACTATTTCCGATCATGCTCCAGTGTGGGTATCCTTGCCAAGTATACGGGCCGAAAGCAAAGATAGGAGATGGGCCTTGAACACTAGCCTATTGCAGGAGCCAAAGGTGGGGGTAGGCTATCGAGAAATGTTGAAGGAGTACTTGGAGCTTAATATAGACTCTGTGCCCTCGCAAGCCGTAGTATGGGACGCCATGAAGGCGGTATCAAGGGGTTATTTTTTAAAAATAGCCAGTAAGCGTTCTAAAGTGCGTAGGTTACAAATAGCACGCTGTCTGGAGCGTATACAACAGCTGGAGGGGCAGCATAAGGCACAGAGGTCCCCTCAGGTTTTACAACAGCTGCGAGAAGAGCGGACGATGCTGGACTCTATATACTCGGAACAACTTGGCTGGGTGCAGGATAGGCGCAGGGTGGGAGCCTATGAATTCTCTAATAAGGCAGGCCGTCTTCTAGCTATAAAGCTACGTAGACAAAAGGTGGATCGTACGGTAAAGCAAGTGCGTGATGATAGAGGCACAATGTTATCAACATCAGTGCAGATCCGTAAACGCTTTATGGAATATTATAAAGAATTATATGCTCAGGAGATTGCCCCTTCTTTGGAATCTATTGACTCATATTTGGCAGATGGCGAGCTTTCCTCCCTCACTCAAGGGCATAGGGAACTGTTAGATGAGCCGGTCACCCCAATTGAGGTGCAAGAGGCTATTAAAGGCTTGCCATCTGGCAAATCTCCAGGGTTGGACGGACTCCCTAACGAATTTTATAAAAAGTTTGCCCCTGATTTGGCGCCATTACTTGCTGATCTCTTCAACCAAGTGGGAGGTGGGGAGAACTTACCCCCATCTATGATGGAGGCCTGGATCGCGGTGCTGCCTAAACCAGAGAAAGACCTAGCCGAGTGTGGCTCTTATAGGCCCATCTCGGTGTTGAATGCAGATGTCAAAATCCTGGCAAAGGTGCTGGCGAATAGACTTGCGCCTGTGCTGCCGACGCTTATTCATCCAGACCAGGTGGGATTCGTGGCTCATCGTAAAGCTATGGATAATATCCGGCGTACATTAGATCTTATGTTCCTGGCAAAAAGAAGTCGGAAGCCTTTGTGCCTTCTTAGCTTGGACGCTGAGAAGGCTTTTGACAGAGTCCACTGGCCATTCATGTATAAAGTGTTGGAGGTAATGGGGTTTGGGCATCAGTTTAGGAGGTGGATCCAGGCATTCTACGATGCCCCTAAGGCATGTATACGAGTCAATGGGAGTAACTCAGAGTTGTTTACGTTACATAGGGGGACTAGGCAGGGATGCCCCCTGTCACCGCTCTTGTTTGCCCTAGTTATGGAGCCATTTGCCTCAAAGATGAGGCTGGAACCGGGCATCTCGGGGGTTCGAATAGCTGACACCTTGCATAAGTTGGCCCTTTTTGCAGATGACATCCTGCTTTACGTCTCTCGTCCGTTGACTACTTTCCCTATTCTTATGCGTCTTATAGGAGAATATGCTGCTGTGTCGGGGTTTAAAGTCAACATGACAAAGTCCGAGGC
The DNA here is from genome assembly GCF_901765095.1 of Microcaecilia unicolor. Classification (NCBI taxonomy): domain Eukaryota; kingdom Metazoa; phylum Chordata; class Amphibia; order Gymnophiona; family Siphonopidae; genus Microcaecilia; species Microcaecilia unicolor. Next base: position 39,749,766 of record NC_044035.1, on the reverse strand, counting down.
CCTTAATGTTACACTCTTGGCGGAGGAAGTGGATTCCCTGAAAGCAACGTTTTCCTTTAGATGGGCCACTAAGAGGATTAGATATTTAGGGGTAAATATAACTTCGGACCTCTCTGAGTTATTTGTGGCTAACTACAAGGGGTTGGGTAACACCATAAAGGCAGACTTGGAAAGATGGGGGGCACAAGAGTTTTCCTGGTTTGGTAGGATAGCCGTAGTTAAAATGAACGTGCTGCCCAGGCTGTTATATTTATTTCAAGCGCTGCCTGTGTTAATGCCCAGACGATTTCTTGCCTCTTTACAAGACTCTATAGTGCGATTCGTCTGGGCAGGCAAGCGACCACGCTTGGCGCGTCAGCTTCTTTACCAAAGTAGGAAAAAGGGAGGGCTGGGGGTTCCAAATCTCAATTGGTACTACAGGGCTGCTCAGGGGAAGGCCGCTATCGAATGGTTTCATGAATATCCTGACAGACAATGGATATCTTTGGAGCAGCACTCACTGGGGTCCAGGCCGCTGAGGGCGCTCATGTGGTTGCCTGGGGCCTTTCGGGCCCTGGGACAGGAAGTGTGTCCGTCCATATGTGTCACTTTCCACTATTGGGACAGTCTATTCCCGGGGGGACATTGTGTATTGACCCAGATGGCACCCATAGCATTTAATCCTCTGTTTCTGCCTGGGAGTGTCATGGGGCCTTTTACTAGGTGGTACAGTGAGGGACTGAGAACTTGGGGTCAATTAATTGAAAATGATTCCGTGCTACCGTTCACGACCTTGCAGCGGAGATATTCTGTTGTAGAGGGGGATAGTTTTGCATATCGTCAGGTCCACCATTTCCTCAACACAAAGGCTGTTAGGCAAGTACTACAGCGAGAGCGGCTGAATTTGGAGGAGATATGTAGTAAAGGTGTAGTTTCACGGGGCCTGATTGGACACCTGTATCGAAATATTATAGCACAGGCTCCTGGTTACACCCTGCATAGGGTGAAATGGGAAAAGGAGCTGGGAGTGACCCTGGGGGGGACCGAGTGGGAGAGGATAGAGCGAGCGGCGGTGGGAGTGTATACGCACGTGCCACTCAAAGAAAACGCAGTGAAGGTACTGTTTAGGTGGTACCTCACACCGGACCGTATCCAACGAATATTCCCTAGCACCTCGGGGTTGTGTTGGAGGGGATGCGGTCAGAGGGGAAATATGGGACACGTGTGGTGGAGCTGTGTAAAAATTCGGGCATTTTGGAAATCAGTCCATGGAAGGCTGCAGAAGTGGGTGGGCTGTGAGATCCCTTGGTCTTTTGGGTTATATTTGTTTACTGCTAAGCCGCCAGGTTTAAAACCGCCTCAACAAATAATGGTACAGCAGGCAGTGGGGGCTGCGAGGGTGGTTATAGCAGCCCACTGGAAGCAGGCGGGGGTCCCTTCACTAACTAAGTGGATTGCTAAGCTGAGATACATCTGTGAGATGGAGAGGTTGCTGGCTGAACGAAAACAACAGATGAATAGATGGCACTCCATTTGGGACAACTTTTCTAAAGAGTTTGTAACTAGTATCAGGAATAGGCATTGAAAGAATAAAAAGTACGGGGGGGGGGGGGGTACCTGGAAGGAAGGGGGTGGGGGATTACGGGTTTTAGTACTGAAAAGAAAATGTTAATAAAAGTTTGAAGTATACAGAGCTTCTAATATGACATTGTTACTTTGTTTGCTGGTTTGTCTGTTACATTGACTAAAATGACCTGGTTAGGTGGTGAGATTGTATAACCTATTTGTACAATGTAAAGATGGTTTTTGGTTGTGTTTGATTACCAATGTTCAATAAAGACTTCTATAAATTAAAAAAAAAAAAGTAGCAGTCGAAAACAGACCCCTGGGGAACCCCACTAACTACCCTTCTCCATTGAGAATACTGACCATTTAACCCTATTCTCTGTTTCCTATCTTTTAACCAGTTTTTAATCCACAATAGGACACTACCTCCTATCCCATGACCCTCCAATTTCCTCTGTAGCCTTTCATGAGGTACCTTGTCAAACGCCCTTTGAAAATCCAGATACACAATATCAACCGGCTCCCCTTTGTCCACATGTTTGTTTACTCCTTCAAAGAATTGAAGTAAATTGGTCAGGACAAGAGCGAGGATCTAGGTCCTTGCTGTCACAACGGACGGCAAACCTCCTCCATTTAAAAGAGTAACACCTCTTCATGCAATCTTTCCTGGAAGCAAGCAAGACTCGGGAGACACCTTCAGAAAGACCCAAGGAGGCGAACTCTACGCCCTCAACATCCAGGCCGTGAGAGCCAGAGACTGGAGGTTGGGATGCAGAAGCGCCCCCTCGTTCTGAGTGATGAGGGTTGGAAAGCACTCCAATCTCCACGGTTCTTCGGAAGACAACTCCAGAAGAGGAAACCAAATCTGATGCAGCCAAAAGGGCGCAATCAGAATCATGGTTCCGCGGTCTTGCTTGAGTTTCAGCAAAGTCTTCCCCACCAGAGGTATGGGAGGATATGCATACAGAAGGCCCTTCCCCCAATGAAGGAGAAAGGCATCTGACGCTAGTCTGTCGTGGGCCTGAAGTCTGGAACAGAACTGAGGGACCTTATGATTGATCTGAGTGGCAAAAAGATCCTCCGAGGGGGTGCTCCATGCTCGGAAGATCTTGCGGACTATGCCCATGTTCAGTGACCATTCATGAGGTTGCATTATCCTGCTCAACCTGGCGGCCAGACTGTTGTTTACGCCTGCCAGATAAGTGGCTTGGAGAAGCATGCCATGCTGGTGTGCCCAAAGCCACATCTGGACGGCTTCCCGACACAGGGGGCGAGATTCGGTGCCCCCCCCTGCTTGTTGATGTAGTACATGGCAACCTGGTTGTCTGTCCGAATTTGAATAATTTGATTGGACAGCCGATCTCTGAAAGCCTTTAGAGCGTTCCAGACCGCTCGCAACTCCAGGAGATTGATCTGAAGACCTGATTCCTGGAACGACCAAGCTCCTTGAATGTGGAGCCCATCTACATGAGCTCCCCACCCCAGGAGAGATGCATCCATTGTCAGCACTTTTAGAGGCTGAGGAATTTTGAAAGGACGTCCCAAGGTCAAATTGGATCGAATTGTCCACCACTGAAGGGAATTGTGAAAGTCGGTGGACAGCTGGATCACATCCTCTACATTCCCTGCAGCTTGATACCACTGGGAAGCTAGGGTCCATTGAGCAGATCTCATGTGAAAGTGGACCATGGGCGTCACATGAACTGTGGAGGCCATATGGCCTAGAAGCCTCAACATCTGCCGAGCTGTGATCTGCTGAGATGCTCTGGCCATGGAAACTAGAGACAGAAGGTTGTCTGCTCTCGCCTCGGGAAGATAGGCACGAGCTGTCTGTGAGTCCAGCAGAGCTCCTATGAATTCTAGTTGTTGAACTGGAAGGATGGGAATTTGGGTAATTTACAACAAACCCGAGTAGCTCCAGGAGTTGAAGAGTCATCTGCATGGACAGTAGAGCTCCTGCCTCTGAGGTGTTCTTCACCAGCCAATTGTCGAGATAAGCTAACACATGCACTCCCAGTCTGCGTAGTGACGCTGCAACTACTGCCAGGCATTTTGTAAAGACCCTGGGCGCAGACGCGAGACCAAAGGGTAGCACACAATACTGGAAGTACTGTGTTCCCAGACGGAATCGAAGATACTGCCTGTGAGCGGGAAGTATCGGGATGTGTGTATAAGCATCCTTTAAGTCCAGAGAGCATAGCCAATCATTTTTCTGGATCATGGGAAGAAGGGTACCCAGGGAAACCATCCTGAACTTCTCTGACCAGGTATTTGTTTAGGCCCCTTAGGTCTAGGATGAGACGCATCCCCCCTGTTTTCTTTTGCACAAGGAAGTACCTGGAATAGAATCCCAGCCCTTCTTGCCCTGGTGGAACGGGCTCGACCGCATTGGTGCTGAGAAAAGCGGAGAGTTCCTCTGCAAGTACCTGCCTGTGCTGGAAGCTGAAGGACTGAGCTCCCAGTGGGCAATTTGGAGGTCTGGAAATCAAATTGAGGGAGTATCCGAGCCGGACTATTTGTAAAACCCATCGATCGGAGGTTATGAGAGGCCACCTTTGATGAAAAAATGTTAACCTCCCTCCGACCGGCAGATCGTCCGGCACAGACACTTTTATAGCGGCTATGCTCAACTGGAGCCAGTCAAAAGCCCGTCCCTTGCTTTTGCTGGGGAGCTGCAGGGGCCTGTCTAGGCGCATGCTGTTGACGAGAACGAGCACACTGGAGTTGAGCCTGAGAAGGCTGTCGAGAAGGTGGATTGTACCTACGTTTATTGTAAGCATAGGGAGTATTCCTGCTTCCCCTGAAAAAACGTCTACCTGATGAGATAGATGCTGAAGGTGCCCAGTGGGCGAGTTTGTCGAGGGCAGTTTCCCGCTGGTGGAGCTGCTCAACTTTCTCGCCAAAAATATTATCCCCTCCGGCAAGGAACATCCGCAAGCTGCTGGTGGAACCGATTGTCCAGGTCAGAGGCACGCAGCCATGAGAGTCTGCGCATCACTATACCTTGAGCAGCGGATCTGGATGCAACATCAAAAGAGTTGTAAGCACCCCTGGACAGGAATTTACGACACGCCTTCAGCTGCCTGATCACCTGGTGAAAAGGCCTGGCGTGCTCCAGAGGGAGCTTGTCCACCAAGTACGCCAATTGCTTCACATTGTTCCGCATGCGGATGCTCGTGTAGAGCTGGTATGATTGGATCTTGGACACAAGCATAGAGGACTGATAGGCCTTCCTCCCAAAAGAGTCCAGGGTTCTAGAATCTCATCCCGGGGGCACCGAGGCAAAATCTCTATAACTCTTGGCTCTCTTGAGAGCGGAATCCACAACCATAGAGTCGTGAGGTAACTGCGACTTCATCAACTCAGGTTCTCCATGAATCCGATATTGAGACTCAGCTTTTTTTGGGAATGGTGGGATTACTTAGCGGTTTCATCCAGTTCCTAAGCAATGTCTCCTTAAGGACATTATGCAAAGGGACAGTGGATGACTCCTTAGGTGGCGAAGGATAGTCAAGGACCTCAAGCATCTCAGTCCTGGGGTCATCCTCAGATACCACAGGGAAGGGAACAGCCACATATATTTCCCGAACAAATGACAAGAAGGAGAAACTCTCCAGTGGAGAAAGCTTCCTCTCAGGTGAAGGAGTTGGATCAGAAGGAAGACCACAAGACTCCTCAGAAGAGAAATACCTGGGATTTTCCCCTTCATCCCACGAGGCATCTTCCTCAGTATCGGACAAGAGTTCTCTAACTGCAATCCGAAACCGGGCCTGTCTCGACGCCGAGCAACCCCGTCCTCGATGGCGATGCCGAGAAGTTGACTCCCATGCCAGCGGCGATGAAGCTCCCTCCAGCGACGTCGACAGCCGAGGCCGATGCCGCAAGCGGTACCGGCGTCGGGGACTGCACCACAGGCACAGAGCCAGCTGCCGCTTCCATCAACGGTACCAAGGGCGCAAGCACCCCCGGTACTGAGGCAGACTGACGCAGCAGCCCCTCCAGAAGACCTGGAAGAATGGCTCGTGTGCGCTCATCTAGAGCCGCTGTCGAGGAAGGCTGTGCGGTCGGTGCAGAAGTCGGCATCAGAATCTGTGGAGGTCCAGGAGGCGGTACCGGGCTGTTGGAAGATCGACGCACCGACACCTCTTGTATGGAGGATGAGCGCTCCTCCCGGCGTCGACGCTTCTAAGGTGCCGAATCCCTCAACGCCCCGGAGCTCCCAGTACCGTGTCTCGAAGGAGACCGATGACGATGCTTCTTCGCCTTCACTCGAAGCACGTCACCAGTACTCCTCGGTACTGATGAAGACGTGGAATCCACACGCCTCCACAGGGTAGGGGGTGAGCCTGCACAGCAGGAGCCTTCGAGACAGGTGGAGACCCACTTGACGGCTCACTACTCCCTGCCAGTGGTGATGTCCGGACAGCCATTACCTGAACTCCCGATATCGATGCCATCCCCGTGCCAATATCGACGCCGAGGAATCAGTCGGAGCTCCGAAAATACGGTCCTGAAAAGCACTTCTCAGCGCCTGTGTCCGCTTTTTCCAGCTCAGACACAACTTACAAGCACCTGGGCGATGGTCGGGCGCAAGGCACTGGATGCACCACGTTTGCGGGTAAGTACCTGAGATGGACCGCCGGCACCGAGCACACTTTTTGAAGCAGCTGGGAGGCTTCGATGACGAGTGGAAAAATTGCGGCAGCGAAATCAAAAGGCTCTATTGTGCCAACAGAGGGCACAAAAATGAGAACCGCGTATGTGCGGACTAAGAAGGCCGCGACGAAAGCGAAAGAAAACTTAAAAAGGGAAAAAAATAAGAATATAAGGGGTTTTTTTTAACTGGAAAAAGAAAAAGACGAAAGAGGCAACTAAAACAAAAAAGAAAGCAGAATAAACAGCGCTAAAACGCCTAAGTCTTTCTCTGGGCCTGAGGGAGAGAGACCGACACGCAGCCACTCTCCTCCATGGAAAAAGAAAAAACTGAGGCAGGAAGATGGCCGTGCATGCGAGGTGCGAGTCCCTCACACTCCGGAAGCTGTCACAAAACTCTAAGGATTTTTGCTTGGAAAAATGCTCCGTTCCTGGGCCTCCGTGGACGCCGACCCACATGCGAGAACAAGCAGCCTGCTTGTCCTCGGAGAAAGAGTCTATCCACATCAGTGGACCTGAAACCATGTAATTTGGTTGGAATTTTGGAGAAAGGATCTACAACACCATCAAAAATTAATTTTCACAGCAATGAGTAAACCTGCTAAGGTGACTACAGAGAACTTGTGGGATGCTACTTTAGGGTCATTTTCAAACTTACAAAGTGCTTTGAAAATATGCCTTTATATATAACTAGTAAAAAAGGCCTGTTTCTGACACAAATGAAAGGGGCGCTAGCAAGGTTTTCCTCGGCTCCCCTGCAGCCACCCATGTCCAGCAACCCTCCTCTCCCCCTGCACCCACTGCAGCCACCCATGTCCAGCGACCCTCCTCTCTCCCCTGCCCCCCTCCTGCCACCCATGTCCAGCGACCCTCCTCTCTCCCCTGCCACCCCTGCAGCCACCCATGTCCAGTGACCCCCTGCCGCCACCCATGTCCAGCGACCATCCTCTCTCCCCTGCCACCCCTGCAGCCACCCATGTCCAGTGACCCCCTGCCGCCACCCATGTCCAGCGACCCTCCTCTCTCCCCCCTCCAGCCACCCTCCTCTGGACATGGATCAGCTGTGAGGCATGTTCCCCCCCCCCCCCCCCGGGTTCTGAAGTTGACATCATAATGGCTACAGTGATGTCACCCTGATCTACGGATCCTTGCAGACCAACTCGGAATGAGCCACGGTCCCAGGCAAGTCAGAACGTTGGAGGTGAGAATTATTATATAGGATATGTGTACTGCATTGGCTATACTACAGAAAGGTGGCATATCAAAATGCATTAACCTTACCCTAACTTTACCATGGGACTAGAGATGTCTTTCTCCACCCAAATTCAAGGTTATATGGAAAAATTTATTTATTGGAAAATAAAGTGAACTGAACTCCAATAAACTGGATGAAATAGACTAAAATGTTTTCTAAAAAGGAGGACTGTTTGGTAAATGATAATATAGTTTACATGATAACAATGAAAGACTGGAGAATACAGTCCATATGTCAAACTTTAAGATTCATGAATCTTCTTAAAGTAACTATGCTAACACTTGGAGATAGCACTATCATATGTTTTTAAGTGTATTGAAGATTGCAGAAACGTCTCTTCCTTCTGTTGTCAAAGTTATTTTCTTCCTCCTTAAAAAAAAAAGGGAATAGATGTTCCTCTTCCCTACTGTTCTCAGCTATCATTTGATTTCCTAAATGTAACTCACTCTAGAGAAGGATAACTTAAAGGTTGTTCCTTGTACTTTGATGGTTCAATTTGTATTACTGCCAGAGAGTAGGTCTTGCAACTCTTTATTAAGCATCATGAGGCCTGTTCCAGGAATGTAAAACATGTTTCTTTCCATATGTGGCTTAAGCCATGCAGAAGAAACAGTTTCTATTATTAAGACCAGATGTGCTACAGTTGAGTGGTTTGTTTTGGTTTGTTGTAAGGAGCAATCTGTTCAGGTGTCCTCCTGAATATTTGCGTACTTCTCCACTTCCCTCAAATTGTAGGATGGGATTCAATGAATAGAAGTGGTTGTCTTTTTTTTTTTATGCATATTCAAGGTTGCTCTGTGCAAAATTTGCTCTGGTTCTAATGTAAAGTAATAAAGGTAAAGTTAACCAAAAAAGGACATACCATACCGTTTTGGTACTTTAAGATGCAGTACAGCAAGGAGGAGATTTTCCTATCTAAAAGTATGTGTAATTATTTTTACAATATAACAATGTTTAAAATATTAATAACCTTGTACTGGCACATCATAATCCAGTTATCACTATATCAAACTCTAAACTAGGAACAGTTTTCAATGTTATATTTCTTAGTGTTGCAGACTATTTGCTCTCTATATAGCTGCCTGTACTCACCCATTTTCAAGATTAAGGTTTCCTGTCTCAATTACTGTACCAAAAAATTAGTGTCTCCAGTGCTCTGTCTGTGCCTGACATTCATGTGTCTCCTCCAACACTGTGCTGCATGACATCACCTGCAAATGCATCATCAGAGTTTGAAGCCCTTAGAAACTAAAGGTGGCCACCCCAATTTTTTTTATTCTCCTTTAAAAATAAAGGTTTGTCAAGATACTCAAAAATTACAGATTTTTTATTTTTGTACACTATTTGTTAAATCTTTCCCTTAAATAGTGCATACCTCCTGCTCAAAAGCTCCCATAAAGATTACAGAAAATGTATCCCATAGACTTAAAGAAAATCTCAGCCTGTCCTTCATCTTGTTCTTTTTCTAATTTCCGTTTCCCATTTTCTAAGTGGGCTAGACAAGGGGACTAGAGAAAGACACGGGGACAAAGTTTGTCCCTGTCCCAGCAAGCTCTGTCCCCATCCTCGCGAGTTCTGTACAATCCCATTTGCACAAGCCTCAAACAGTTATGATTTTATACTTAAATCATTTTAGTAGGGGTTACAAAAATGTAAAATCATTGATGGAGTAGACTGTCAAATGTTCAGATTGATGCTATAAGGCTTATTGGAAAGGCAAACGCCATTTTGTATTAATGTTGACTGTGCTACATCATCAATAAAAATATATTATTAAAAAAAACTGTTTTATAAAATCACAAAATACAGTACAAGGATCAACAAAACCTCTGTCTCCCCCCCCCCCCCCCACACACACAAATATCTCCTCCATTATCAGGAAAACCGAACAAGTCAAATTACTACAGAATGCTACATAGAAAATTCATGCTAACAGAACACCTCCGTCACACACACAGAACACAAACGCCAAACACAAAATAGCTGACCAAAAATGATAAACAAATTAAACCAAAATCTCAAGAAGTCACATGTAGTACAACACCAAAGAAATAGAAAGAGATGCATTTCCTCCTCCACCATGCAAAATATAAAGATGACACATGCCAGGGATGGTGTAGACGAGTGCAACTAGGACAACTACTCCCTGGCCAAAGACAGCCCTAAGCCTGCTGGAAGCTGAAGGTGACATTGAGGCTCATTTTCAAAGCACTTAGCCTCCCAAAGTTCCATAGAAACCTATGGAACTTAGCCTCCCAAAGTGCTTTGAAAATATGCCTCACTGCCTGATAGGGTCCCCTCTCAAATTTCTGCCCTGGGCCCCAGCCATTCTAGCACCAGCTCTGGCAGGATACACATTTCAAATATGACATTCTAATCACAAAATAGAAAATAAAATTATTTTTTCTACCTTCTGTTGTCTGGTCATTTTATTTTTCAAATCATGTTGGCCCCAGGCTTTGATTTCTGTTTTCCTCTGTCTGCTCTTAACTCACTCTCCAGGGTCTCCTGCCCATTTGACCTTTCTCCATGCACACCATCCATCTTCTATCGCTGTGTACTAATCTTCCCCCATGTTCAGCATATCTCTTCTCTGTGTCCCCTGGACTTCCCTGTACAGCATCTGTGTCCATATCCCCGCATTCATCATCACCACTCTATGTCCCTATCCTCTCCATCTGTGTCCAGTATCACTCCTCTGTGTCCTTATGCCCCCCCCCCCCAGTTCATCTTCTCCCTTCTGTGTTCCATTTCTATCATCTTCCGTATTTATATAACCCCTCCCATGCCAGGCATTGCCACTCTGTGACCATATTCTATGCATGCAATATCTCCCCTTTGAGTTCCTATTCCTATGATCCCCACCATGCCCATCATCTCTCCTCTGTTTCTATATACCTCCCTTTATCCAGCTTCTCCCCTCACCAATGTGTCTCCGCCCTCCCTCTGCTGTGTGGTCAGTATTTCACTCCCTCTTCCTTTATCCCTTTGGTTCAGCATCTCTTCCCCTTCCCTTCTATCCCTTCCCCCATGCAGGTCCAGCAACCCTCTCCCTTCCCTCCAGCAGCCCCCCAAGGGCCCAGCATCCTTCTACCTTTCCTCCAGAAGGCCCTCTCCCATGGGTCAAGTGCCTCTCTCCCTGTCCTCCAGCCCTTCCCATGGGTCTAGCACCTCTCTCCCTTCCCTCCAGCCCTTCCCATGGGTCTAGCACCTCTCTCCCTTCCCTCCAGCCTCCATGGGTCCAGCACCTCTCTCCCTTCCCTCCAGCCTCCACGGGTCCAGCACCTCTCTCCCTTCCCTCCAGCCTCCACGGGTCCAGCACCTCTCTCCCCTCCAGCCCCCCATGGGTCCAGCACCTCTCTCCCTTCCCTGCAGCCCCCCCATGGATCCAGTGCCTCTCGCCCTTCCCTCCCTCACTCCCCTCACACCCCCCCCATGGTCCAGCAGCCCCTTCCCACATTTCCAGCACACCCTTCCACCTGCGGGTCCAGCAGCCCCCCTCCCGCCCCTCCAGCAACTCCTTCCCCCTGCAAGTCCAGCACTGTGTATTCCTCGCCTCCTCTCCCACCACAGTAGCACTCTCATGCAGCTGACGGCGATCTCCACACGCCTGCTCTGGGGCCTTTTCTCTGCCAGGTCCTGCCTTCTAATGCAATTTCCTGTTTTTGCTAAACAGAAAGTTGCATCAGAAGGCAGGACCGGCAGAGAGGGAAGAAAGACAGGCAGACAGGGGGATGTGGCATGCGGGACCAGCAAATGCATTTTTTTTAAGCTCGGGAGCAAAGCTTTTTACTGTTCCTGCTGGGCTGTAAAAGGTTTTGCTCCCGTAACTGCGATAAACACACACATTTTTTTTTCTGCTACCATTGTTTTAACATGGGACCCCCATCCCCATGTCATTCTCTAAAGGGGACCTCATTGACAGATGAAGGGAGATCACCAAGTTAAAGAAGACTATAGGTAAGCTTTAAACTAAGATCATTTCCACATAATAATTACCACATGCTTAATGGTTGATCTGGAAAATTAATAAACTGATCTAAACTTGGGTTGTCAGGGATGAGTAGATGAAGCCCTCAGGTAAGTTAAACATTAAACACATAAGTAGAGCCAGCATAACCATCAGGAAGACTAGATGGTCACTTAGGGGTGGCAGTTCCTAGAGGGGGATGCAGCTCCTTAAATGCAGACAAACATCAGCATCTACTTTTACCTGCAGAATGGGTAATTTTGAAATACCCCATTTACCCAGGTCATTGACGTTTAAAAATTGCCCATATTAAGTATATAAATGGAGAACAAGCTACTACTAATAGCAATCATTTCTATGGCGTTATAGACGTATACAGTGCTATACACATTATGTATAAGTACTTTCTCTGTCCCAAGAAGGACTCACAATCTAAGTTTTTATAACTGGGGCAATGCAGGGTTCAGTGCCTTGCCTCAAGTCACAAGGAGCAACAGTGGAAATCGATCAAAGCCTGCTGCACTAACCATTAAACTACTCAAAGTTTAATATTTAAAACCATGATGTGGTTAGAGGATTGCTTTGGAAGGGGTGGTATTCAGGCAGTCATGATTCATGACTGCCACCTGTCAGAAACTGGTTGACCGACAGGTGGCAGAGGGTAGTGGTAAATGGAATTCGCTCGGAGGAAAGGAAGGTGAGCAGTGGAGTTCCTCAGGGGTTGGTGCTGGGGCCTATTCTGTTTAATATATTTGTGAGAGATATTGCTGAAGGCGTTGGAAGGAAAGATTTGCCTTTTTGCGGATGACACGAAGATAGCCAATAGAGTGGATACCCTGGAGGGAGTAGAAACGATCAGAAGGAATCTCCAAAAGTTAGAAGAATGGTCAAGGGTCTACATAAGTACAAGTACATAAGCACTGCCACACTGGGAAAAGACCAAAGGTCCATCGAGCCCAGCACTCTGTCTCTGACAGCGGCCAATCCAGGCCCCAAGAACCTGGCAAAAACCCAAAATTTAATAACGATCAATTGACTTTTCCTTCAGGAATCTGTCCAGACCCCCTTTAAAATCAGCAAGGCCAGCTGTCATCACTACCTTCTCCGGCAATGAGTTCCAGAGTCTAACTACACGCTGAGTAAAGAAAAACTTTCTCCGATTTGTTTTAAACCTACCACATTCTAATTTCATCTTGTGTCCCCTGGTTCTATTATTGTTAGAAAGCGTAAACAAACACTTCACATCTGTCCACTCTATCCCACTCATTATTTTGTAGACCTCTATCATATCACCCCTCAGCCGCCTTTTCTCCAGGCTAAAGAGTCCTAGTCTTCTTAACCTATCCTCATAGGGTAGTCGTCCCATCCCTTTTATCATTTTTGTCGCCCTTCTCTGCACCTTCTCCAATTCCTTTATATCTTTTTTGAGATGAGGCGACCAGAACTGAATATAGTACTCCAGGTGCGGTCGCACCATGGAGCGATATAATGGCATTATAACATCTTCATGCTTGTTTTCCATCCCTTTTCTAATAATACTCAACATTGTTTGCTTTTTTAGCCACCGCAGCACATTGAGCTGAAGATTTCAACGCCCTATCCACGATGACTCCCAGATCCCTTTCTCGGTCCGTAACTCCTAAAGCGGAACCTTGCATGACATAGCCGTAATTCGGGTTCCTCCTTCCCACATGCATCACTTTGCACTTGTCAACGTTGAACTTCATCTGCCATTTGGACGCCCAATCCCCCAGTCTCACAAGGTCTTCTTGTAATCTATCACACTCCTCCCGTGACGAGACGACCTTGGATAACTTTGTATCATCTGCGAATTTAATTACCTTACTAGTTACTCCCATCTCAAGGTCATTTATAAATATGTTAAAAAGCAGCGGTCCCAGCCCAGACCCCTGAGGGACCTCACTAACTACCCTTCTCCATCGAGAATAATGACCATTCAACCCTACTCTCTGCTTCCTATCTTTTAACCAGCTCTTAATCCATAATAATACACTGCCTCCGATCCCATGACTCTCCAGTTTCCTTTGGAGTCTTTCATGAGGCACTTTGTCAAACGCCTTCTGAAAATCTAGATATACAATATCCACCGGCTCCCCTTTGTCCACATGTTTGTTCACCCCCTCGAAAAAATGCAGTAGATTTGTGAGGCAAGACTTCCCTTCACTAAATCCGTGCTGACTTTGTCTCAGTAGCCCATGCTTTTGTATGTGCTCTGTAATTTTATTCTTAATAATAGCCTCCACCATTTTTCCAGGCACCGACGTCAGACTCACCGGTCTATAATTTCCCGGATCTCCTCTGGAACCCTTTTTAAAAATCGGCGTTACATTGGCCACCCTCCAATCTTCCAGTACCATACCTGATTTTAGGGATAAATTGCATATTACTAACAGCAGCTAGCTCCACAAGTTCATTTTTCAGCTCTATTAATACTCTGGGATGAATACCATCCGGTCCCGGTGATTTACTACTTTTCAGTTTGCAGAACTGCCCCATTACATCCTCCAAGTTCACAGAGAAATCATTTAGTCTTTCTGACTCGTCTGTTTCAAATACCTTTTCCGGCACCGGTATCCCTCCCAAATCCTCCTCAGTGAATACCGAAGCAAAGAATTCATTTAATTTCTCCGCTACAGCTTTGTATTCCCTGATCGCCCCTTTAACACCACAGTCGTCCAGCGGCCCTACCGATTCTTTAGCCGGCTTCCTGCTTTTAATATACCTAAAAAACCTTTTGCTATGTGTTTTCGCTTCTAACGCTAATTTTTTTTCGAAGTCCTTCTTAGCCCTCCTTATCTCCTTTTTGCAGTTAAAATTTAATTACTGCAACAATTAGGGGTCCCTTCTATTTAAGCTGGCGCAAGTAAATCAATAATTGCAATAATTCCACCAGTATATGCTCCTGTATCTTATATAATGTATTATATATATATATATATATATATATATATATAATTTTTAATATGCAGTGCTCAGAATTTGCTGTTGTGCCATATAACCATATGCTACGGAGTCAGCCAGCAGAATCCAACCATCACAGCACTGACCCTGCCTACCAGCCTGTCACATTAAACCACAATAGCTTCGCAACATAACACAACCAAAATCACCACCATAAACACACCAAACCTGTCCCTCCCCGTTTCGGACACCCTGAAAATTCTTGGAGTCACCACTGATTGGCATCTTACACTTGAAAACCAAGTGAAAAATACAACCAAGAAGATGTGTCATTCATTGTGAAAGCTAAAAAGAGTATCCTTTTTTCCCTAGGACTATTTTTTGCAACTTGGTACAGTCAATAGTGCTTAGTCACCTAGATTACTGTAATGCACTATACGCTGGCTGTAAAGAGCAAATCATCAAGAAACTTCAAACCGCCCAGAACACCACAGCCAGATTCATATTCGGAAAAACAAAATATGAAAGCGCTAAACCCCTAAGGGAAAAGCTACACTGGCTTCCACTTAAAGAACGTATTGCGTTCAAGATATGTTCCCTAGTCCATAAAATCATTCACGGAGATGCCCCAGCCTACATGTCAGACCTGATAGACTTGCCACCCAGGAACGCTAAAAGATCATCCCGCACGTTCCTTAACCTTCACTTCCCCAGTTGCAAAGGCCTAAAATATAAACTAACGCATGCGTCAAACTTTTCTTACCTGAGCACACAGCTATGGAACGCACTGCCGCGCAACTTAAAAACTATTCATGAACTACCTAATTTCCACAAATCTCTGAAGATCCACCTCTTCAATAAGGCATACCACAAAGACCAACAAGTGTAAATGTAACTCATCTCCATATTACCCATAATCGGAACAGTTTTTGATATAAATAAATAAATATCTGATTGTTCTTATTTCTTATTATGTTATGCTCGATCTTTTCGTAAAACTGTCTATTTTCCGATCTATTATCCACCAAGAACGATACATTGTAAGACTGTTTAACTTCTACTATGTCATGTATGATCTTTATGTAACACTAATTATCTATTTTCTGTTCTATTATCCACCAAGAGCGATACATTGTAAGCCACATTGAGCCTGCAAAAAGGTGAGAAAATGTGGGATACAAATACAATAAATAAATAAATAAATAAAAGTGTTCTGCGGTCAGTTATAATGTTAGTAATAGGTAGATGGATTTCTGGATTATCTTGGCTGTTTTGTTAACTTTCTGTGATGAGTCTTGTACCGTTGCTGCTGGCCTCTTCACCCTCGTGCAATAGTGATTCTGTGATTAAAATCAATGTTCCAGTCCAGCAGCAACGGTACAAGACATCACAGAAAGTTAACAAACCAATCAAGATAAGTGAATCCCAAAGAAGCCCCCAGTGGCTGACGTGCATCCCGAAAATAACAAGGCATGTCACAGGACCATCAGATTCCTTCTGGAAAACTTAGCCCTCTAGAACCCATCTGCCCGAGATGGGCATAAAACCTCCCCCAATCACGAAAAGGGCTACTGAGGCCAAGTTCAAATTAAGGGTCCCAGAGCAGAGGCGATCCTGCTCAGAAGATATAGAAACAGCTTAAAGTAATTCTGTTCTTTCCTTGGATCCCCTTGCATAGTGGGGGCAGTTTGAGAAGAGTTTGTGCCACTGCCCCAGCTACACGCAAACAGTTTCTGACTCAACAGTGACTTTAGTAAAGGAAACCAAAGGCTGGAGAAAATAAAGGGGAATCCCCTGGACCAGCAGTCTCTAATGGAACACAAGGTCCTTTAGGAGAAGCCACCCCTCCCCCCTGCCCACATCAAGGCCGCAGGGCGGGAAAGGATCAGAGCTGATATCAGGAGAAAATAGGGCCACGCCAGCAAAATGGCGCACATTCCCGCCATTTTAGCGCGGGAAAAGGCTGCTCGGAGAAGGGGAACTTCAGCACTTCCCCCCCCCCCCAGCTTTCAAACACGCCACCACACAGAATCCCGCTGCACAGCACCTGCTACCGCAGAGGGCACAGCTTTCAAACGCCAGCGTCGCCCATATTAAAGCACGGTACCCCTGCGCCGAAACAGAAAGGCAGGGACCCACCAAACAGCAGGTGTCTCCAGAGGAAAAGCAGAGTCCCACAGATGCAGCAGCCTGCTGCCTAACCGGCACACAGACTGAAAGCACAGCACTAAGACAGGGAAACCCTGTCCTGCCCGGTCATGTCAGAAATCTTCTGTTTCATCTGTTTTGTTTTGTTTTTAACACCAAATGAAAGCAAAGGAGCTCTCTTGGGTGTTTTTTTTTTTGTTTGTTTTCTTTTTACTGGTGAGGAAGGCTATAGCTCTAAAGACCAGGAGGCAAGGGGGGAAAGGGTGAAGCAGGGGCCCAGAAGACTGAGTATGCCCCCAAAGTCGGCACCACCAGCTAGACACCCCTAAACTCAACTGGCCCACAGGACCCAGGAGTATCCCCAACAGACAAATCCAGGAGCTGCTGAAGTGCCATCAACCACCTGCTGGAGATAGAGATGTACTGAGGTGATGGAGGAGCTGGCCGTCTGGTATCACTGCCTTCAGCTTTGTAATCTCTATCTCCACCTGCTGGTAGATGGACACAACCCACCAGTTCTTGGATTCATCTGCTGCATACACTAAGGAAAAAGGCATTACTAAGAGCTTTTCTTCATATTCTCTTTCAGCCTTCTTTATCAATGCTCTGCAACTAGCTTCACAGTGCTTATGTTGCTTCTTATTTTCTTCATTCGCATCCTTTCTCCATTCTTTGAAGGATGCTCTTTTGGCTCTAATCGCCTCCTTTCATGTCACCTTTTAACCACGCTGGCTGTCATTTGCTCTTCTTTCCACCTTTGTTAATACGTGGAATACATCAGTGGTATTTTTAAACTACCCTTTCAGCTTCTTTTTAACCATTTTCCTAATTTTGTAAATTAAAAGTTACAGTAGATTTCTTTACTGACTTCACTCCAGATATCGGCTCAAATGTGATCATATTATGATCACTGTTTCCCAGCGGACCCAACACCATTACCTCTTGTACCATGCCCTGCATTCCACTAAGGACTAGATCTAAAATAACTCCCCCTTAAAAGGAGAACATCACCCTGGTAAAGTAGGATGTAACACTGTAGCCAGGACCTGCCCACCAGGGGATACAATATCCTCTCACACTGAGGATGTGTCTCCAGGAGCTTCTGCCCAGGAGGGAAGGGTTAGGACAACTATTGAAGTTGGTGATTTGATTAGGCATATAGATAACTGGGTGGCTAGTGGATATGAGGATCACATGGTTACTTGCCTGCCTGGTGCGAAGGTGGCAGACTTCACGCGTCATCTTGACAGTATTTTAGATCGTGCTGGGGAGGAGCTGGCTGTCTTGGTACATGTGGGTACCAATGACAGGAAAATGTGGGAGGGAGGTTCTGTAAGCCAAATTTAGGCTCTCAAGTAGAAAGCTGAAGTCCAGATCACCGAGATGGTTTCCGTTCCACGCACAGGACCCAAAAGGCAGGCAAAGTCTCAATGCATGGTTGAGATGATGGTGCAGGGATGAGGGATTTAGTTTTGTTAGGAACTGGGAGACATTCTGGGAAAGGGGGAGACAGTTCTGAAAGGATGGGCTCCACCTTAACCGGGATGGAACCAGATTGATGGAGCTAACATTTAAAAAGGAGATAGAGCAGCTGTTAAACTAGAATTGGGGGCGGGGGGGATCCAACAGTCGCCCAGGAGCACATGGTTTGGTGTACAGTATCCTTAAAGGAAACTATTGAAACAGGACATTTAGGGAATCCCAGTAGAGAGGTTTCAACAATGTTGAAAGCAAGCCAGGTGTGCTTAATGACCTTCAACTTCTAAGCAGTTTGTAGATCAAAGGAAAAATCACAATTTGAAGTGCCTATATACAAATGCTAAAAGCCTAAAAAATAAGATGGGAGAGTTAGAGTATATAGCACTAAATGATGAGGTACATATAACAGGCATCTCAGAGACTTGGAGGACAATCAATGAGACACTGTGTTAGCAGGGTACAAATTGTATCACAATGAAAGAGAGGATAAAATTGGAGGGGGATTGTGCTATATGTTAAGGGAATTGAGTCAAATAAAATAAACATTCGACATACACAGATAGCAACATGGAATCATTATGGATAGAAATTCCATGTGTGAAGGGAAGGAGTATTCTTGTAGGGTTGTACTACCGTCCACCAGGACAGAACAAACAGATGAACAAAGAAATGTTTACAAAGATTAGGAATGCTGGGAAATTGGGCAACGCTATAATAATGGGTGATTTCAATTACCCCGATATTGACTGGATAAATGATACATCAAGAGAGTGCCAGGGAGATAAAATTTCTAGATGTAATAAATGACTGCTTCTTGGAGCAACTGGTCCAGGAACCGATGACAGAGGGAGTCATTTTGGATCTGGTCCTTTGTGGCATGCAGGGTATAGTGTGAAAAGTGGTGGTGTTGGGTCCCCTGGGAAACAGTGATCATAACATGATCAAGTTTGAGCTACTATATGGTATGAACCCGCAAGGGAAATCTACTGTAGCTGCATTTAATTTTGGAAAGGGCGACTATCTCTACATATAAAAGGCACCTCCAACGTTCTAATTGAAGCCTCCAGCCGGAAACTTGAGGTGGCATAGATATCCAGTTTAGCAAGTACACAAAGGAAAAGAGTCGTAAAACAAGCAGAGAGAAATAGCTGAGGGAGATAATTGTTTTCTCAGGCACCTGGAGTGGTAGTAAAGCAATTAACTCTGCCCTGAACTCTGCCCTGGGTGATTAACAAGGTCAGCTGGGGTGCACAGCTCCTTGCAACTAAAACAATTAACTCCTCCCAGACTCTTAGGAGCTTGCCTTTACTCACCCACGCTGCAGTCATTGCCATACACTCTAAACCAAACAAACCTAGCAGCTGCTGCTCCACATTGTCGTTTTTAAATTGTTGCTCCATCAGAAACAAGGCTACAGATGTTTCAACTGGGAGGGAAGGTGGCCCTGGAACTGGGAGGGTGGGGACTCTGAAACTCTGAGGGACGGAGGGTGGGGGGACCCTGAAACTCAGACGGACCCTGGGACTGGGAGGGGGGACGACCCTGAAACTGGGAGGGAGGGAGGGGATGACCCTGGAACTTGGAGGCAGGGGGGGAGGGGGACCCTGCAACTGGGAGGGAGGAGGGAGTGATGGGCCCCTGGCACACACTCTGATTCTCATTCCCTCTCTCTCGCACAGTCAATCTCACACACACTCTCTCAAACATATACACTCCGAGGAAAACCTTGCTAGTGCCCGTTTCATTTCTCAGAAACGGGCCCTTTTTACTAGTAATAAAATGAGGAAAATGGTTAAAAAGAAACTAAAAGGATTGGCCGCTAAGGTTAGGGCACTAAATCAGGCGTGGACATTATTCAAAAATACCATCTTGGAAACCCAGTCCAGATGCATTCCATGTATTTGCAAAGGTGGAAAGAAAGGGGAAATTGGACTTGATATACTGCCTTTCTGTGGTAATTTGCAACTACATTCAAAGCGGTTTACATATATACAGGTACTTATTTTGTAGCTGGGGCAATGGAGGGTTAAGTGACTTGCACACAGTCACAAGGAGCTGCAGTGGGAATCGAACCCAGTTCCCCAGGATCAAAGTCTGCTGCACTAACCACTAGGCTACTCCTCCACTCCAAAACAACAGCCAACATGGTTAAAAGGTGAAGTAAAAGAGGCCATTACAGCCAAAAGATTGTCCTTTGAAGAATGGTAAAAGGACCCAAATGAAGAAAGTAAGCAGCAACATAAGCACAGGCAAGTCAGATGCAAAGCATTAATAAAGAAGGCAAAAAGAGACTATGAAAAGAAATTTGCTGCAGAGGTTAAAACTCACACTAACAACTTTTTCAGGTACATCAGAAGCAGAAGAAGCAAAAGGGGCACTCAGGAAAGACAAAGCCATAGTGGAAAAACTGAATGAATTGTTTGCTTCTATCTTTACGGAATAAGATGTAAGAGATCTGTCTGTACCGGATGATAATGCGGTGGAACTGAAAGAAATCTTGGTGAACCTGGAAGATCTACTGAGCCAAATTGAAAAATTTACTTTATTTATTTATTACATTTCTATCCCACATTTTCCCGCATATTTGTAGGCTCAATGTGGCTTACATGATACCGGAGAGGCGTTTGCAGAACAAATACAAAGTGATGCTATGGTAAGATAAAGTTTGTGTGGCACAGCCACAAATGGGAGTCGTAGTGCAGAAGGGTTGAGTTATGTCCATTACATGCTTTAGTTTTGTTGTGTTGCAGGGGTTAGACATTTAGGTTGGGTCGGTAGGGTATGCCTTTTTAAACAGGTTAGTTTTTAGTGCTTTCCGGAAGTTTAGGTGGTCGTTTGTAATTTTCAAGGCTTTTGGTAATGCGTTCCACAGTTGTGTGCTTATGAAGGAAAAACTGGACGCGTAAGTTGATTTGTATTTGAGTCCTTTGCAGCTTGGGTAGTACAGATTTAGGTACGTTCGTGTTGATTCGGATGTGTTACTAGTTGGTACATCAATCAAGTCTGTCATGTAACCTGGGGCTTCACTGTATACAATTTTGTGAACCAGGGTGCAGATTTTGAAGGCAATGCATTCTTTGATTGGGAGCCAATGCAATTTTTTGCGGAGGGATTTTGTGCTTTCGAATCGTGTTTTTCCAAATATGAGCCTGGCTGCCGTGTTTTGAGCGGTCTGAAGTTTCTTTAAGGTCTGTTCCTTGCATCCCGCATAAATTCCATTACAATAGTCAGCGTGGCTTAGTACGATTGATTGTACCGGGTTGCGAAATGTTTCCCACTGGAAGAACTGCTTCAAGCATTTGAGTTTCCACATAGAGTGGAACATTTTCTTAGTTGTGGACGCCACTTGACTCTAGCGTTAAGTTACGGTTTATTGTGATGCCGAGGATTTTCAGGCTGTCTAGATAGGAAGGGTGTAGTCTGGGGTGTTGATAATTGTAGGGTTGTCCGTGTTATGTTGGGATGAGAGGATGAGGCAGTGTGTTTTTTCTTTGTTGAGTTTTAGTTTGAATGCATTTGCCCATGAGACCATGATGTTTAGGCTGAGCTTGATTTCGTTGGTACTTTCAGACAGATTGGATTTGTACGGAATGCACACTATGACATCATCTGCTTATATAAAAGGGTTAAGGCTTTGGGTGGCTAAGGATTTGGCTAATGAGGTCATCGTTAGGTTGAAGAAGATCAGTGATAGGGGTGATCCTTGTGGTACTCCACAGTCTGCTTTCCACGATAGTGATATGCAAGAGTTTGATTTTACTTAATAGGATCTTGTGGTTAGGAAGCCCTTGATCCAGCTAAGTACGTTTCCACCAATCCCGAACTTATCTAGTAATCTTATTAGTATATTATGATTTACCATGTCAAATGCGCTAGACATGTCAAATTGGAGAAGGAGAATGTTCTTGCCAGTTGCTATTTCCTGCTTGAATTTGGCTAGGAGAGTGAGAGGTACTGTTTCAGTGCTGTGAAGGGGGCGAAAGCCTGACTGTGATTCATATAGTATTGAGAATTTGTATATGTAATCTGTAAGTTGCTTGGTAACCATGCTTTCCATCAGTTTGACTACTAACGGGATCGTTGCTACTGGGTGGTAGTTGGAGATTTAATTTCATTTTTTTCTTTGTGTCTTTTGGTATCGGGGTGAGTAGAATATTTCCATTTTTCTTGGGGAAGAGACCTTGCTGAAGCATGTAGTTTAGGTGGGATGTGAGGTCCCCTATGAAGCGGCCAGGGGCGGATTTCATTAGATAGTTGGGACAGGTATCTAGTTTGCAGTGGGTGCTGGAGAACTTGTTAATCGCCTAGGTGACTGTTTCAGCAGTAAGGAGGGCAAAGTTCAGCCACATCCAGTCGGCCAGGTATCCTTCAGTAGCGGGGTCCAGCTCATTGAGGAAAAGTTCGATGTCAGTGGTGTCTTGAGGTAGTGAATTGCGAAAGTTTATAATTTTTTCATTGAAATGCTTAGAAAGTTTATCAGCAGATGGGATGTCTGTATTTGTTGTGGTGACCAAGTTGGTGTCTAGGAGTTTGTTTACGAGTTGGTATAGTTTCTTTGTGTCTTTAAAACCTGTCCCTATTTTATTATAGTATGATCTTTTGGCCTGCTTTATTGCGTATTTGTATTTCTTTGAGTTAGTTTCCAAGTATTTAGTGTGTGTTCATCTTTTGTTTTCTTCCATGCTCGTCGAGTTTCCTGGAGTACGTTTTTAGTTTTTTCAGTTCGTCGTTGAACCGTGGTATCGAGTTATGCTTGCGCATGGTTCTTGTTCGCAAGGGTGCATTTTCGTCTAGTATGCTTTTGCATCTTTTGTTGATCACCTGGACCAGATGGCATACGTCCAAGGATACTCAAAGAACTCAAACATGAAATTGCTGAGGCCAGCTGTTAGTAATATGTAATCTGTCATTAAAATCGCCCATAGTACCTGAAGATTGGAGAGTGGCCTCTGGGCAAGTCACTTAACCCTCCATTGCCCCAGGTACAAATAAACGCCTATATATAATATCAAGCTTATTTTCGAAAGAGAAAGGTGCCCATTTTTCGACACAAATCGGGAGATGGCCATCCTTCTCCCAGGGTCGCCCAAATCGGCATAATCGAAAGCCGATTTTGGCCGTCCTCAACTGCTTTCCGTCGCGGGGATGACCAAAGTTCACGGGGGCATGTCAGAAGCATAGCGAAGGCGGGACTGGGGAATGCCTAACACATGGGCGTCCTCAACCGATAATGGAAAAAAGAAGGGTGTCCCTGATGAGCACTTGGGTGACTTTACTTGGTCCATTTTTTCTTACGACCAAGCCTCAAAAAGGTGCCCAAACTGACCAGATGACCACTGGAGGAAATCGGGGATGACCTCCCCTTACTCCCCCAGTGGTCACCAACCACCATCCCACCCTCCAAAAAATGTTTTAAATATTTTTTGCCAGCCTCAAATGTCATACCCAGCTCCATGACAGCAGTATGCAGGTCCCTGGAGTAGTTTTAGTGGGTGCAGTACACTTCAGGCAGGCGGACCCAGGCCCATTCCCCCCCCCCCCAACCTGTTATACTTGTGGTGGTAAATGTGAGCCCTTCAAAACCCACCAGAAACCCACTGTACCCACATCTAGGTGCCCCCCTTCACCCCTTAGGGCTATGGTAGTGGTGTACAGTTGTGGGGCTCAGCACACAAGGGAGCTATGCACCTAGGAGCAATTTCTGAAGTCCACTGCAGTGGCCCCTAGGGTGCCCGGTTGGTGTCCTGGCATGTCAGAGGGACCAGTGCACTACAAATGCTGGCTCCTCCCACAACCAAATGGCTTGGATTTGGTCGTTTCTGATATGGGCATCCTCAGTTTCCATTATTGCCGAAAAACGGGGACAACCATCTCTAAGGATGACCATCTCTAAGGTCGACCTAAATTTCGTGATTTGGCTGTCCCCGACCGTATTATCGAAACGAAAGATGGACGCCCATCTTGTTTTGATAATACGGTTTTCCCTGCTCCTTCGCCAGGACATCCTGCGAGGACATCCTCAGGAAAACTTCGGCACCCCTTTCGAGTAGATTATGCCCCTCCACATAACCCGCTTTGAATATAGTTGCAAAAACCACAGAAAGGCAGTATATCAAGTCCCATTCCCTTTCACTTTTATACAGGGGTTTGGAATTGCCAGGGAAAGCCTTCCTTCTACTTTTTCTGGATGTCACAGCAGCATTTGATTCTGTCAATTATATTTTACTGTGCCAATTGAGCCGCATGGACATTGGTGGCATTGTACACCACTGGTTTTCTTACTATTTTTCTGGGCATTAGCAACAGATCCATGTTGGGGGAACTGTATCCTCCCGGCATCCGATTACAAGCAATGCACTAAGGCTCAACCCTTTCAGCTTTGCTCTTTAATACCTATTTGCATCCTCTATGTGAAGATAAAGCGAATGCTACATACCTGTAGAAGGTATTCTCCGAGGACAGCAGGCTGATTGTTCTCACTGATGGGTGACGTCCACGGCAGCCCCTCCAATCGGAAACTTCACTAGCAAAGTCCTTTGCTAGCCCCCGCGCGCACCGCGCATGCGCGGCCGTCTTCCCGCCCGAAACCGGCTCGAGCCGGCCAGTCCAGTATGTAGCAAGACAATACACTTCAAGGGAAGACACAACTCCAAAGGGGAGGCGGGCGGGTTTGTGAGAACAATCAGCCTGCTGTCCTCGGAGAATACCTTCTACAGGTATGTAGCATTCGCTTTCTCCGAGGACAAGCAGGCTGCTTGTTCTCACTGATGGGGTATCCCTAGCCCCCAGGCTCACTCAAAACAACAACCATGGTCAATTGGACCTCGCAACGGCGAGGACATAACTGAGATTGACCTAAAAAATTTACCAACTAACTGAGAGTGCAGCCTGGAACAGAACAAACAGGGCCCTCGGGGGGTGGAGTTGGATCCTAAAGCCCAAACAGGTTCTGAAGAACTGACTGCCCGAACCGACTGTCGCGTCGGGTATCCTGCTGCAGGCAGTAATGAGATGTGAATGTGTGGACAGATGACCACGTCGCAGCTTTGCAAATTTCTTCAATGGAGGCTGACTTCAAGTGGGCTACCGACGCAGCCATGGCTCTGACATTATGAGCCGTGACATGACCCTCAAGAGCCAGCCCCGCCTGGGCGTAAGTGAAGGAAATGCAATCTGCTAGCCAATTGGATATGGTGCGTTTCCCTACAGCCACTCCCCTCCTATTGGGGTCAAAAGAAACAAACAATTGGGCGGACTGTCTGGTGGGCTGTGTCCGCTCCAGGTAGAAGGCCAATGCTCTCTTGCAGTCCAATGTGTGCAGCTGACGTTCAGCAGGGCAGGAATGAGGACGGGGAAAGAATGTTGGCAAGACAATTGACTGGTTCAGATGGAACTCCGACACGACCTTTGGCAGAAACTTAGGGTGAGTGCGGAGGACTACTCTGTTGTGATGAAATTTGGTGTAAGGGGCCTGGGCTACCAGGGCCTGAAGCTCGCTGACTCTACGAGCCGAAGTAACTGCCACCAAGAAAATGACCTTCCAGGTCAAGTACTTCGGATGGCAGGAATTCAGTGGCTCAAAAGGAGGTTTCATCAGCTGGGTGAGAACGACATTGAGATCCCATGACACTGTAGGAGGCTTGACAGGGGGCTTTGACAAAAGCAAACCTCTCATGAAGCGAACAACTAAAGGCTGTCCTGAGATCGGCTTACCTTCCACTTGGTAATGGTATGCACTGATTGCACTAAGGTGAACCCTTACGGAGTTGGTCTTGAGACCAGACTCAGACAAGTGCAGAAGGTATTCAAGCAGGGTCTGTGTAGGACAAGAGCGAGGATCTAGGGCCTTGCTGTCACACCAGACGGCAAACCTCCTCCAATGAAAGAAGTAACTTCTCTTAGTGGAGCCTTTCCTGGAAGCAAGCAAGATGCGGGAGACACCCTCTGGCAGACCCAAAGAGGCAAAGTCTACGCCCTCAACATCCAGGCCGTGAGAGCCAGGGACTGGAGGTTGGGATGCAGAAGAGCCCCGTCGTCCTGCGTGATGAGGGTCGGAAAACACTCCAATCTCCACGGTTCTTCGGAGGATAACTCCAGAAGAAGAGGGAACCAGATCTGACGCGGCCAAAAGGGAGCAATCAGAATCATGGTGCCTCGGTCTTGCTTGAGTTTCAACAAAGTCTTCCCCACCAGAGGTATGGGAGGATAAGCATACAGCAGACCTTCCCCCCAATCCAGGAGGAAGGCATCCGACGCCAGTCTGCCGTGGGCCTGAAGCCTGGAACAGAACTGAGGGACCTTGTGGTTCACTTGAGATGCGAAGAGATCCACCAGGGGGGTGCCCCACGCCTGGAAGATCTGTCGCACCACACGGGAATTGAGCGACCACTCGTGAGGTTGCATAATCCTGCTCAACCTGTCGGCCAGACTGTTGTTTACGCCTGCCAGATATGTGGCTTGGAGCACCATGCCCTGACGGCGAGCCCAGAGCCACATGCTGACGGCTTCCTGACACAGGGGGCGAGATCCGGTGCCCCCCTGCTTGTTGACATAGTACATGGCAACCTGATTGTCTGTCTGAATTTGGATAATTTGGTGGGACAGCCGATCTCCTAAAGCCTTCAGAGCGTTCCAGATCGCTCGCAACTCCAGAAGATTGATCTGTAGATCGCGTTCTTGGAGGGACCAACGTCCTTGGGTGTGAAGCCCATCGACATGAGCTCCCCATCCCAGGAGAGACGCATCCGTGGTCAGCACTTTTTGTGGCTGAGGAATTTGGAAGGGACGTCCCAGAGTCAAACTGGAGCAAATCGTCCACCAAAACAGGGATTCGAGAAAACTCGTGGACAGGTGGATCACGTCCTCTAGACCCCCAGCGGCCTGATACCACTGGGAGGCTAGGGTCCATTGAGCAGATCTCATGTGAAGGCGGGCCATGGGAGTCACATGAACTGTGGAGGCCATGTGGCCCAGCAATCTCAACATCTGCCGAGCTGTGATCTGCTGGGACGCTCGCACCCGCGAGACGAGGGACAACAAGTTGTTGGCTCTCGTCTCTGGGAGATAGGCGCGAGCCGTCCGAGAATCCAGCAGGGCTCCGATGAATTCGAGTTTCTGCACTGGGAGAAGATGGGACTTTGGGTAATTTATCACAAACCCCAGTAGCTCCAGGAGGCGAATAGTCATCTGCATGGACTGCAGGGCTCCTGCCTCGGATGTGTTCTTCACCAGCCAATCGTCGAGATATGGGAACACGTGCACCCCCAGCCTGCGAAGCGCCGCTGCTACCACAGCTAGGCACTTTGTGAACACCCTGGGCGCGGAGGCGAGCCCAAAGGGTAGCACACAGTACTGGAAGTGGCGTGTGCCCAGCTGAAATCGCAGATACTGTCTGTGAGCTGGCAGTATCGGGATGTGTGTGTAGGCATCCTTCAAGTCCAGAGAGCATAGCCAATCGTTTTGCTGAATCATGGGGAGAAGGGTGCCCAGGGAAAGCATCCTGAACTTTTCTTTTACGAGATATTTGTTCAGGGCCCTTAGGTCTAGGATGGGACGCATCCCCCCTGTTTTCTTTTCCACAAGGAAGTACCTGGAATAGAATCCCAGCCCTTCTTGCCCGGATGGCACGGGCTCGACCGCATTGGCGCTGAGAAGGGCGGAGAGTTCCTCTGCAAGTACCTGCTTGTGCTGGAAGCTGTAGGACTGAGCTCCCGGAGGACAATTTGGAGGTTTTGAGGCCAAATTGAGGGTGTATCCTTGCCGGACTATTTGGAGAACCCACTGATCGGAGGTTATGAGAGGCCACCTTTGGTGAAAAGCTTTCAACCTCCCTCCGACAGGCAGGTCGCCCGGCACTGACACTTGGATGTCGGCTATGCTCTGCTGGAGCCAGTCAAAAGCTCGCCCCTTGCTTTTGCTGGGGAGCCGCGGGGCCTTGCTGAGTCGCACGCTGCTGACGAGAGCGAGCGCGCTGGGGCTTAGCCTGGGCCGCAGGCTGTCGGGAAGGAGGATTGTACCTACGCTTGCCAGAAGTATAGGGAACAGTCTTCCTTCCCCCGAAAAATCGTCTACCTGTAGAGGTAGAAGCTGAAGGCTGCCGGCGGGCGAACTTGTCGAATGCGGTGTCCCGCTGGTGGAGAGACTCTACCACCTGTTCGACTTTTTCGCCAAAAATGTTATCCGCACGGCAAGGCGAGTCCGCAATCCGCTGCTGGATTCTATTCTCCAGGTCGGCGGCACGCAGCCATGAGAGCCTGCGCATCACCACACCTTGAGCAGCGGCCCTGGACGCAACATCAAAAGTGTCATAAACTCCTCTGGCCAGGAATTTTCTGCACGCCTTCAGCTGCCTGACCACCTCCTGAAAAGGCTTGGCTTGCTCAGGGGGAAGAGCATCAACCAAGCCCGCCAACTGCCGCACATTGTTCCGCATGTGTATGCTCGTGTAGAGCTGGTAGGACTGGATCTTGGACACGAGCATAGAGGAATGGTAGGCCTTCCTCCCAAAGGAGTCTAAGGTTCTAGCGTCCTTGCCCGGGGGCGCCGAAGCATGTTCCCTAGAACTCTTAGCCTTCTTTAGGGCCAAATCCACAACTCCAGAGTCATGAGGCAACTGAGTGCGCATCAGCTCTGGGTCCCCATGGATCCGGTACTGGGACTCGATCTTCTTGGGAATGTGGGGATTAGTTAATGGCTTGGTCCAGTTCGCAAGCAATGTCTTCTTCAGGACATGGTGCAAGGGAACAGTGGACGCTTCCTTAGGTGGAGAAGGATAGTCCAGGAGCTCAAACATTTCAGCCCTGGGCTCGTCCTCCACAACCACCGGGAAGGGGATGGCCGTAGACATCTCCCGGACAAAGGAAGCGAAAGACAGACTCTCGGGAGGAGAAAGCTGTCTCTCAGGAGAGGGAGTGGGATCAGACGGAAGACCCTCAGACTCCTCGTCAGAGAAATATCTGGGATCTTCCTCTTCCTCCCACGAGGCCTCACCCTCGGTGTCAGACACGAGTTCCCGGACCTGTGTCTGCAACCTCGCCCTGCTCGACTCCGTGGAACCCCGTCCACGATGGGGACGTCGAGAGGTAGACTCCCTTGCCCGCATCGGCGAAGCTCCCTCCGCCGACGTGGTCGGGGAGCCTTCCTGGGAGGTGGCCGCGGTCGGCACCGCACGCGGTACCGACGTCGGGGACCTCAACCTGGGCGATGGGCCAGCCGGCGCCACGCTCGACGGTACCGGAGGCGCAAGCACCGCCGGTACCGGAGGGGTAGGGCGCAACAGCTCTCCCAGAATCTCTGGGAGAACGGCCCGGAGGCTCTCGTTTAGAGTGGCTGCAGAGAAAGGCTGAGAGGTCGATGCAGGCGTCGACGTCAGTACCTGTTCCGGGCGTGGAGGCTGTTCCGGGCTGTCCAGAGCGGAGCGCATCGACACCTCTTGAACAGAGGGTGAGCGGTCCTCTCGGTGCCGATGCCTGCTGGGTGCCGAATCCCTCGGCGACCCAGAGCTCTCGGTGCCGACACGGGGAGGAGACCGGTGTCGATGCTTCTTCGATTTCTTCCGAAGCATGTCACCGGAGCTCCCCGGCACCGACGAGGAGGACGTCGAATCCATCCGTCGCTTCCTCGGGGCCGAGACTGAAGAAGGTCGATCTCGGGGGGGCTGTACCGCAGGAGCCCTCAGGGTAGGCGGAGACCCACCCGAGGGCTCACCGCCACCAGCAGGGGAATGGACAGCCCTCACCTGCACTCCACCCGATGCACCACCGTCCGACGACATCAGCAGACGAGGTCCTGGTACCACCGACGTCGATGCAGCTATCCGATGTCTCGGCTCCGATGCAGAGGCCCGATGCCTCGATGCAGGGGCGGCCGAGGAAGATGGTCTGGACGCTGACGACGTCGATGCACTCGAAGATCCCGGTGCCGATGCCGACGAAGAGCCCGAGAACAACACGTTCCACTGGGCTAGTCTTGCTACCTGAGTCCGCCTTTGAAGCAGGGAACACAGACTGCAGTTCTGAGGGCGGTGCTCGGCCCCCAGACACTGAAGACACGACGAGTGTCGATCAGTGAGCGAGATAACCCGGGCGCACTGGGTGCACTTCTTGAAGCCGCTGGAAGGCTTCGATGTCATGGGCGGAAAAATCACGCCGGCGAAATCAAAAGCCGAAATGGCGAAATTTGAAGCACCAAAATTTAGAGGGAGAAAAATCTCGACCGAGGCCAAAAAGAGGCCTACCCCGACGACGAAAGAAAACTTACCGGGGCAAAAAGCTGGAAGTACGGGGAGGATTTACACGAAACCCGGCGGGGGGTTTCCGGAGCACTTCCCGACTAAGAGAAAACTTTTCCGAAGGAAAAAAACACGCTCAAAATAAATTGGACGCGCGAGGTCGACTTTCCGGGGCTCGACACGGCGAAAACACGACCGTACCGAGTGCGGACAAAAGAAGACTGGCCGGCTCGAGCCGGTTTCGGGCGGGAAGACGGCCGCGCATGCGCGGTGCGCGCGGGCGCGCGAGGGCTAGCAAAGGACTTTGCTAGTGAAGTTTCCGATTGGAGGGGCTGCCGTGGACGTCACCCATCAGTGAGAACAAGCAGCCTGCTTGTCCTCGGAGAATGCAGACCATCCTTATAACATTTTTATACAGATATTACTTTGTTTTATGCAACTAATGCCCCTAATCAATGGTCCTTGTAGTCCTCTGTTGCCCAATAGCTTTCACATATTCAGCTTCAGGCTGGCAGCTTGTGGTCCCAATGGTAAATTACCACACATCCAAGGCCCTTTTTGTAACTTGGGATAAGAGTTTTGTTCCTCTATATGCGGTTTGATTAGCTGATAAGGATGCCCAGTTAACCTTTCATTCCTATTTTACAGCTGTAATTCAAAATGCATTACATAAATTTACATTTGTGTCCTGTTTTAGCAGAGCATGATTTCCATGTAGTTGCCAAGCACCTATTAGGCCTTGTATGGGACTTTGGAAATGTGATTATAAATGGCCTGTTTCTACTCTTCAGCCACTGCAGCACCACAACTTGTACTGGGCAGTCCCAAATCCAACCATATTACCTCTGCACTGAAATGGCTACACTGATAACCCATGGAATAGCGTATACTTTATAAACTACTTATAGGGCCAACGCTGTACCATTGGAGAACACTGTTGTTATTTCAGATGAGGTTAGACAGACTTTGGTCCTGGGGAACTGAGTTTGATTCCCACTTCAGGCACAGGCAGCTCCTTGTGACTCTGGGCAAGTCACTTAACCCTCCATTGCCCCATGTAAGCCGCATTGAGCCTGCCATGAGTGGGAAAGCGCAGGGTACAAATGTAACAAAAATAAAAAAAAATAAAAACAACAGATTACATCCTTGGATGAGGGCCCAAGCCTCCAGTCCTCAAGCACAAGAAGTTATCTTTTAAATATTTAGCTTTGACGTGGCCGAGCTGTATGAGTGTGGGGGGGGGGGAGTTGGTTTATAAGTTGTAAAAAAATGTCACCATTGTAATGAGTCTGTCATTTGCCATTTCAATAAAAAAATGATTTATACAAACTACTTGTGACCTGGATAGGCCACTGTTGGAAGCAGGATATTGGGCTAGATGGACCATTGGTCTGACCCAGTATGGCTATTCTTATGTTTGGTCTGAGCCAGTAAGGCTATTCTTATGTAACACAGGCTATAACACTGAGGAGGTACGGTCTACTAATGAAATCACTGACCTGAAAAGCCATAGAGTGACTGAATCTCACTGACTTCCTGCTCTTTCCCCAAGTTTATGTAAACTTAGCTGTCAAACAGTACAGTCAAATATGCAAAGACAACATTCACATTTCATTTCCCCCGCTTTCCTATCAGAGACAACATACAGAAAACAAAGCAAAACTAGTTAGAAGGCCTTTCAGACCAGCGCTAACAAAGACTGTACGTATCTGAAATGGAACTGTATAACACCCTATAATTCTGTTTGCAACAAAGATGCTGCAAAAATGCAAGCTATTAAATAACTATGGTTCTGCAATTGTAACCACTGCTTGGGAGGCTATCCAATAAGCATTTGTTTTATGATGTAGTCAGTACAAAATAAGACTGAATGAAACCCATATTTAAACTTATCCACTTTTAATTCCAAAGCAAACATTGCATGACAACTTAAGAATTAGAATTTTTATATAAACTCTACCATCTGTAACATTACTAGCTAAAACCAACAAATAGCAACAGAAGAGGTATCGGCATTTGAGAGGAGAGTGTGGCGAGGTATGCACAAAGTCTGAGAACCACACTGTGTGTAGGCAAGGTTACATTATATATTACCTGATACCCATGCAAACTCTATGGAGGCTCCACAGGTCCCCTCCTCAAGCATAAACCCAAACAATCTGTCCAGGCACTCCAAGCCATTACTGTTACCGCACTCCTTTCTACCCGAGTCAACTCAAGTGGCTTCCACTTTTCTCCTCCTTCTGTTCCCTCTAGCTGGGATTCAGCACCACAGATGCCCACCAAATACTAACAATGGAATATGCAGACACCACGCTGAAGGCAAGCATATTAGTTTAATAATCAAAAGAGCACTGTGCTCACATGTATGATTATCTCCCAGTTGGTGAGATGTCATATGTGTGCCCGATGCAAAGAGCTCCTAGCTCTCAGGGAACATGTCCGTTCTCTTGAGGCTAGAGTAGCAGACGGTGGAGCTGAGGGAGACAGAGAGGTACATAGAGGAGACCTACAGGGATGTTGTAGAGAAGTCCCACCTCCAGTCTGGTAGCCCTTGTGCTACCTTGGAGGAGGGCGGTCTCCTAGAAGGAGAGCATCACCCTGGTGAAGTAGGAAGTACTCCTGTAGCCAGGACCTGCCCAACAGGGATGTACTATCCTCTCGCACCAAGGATATGTCTCCAAGTGCTGCCTTGGAGGGAAAGATTAGGACAGCTGTTATAGTTGGTGATTCAATCATTAGGCATATAGATACCTGGGTGGTTGGTGGATGTAAGGATCGCCTGGTGACTTGCCTGCCTGGTGCGAAGGTGGCGGGCCTCACACGTCACCTAGATAGGATTTTAGATAGTGCTGGGGAAGAGTCGGTTGTCTTGGTACATGTGGGTACCAATGACATAGGAAAATGTGGGAGAGAGGTTCTGGAAGCCAAATTTAGGCTCTTAGGTAGAAAGCACAAATCCAGATTCTCTAGGGTAGCATTTTCTGAAATGCTACCTGTTCCACGCGCAGGGCCCAAAAGACAGGCAGCGCTCCAGAGTCTCAATGCGTGGATGAGACGATGGTGCAGGGAGGAGGGTTTTAGATTTGTTAGGAACTGGGCAACATTCTGGGGAAGGGGGAGCCTATTCCGAAAGGATGGGCTCCACCTTAACCAGGTGGGACCAGGCTGCTGACATCGGCATTTAAAAAGGAGACAGAGCAGCTTTTAAACTAGAAATGGGGGGGAAGGCCGACAGTTGCTCAAAAGCGCATGGTTCGCAATAAGGTATCTTTCAAAGATATCACCAAAACAGGGAAGATAGGGTATCCTGATAGTGAGGTTGCAAAAGAGACTGTAGTAGATCAGGTGTCCCTAAATAAAAATAAAAATCAGACAAAAGATTGCAAATTAGTACTGTCAAGTACTAAGCATGATGTAAATAGGAGCGACAAACACAGTTTGAAATGTCTATATGCGAATGCCAGGAGCATAAGAAATAAGATGGGAGAGTTAGAATATATTGCACTAAATGAAAAATTAGATATAATAGGAATCTCTGAGACCTGGTGGAAGGAGGCTAACCAGTGGGACACTGTCATACCAGGGTACCAATTATATCGTAGTGGTAGGGTGGATCGAATTAGTGGAGGGGTAGCATTGTATATTAACAAGAGCCTTGAATCAAATAGATTGAAAATTTTGCAGGAAACAAAACACTTCATGGAATCCCTCTGGATTGAAATTCCATGTGTAAAGGGGAAAAGGATAATGATAGGAGTGTACTACCATCCGCCTGGCCAGGATGAACAGATAGATGCAGAAATGTTAAAGGAAATTAGGGACGCAAACTGGGCAACACAATAATAATGGGTGATTTCAATTACCCGAATATTGACTGCATAAAAGTAACATCGGGACACGCTAGGAGCGCATGATCTGGTGCGGGAGGTAATGGTGCTGGGGCCACTTGATAACAGTGATCATAATACGATCGGATTTGATATTAGCTTTGAAGTAAGTATACATAGGAAATCAAATATGTTAGCGTTTAACTTTGAAAAAGGAGACTATGATAAAATGAGAAGAACGGTGAAAAGAAAACTTAGAGGAGCAACTGCGAGGGTCAAAAATTTACATCAGGTGTGGATGCTGTTCAAAAACACCATCCTGGGGGGGAGTGGCAAGATGGCGTCCTAGCTAGACCTGCAACGTTCTTTGTGTTAGCGGGTATTTTACCGATTCAGATTTTTTATCCTCTAAACTTGATATGCCGCACACAAAGAGAAAGGGGACAACAAGGGGGCAATCGTCGCTTCCTTTAACATCGTCTCCTGCCCAGCTAACACTCGATCGGTATGTAAGGTGCTTACCTCCCGAACAAGGACGGCGTGCCCGGCATTGAGCGATGTCGAGGAAGCGGCACTGACTCAGGGGTTGGATACTACTTTTTCGCCGCCTATGCTGAGACCGCCTCCCTGCCCAGCCGCTTCCAGATTTGATGAAGCAGACCAGATAGCGTCCGATGTGTCGACTTTGAGCCTGCTCGGTGGTTCATCTTCTGGAGAGGCGGTTGGAAACATCGAGGAGCAGGAAAAGCTCAAGGAGGCGTCATTGGAAGTTATTTGGCAAGCAGTCCAGAGGCTGACGGTTGAGGTGGCAAACTCTACTAAGCAGATGTCTACAGTTGTGAGTAAACTGACTGCTATGTCAGATTCCTTAGATAATATAAAGCAAGAACATACTAAACAGATTGGGCAATTGGAAACGAATGTTAACTTCGTCAAAAGTGTAATGGAGACTCTGGTTAAAGATAAAATAATTTCGGCTCGAAAGTTAGAGCAGTTAGAAAATTATAATCGAAGACTAACCTTGAGATTGCTGAATTTTCCAATGTTACCAACTATGACACCTCGTGATTTCCTTAAGAAGTACCTTCTAGAAATATTGAATTTTTCTTCATCAGATATCCCCCCTTGTAATAGAGTGTATTACTTGCCAAATGTTTCAAAAGAGAGAGATGTCTCTGAGTCAGCGAAGGTTGCTTTGGATATTGATACTCAGAATTTAACTGCTATCTTGGAAGACTCCATGGGAGATGTTACAACAAGAGGAACTTTAATTATGACTTTAGTCTTTGAACAAGATATAAATTTGTTGATGAAACTTTACTTTAAATATTCCTCAAAATTATTCTGTGGCCAGAGAGTCTGGATGTTTCCAGATGTAGCAAAGATTACACAACAAAGGAGGAAACAGTTTTTACTCTTGAGGAATGATGTTAAGGGATTGGGAGCAACATTTATGCTGGCCTATCCCTGTAAATGCTTAATTCGCCTATCTGGAATTAAATATGTTTTTTTTGATCCACTTCAATTAAAGACGTTTCTGGACTCTAAAAGACCTTCTAGTTGAATGATATGAATAATTCTCAGCGATGATGTATAGGGATGAAGATCAGGATTAGCCTCAGAGAAAAAGTTGCCTCAGTGTTACATACTCCCTGAGTTGTACTTACAAAACCACTCTCCCCCTCCATATGGTGGTCTGAGGAAGAGTAAATACAAATGTTTCATTTAATTTAGATGTATTTTCCGTTTATATAATTTCTCTGTATTACCTTACAAATGATTGTTTGTTTGTATTATTGAAATCATATAAATAAATAAATTAAAAAAAAAACACCATCCTGGAAGCCCAGGCCAAATATATTCCGCATATTAAAAAAGGAGGATGGAAGACCACGACAGCCGGCATGGTTAAATAGTGAGGTGAAGGAAGCTATTAGAGCTAAAAGAAAATCCTTCAGAAAATGGAAGAAGGAACCGACTGAAAATAATAAGAAACGGCATAAGGAATGTCAAGTCAAATGCAAAGCACTGATAAGGAAAGCTAAGAGGGACTTCGAAACAAAGATTGTGTTGGAGGCAAAAACACATAGTAAAAAACATTTTTTTAGGTATATTAAAAGCAGGAAGCCGGCAAAAGAATCAGTTGGACCGCTAGATGACCGAGGAGTAAAAGGGGCGATCAGGGAAGACAAAGCCATAGCGGAGAGATTAAAAGAATTCTTTGCTTCGGTCTTCACCGAGGAAGATTTGGGTGGGATACCGGTGCCGGAAATGGTATTCAAAGCTGACGAGTCAGAGAAACTTAATGAATTCTCTGTAAACCTGGAGGATGTAATGGGGCAGTTCTACAAACTGAAGAGTAGCAAATCTCCTGGACTGGATGGTATTCATCCCAGAGTACTGACAGAACTGAAAAATTAGCTTGCGGAGAAGTTAGAAATATGTTAATTAATCCTTAAAATTGAGCGTGGTACCGGAAGATTGGAGGGTGGCCAATGTAATGCCAATTTTTAAAAAAGGTTCCAGAGGAGATCCGGAAAATTATAGACCGGTGAGTCTGACGACAGTGCCGGGCAAAATAGTAGAGTATTATTAAGAACAAAATTACAGAGCATATTCAAAAGCATGGATTAATGAGACAAAGTCAACATGGATTTAGTGAAGGGAAATCTTACCTCACCAATCTACTACATTTCTTTGAAGGGGTGAACAAACACGTGGATAAAGGTGAGCCGGTTGATATTGTGTATCTGGATTTTCAGAAGGCGTTTGACAAAGTACCTCATGAAAGACTCCAGAGGAAATTGGAATAATGGGATAGGAGCTAGTGTTCTATTGTGGATTAAAAACTGGTTAAAAGATAGAAAATAGAGTAGGGTTAAATGGTCAGTATTCTCAATGGAGAAGGGTAGTTAGTGAGGTTCCCCAGGGCTCTGTGCTGGGACCGGTGCTTTTTAACATATTTATAAATGACCAAGAGATGGGAGTAACTAGTGAGGTAATTAAATTTGCTGATGACACAAAGTTTTTCAAAGTCGTTAAAACGCGGGAGGAATGTGAAAAATTAAACCTTACAAGACTGGGAGTCTAAATGGCAGATGACATTTAATGTGTGCATTATAGCTACGTCATGCAAGGTTCCACGTTAGGAGTCACGGACCAAGAAAGGGATCTAGGTGTCGTCGTTAATGATACGTTGAAACCTTCTGCTCAGTGTGCTGCTGCAGCTAAGAAAGCAAATAGAATGTTAGGTATTATTAGGAAAGGAATGGAAAACAAAAATGAAGATGGTATAATGCCTTTGTATCGCTCCATGGTGCGACCACACCGCGAATACTGTATTCAATTGTGGTCGCCGCATCTCAAAAAAGATATAGTGGAATTAGAAAAGGTGCAGAGAAGGGTGACAAAAATGATAAAGGAGATGGGACGACTTCCCTATGAGGAAAGGCTAAAGCGGCTAGGGCTCTTCAGCTTGGAGAAAAGGCAGCTGAGGGGAGATATGATAGAGGTCTATAAAATGATGAGTGGAGTTTAACAGGTAGATGTGAAGCGTCTGTTCACACTTTCCAAAAATACTAGGGGGCATGCAATGAAGCTACAATGTTGTAAATTGAAAACGAATCGGAGAAAATGTTTCTTCACTCAATGTGTAATTAAACTCTGGAATTCGTTGCCAGAGAATGTGGTAAAGGCGGTTAGCTTAGCGGAGTTTAAAAAAGGTTTGGCTGGCCTCCTAAAGGAAAAGTCCATAGACCGTTATTCAATGGACTTGGGGAAAATCCACTATTTCTGGGATAAGCAGTATAAAATGTTTTGCACATTTTGGGGATCTTGCCAGGTATTTGTGACCTGGATTGGCCACTGTTGGAAACAGGATGCTGGGCTCGATGGACCTTTGGTCTTTCCCAGTATTTTATTTTTGTTACATTTGTACCCCGCGCTTTCCCACTCATGGCAGGCTCAATGCAGCTTACATGGGGCAACGGAGGGTTAAGTGACTTTCCCAGTATGGCAATACTTATGTACTTATGCACTGACCCAGGGGCGGACAAACCACTGGGATAATTGGCCAGTGCCCAAGGGTCCACATCAGTAGGGGCCCATTCTCCCCGAGATTCCATCTACTTTAATCATTTTTGATAGGTGGTTAGTGGCCCATGACCCTTAGTGCCCAGATCACTCTCAGTCTGCCCCTGCATTGACCAGTACACAGAAATTCAACAGATCTCTGCTAAGCTACCATTCTATAAAACACGCCTATGGCATCCTCTTTTTTTTTTTTTTTTCTCCCTGCTTTGGTACCTTTCAATCTCATAAGAACCCTTACCTGCCCTTCTTGCAGAGACAATCAGTAGGTAAAGAGTGCTGGAAAGCACAAACATTCCACATACAAAGGAAAGGCTAGGAAGGTTTTGGGGTTTTTTTTTCCTAGCAACCATCAAAGTTTCACTTTGCAAAGTGGGCTTCGTACCCTAAACAATTTTTTTTTTGAAAAGTGGGCTATTAGAAATATCATCACTAGCCAATGCGGAGCTCCCAGCTCAAAGGAGCTTTGAGGCAGGGGTGCTGTTCCAAGTCAATTCCTGGCCGTCACCGCAGTACCACCTGGAAGGAGGGGCTCCCACCACGGTCTCCTTCTCCAAGGGCCCTGGCGCCCGCCACGTCGTGGGGGAGGACAAGCGATGAGGGAAGGGGAAGTCTCCTCCTCGCCCCTTTGGGCGAATATCTGGGTCATTGTTTTAACTCCCTCGCACCCCTCCTTCCCCGCGCGCCGCGTTTCCCCCCCAGCCCAGCCGCACGTCCCCCCCCACTCTCCCAGCTAACAGGAGCTAGGGAACGGATAACGGCTATCTCGCCGGGACCCTCGAGGAGTTCGCTTTCCAACCCCCACCAGCCGTCGCTCACCGTCCGCTACAGCGCTCCTCCTCCTGCCACAGCAAACTGCACAACTGCCGCAACCTCGGGGCCGGTCTAGAGCGCATGCGTAGGGGCCGTCGCTGTGTTCCGGAAACGAGGCCGGGGCGCGCGCGCGAGCCTCCCCTGCTGCCTCCAGCGAAGCAGCAGCCAACTTCCTATTTCGGAATGGAACTGTCACTTTCTAGTTCTTTCTCTTTCCCGGATTGGGACTTTCTAGCTAGCTGCAAATTCCTTTGGTTTTCGGAGGAATCTTCAGCACGCAGATAAGGGCTTATAAATATTCATGTGGGGTGAAGCAACAGAGCGCTGAGGAAGGGCTGCTGCAGTGCTGGCTGCTGCTGCTACTTTTATTGACAAGTAATGCCTTCACATCACATGAACCTAACAATACATTTCTGTATCGTGGCATGCTACATGTTTTAAACTCAGTTATTTCAAGCACTTAACACTAAAGCCACATACATACATCATTTATTCCCCAGAGAGAGAGAGTGTGTCTTTTAATTTAAACCTGATCAGATAAAAAGTCTGCTATAAGACAGTCACTTCAGGTCAGGTATACATATAAAGTAGCACATATGAGTTTATCTTGTTGGGCAGACTGGTTTTCTGCCGTCATCTACTATGTTACTATGATAGGCGTTGCTGTCTTTGGGGACGAGCTGCACCCCCACCCCCACCCCACCCCCGTCGGAATTGGTGCAGGACTCTGGCTCAATCCGTCCTCCTTTTTCTGGAGCCATATGGTAACCCTATGCAAGAGTGACACCAGTTACCGACAAATGGATCTTTAAAAAGTACTGTAATTCATAGTGGCCTTACCTTAGCAGATTAGAATTTATCAGACTGGAATGGGTATAGGAATTTTTGCCACATGTTGCAAGCATACAGTATTGTGCAGATGTCACACACACAGGAAGCACTTTATTCTCATTTGTTCAGTAACAAAATCATCTAGCAGTCAGGCCCAAATTTAGGCATGGGCAACATAGGTAATTGCTTCCAGTGCTAAGTTCAGGCAGGTCGTCTCACAAGGCTGTCACTGCTGCTCCTGCAGGGACACAACAGGAACCAAATGAAGAGAGTTCAGAACTGACAAGAGGCCACAGGTCCTCTGACATCCTACCCCCCCCCCCCCCTTTCTCACTCGTGCCACGAGCATGACATATAAAGAGCGGGCGGTGACCGTACATTGGCACTGATATCCTGAGCTGTCTACAGTAAACAGTTATTGTCTCTATAGCCAGTGGTAGTGGCTGTAAGCTCAGAGGTGAGGTGCTAGGTGAAGATTTGGGAAGAAGGGCCGGGTCACTGACCGCTCCCAAACCTGTGATTTTGAGGGATGGCAGAAACTCCCTTCCCAGCACCGAGAAAGTTGGGTGGATTGTGCTCCCATACATCTTTTGACAATATTGTGGGGTGTTTCTCTGCATGTCCCCCCCCCCCCCCCCCCCATCCACCTTTTAAAGCCAGCACTACTAATATATATATATATATATATATATATATATATATATATATATATATATATACACACTTAACTAAAAATTAATTGTGGCTGGCCTAAAATTCAGACCTGTCTGCAGCCCTCCATGACTTTCCATGCTGAAAATCGCTGTATCCAATGTAAGTGCCTGGAATTGGAAATTTATGGAGGACACAACCACTCAAAAATCTGTGATAGCAGTCCTCCAATTCTGCTCATAGACAGCCTAGCAGCTTAAGCTTGGAGCTGTCCATGTTTTACCTAGATCATCATCGCAGCAAACCACCTCATCATCCCAGATTTTGTTTTTTTATTTTATTTTATTTTTTAGCAATATTATTTTCTATAATGAAGGCTGAGAGTCAATTCAGTTTGGCTTCTGGTCTTAAACGCCACAAATCCGATTTACTTTCTCCTGACAAACCTAGTGGAAATACTGAAAACACGTTAATTTCTGAACTTAAATCTATTAAAGACATTCTTTACTCAGATATTGAATTCTCCCATGAGAAAGGAGATTTAGGAAATACATGCTAAAATCGCAGCTTCTCAATTGTACGCTGAGGCCTTACAGAAACACATGATGAAGCTGGAAGCTGCATTGCCTCTAGTTGAATCCAGTTCTGATGCCATTAAAGACCTAAGAGAGGATCTTGAAGATTAGTGAACAGATCCCGCAGAAATAATATAAGGATCTTAGGTTTTCCAAAAGGAGCAGAAAAATCAAACTATGATATTCTTTCTGACTGATTGGTTACCCGTTTTAAATATTGATTTTAATCTGATCCTTGAAATTGAAAGGGCCCACCATTCACCATCCTAGCAATTACCTACTAATGCGTCACATCCTGGTCCATGGTGGGAAAAAATCCTACAATATAATGTCTCTTTATATCATTATATCATTTCGCATAAGATATGTGATATGTTTCTGACTCTATTTATGCTCTTCCAAAATTTATATTCACTTTACGCATTGTCTATATAAACATTACTTTTTACTTTTTCTTTTTCCCTTTATCTGGGTTGACAGATTCATTTTATTAATATAGAGATCGAGAGCCGTTTAAGATTCCATATGTTTGGAATGTCTACTGGAATGTCATTAGTTCTTTATTTTAACAGTTTTCATGATGGGAATACTGATTTGGTCAACTTGTATTTGATTTTACTGCTATACCATGCACCTTTAATGCTAATTATTGGGTATACTGCAATCTTCAAGCTTTTTTGACATGATTTGATTTACTCTTTTGTAATATAGCCTCATGGACTATCGATGGACTGAATCATCCAACTAAATGCAAAACATTTTTAACCATACTGAAAAATGCAGTCTTGATATATTGCTATTTACAAGAGTCTCACTTATCAGACTCTAATTGTATAAAGTTTAATTTTTATACAATCTTCGATTGGTCACTCAATTTATGCACCTGCCCATTCTAAAAAAGGAAGAGTAGTTTTATTCTACAACAATCTTTTGATTTTAATGGTCAATGTGTGATTTCCATTCAACAGCTTGGTTCTATAAAATTATGACATATGCACCCAATATTGATACACCTGATTTTATACATCAGGTGTATTAGAATATGATATGAACTTCTTCATTTTGCATGATAATATAGACCCTCCACCACCTACCATCTGGGAAGCCTGCAAAGCCCGTTTAAGTGGTGAAATAGTAAGTTTTGCTGCCTGGAAAAAAAAGGAATCCATACAACTTCTTCAACTAGAAAATGAAATGAAAGATCTGGAACAATTTCATATTTCTACTAAACGCCATAATATGCTTATGTCTTTGATTCAACTTAAATATGAATACAATAAATTGTGTAGCTATCAAGCTAACCAAAATCTAGCTTTGCATAAAACTGGTCATTATACTTCAGCTAATAAAGCTGGTAAACTACTCACAAAGTAAAGACATCGTATATCTTCTATACATTTAGATAATGATCATATTGCTACCATGGATAAGGAAATTTCCACATTTTTTGTTACCTATTATCAGCGCTTGTTCAGTACTTCTTGTGCAAATCCTACAGACACTATGAATAACTTAATAGAAAGCTTGCCTCATCCAGTACTTTCCAATGCACAAAAAGATTATTTTGGTGCACCAATCAAAGTTGAAGAAATAACCTCAGCCATTAAGTGTCTGACTAACAACAAGGGACCTGGACCAGATGGGTACATGGTTGAATTTTGCTATATTTTTCGTCTTCCATTTTGTGCTCTTTCTTATGGCAAACTCCCACGTCACAAGGTCAGTCTGGTGAAGCACAAGTTGTTTTACCCAAACCAGGAAGAGACATAACCAAAGTTCAGAATTAATTTGAACTGTAAAATCATGGCTAAAGTTTTGGCTACAAGACTAGAATCTATACTTGGGTGTCTAATCAACACTAATGAAGTTGGATTTATGTCTGGAAGATTCTTTGGAGACAGTACAAGAGCATTTCATGATCTTTTGACTTTTACAAACACCAAAATTTAATTTTTCAGAAAAAGCCTTCAATATGATTGAATGGCCATATCTATTTAAAATTCTTGAATGGTTTGGATACGGTTCTGACTTTGTTAAATGGGTGCAAGTATTGTATACTAAACCATGTTCTAGAATTCAGATAATGGTGATGTTTCTGTTAATATCAGTCTAGCTAGGGGTACTGGAGAGGGATGCCCACTATCCCCTACCTTATTCAGTCTGACTTCTATTGATTGCCATTAGAAATTACACTATTTGGTGTGGCTATTGATAGGCATGAGTTCAAATTGTTGCCATACACAGATGATCTTATGATCTTTTTGACAGATCCAATGGCATCAATTCCGGCTCTCCTTAAATTAGTCAATCACTTTTCTTCAAATTAACCTGGATAAATCTGAGATGGTGCCCATGAATGTCCACACAACACAGACAGATTTAAGATCTGCTAACTTTCGATGATCTCCCTTATCTATTAAATATCTGGGCTTGCTTTTCCATAGAGGCAGAGAACAAATGACACTGAGCCCGCAAATAGGTGGGAAAATGTGGGATACAAATGCAATTAAATAAATAAATAAATAAATATGAATAACATCCTAAAGAAAATAGATGCCTTACTTCAGATGGACCCCCATTAACAGTCTCTTGGTGGGGTACAATTTGAAACTATCAAAATTACACTTATGCCTGCTATTGATTACTACATTAGTATGTTGCCGATGTTGGCTCCCTCTGTTTTTTATAAAAAAAATATTGATTAAAATACTCACTAAATATTTATGGAAAGGAAAACAATCTAGAATAGTATTAAAGATTCTTAAATCTTCTAAAGAAGACAGAGGTGTTGGATTCCCTGAGTTTTATACTTACCACCTTGCTAATCGTATTGATCAATCTTGCAGTCTTGATTGGCCCCTGTTAGAAAAGGCACTTCTTCATAATATGCCTCTTAAATGTCTGCCTTATACTAAACTCTCAAACATTTCCCCTGACCCGTAAGATGTAACCTTATTGCTTTATTTGCTTTAGATAAGACCTTAGCTGTTCCTTGTTGGCAATCTATGACTGCTCCCATGTGGCATAATGCCAGAGTAATGATAGATAATAAAACTCTATAGCGGCAATCTTGGGGCCCTGCTTACTAAGCTGCACTAGCGTTTTTAGCACATGCTAAACGCTAGAGTCACCCATATGTTCCTATAGGCAACTTAGCGTTTAGTGAGTGGTAAAAATGCTAATACACCCTTAGTGCTGCTTAGTAAAAACAGGGCCCTTGGTGTCAAGTTGGAATATGGTCCTTAAAGCAAATTATTATTGAGAATTCATTTGTAACTTCTCAATTTTTAATTAAGAAATACAATCTTCCCACCACACAATTTTAAATTGGATACAATTACAACATAGCATTTATAATATAGTACACTTTAAAATGATATCCAAGTAAAAAAAAATATTGCAATTTGGCTATTATATTAGGTCATACCACCTCATTCTTTTATAAGAAAATGAGAAATAAATGATTTCCCCTCAGTTAATTGTTAAAAACAACATGGGAAATGGATGCTAATTTGTTTGGCAATGACATAGACTGACAAAATTATTTTAGTTATGTTAATAGGCCCACTCTTTCTACTAGCCTCACTCAATCATTATACTTTTTAATCAATGAGAGCACCATGGACCCCACACAAACCCCCAGATTCTATATAGCGTGCCT
Source organism: Microcaecilia unicolor (assembly GCF_901765095.1). Lineage (NCBI taxonomy): Eukaryota > Metazoa > Chordata > Amphibia > Gymnophiona > Siphonopidae > Microcaecilia > Microcaecilia unicolor. Next base: position 39,705,115 of record NC_044035.1, on the reverse strand, counting down.
AGAGATCTGCGCTGAAATTGGCGCAGATTCTATAACAATGTGCGTAACTTAAGCTAATGAGCTGATAACAGCACTTAACAAGTAATAATGAACACTAATTGGCACTGATTAGAATTTACATGCACCACTCAGTGTATTCTGTAATGAAATGCGCTGAACTTCAGATAGAGATAAATCAGTTGAAAAATTTGGTTACCAGTTGCCTCTCTGTACTGTGCAGTGGCGTAGCCAAGGGTGGGCTCGGGTGGGCCCAGGCCCACCCACTTTGGGCTCAGGCCCACCCAGTAGCAACACACCTATGATGTGACTGGCAAGGATCCCCAAGCCCCACCAACTGAAAACTCCCAACAACTGTCCCTCCTGCATACCTTGTAAACAGCAGATCTTCACCTACAGTGAGATGCAACTGATACATACTGCTTACTCTGGCCCCACAGCCTTCCCTCTGATGTATTCCCGCCTATGCGGAAACAGGAAGATGCATCAGAGGGAAGGCTTTGGGGTCAACATGAGCAATGTGTATTAGTTGCTGCTCGCTGCCGGTGAAAATCTGCTATTTATAAGGTATGCAGGGGGGGGGGGGGACGTTTGATAGACCATATGGCATGCAGTCGAGAGAGGGAGAGACCAAATCACTTGTGGGACAAGGCAGTTTTTCTGCCCACCCATCTTAGACCAAGGCCCACCCAAAATTGGGTGTCTGGCTACGCCCCTGGTACTGTGTACCTTGACATCCCATGGGCACTCCTTTTTTCAGTTTAATTTTAATTTTACAATTTTCAATTCTCTATAAGTATTATTTGTATGCATAAAAATGTTTTATATTCTAATACTTTTGATATTATATACTTCTTTCATTTTAATAGCAATATCTACATGATACTTTCCATCATCTTATTGTATTGGTTATTGTTTATATGTTTATTGATAGTTCTTCTTTTATTCTATAAAGTATTGTTTATATTCTATTTTTTGCTAAAATACAATAAAAATTATGGGCCTCTTTTACAAAGCCATGCTAGCAATTTCCATGTGGCAAATGAGAGGACACCCATAGGAATTGAATAGGGCTTCCTCTCGTTTGCCACGCAGGAATCACTAGCGCGGCTTTGTAAAAGAAGCCCTATCAGACGAATTTTCGAAAGAGAAGGACGCCCATCTTCCGACACAAATCGGGAGATGGGCGCCCTTCTCTCAGGGTTGCCCAAATTGGCATAATGGAAAGCTGATTTTGGGTGTCCTCAACTGCTTTCCGTCGCGGGGACAACCAAAATTCACGGGGGCGTGTCGGCACCGTACCGAAGGCGGGACGGGGGCATGATTTAGAGACGGGCGTCCTCGGCCGATAATGGAAAAAAGAAGGGCGTCCCTGACGAGCATTTGGCCGACTTTACTTGGTCCATTTTTTTTCATGACCAAGCCTTGAACTGACCAGATGACCACCGGAGGGAATCGGGAATGACATCCCCTTACTCCCCCAGTGGTCACCAACCCCCTTCCACCCCCAAAAAATTTGTTTTTACATTTTTTGCCAGCCTCTATGCCAGCCTCAAATGTCATACCCAGCTCCATCACAGCAGTATGCAGGTCCCTGGAGCAGGTTTTAGTGGGTGCAGTGCACTTCAGGCAGGCGGACCCAGGCCCATACCCCCCCCCTCCACCTGTTACACTTGTGGTGGTAAATGTGAGCCCTTCAAAACCCACCCGAAGCCCACTGTACCCACATGTAGGTGCCCCCCTTCATCCCTAAGGGCTATGGTAGTGGTGTACAGTTGTGGGGAGCGGGTTTTAGGAGGGGTTTGTGGGGCTCAGCACCGAAGGTAAGGGAGCTATGCACCTGGGAGCAATTTGTGAAGTCCACTGCAGTGGCCCCTAGGGTGCCCGATTGGTGTCCTGGCATGTCAGGAGGACCAGTGCACTACGAATGCTGGCTCCTCCCACAACCAAATAGCTTGGATTGGGTCATTTTTGAGATGGGCGTCCTCGGTTTCCATTATCACCGAAAACCGGGGACAACCATCTCAAAAACGACCTAAGGACGACCATCTATAAGGTCAACCTAAATTTCATCATTTGGGCATCCATGACCGTTTTATCGAAAGATGGACACCCATCTTGTTTCGATAATATGGGTTTCCCTGCCCCCTTTACGGGGCCGTCATGCGAGGACACCCTCATGACAACTTGGGCGCCCCATTCGATTATTCCCCTCCACGTGAACTGAAAATAAAAAGCTGTGATGGCTTTTCAAGTTTTGATGATCTGCGTGTATGAGACAAAAACTGACAGAACAGCTTTTACGTAATGTAACATTTTTTTTCAGAGCATATCTATGCATGTGACTGTAACATCCATTTTTTGGCAAAAGACTTATGCCCTTCATGTGTCAGCTCTACAATGTAACAGTAACACTGACATTTAGAATTTAGCTGAGTCTGCTCAAACCTTGAATTCCACACTGATTTACAAAGCTCAAAGTACAGATGTGGAGACCTTTCAGGTATAAGTTGGAATATTGCCTGCATATACTCAGCACAAGCTAACAACTTGTGTAATTAAGGATATGTCCACCGTGTCTATCTTGATGATTTGTGTCTCTTTGCCTTATCTGCAGCTTCTAAAACTGAGTCCTCATTCCAGATCAAACATCTGAAGTCTGAATTCATCCAAATCAGCAAACCAAGTATTAAGTTTACGTTTCCATTCTGTTTCTTTCCCAAAAGTCAACACAGGGCTGATCTGAGAGTTGTGACAGCAGTGAAGCTGCACAGGGCACAAGTGAGACAGGTTAAAAAAAAAAATCACTCCCTGTTCATTATCTTCCCTGTGGTGCAGTGGGTGGGTTGGGTCTATAGATCTGGGGAAGTACAAGGCATGTTACACAGGGCGTGATAAAAATCTTATTAATCCATGTGTGTGCTAAATTACATTTTAATTCATAGAGGCTCATTTTCAAAGCACCTAGACTTACAAAGTTACATAACAATCCGTGTAACTTTGTAAGTCTAGGTGCTTTGAAAATGAGCACCTAAAGATTTAGGATGTTAGCGCACATAGGTCCCATTGCATAAAATTGGGCCTACAGTAAAAATACACTTTATTGCTTGTTAATGCATAATAAGGCAGTGGCACCTTTTACAATTACTACTACTACTTATCATTTCTATAGCGCTACAAGGCATACGCAGTGCTGTACACCATACACAAAAAGACAGTCCCTGCTCAAAGAGCTTACAATCTAAATAAGACAGGTAACAGACAGAACAACTAAGAGGTAAGGGAATTAGTAAATCTAGCCCTTTTGCCCAGATGATCGAAAGCCCCACACTGTTCCAAACAGTGCTCTAAAAATAGCGCTGGAACAGTGTGGGGCTTTACCGCCCCTATGAGCAGAAATAATAGCATGCAAATTAATGTGCGCTATTATCTGTGATCGTAGGGTAAAGTGCAGGAGGATTCCTGCAAACACAGGGGCTAGAGGTCCATGGGACCACCAGACCCCAAACAGCAAGGCCCTGGTGGCTTAGTGCCCCCACCGAACCTTGACCCCAAGCCAGCAACATAGGGACTGGAGGACTGGTGGATCTCCAGCCCCCTAACCCCCCTTGCATTACCCTCCAAAAAGCCCTGGTGGGCTGCAGACCAAGCCCCCCCCCAACCTGGTGGTCTAACAGCCCTCTTCCCTGCCTCCCCTGTACCTTTGTTGCAGTGGCGTAGCCAGAAGGCAATTTTTGGGTGGACCAACAGGTTGGATGGGTGGGCACTAGACAGTGGTGTGTAATTGCTTGGTCACCAATTTGCTTGTTAACTAATTAAGTTGCACGTTCAATTTGGCCGCATTGCCAACTTTGCGCAGTTTTGGCAACATATATAGAATCTGGGGGGAAATATCCTTTTTTGGTAGGCTGATCCCTAAAACTTACCATAAAATACACATGAACAGATCAGCAACTGTGTAACTTCACGACTGTGTGTAATTTGTTGATGGTTCCTAACTGTAGTGCACTCATTGAACCTGTTCTTGCCAGCTCAGCAAATTAGATACAGTGAGGAAGTTTAAACAATGCAGGCTTTATTACTAAGGCCTCCTCTCTTCCCTGCAATGAAACAATGCAGAAAGGTAAGCTGTCAACCTACCAACCACAAAGAGACAGACTGGAAGACAGTAGAACACAATGCTGCCAACCTTGAAAATGTACTTGACACAAATATTAAAAAGAATTATGTTCTTTAGAGTCGCAGTTGCACCACTGAAGGTCAGTTTATTGACTTTTAAACTTACGGCATCTGGCAGACTTGTAAAAATGCTCACACTTGCATTAACTAGCTCTATGAATTCACTTTTATGTTACTAAGTTGAAGAAATGGCACAGGCACACTGCAGAAGTGACATATGAGAAGGCAGGAAAAAAGGTGCACAACCCAGCAATTCCCCCCCCCCCCAAGAATTTATTTATTATGATATATTTACCGCTTTTTTTAAGGAATTCACTCAAACATGAGCAATAGGCAATTACAGCAGTAAAAATATTCAAACAACAACACAAATTATGGCGTGGAGGGGCATAATCGAACGCGAACACCTATCTCCATGGGTGTCTATGTCCGAAAACGGGTACGTGAAGAGGCGGGACAGACCGTATTTTCGAAAAAAATGGACGTTTTTCAGCTGGGCGTTTGTTTTTTTAGCGATAATGGAAACTAAAAACGCCCAGCTCAAAAACGTCCTAATCCGAGCCATTTGCTCGTGGGAGGGGCCATGATTCTTAGTACACTCGCCCCCCTGACATGCCAGGACACCAACTGGGCACCCTAGAGGGCACTGCAGTGGACTTCAGACAACGCTCTCACATGCATAGCTCCCTTACCACGGGTGCTGAGCCCACAACCCCCCTCCCCCAAAACCCACTACCCACAAATGTACAACACTATCATAGCTCTTAGGGGTGAAGGGGGCACCTACATGTGGGTACAGTGGGTTTTGCAGACCTCCCATTTACCAGCACAAGTGTTACAGGTAGGGGGGGATGGGCCTGGGTCCACCTGGCTGAAGTGCACTGCGGTACCCACTAAAAGTGCTCCAGGGACCTGCATACATGCAGGCCTCTAGGACTGGTTGCTGCTATATAACATTGGCACACCAGTTGACACCTGAAGACTAATCTCTACGAAAACGTCCTTTATTGGAATAAGCATGCTTACTCACAGTTAACTGCAGATCAAAGGTTGTGCCCCACTGGCAACGAGTCTCCCTGGTACTGAGATGAGCAGTAGGTCAGAGCTGGCAGAATGGTGTACAATGCCCTCTTTCAACCACATTCAAGGTAAGAACTAAGTTCTGTAATGTGGCTAACGCGTGAAAGGGATCTAAAACTGGCTTACAAAAATGGCCACTACCTCATGGACTACCGGAAACAAAACAGGGCACACTCTGACCCAGTAAGCAGGGGGGAAAAAAGTTTTTAAAGTGGTTTTTTTTTGGTGGGAGGGGGTTAGTGACCACTGGGGGAGTCCGGGGAGGTCAGTCCCGATTCCCTCCAGTGGTCATCTGGGCAGTTGGGACACTTTTTTGGGACCTGTTCGTGAAAAAAAGGGTCCAAAAAAAGTGACCCAAAATCACGGTAAAAACGCCTTTTTTTTTCTATTATCATCTAGACACCCATCTCTCCTCGGCCGATAACCACGCCCCAGTTCCGCCTTCACCACGCCTCCAACACGCCCCCGTCAACTTTACCCATTTCCGCAACGGATTGCAGTTGGAAACGCCCAAAATCGGCTTTCGATTATACCGATTTGGGCGCCCACGGGAGAAAGACGCCCATCTCCCGATTTGGGTCGCAATCGGGCTCATTTTCAAAGCACTTAGCCTCCCAAAGTTCCATAGAAACCTATGGAACTTAGCCTCCCAAAGTGCTTTGAAAATATGCCTCATAGACGTTTTTCTCTTTCGATTATAAGCTGGAGAGTATACTACTTACAATGTCAACACAATATGTAATAGAACATTTTAATTGATAGTGAAGGGTAAAGCAAAGATGGAACATATAGATAGGTAAGAGAGTAAGAAAAGTTAAAAAGTAAGGTGACTGATTTAAAGAAAGTTGCAAATGAGGTCAGAGAGATGGTTAACATATAAATAGGTAAGAGGAGTTGAAAAATAAGGGGGTCCTTTTACTAAAGTGTGCCAAAAAGTGGCCTGCACTGATGTAGACGCATGTATTGGACACACATAGGTCCATTTTTCAGCGCATCTGCAAAAAAGACTCTTTTTTTGGCTGAAAATGGACGTGTGGCAAAGTGAAAATTGGTGTGTGTCCATTTTGGGCCTGAGACCTTACCGCCACCCCATTCACTTAGAGGTAAGGTCTCATGCATTAACCGGGCGATAATTGTCAGTGCGTATACAATGCTGATTACCGCCTATTTTGCAGCGTGCATAGTGGGCGCGCGTAAAAAATGAAATTACTGTTCGGGCCAGGTGGTAGTTCTGAACTATGAAACATCAGAGGAATAGATGTGTCACAGTAGGCTCTGGTAGACTAAGATCTGTGACACAGAAACACTCGCCCTTCCAAGCTTTGGCCCTGTCAAATTCTTTTCCAGCGTTGCGTCATTATGATAGCGAAAAAAGAAGTACTGTGGTAGAACCAGAGGCAATGAAAATAACACAACCCCAGAAACAAACCCCCAACTAATGACAGAATTGTGAAAAGCAGAAAATTATTACTGCTCGGAGACTCCATTATCAGAGGCATTAACTAAGGAGCACAGTTCAGGGGTTCCAACGTAGTGAAATGTCTTCCAGGATCTTTAGCTACAAGATGTACAGGCCAAATACTGAAAGTGGTCCCAGAAGAGAGTGAGGCTTCTAACGCTGATGTTGTAATTCACCTGGGGACAAATGACCTGGCCAACAATAGCAGGTTTACAGCACAGAGAGAGTTCCAGAAGTTTGGGGAGGGACTGAAATCTTTGGTTCGGACTGTGGCTTTTTCTGAAGTAATTCCTACATTGGGGGAGGGGAGAGGAAAGACTATGTAAAACAGAGGAATTCAATAAGTTGCTTGAGTCTTAAAGAAGAAGGTTTCAGATACATAGGAGAATGGCGTAATACGTGGAAAAATAACAGGCTGTACTGTAATGATGGGCTACATCTTTCTGTGATGGGAAAAAGGGTCCTTGGGGAGAAATTCAGACAGTATGTTTCTAGATATTTAAACTAGAGGGTGGGGGTGACAAAAGGAAATGGGATATCGGAAAGTCACCCCCAGAATAAACATGATGGCAGAGGGAAAGGTCATGTAAATATAAAAAACCAGCCAAACTCACTAAGCACATGGAAATCTATATGCACAAATGCTCGTAGTCTAAGTAAAAAGGTTCAAGACTTGCAAGCCCTGATGTTTGAAGAAAACTTGGATATTGTTGCTATTACGGAGACATGGTTCAACAATTCTCATGAATGGGATGTGACCGTACCGGGCTATAATCTTTTTAGGAAGGTTAGAGAGGGTCGAAGAGGTGGAGGAGTGGCTCTGTATGTCAGTGGCATACCAAGGGGGGGCGGTGGGGGTGGTCCGCCCCGGGTGCACGCCGCTGAGGAGGTGCCGCGCGCTGGTCAGCTTCGTTCGTTCCAGGGCAGAGGGAGCATGAAAACGAACAAAGCTGACCAGCGCGCGGCACCCCCGCCAGCGGCGTGCACCCGGGGGGGGGGGTTATTTCACCAGGGTGGGGGGGTCCTTTCGCCGGGGGGGGGGGGGTCACGCTGCACCCGGGGGCGGGGCACATCGGCGATCTGCCCCGGGTGTCAGCCCCCCTAGGAACGCCACTGCTGTATGTGAGAGAGAATATCAGAGCGGCTGAAATGCGGGGAACCTGCAGAAAAGAAGAAGCTTTATGGATCGTCCTGGAAAGAGACGACGGAACCTGTATCCACACGGGAGTTATCTACAGACCTCCTGCGCAAACGGAGAAGTTAGACAAGGATCTGATAGAAGATATTCAAAAGATTGGTATGAAAGGGGAGGTGCTACTGTTGGGAGATTTCAATTTGTCTGACGTGGATTGGAACGTCCCATCTGCGGAATCAGAAAGAAGTAAGGAGATTGTGGATGCCTGTCAAAGTGCCTTGCTCAGACAAATGGTGACGGAACCCACGAGGGAAGGGTCGATGTTGGATCTAGTGCTCACTAATGGAGGTAGTGTTTCTGATACCTTAGTGGGTGCCCACCTATGTAATAGTGGTCATCACACTGTATGGTTTGATACAAGGGTGAAGGCGGAGTGTGGACGCACAAAACTCAAAGTACTGGATTTCAGACGTACTGATTTTGATAAAATGGAGGAATACCTGAAGAAGGAGCTGTTGGCGTGGGAAGGTGCAGGAGATGTGGAAAAACAGTGGTCCAAGCTAAAGGCTGCTCTAAATATGGCGACTGATCTTTTTGTGAGGAAAGTAAACAAAAACAAGAGAAGCAGGAAGCCTATATGGTTCTCCAAACAAGTAGCTGAAAAAATAAGAGCAAAAGAGGCTTTGTTCAAGACATACAAAAGAACTCAACGAGAGGATCACGGAAAAGATTATCGGATTAAACTGAAAGAAGTGAAGAGGGAAATACAGCTAGCGAAAGCGCGAGCGGAAGAAAAAATGGCTAAAGATCTAAAGAAAGGTGACAAGACCTTTTTCAGATATATTGGAGAAAGGAGAAGAGATAGGAATGGAATTGCGAGACTGAAAGGTAATGAGAATGGCTATGTGGAGAGTGATGAAGTTAAAGTGAACGTGCTAAACAATTATTTCTCTTCGGAGTTCGAAGAGGAAAATTCTGGGAAGGACCGCGGTTGGCTGCCGAGGGAATGTCTGGGAATGGAGTGGATACTGCGCCGTCTACGGAAGAAAGAGTTTATAAACAGCTGGAGAATCTGAAGGTGAACAAAGCTATGGGGCCAGACGGGATACATCCCAGGATACTGAAGGAGCTCTTTAGAGATGGGAGAGGTTCCACAAGATTGGAGACGAGCGGATGTGGTCCCTCTTCACAAAAGTGGAGACAGAGAAGAAGTGGGAAACTACAGACCAGTAAGTCTCACGTCGGTGGTAGAAAAAATAATGGAGTCGCTGCTGAAAAAAAGGATAGTTAACTTTCTAGAAACCACTGGGTTACAGGACCCTAGGCAACATGGCTTTACCAAAGGAAAATCCTGCCAAATGAATCTTATTGACTTTTTTGACCGGGTGACCAAAGAACTGGATGAGGGACATGCACTAGATGTAATCTACTTGGACTTCAGCAAAGCCTTTGATACGGTCCCCCACAGAAGACTTGTGAATAAGCTGAAAGGGTTGAACTTAGGACCGAAAGTGGTAAACTGGATAAGAAACTGGTTGACCGACAGGTGGCAGAGGGTGGTGGTAAATGGAATCCGCTCAGAGGAAATGAAGGTGAGCAGTGGAGTTCCTCAGGGGTCGGTGCTGGGGCCTATTCTGTTTAATATATTTGTGGGAGATATTGCTGAAGGGTTGGAAGGAAAGGTTTGCCTTTTTGTGGATGACACGAAAATAGCTAATAGAGTGGATACCCTGGAGGGAGTAGAAACGATGAGAAGGGATCTCTGAACATTAGAAGAATGGTCGAGGGTCTGGCAGTTAAAATTTAATATACTACTCAAAAATCTGGGTGACCTATAAAAATCGGTAAAAATTGAAAAACTAGTACAGAAACCACACTTAAAGATCAATAAACATTAAGAAAAAGAGTGGTTTCTGTAATAGTTTTTCAGTTAAAATTTAATGCCAAGAAGTGTAGAGTGATGCACTTGGGGTGCGGAAACCCAAAAGAGAGATACCGGATAGGAGGGGAGAGATTAGTAAGCTCGACTGAGGAGAGAGACCTTGGGGTGTTGGTGTCGGAGGATCTGAAGGTGAAGAAACAATGCGACAAGGCCATGGCCAGAAGGATGCTAGGCTGCGAAGAGAGGGGCATAACCAGCAGCAGAAAGGAGGTGTTGATGCCCCTCTCAAGTCGTTGGTGAGGCCCCACTTGGAGTATTGTGTTCAGTTTTGGAGGCCGTATCTTGCTAAAGATGTAAAAAGACTGGAAGCAGTGCAAAGAAAAGCTACGAAAATGGTATGGGATTTGCGTTGCAAACCGTATGAGGAGAGACTTGCTGACCTGAACATGTATACCTTGGAGAAAAGGAGAAAGAGGGGTGATATGATACAGACATTCAAATATTTGAAAGGTATTAATCTGCAAACGAACCTTTTCCGGAGACAGGATGGCGGTAGAACTAGAGGACATGAATTGAGGTTGAAGGGGGGCAGACTCAGGACCAATGTCAGGAAGTATTTTTTCATGGAGAGGGTGGTGGATATGTGGAATGCCCTCCCGCGGGAGGTGGTGGAGATGAAAACGGTAATGGAATTCAAACAAGCGTGGGATAAACACAAAGGAATCCTGTTTAGAAGGAATGGATCTATGGAATCTTAGTGGACATTAGGTGGCGACGCCGGTATTTGGAGAATAAAACCGGTGCAGGGCGGACTTCTATGGTCTGTGCCCTGAGAAAGGCAGGGACAAATCAAACTCAGATATACAAGGCCTACCCTGCTGATTCTACTTAAAAGTCTCAACCCTACAATGGGATAAACACAAAGGAATCCTGTTTAGAAGGAATGGTTCCGTGGAATCTTAGCGGAGATTGGGTGGCGACACCCGTAATGGTAAACAAAACGGGAGCTGGGCAGACTTCTATGGTCTACGCCCTGATCGTGACTGAGTAGATAGGGATGGGCATGAGTGTACATTTTAAGGTGTGTCGATGTTAGCTTCAGAACTTAGTACAAGAACAGTACTGGGAAGATTTCTACGGTCTGTGTCCTGAGGTAGGCAAGGACAAATCAAACTCGGGTATACATATAAAGTATCACATACCATGTAAAATGAGTTTATCTTGTTGGGCAGACTGGATGGACCGCACAGGTCTTTATCTAAGTTAACTGCAGTTAAGTCTTCTTACATGCGATGATGCTTTTCATGATGTTTGATATTATCCCTTTTTGACTTTGCTTTTATATGTTTGTCATCTTTTTATATGATATTACACCTTTATGACTGTCTCTATATGTCTGTCTACTTGATAACATTATGCCCCGTTGTATGAAAAGGTTTTGGTGAGTGACTTCATATATCCCTTTTCCCAGATGCCTATGACATTAGCCTTCAATGCTTTTGTTTCTGTCTTCATACATAATCATTTATCTAATAAAGTACTGCATTTTATGACATTAAATGCAGCTATAGCACCGATATAAACATGCGTGGGATAAGCATAAAGGAATCCTGTGCAGAAGGAATGGATCCTCAGGAGCTTAGTCGAGATCGGGAGGCGGGGCTGGTGGTTGGGAGGTGGGGATAGTGCTGGGCAGACTTATATGGTCTGTGCCAGAGCCGGTGGTGGGAGGCGGGGCTGGTGGTTGGGAGGCGGGGATAGTGCTGGGCAGACTTATATGGTCTGTGCCAGAGCCGGTGGTGGGAGGCGGGGCTGGTGGTTGGGAGGTGGGGATAGTGCTGGGCAGACTTATACGGTCTGTGCCAGAGCTGATGGTTGGGAGGCAGGGATAGTGCTGGGCAGACTTATACGGTCTGTGCCAGAGCCGGTGGTGGGAGGCGGGGCTGGTGGTTGGGAGGCAGGGATAGTGCTGGGCAGACTTATATGGTCTGTGCCAGAGCCGGTGGTGGGAGGCGGGGCTGGTGGTTGGGAGGTGGGGATAGTGCTGGGCAGAATTATACGGTCTGTACCAGAGCCGGTGGTTGGGAGGCGGGGCTGGTGGTTGGGAGGCGGGGATAGTGCTGCGCAGACTTATACGGTCTGTGCCCTGAAGAGCACAGGTACAAAACAAAGTAGGGTATACACAAAAAGTAGCACATATGAGTTATCTTGTTGGGCAGACTGGATGGACCGTGCAGGTCTTTTTCTGCCGTCATTTACTATGTTACTATGCAGCTTAGTAAAAGGGCCCCAAGGTGACTAATTTAACAAAAGGTGCACATGAGGTCAGAGAGATGGTTAAATTTTATCTCAGCTAGGGTAGGAGTGGATAAACATGCCTTGCTGCATGACAGGAACTGGTAAAAAAGATTTTGTGTTACAGTGTTGCAGCAGGATGAAAAATCTCTTTATGTCATAATTAGGGCTTCTATTCTCAGATGTTTGTAAAATGTAGGCATTTATTTTCCAGCTAACTAGGGGTTCTTTGAGGAGAGAAAAAATGTCTTTAGTAGCATTTTTGAACCACAGGTTTATTTCTTGATCACTTTTCTGGTGGAATCAAAAATATACATCACTTAGGAGTCATCGGCACAGAAAAGGCACAAAATCCAAGTGGAGGATAAAAGAAAAGGCAAGAGAGAGAGATGAGAAAATACAAAGAGAAGTGTTTTACCAGTGTTTATTGGCTAAAACCTAAAATCAGAAGCCCAGTGCATAACCCAAGAAAATCTTTACCATTTAAGTCTGACTTCTGAATCTGATCTTTACATGTTGCATGGGTCATACAATGCCCAATAGCTTGCAGTAATTAATATAATTCTCTCTGGTGCAGGACACTCTTTCTAGAGTAGAAGGAACGAGACCTTTTCGCATTGCCCTGAGGTATTGATTGCATGCATATACCTCACTTTTTAAAGAATTTCAAAATTCACTGTCAGCCTGTAAAGAGAGGAACTCCCCAGCATTATCTGTGGCTCTTCAGTGCCCCCTGGAGGAAACATCTTCACATAAAAAGAATCCATCCAGCTGATTTGGCAATTGTTCTGAATTTAAAGCCAAAAGAGACAAGTACAAAACATACATATACATTAAAATAAAAAAAAATGTTTCTCTGTTAAAAAATTCAGGCAAACAACACAAGTGTAAAATCACACTTTTGACTTCCCCTCCTTGAAAAATTTGAATATTACTGTTTTGAACTGTGGTGGGGTTATGATTAGACTAGTGGGGTCCATATGTCAGAGACTACAGCCTATGATATGACCTCCACTCACTCATTCTGGCTAAAACCTGTCGGGTTTTTTTATTTGGGGGGGGGGGGGGGGGGACATTGCCAGAGTCATGTTTATGGTGGGGTTTGGAAAACAAAAATGAAGAATTCATCTTGCCCAGATTTAGTCATAGACAATGCCTAGAGTGCCAAATGTTGAAGATGCCAAATATCTTATTTAAAGAGGGGTCTATTTCCCTTTGCTGTAAAGCAGGGTTGGGCAAACTCAGTCCTCAAGGTCTGCAACCCAGTCATGCTTTCCGGATTTCCCCAATTAATATGCATGAGATCTATCTGCATACAAAAGAGGCGCAGCATGAAAATAGATTCATGCATATTAATTAGGGAAATCCTGAAAACCTGACTGGGTAGTGGCCCCCCGAGGACCCAAGTTGTCTACCCGTGCTTTAGAGACATGCACTTCAAAGAAGTGCCACCAGAACATTCTAACTCAGGGGTTCTCAACCCAGTCCTCGGTCCACACCAAACCAGTCAGGTTTTCAGGATATCCACAATGAATAAGCTTGATATCGATTTCCATACAATGGAGGCAGTGCATGCAAATTTATCACATGTATATTGATTGTGGATATGTTGAAAACGTGGGTGTGTCCCAAGGACTGGATTGAGAATCCCCTGTTCTAATTTCTTCTATCTTCGCTCTTTTCCAGAATCTTTAAATTTTAAATCCGGCTCTGGAGTTAATTCCCCTGCTCCTCCCAAAATGAAAAAGTGCAACTACAAATTGACTCTCCAAAAATAATAAATATGAATAATTGATGTTTAGATTTAAAATGTTGCACCCTCTAAATCAGGCTTGTCCAAGCTACTACTACTACTTATCATTTCTATAGCGCTACTAGACGTACGCAGCGCTGTACACTTGAACATGTCCCTGCTCGACAGAGCTTACAATCTAATTAGGACAAACAGGACAAACAAGAGATAAGGGAATATTAAAGTGAGGATGATAAAATAAGGGTTCTGAACAAGTGAATAAGGGTTAGGAGTTAAAAGCAGTATCAAAAAGGTGGGCTTGCAAGGGCAGGCTTCTGTTTCTGTGAGTCTGACGTCCTGCACGTATGTGCAGGACGTCAGACTCACAGAAACAGAAGCCTGCCCTTGCAGATCAGCAACGCGGCCGTGCCAGAGAAGAAGGCAAATAAGGGATAAGGACAAAGAGTAGCAAGATTCCGTGTAGAATCCTAAAGAGTAGCAAGATTCTGGAATCCCATAGTAGCAAGATTCTGTGCAGAATCCCAAAGAGTAGCAAGATTCCGGAATCCCAAGACTACTACTACTACTTATCATTTCTATAGCGCTACTAGACGTACACAGCGCTGTACACTTGAACATGAAGAGACAGTCCCTGCTCCACAGAGCTTACAATCTAATTAGGACAGACAAACAGGACAAACAAGAGATAAGGGAATATTAAAGTGAGGATGATAAAATAAGGGTTCTGAACAAGTGAACAAGGGTTAGGAGTTAAAAGCAGCATCAAAAAGGTGGGCTTTTAGCTTGGATTTGAAGATGGCCAGAGATGAAGCTTGACGGACTGGCTCAGAAAGTCTATTCCAGGCAGCAAGTGCAGCAAGATAAAAGCTCAGTCTTTGAGGGCTGCATACTGACCAGATTTTCAGGTTTTTCCTAATGCCTATATATGAGAAAGGTTTGTATACTATGGAGGTAGTAGGCATGCAAATCTCTCTCATTTAATGATGAAATTTCAGTTGATACTCAGATTTCAAGTCAACAATGGGACACGGTCGGGAAGGGGACAGGTTACGAGTTGGATTTGTTGGGGGGGGGGGGTTAAGTTAAAAATTGAAACACTGTTTATTGAATTCTTCAATAAAAATGATTTCACATAAACGCCACAAACTGCACTTGTCACATATTAAAGGAGTATTTTTAGGTTAAATGAATTCCCAGGGGACGGACACTGAATAAAACACTTAAAATACATGAAAATAACAACTTTGTGGATCGGTGAAATTCCATATACCAAACTTTTGCATGCCTTCCGATTCAGTTTTGGCTTCTGGATCGGTGAAATTCCATTTACCAAACTTTTGCATGCCTTCGGATTCAGTTTTGGCTTCTGGATCGGTGAAATTCCATTTACCAAAGTTTTGCATGCCTTCTGATTCAGTTTTGGCTTCTGGATCGGTGAAATTCCATATACCAAAGTTTTGCATGCCTTCCGATTCAGTTTTGGCTTCTGGATCGATGAAATTCCATTTACCAAAGTTTTGCATGCCTTCCGATTCAGTTTTGGCTTCTGTTTCAAGGCTTCTTCATTCTATACCACATTCCAGCCCTGTATATTATGGAGAAAATGTTGAATTTTCTTTTCTTATTTGTTGTGTTTTTTTTTTTTTTTTTTTGGGGGGGGGTTTACCTTGCCATGAATTTTTAGAGCCCTGTCTTTCCTGAAGAAGTGTGTTGAGACTAAAGGTGAGTAAGGGACAATCATCAGCTGATGCTTTTGGTCAGTGGCGTAGCCACAGGTGGGCCTGGGTGGGCCCGGGCCCACCCATTTATGGCTCAGGCCCACCCATCAGTAGCACATGTTTAGCCGTAGATGGTGAGGATCCCAAGCTCCGCCAGCTGAAGACTTCCCCCTGATGGTAACGAAAACTCTAGTCTCCACGATACTGGCACCTGCCATGCTCAGTTTTCAGCGTAAGCCTGCTGCAGACTGCCAAGGTAGAAAGAAGTGTTTTTGCACCAGCTGAGATATTTTTTTCGTGGGGGGGGGGGGGGGGGGGGAGAACACTTGGTGCCCACCCACTTCTTGCCCAGGCCCACCCAAAATCTGTTGTCTGGCTAAGCCCCTGCTTTCGGTGGTTCTAAGGATTGAAAAGAAGAGGAAGTTCAGGGAAAAAGGTACCCAGAGAAGTGCATAGATGAATGTGTTAAAAGGGCAGCTGTCATAGAGAAGAACAATTTACTTAGGGGGTGTTTTACTAAGGGGCACTGGCGTTTTTAGTGCACATTAAAAATAGGCGCGTGCTAAATGCTAAAGATGCCAATGTATTCCTATGGGCGTCTTTAGCACGCACCTATTTTTAACGCGTGCTAAAAACGCCAGCGAGCCTAAGTAAAAGACCCCCTTAAACTTGTAAATAGACAAAAGAATGATAAAATAGTATTACCATGCCCTTCACGCACATATCCAATGGTATAATCAAGGTTTTAAGAAGACATTGGCATGTGTTTCAGAATCTTGAATTTTGTCTCATAAAGAATTAATGATAGCATACAAAAGAGAATGTAATCCTAAGAGATCTGCTTGTGCCTTCAGCATTGCCTCAGATTATAACTAATAAGAAGGAACCCCCCACTGACCACTATCAATGTGGCAACTGTTCTGTTTATACAGTAAATGTTTTATTCATCTGACTGCTGGGGAAAATTTTGCTCTGAGGCATTTTTCCAATTATAAAACTGTTGGACTGGTGTAAGTTGCAGTATGTCCGTGTGGTCTGCTCTACATGGGGAAAAAACAAAAGAAAATTCAATATCAGCATTATGAAACACAAGGGTGTGATTAAAAGGCAAGCTAAGGATAAGCCTCTGGTAGACCACTCAACCCAAACTAGACAGTCTAAGGAGTTCATGGAGAGGAGGAGACCTGGATACCCTTCTTCAAGCAAAGCAAGGACTTGTTATATTTAGGTTCAAGTGTTTGACCCCAGTGGTCTCAGTGTGGAAACAGATTTATCAATGTTCCTTTATTTATTTATCCTTTTATCTAAAGCCTTTGAATTATTTAATTATGTAATTAATTTACTGATGTTTTTAAGTTGCAATGGAGCTCTTTCTACTAGTATGATTAACATGTTTGAAAGCTTTTTTTTTTGTTTTTGTTTCACACATATAGTTCCTGGTTTAGCTTCCATAGAGGTGGATTGTGACTTCATATCCCCTTTTTAGAAGTCTCTCCTGCTTTTTAACTTGTTTCAATGAGCACTTAGGTGTTTTAAAGCAGTGGCGTAGCCAAAGGTGGGCTCTGGTGGGCCCAGGCCCACCCACTTTGGGCTCAGGCCCACCCAGTAGCAGCACACCTATGATGTGACCGGCAGGGATCCCCAAGCCCCACCAGCTAAAAACTCCCAACAACTGTCCCTCCTGCATACCTTGTAAATAGCAGATCTTCATCTGCAGTGAGACGCAGCTGATACATACTGCTTACTCTGGCCCCACAGCCTTCCCTCTGATGTATTCCCGCCTATGCGGAAACAGGAAGATGCATCAGAGAGAAGGCTTTGGGGTCAACATGAGCAATGTATATTAGTTGCTGCTCGCTGCCAGTGAAAATCTGCTATTTAAAAGGTATGCAGGAGGGGGGGGATGTTTGATAGCCCATATGGCATGCAGGCGAGAGAGGGAGAGACCAAATCACTTGTGCGACAAGGTTCTTCTGCCCACCCATCTTACACCAAGGCCCACCCAAACTTGGGTGTCTGGCTACGCCCCTGTTTTAAAGGAGTTTCAGAAGTTTCCCTGCCATCATCTACCTTGTCCCGTGCTCAGAACGTCCAATGGCATCATCGACGTGTGATGCCATCATTGGAATGCACAAATTGGAATGCATGACGTTTTCAGCATTTTGAAGGCTTTCCTGGTAATTTAAACATGCAAAAATTGTGTTTTTGATGCTATTTTGCTTAGAATATTGAGCTCTTTCAAATAAGACCATTGGTTTTGAAACTGACACAGGTTTCAATTTTTTAGCGTTTTTAAGCAAGCATAATATAGTGCCTTTTAAACAGGGTCTTTTTATCGCTTAGTTACTATTTTATTTCTTATGTTTTTGAAAGAAATATCTTTTTACCCATTGACCTTTCACCCCTCTGGCTGGCTGCTGAGATATGTGTGCGACTCAGAAAACACATGCAGATTCACCACGTTCACATGCTGATCAGTGCTGAAGAAAGTGCTGGTAGGTGTTTTCCTCGTTGCCTTTTGACACTGCTTTTTAAAGACACATTGGGGTCCTCCTTTTACCAAAATGAATATTCATCAGTTAGATTTGCATGCACTGCCTTCATTGCATAAAAATCTAACCCATAAATATTCATTGCAGATATCCTGAAAACCTGACTGACTGGGGTTCTCTCAGGACAGGTTTGGGAACCACTGATATAGAGTGATTCGTATGTACTGGGAAACCTGTTGGTGCAGGTCACAGAGAACTGAAATACTAACAGCCTTATTTTCGAAAGTGATGGGCGCCCAGATTTTGACCCAAATCGGGAGATAGGCGCCCATCTCACAAAGGCACCCAAATCAGTATAATCGAAAGGCGATTTTGGGCGTCTTCAACGGCACTCAGTGGCGGGAACGAACAAAGTTGACGGGGGCGTGTCGGAGGCGTGGTGAAGGCAGGGACTGGGGCGTGTTTATCAGCCGAGGAGAGATGGGTGCCTTCGGCTGATAATCGAAAAAAGAAAGGCGTTTTTAGCGCGAATTTGGGTAACTTTTTTTGGACCTTTTTTTTCATGAACAAGTCCCCAAAAAGTGCCCTAAATGACCAGATGACCACCGGAGGGAATCAGGGATGACCACCCCTGACTCCCCCAGTGGTCACTAACCCCCTCCCACCAAAACCCCCCCAACTTTAACAACTTTGTTTTCCAGCCTGTATGCCAGCCTCAAATGCTATACCCAGCTCCATCACAGCAGTATGCAGGTCCCTGGAGCAGTTGTTAGTGGGTGCAGTGCACTTCAGGCAGGTGGACCCAGGCCCATCCCCCCCTACCTATTACACTTGTGGTGGTAAATGGGAGCCCTCCCAACCGCCCCCAAAACCCACTGTACCCACATGTAGATGCCCCCCTTCAGCCATAAGGGCTATGGTAATGGTGTAGAGTTGTGGGCAGTGGGTTTTGAGGGAGATTTGAGGGGCTCAGCACCCAAAGGAAGGGAGCTATGGACTTGGGAGGTATTTAACTTTTTTTTTTAATTTTTAGAAGTGCCCCCTAGGGTGCCCGGTTCGTGTCCTGGCATGTGAGGGGGACCAGTGCACTATGAATCCTGGCCCCTTCCATGACCCAATGCCTTGGATTTGTTCGTTTTTGAGCTGGGCGCCTTCGGTTTCCATTATCGCTGGAAAACGAAACCGCCCAGCTCAAATCCGCACATTTTCGATGCATTTGCCCGGCACAAACCGTATTATCGAAAAAAAATGGGCGCCCATTTTGTTTCAAAAATACGGTCTGTCCCGCCCCTTCACATACCTGTTCTCAGACACAGACGCCCATGGAGATGGGCGTTTGCGTTCGATTATGCCCCTCCACGAGAACTAAACTCACAGTGGTATTTTGCTTGGTTTTTCCTGGGGAAAAAGTAGGGAAATCCCACCTGCTAACACTTTTCTGCCCAAGTGGAGGCACCAGATGCCACACACTTAAGGGAACACAGCCCAAGGGGGACTCCTGCCAGTCAGGCCCCAAACTCAGGGATGCTCACAAAAGGGAGTTACATGTATACTTTAGAAGAAAAGAAAGGAGAGGTATGATAGAGTCATTTAAATAAGTTTGGTACAAATACAAGGTACAAGGTACAAATTAAAAAGAAGCTTTTGGAAGGAGGGATCATAGGACAAAGGTGAAAGGGGATAAATTCAAGAATAATCTGAGGAAATACTTCTTTATGGAAAGTGTAGTGGATGTATAGAATAGACTTCCCAGCAGAGGTGGTGGAGAAAAGACTGTATCTAAATTTAAAAAAAAAAGAAAAAAAGACATGAAAAGCACAAACAATGTCTGAGGGAGAGAAGAGATTGTCAAGCTTATTAGTCTACTAGGAAAAAATGCCCGTTTCTGAGCGGAATGAAACAGGCGTTAGCAAGGGGCCCCCTCCCTCCGTCCCTCGAAGCTACTTGCCTTGTTCGCTGTGGGCCGTTTCGGCCCTCGAGTGTCAATAGCTCCGCCCTCGACGTCATGACGTTTTGACGCGTCATGACGTTTTGACGCGAGGGCGATGCAGACACTCCAGGGCACACCGGATATCTCGGGTGCCTCAACTTCCGTGGAGGCTTCAGAACGTTGGGGTTGCCTTTTATATATATAGATATGGATGGGCAGATTTGATAGGCCATAGGGTTTTTATTTGCCATCATTTTCTTTTTTAATAAGTACTAAGTGGAGTGGAGTGGAGTGGAGGAGTGGCCTAGTGGTTAGGGTGATGGACTTTGGTCCTGGGGAACTGAGGAACTGAGTTCAATTCCCACTTCAGGCACAGGCAGCTCCTTGTGACTCTGGGCAAGTCACTTAACCCTCCATTGCCCCCATGTAAGCCGCATTGAGCCTGCCATGAGTGGGAAAGCGCAGGGTACAAATGTAACAAAAATAAAATAGATACTATTGGAGATTCTACATGGAATGTTGCTACTATTGGAGATTCTACATGGAATGTTGCTATTCCATTAGCAACATTCCATGTAGAAGGCTGCGCAGGCTTCTGTTTCTGTGAGTCTGACGTCCTGCACGTACATGCAGGACGTCAGACTCGCAGAAGCCTGCGCAGCCACATTGGTGGAATAGCAACATTCCATGTAGAATCTCAAATAGTAGCAACAGTGGAGGAGTGGCCCAGTGGTTAGGGTGGTGGACTTTGGTCCTGAGGAACTGAGTTCGATTCCCACTTCAGGCACAGGCAGCTCCTTTTGATTCTGGGCAAGTCACTTAACCCTCCATTGCCCCAGGTACAAATAAGTACCTGTATATGTAAGCTGCATTGAGCCTGCCATGAGTGGGAAAGCGCAGGGTACAAATGTAACTAAAAAAATAAATAAATACAAATAAAAATTACAAATAAGTGTGGAACGTTAAATCCCATTACCTGCCATCAGTACAGAAATCATGGAAATAGCTGGGCACCCAAAGTCACATGCCTGCCTTGTGCTGCAGCCTCTGAGCAATTTCAGAAGGCGTTTGTGTCACTACATCAGCATATGGAATGAGAAACATTCCCACTGAATCCAACTGGTGAAGCGAAGTACACAGCTTTGTTTACTGTAACACAGCGTCTGTGCTTTGAAAGAAAACCTTGTAGATGTTCTGTGTACAGGGTGATGTATTCCATATCACTTCAGCACCAGACATAGACAGAGCCAGGCACTTGCCAGTCATAGCAGTGATTTTACAAAGCACCATGCAAAATTATATGTTCTGGGGGGGGGGGGGGGGGGGGGGGGGGGGGGGGGGGGGGGAAGGGAAAGGGATTTGATATTCGGCCTTTCTGTGGTTATAGTAGAGGAGTGTGGTAGCCGTGTTAGTCCACTCTTAAGGTTATCAATAGAAATCAAACAAAATAAAACATGGAAAAGAAAATAAGATGATACCTTTTTTATTGGACATAACTTAATACATTTCTTGATTAGCTTTCGAAGGTTGCCCTTCTTCCTCAGATCGGAAATAAGCAAATGTGTTAGTTGATAGTATATATAAGTGAAGCTTCAAAGCATTTCAATGACAGTCTAGCAAGGTGGGGGTAGGTAGGAGGTATGAATGGGGACATCAAAGCATATCATTGATATTCTAACAGGATGGGTGTGGATAGGTGAGGAGTGGGGTGATCAACAGAGAATTACAGCTTTATGGTTTATAATGGGCTAGGAAACCCAGATCCTTGTGAAATATAAGGAACTAGACTTTGAGCCCTTAAAAACGGGCTATTATAGGAAGGGGGGGGTTGAAAGGCCCGCCCCCACCACCGAGTTCGCTGCTGCCCCTCCCCCTCCGAGTTCGCGCCCCCCCCACCGAGCCGTCACCACCCACCTTCCACCCGGCCGGGCCCTCGCTCCGCTATTGAAACAGCGAGGGTCCGGGAACGCAGCACTGAGCTCTGCTGAGCTGCCGACATCGGCCTTCGTTCTTCTAATCTGCTTGTCCCGCCCTCGTGTGACGTAACGTCATCGAGGATGGGACAGAGGCAGAGAAGAAGAAGGAAGGGCGATGTCGGCAGCTCAGCAGAGCTCAGTGCTGCGTTCCCGGACCCTCGCTGTTTCAATAGCGGAGCGAGGGCCCGACCGGGTAGAAGGTGGGTGGTGGCGGCGACTCGGGTGGGGGGAGCGTTAGACGGCGGTGTCCCTCCCTCAGCATTAATGTGCAGTACAGACCCTCTGTGTTCCGCCCCCGTCATCACGTATTGACGTGGGGGCGGGGCAGAGAAGGTCTCTACTGCGCATTTGCGAGTGAGTACGGTCACTCGCCGTTTATATGTTTGATTGTCTTTTGTCTTATCCGAGCTTTTCTGACCTAATCTTGGTTAACTTGGAAAAAGAAAAAAAATTAAAAACTAAATTTTCTTGCCAGAATAGAGGAGTGTGGTAGCCGTGTTAGTCCACTCTTAAGGTTATCAATAGAAATCAAACAAAATAAAACATGGAAAAGAAAATAAGATGATACCTTTTTTATTGGACATAACTTAATACATTTCTTGATTAGCTTTCGAAGGTTGCCCTTCTTCCTCAGATCGGAAATAAGCAAATGTGCTAGCTGACAGTGTATATAAGTGAAAACATTCAAGCATTACTATGACAGTCTGACAGGGTGGGAGGATGGGGGTGGGTAGGAGGTATGCATGGGGACATCAAAGCATATCATTGATATTCTAACAGGATGGGTGTGGATAGGTGAGGAGTGGGGTGATCAACAGATATGCTTTGATATGCTTTGATGTCCCCATGCATACCTCCTACCCACCCCCATCCTCCCACCCTGTCAGACTGTCATAGTAATGCTTTGATGTTTCTGTCATATATACTATCTGCTACCACATTTGCTTATTTCCGATCTGACGAAGAAGGGCGACCTTCGAAAGCTAATCAACAAATGTATTAAGTTATGTCCAATAAAAAAGGTATCATCTTATTTTCTTTTCCATGTTTTATTTTGTTTGATTTCTATTGATAACCTTAAGAGTGGACTAACACGGCTACCACACTCCTCTACTTAAGAGAAAAGGAAAAAAAGAAAAAAGGGAAATAAATAAAATTTACATCTTTGTCCACAATTTTTAGTCCAAGTATAGGAACTATCATTTACAGACATTTAACTGGTTATAGTAATATAATCATCTTTAGAATGGAAGGAGTTCAAAAATACACAGCCGAGTAGCGTTAATGCAATCGAGAGTGTCGCCAACTTACTTAATAACTTCCCAGGTTCAAGGAAAATGTATATAGAAGAGTTTAAAGAAACAATACATCTACAAGGAAATTTAAGGAGGAAAGTCCCTCCTAATCTAAGCAGTCTTGGTTTTAATGCCAAGAATTCCTTTCTTCTTTTTTGAGTGTCCCTTGATAAGTCCGGAAAAATCTATATTTTAGATCCTAGGAATAAAGCAATAATGTGGCGTAAATATAATCTAAACACATTATTCAGGTCTGGCTCCAAGGCAAATGTCACCAACATTGTTGTTCTTTCTGAAATAACTTCCATTGAGCTTTCTAGAAATTCTGAAAGATTCAAATCAGGCTGTGGATTTTGAGACAGTCTCTTTATCCCAGTAATATATTGAGCCTTAATTATTGGTGGAAACCCTTCTGGAGACATTCCCAAAATTTCTCTGAAGTATTTCTTCAACATTTCTATAGCTGGAATAATAGGAGATTTGGGAAATTTTAATAATCGTAATTTATTCCTTCTGGTCTGATTCTCTAAATATTCAATCTTACGTAATTGGACGTTATTGTCTTTTATTATTGCATTTATAGAATCTTTTGAGGATTTTACTTCTTTTTCCAGAACTTCTACTTTGCTGGCCTGATCTTCCACTTTACCGGATAATTTACTTTGAATTTGCTTAATTTCCATCACATCTCCCCTAAGGGACCCTGATATTTGTTGGAGAGTCTTATTCATTCCCTGAATTGTGTTCCATAGAGTTTCTAATGTTATTACAGCTGAGCTTGTTATTTCTCCAGTCTCACCGGAAGGATTAGTCTGTGTAATTACAGGTAATGGCGGAAAACACACCTGTTTTCCCTGTTGAGTTGTTCCCACAGGAGTCGATACGGCAACGGGCCCTCCACTCTCAGCCACCAAGTTCTCTCCCTCTCCGGGTGTCTTGGTCTGCTGTGATTCCGCTGCTGCCAATTCTCTCCCGGGTCTCGGAGGCGCTGTAAACGAGGGAGGACTAAGCGTCACTCCCTCAACGCTAAGGTCCTGATCATCTATTGGTCCTCCTGAAGTGTGCTCCTGAACTCCCGGCGTTCGCAGCCCCAGTTCTTCAAGGGTCGTCTGTCTCAGGGCAGGAACATTCACCCCACTCGTGGAGGTGAGCGTTATAGCTTTCCCTTTCCTCTTCCCCATTTCTGGTTAGAGGGTTGCTCCACTTGTCAGAGTTTTGCTAGAAGTCAAGAGCTGCGTCAACGCACTTCCACTCCAGGCGCCATCTTGGACTATTACTTATAGTCTTTCACATCTTTCAAACCCTTTTAGTCTTGCTTGCCAAGGTAGTAGCTGTAAGCTCCTCCCAGCTTCTTAGCTGTCAGTGTGTGGACGTGGCTGTATTGCCTAGGTCCCTCCTCTTTTGTCCTTGTAAGTCCACCATCTCCCAGTCCCCTCAGATCTCACCACTCTGCTAGAGAATCTTGGGCTGCGGCCACTGTGCTGGTCTTCCAGGTTGGCTATGCTTGTCCTTGCTGCAGCTTCCTGGAAGTTTTCCCTGAGTCAGCTGTCTTTCCAAGAGCTGTCCTCCTCCACTGGGCTTCTAATGCTGGCCATATCCAGTGAGCCTCCTCCTTGCTGGGTGCCTAGTGCCAACTTCACCCAGAGGCTTTGTGCGTCGTTGGTCCTATCTTCAAGAGGGACCTCTGGGGTTTCTCCCTGCTAGGGTGCTGGCTTACCAGCTGTAAACAAAGCTCTGCAACCACCAGTACCAGGAGAGGGAATCTTGTTATAGTGCTAATCACCCTCTCTATTGGGGTAATCCTTTCTCCATATACCGTGTGCCCTGGCTCTATCTCTGAAAAGACAAAACCTTATTTTAAATTCCCCTATTAGCATGAGATGGGTTAGTAATCAAGGGCCTGGGTGCTTGCTAATTACCCTCCTGCCAGTTTTTCAAGCACCTGCTCTTTCCTGATTCCAGCCCTACTGCTCGCTATGCAATGCATTCTGACTTTTTCCACCCTCATGTACGCACTCTTTAAAATTCCAGCCCTACTGCCTGTTGGGAAATGTAGTGTGGCTTTCTCCACCCTCAAGAATGTATTCCTTCCAATTCCAGTCCTACTTTGTCAAAGCAGCTTATGCTTTACATTTCTTTATGCATAAGGAATGGAAGTTAACCCTAACTTATATTCCTCTCTCACATGACAAGTGCTTTCTAGCTGCTTTTCACACTCTGAAACTTGTTGCCAGAGAATATAGAAAGAGCAGGTAGCATAACTGGGTTTAAAAAAGGTTTGGACAAGTTCCTGGAGGAAAAGTGTATAAACTGCTATTAGGATAGACATGGGGACAGCCACTACTTTTCCCTGAGACCGGTAGCATGGAATCTTGCTGTTCTTCCTGCCAGGTACTTATGACCTGAATTGGCAACTGTTAGAAGCAGGAAACTGGGTGTGGTTATTTATGGTCTATAAAATCTTGAGTGGAGTGGAACAGGTAAATGTGATTTGTTTACTCTTTCAAAAAGTACAAAGACTAGGGGACGCTCTATGAAGTTACATGGTAGCACATTTAAAACAAATAGGAGACATATATTTTCAGCTCTAGAACTCATTGCGGTAAAAGCAGTTAATATAACTGGGTTTAAAAAAGGTTTGGACAAACTCCTGAAAGAAAAGCCCATAAACCATAATTAAAGTAGACATGGGGAAAGCCACAGGAATCTTGCTACTTTTTGGGACTCTTCCAGGTACTTGTGACCTAGTCTAGACTGGCCTCCATTGGAGACAGGATACAGGGCTAGATGGACCCTTGGTGTGACCCAGTATAGCAATTTCTTATTTTCTTTTGGTCCCGTTTTTCCAAGAAATCTAGCCTAGGCAAGTACCACTATCAATAGGTACCAAGGAGGGGCTAAAAGAAGGAAGCCAACTGTTAAAAAATCAACTCTATCAAAATTCTATTATTCCAAGTAATCCAGCAAGTTTTTTTTTTGTTTACATAATTTTTATTGAAAACGTTTTAAATTACAAGATCATGTAGAGGTGCAGATAGGGTGATTGGATGTTCCGATCACGGTTCAGGGGTTCCCCACGCCCACACTCACTATTGAGAAGTTTTACAGAAAAAATGTGGAAATTCTTTAAACTATAGAGTGTGCAACTTTGAATGTTAGTTGAATTTCCCTTGATGTTCAGAATTTTTATAATGACAATGTTACACACTAAATCATGAATTAAATTGAAATAATTAATTGTACATGTCAATTTTGTACCTAAAAATTCCAATCAATATTGGCATTAAATGAATAAACATGCAAATGATCAATTGCAATCAAAAGGCATTACCTTACATGCGATTTTTAAAATTCTCTCTTTTATATCCCAGACGATGCGTGCACCTCCACCAAATCAGATAAGTACTTAAAACATTATCATAAAATTTATATTTACTTAAGCCTTTCATTCCCAAATTATGTTTAGACACCTCTCAGTTCTTGTAAGGACTGATCCTTTGTTTTTTTTCCTTTGCGGGTTTCTCACCTAGCCAACAGGTAAGTGGTTATTATAGTTTTTTTTCCCTTTAATTTCTCTGTGGTAAGTCAGACTTTGGTATAGTTCTGAATGGTATTACACTTAACTTTTCTTCCCGCTTTCTTGCAAACCTTCTTTTCTTCGCCTTTCTTTAACGTTGGGTACCGTGATACTGATGCCAGCTGGAAACAGGAGTCCGTTTTGCCGAATCTACTACTCTGAGCTTTAACAAAATCAAAAAGGCAAAACCCTATCCCTGACTAATTCAGCAAATCAATTCCCTTTTGATATAATTTTTAACTTATTCCCCTAACTAGCTTTCCCAAGTAAAGAAATATATAATCATTCAGCCCTGTTCTGATCCCTCCCACCAATAAAACTCCCCAGAATGTAAAAGTCTCAGTAAAACAATTTTACTTTATAATCACCCTTATCGAGACTACTGAGGAACATCAGAGGTCCGCCCTCACTGGCTTTTAAACCATATATTTTCCTCCTCTCAAAGTAATTAGCTATAGAATATACAGGGTTTTTCACTTATACCAGTTTCCAAAATCCCCTGTTTACACTTTAGCAATGCATGCGCATTTAAACAGAATCTTTAACCATGGACACTGTCCTTTTTTGTTAAACCTCCCCAGCTTAACGGACGGACGTTTTACTGTGGTATGGGCTATTAATCTGCTGTAATCTTAAAGCTTGCACTGAAGCCCCAGCACCAGTTGTCCCTCTAAAGCCAATAAACAAAAATTTAATCCTTAGTTCAGACACTCATTCAATGTGCCCTAAGCACTTTCACACTCCACCAAACCCCTTAATATAAAATTTTACTCCCAGCTGACCAGAGACCACTCATACAGGTCTTGTCAGCTTCACACCTACCTCCCAACTGCCAACTGTAAGGTTTAGAACCCACTTCCAGGGTTGCCAGGTGGAAAATTTTTTTCCAGCCCGATGGAGCCCAAAAAACAGCCCAAAACCCGCCCAAACACAAACCCCGCCCCTGACACCCCCACCCCCGCGTCATCACCCCCGCCCCTGCCGTCATCAACCCCACCCCCGCCGTCACCGGCCCCGCCTCCCACGTCACCGGCCCCGCCTCCCCGTCATCGCCCCCGCCTCCCACGTCATCGGCCCCGCCTCCACGTCATCGGCCCCGCCTCCCCGTCATCGGCCCCGCCTCCCACGTCATCGGCCCCGCCTCCCACGTCACTAACCCCGCCCAAAACGTCATTAACCCCACCCAAAAACGTCACTAACCCCGCCCCCCCGCGGCCGAAAAAACCGCCCTGAAGGCCAAAAACAGCCCAAAAAACCGCAACCCGCCGCGGGCAAAAATTTCCCGCGGCGGGTCGTGGAAAACCGCCCAATTGGGCGGTAAAACCGCCCACCTGGCAACACTGCCCACTTCCCAGCTCCAGCCACCAGCACAAGCCTCCAACACTCTAAACCCAGGTAAAACCCCTTTTAAAGGGGACATACTCTTATTTTTTTTCCAACCCTTTACAATCACATAAACAGTAACTAACAAACCAGTAATCCTTACACCACATATTATTAGTAGGATAACATGATGGGGAGAAATGAAAAAATAGACTTTTACTTCAGCAGATTTAGCCCATACGCAGCAGAGCTTTAGAAGTGTTAACTCCCATTTTTTTTTGTTCTCTCTCTCTCTCACACAGACTCTTGAATAAAAGATTCAATTACTCTCTCTTCTTTAACTTCCAAACAAAAATGATGTTTACTTACAGTTTCTTCAGATAACTATTTACATCATACTTGCAGTTACGGTTACCATATGGCTCCAGAAAAAGGAGGACGGATTGAGCCAGCCGGGTTTTACTTCCATTGCTTTCAATGGAAGTAATTGAGCCAGCCGGGTTTTACTTCCATTGCTGGCTCAATTACTTCCATTGAAAGCAATGGAAGTAAAACCCGGCTGGCTCAATCCGTCCTCCTTTTTCTGGAGCCATATGGTAACCCTAGTTGCAGTAGACATGGTAAAACTACTGAATACAAAATTCTGTCAGTTGGTTATCATACAGCTTGAAGAGAGATTGCTAACACCATCTTATGCTGACACAGACTGACTCACTCTCAGAGCAACTAGAGTGACTCGGACACACCCACAAGACATTACACTATATCCAATGACATCATAGCTCATAGAATTGTTGACAGTTAATGCATGCAGCACTTGTCTTTCACATATTCCTACATAACAAACAGATGTCACTTAAGTAATATTTTGTTATAAGATGGACGACTCCTATAATGGTTATAATTGAGTCAACTAGAACAAAATCTGGTAATAGGATTCCATCATTTCCTGTGAATGTGTTGAGTTTTGGAACGTTTAGCCATTACCAGTTTGTATTTATATATTAGACATACATTATTCCACCAAAGTTTAATATTTACCTTAGTATTACTTTTCCATTCTCCAAATACTGTCTTTATAGCAATAGCTAGCAATATATGAAGTAATTTGGTCTGGTCGGTGAAGAGGGTATGGCTAAAACCCAATGATAATCCAGCGGTTTTTAATGCAAACCTTATACTAAAAATAAAAGTGTCTCGCTTACCTATAAATGAGAATGGGGGGAAATAAATAAACACAACTTCAGAGCTGTCAAATTACCCAGTTCCAGGAGGGAGATTTTTGGCCAGTCTTGGATTTAAACTTACATCCTAAAGCAGTGTGGGATTTGTAGTACCTGATTCTTCCCATTGAAAATCAGCACTGCAGGGCCTATAATGCATCAGGATGAGCCTAGGAGAAATCCAGAACTGGCTTAAAATCGCCCTCCTAGAACTTGGAAGCTCTGCAACTAGCAGAGATGTTCAACAGTTCACTTGACAAGAAATTAGTTATCTCAGCAAGAGCAAGAGTGGGAGGCAAAAGGCAAGGAGATGGGATAATAGATGGTATGGATCACCAGACTGTCTACACTGCATGCAAATCTCTCTCATGAATATTCATTGTGGATATCCTGAAAACCTGACTGGCTGGGGTGCCTGGTTTGGGAACTACTGCCATATGGTCTTTATCTGCCTTCATTTTCTATGTTTCTCTATAAAGCCTGAAGTGCAAAGAGATAAAAAATCTTTTTGTTTGTTTTTTCCTCTGTACTAGCTATAAAGAAGAAATTTAAGGCCTTCCTTAAAACCTATTACTTTAGACTGGCTTTCCGTGTTCAAATATAAACGTTGTCAAGACCAGCACATGAAGAAACATTGATCTATTAATGCCATTTTATTAGAAAATCATTTTAAATAATGTTAGAATAATGTTATGTATTAGAGGGGAGGAATAGATAAATCCATCTACACCATGATACTAGATCTCTTCACAAATTAGTATTTTGAAGGCCATAATCGGAACAAAATCCATAGTCAGGTTGCTTAGAATAGTGGTTTCAGCTCCCTCATTGAAGCCTGGGGAAGCGATCAAGCAGCAAGGCTGCAATACTTAGGAGACAATATAGCAATCTGAAGAGAGATTCATCTGGAACACTGCATTTTGTGCTTTTCAATGAAATCCTGAAGCTCGTTCGGTTCCAAGTAATAAGTTGTTTTGTTGGCGCATGTCATCAGCATTCTGGCAGGGTAGAGAAGGCCGAATTTAGCACCAAGGTCTCTGAGATCATTTCTCATGACAAGGAAAGATTTTTCTCTTCTACCATAAGCCAAAAACGCTACTGCGGCTTAGTAAAAGACCCCCTGGTTATTATTTTGGCCACTTTGTCAAGACAGTCAGTTATTTGTATAGGTTGTTTTGACATTCTTTTTTCTTTTCCTTATTTTTAGTATGGATTATACACTGCTTTAGCCTGAATATAAGATTCAGCAGTATATCAAATGTAAATAACCATAAACAAATAAAAACAAAAAAAAACCAAACAGTTTGTTAGTTTGAGAGTGCAGTCTGTACAGTAGAGAATATAATCAACTGCTTAGAGAGCAGACAATCCATAGGAGCCAACTTTTCAGAATTGTTGGAGGTACTAAACCCAATGGCAATAACCCCTCCCTAGGCACATACAAGGAATCTTTATGCTGATGACACCCAGCTATACCTCTCCACACCTGACATCACTGCGGAGACTCAGGCCAAGGTATCGGCCTGTTTATCCGACATTGCGGCATGGATGTCCAACCGCCACCTGAAGCCTCCTCGATATCAGCAAAATTCGCCCTTTCCTCTCTGAGCATACCACCAGAACTCTCGTCCACGCTCTCATTACCTCTTGCCTCGATTACTGCAACTTACTCCTCACCGGCCTCCCACTCTGCCATCTATCCCCCCTTCAATCCGTTCAGAACGCTGCTGCACGTCTTATATTCTGCCAAAACCGTTATACTCACACCACCCCTCTCCTCAAATCACTTCATTGGCTTCCGATCAGATATCGCATACAATTCAAGCTCCTCCTCCTTACCTACAAATGCACTCAGGCCGCGGCTCCTCACTACCTCTCCACCCTCATCTCCCCCTATGTTCCCGCCCGCAACCTCCGCTCACAGGACAAAGCCCTTCTCTCAGTACCCTTCTCCATTACTGCCAACTCCAGGCTCCGCTCATTCTGCCTTGCCTCACCCTATGCCTGGAATAATCTTCCTTTACCCATACGCCAGGCCCCCTCCCTACCCATCTTCAAATCTCTGCTTAAAACTCACCTCTTCAATGCTGCCTTCGGCGCCTAACCGCTCGAGAAATATAAAATACCCCAATCTAACCACCCTATCAGATTAACTGTTCACTCGTCCTCTAGATTGTTCACTTGTCCTTAGTTTGTTCTCTTGTCTTTTAGATTGTAAGCTCTTTGAGCAGGGACTGTCCTTCTATGTTTGAATTGTACAGCGCTGCGTAACCCTAGTAGCGCTTTAGAAATGATTGTTGTTGTTGTTTGTTGTTGTTGAATCCTCTCAATATTGGGGGTGCTCAAGCATCCACAGAGCCGGCTCCATACTATTGAATAGTCATATAACTGATATCAGTCAATAGTATTGTGAAGCTGTTTTGTTTGTAGGAGATCAGGAGGGGCATAATCGAAAGGCGCTGGCCATCTCCAGCACCGCAAGCGGGCGGAGCCAACCGTATTTTCGAAAAAGATGGCCGGCCATCTTTTTCTTCGCTAATACGGTTGGGCCCGGCCAAATGTCAGACTTCACCAGGTTTGAGATGGCCGGCATCGTTTTTCGGCCATAATGGAAAAAAATGCCGGCGATCTCAAACCCGGCGAAATCCAAGGCATTTGGTCGTGGGAGGAGCCAGCATTTGTAGTGCACTGGCCCCCCTGACATGCCAGGACACCAACTGGGCACCCTAGGGGGCACTTCTAAAACTTTTTAAAAAATTAAAAATAGATCCCAGGTGCATAGCTCCCTTCCCTTGGTTATTTAGCCCCCCCAAAACCCACTCCCCACAACTCTACACCATTACCATAGCCCTAAGGGGTGCATGTAGGTGCAGTGGGTTTTGGGGGGGTTTTGGAGGGCTCACATTTACCACCACAAGTGGAACAGGTAGGGGGGGATGGGCCTGGGTACACCTGTCTGAAGTGCAGTGCACCCACTAAAAACTGCTCCACGGACTTGCATACTGCTATCAGGGAGCTGGGTATGACATTTGAGGCTGGCATACAGGCTGGCAAAAAAGTTTTTGTTTTGGTTTTTTTTGGGTGGGAGGGGGTTGGTGACCACTGGGGAGTAAGGTGAGGTGATCCCCGATTCCCTCCGGTGGTCACTTGGTGAGTTGGGGCTCCTTTTTGAAGCTTGGTCGTGAGAAAAAAGGGACCAAGTAAAGCCGGCAAAATGCTCGTCAAGCCTGGCTTTTTTTTTCCATTATCAGGCGAAGCCGGCCATCTCGTGAGCACGCCCCAGTCCCGCTCCCGTCCTGCCTTCACTACCCTACTGACACACCCCCTTGATGTTTCGCCGGCTCCGCGATGGAAAGCAGTTGAACCCGGCCAAAATCGGCTTTCGATTATACCGATTTCGCCGGGTTCAGGAGATCGCCGGCCATCTCCCAATTTGTGTCGGAAGATGGCCAGCAATCACTTTCGAAAATGAGCTGGCAGGTGTGTGAGAATTTGTTTGAAACTAGAGCCTGGTTAAAGTCTGCAGAGCCGTCCCTTGGAGAGACAATTGCCTAACAAAGATCCAGGAAAGCACCACTATCGAAAGTACACAGAACAGGCAAAGAGGGCAAGTAATAATAAAATTAAAAAAAAAAAGCATTCATAATCCTGTTTTCTGGAGAAATCCAGCCCAGGCAATCACCACTATCAAAGGTAAACACATAGGCAGTTTGCCTATTTCGCACGGAGTGGCAAGACATAGAGAAGTCAGATTAGTGGCAGAGGGAGAATTTTCTCCCCTTCCCCTAAGGTGAACATTGATTAGCTTACTCTCTCCCCTCCATTTCTTTCACCTTATCCTTGTGTTCCCTCTATACTCTTTCATTCATCTCTTTCCCTCCTGTCACACTCCTCTCTCTGCAACTTCCACACACATTCTTCCTCCCCACTGCTCCATAATTCCCTTATCCTTCACCTCTTTCTTCACTCCTCCCTCCTTGCTTCTCTCTTCCATACATACCACCGTTTTCCTCTTTCCTTCTTTCTACGTTTTGCGCTTCCCACATTTTTTCTCCCCACCCTTATTTTAGCAAGTTCCCTCCTTTCTCACCGTCCCTCTTCTCTTGCGTTTTTTTAATCTCTTCCCTCTACCACCTCTCTCTCCTTAATCTCCTTTCTTCTCACTCCTCACACCCTCCCCTCATGTCTCTCATTTTCCACCTCCCCAGTACACACCCCCTCTTTCTTTTCCTTCCTCCTCCTGGTACACACTGAGGCATATTTTCAAAGCACTTTGGGAGGCTAAGTTCCATAGGTTTCTATGGAACTTTGGGAGGCTAAGTGCTTTGAAAATATGCCTCACTGTCTCTCACCTCCGACCCTTTCTGGCACACCCTCTCCTCCATTTCTTTCTCCATCTCTCACTTCCCCTTCCCCTTCCCCTCCTTCCTGGTACTTTTCCTTAGAGGTAGGGGAACATCTTTTCATTGACACACGGAAAACATACACCATCATCGCCTAGTAAGAATAAGACTTCAAGTTACAAAACAAATATGTACACATAAAATTAAATGGCAACCCCAGACTCTATTAACAGTGGAACATTTAAGAAAGAGAAACAGAAATGTATTTTCTCCTGTACAGAACAAAATATAAGTAATGCACATTTTTTCAATGGTGACATTTTTCATTCTTTAAAAATTAAAAAAATAAATATTTTGTACCTTTGTCTGATCATGTATTTTTCCAGTTGGGTTGGTCATAGTAACATAGTAAATGACAGCAGAAAAAGACCTGCATGGTCCATCCAGTCTGCCCTACAAGATAAACTCATATGTGCTACTTTTTGTGTATACCTTACCTTGATTTGTACCTGTCCTTTTCAGGGCACAGATTGTGTAAGTCTGCCCAGCACTATCCCCGCCTCCCAACCACCAGCCCCACCTCTCACCACCGGCTCTGGCACAGACCGTATAAGTCTG
Source organism: Microcaecilia unicolor (assembly GCF_901765095.1). Classification (NCBI taxonomy): domain Eukaryota; kingdom Metazoa; phylum Chordata; class Amphibia; order Gymnophiona; family Siphonopidae; genus Microcaecilia; species Microcaecilia unicolor. Next base: position 39,670,840 of record NC_044035.1, on the reverse strand, counting down.
CCCAGCACTATCCCCACCTCCCACCACCGGCTCTGCCACCCAATCTCGGCTAAGCTCCTTAGGATCCATTCCTTCTGAACAGGATTCCTTTATGTTTATCCCACACGTGTTTGAATTCTGTTACCGTTTTCATTTCCACCACTTCCCGCGGGAGGGCATTCCAAGCATCCACTACTCTCTCCGTGAAAAAATACTTCCTGACATTTTGGTCCTGGTCTGTCTTTTGCACTTCTTCTTATTTTTCTTAAGTCCTTTTACAGGATCTCACATCCATTTTCTGTTTCTTCATTCCTCCCATCTTCTTCCCTTCATCTCTCTCTGATAATGATCTTTCTGTTCCAGCTTTTTCTCCATTTCTCTTATCTGCCTTTTTATCTTAGCTAGATTTTATTCCCCCTTTTCCCCCTCCAGCCCTGCGTCCCTCTGCTTCATATGCTTATGTCTCAAGGGTGGTTGGAGGAGTAGCCTAGTGGTTAGTGTTGCAGCCTGAGAACACGGGGAACTGGGTTTGTTTCCCACTGCAGCTCCTTGTGACTCTGGGTAAGTCGCTTAAACCTCCATTGCCCTGGGTATAAAATAAGTGCCTGTATAAATTATGTAAACCACTTTGACTGTAACCACAGAAAGTCCCATCCTGTTAGTCTTCCCATTTCCATCTGTCTGTCATTCCCATCTTCCAGACACCTTCTAGTCCCCCATTCCCACCCTCTGTACTCATACCCTATCCAGTCTCATCCTCTGCCTTTCATCCCCTCACCAACCCTGTTCCTTCTCTGTCACTTATTCCCACTCCACCTCCAGAGCCTTTCTTTACATCTCACCACCATATCCAGGCTCCCATTCCCCTTTTTTACTTCCATATCTATCCTCTCTCACCTCCTTCAAAGATCTGTCTTTGTCTCTCAACCCTCTTCATGGCTCTCTCTTTTTCCCTTTTCCTCAGCATCCATTGCCTCATCTCTCCTTCATCTCTTCCTTATACCCCCCCTTCCCCAGCATCTCCATTGCCCCAGGTACCAAAACAGATTGTGAGCCCACTAGGGACAGAGAATACCTGCATATAATAAAATGAAAACTGCTTTAACTGGACCACAGAAATGCAGTATATCAAATCCTCTTACCATTGCCATCTGCCTACATATCTCCTCCTGCAATATTAATTCACCATGCTTTTCCTACTTGCTCCAGCATACATCCCTCTGCTTCTCTAGCTCCACCTTCTGTTGCATATGACCTTGCTTTGCTCCTTCAGCATTCTATCCTCCTCTTCTAACTCCCCAGCATCAATACCCGTCTCCCATTGTCACCTGCCAGCATCTTCCCTCTTTTCCCAGTTCCAGAATCCAACCCTTCTCCCCAAATCCCCTTCTCTCAATGCAATTCCCAGCCCTCTGCCCCCTTCTTTCAACCCCAGCATCAGCCTCTTTCTCCCAACTCAAACCCAAGCCCCAGCATGTCCCCTTCTCCCATCTTCACCGTCTGCCAGTCAATCTCCTTCTCTCACCCTAACATTTTTTGGTGTCATCCTTTTTATCTGTTCCCCCTGCATCCCCCCAATCTAGCATCTCCCTCTGTCTCCCTTATGGTTTGGCACCCTGAGACAACTTTTGCTTTTGCACCTCCACATTGGTGTCAAAGTTGTGGTATGAATTGTATGGATACCATGAGAATGGCCCCACACCAGAAGGTAACCTTTCCTCCAAGTCCCCGTGGAAGGGCATAATCGAACGCGAACGCCCATCTCCATGGGCGTCTATGTCCAAGAACAGGTATGTGAAGGGGTGGGACAGACCGTATTTTTGAAAAAAATGGGCGTCCATCGTTTGTTTCGAAAATACGGTTTGTACGGACCAAAATGCCATGGATTTAGTCGTTTCCGAGCTGGGCATTTGTTTTTTTTTAGCGATAATGGAAACTAAAAATGCCCAGCTCAAAAACGTCCCAATCCAAGCCATTTGGTCGTGGGAGGGGCCAGGATTCTTAGTACACTTGCCCCCCTGACATGCCAGGACACCAACTGGACACCCTAGAGGTCAGTGCGGTGGACTTCAGACAATGCTCCCATATACATAGCTCCCTTACCACGGGTGCTGAGCCCCCAACCCCCTCCCCCAAAACCCACTAATGTACAACACCGCCATAGCTCTTAGGGGTGAAGGGGGCACCTACATGTGGGTATAGTGGGTTTTGGAGGCCTCCCATTTACTAGCACAAGTGTTACAGGTAGGGGGGATGGGCCTGGGTCCGCCTGCCTTAAGTGCACTGCGGTACCCACTAAAAGTGCTCCAGGGACCTGCATACACGCAGGCCTCTAGGACTTGTTGCTGCTGTATAACCTTGGCACACCAGTTGACACCTGAAGACTAATGTCTCCGAAAACGTCCTTTACTGGAATAAACACGTTTACTCACAGTTAACTGCAGATCAGAGGTTGTGCCCCACTGGCAAAGAGTCTCCCTGGTACTGAGATTAGCAGTAGGTCAGAGTAGGCAGAATGCTGTACAATGCCCACTTTCAGTAACGTGGGTAGCACATGAAAGGGAGCTAAAACTGGCTTACAAAAATGGCCACTTCCTCATGAACGACCGGAAACAAAACAGGGCACACTCTGACCCAGTAAGCAGGGGGGAAAGCACCATGGGAGTAGAGCCTACCAACTACCAACATCGTGAGCATTTAACACAAGCTAGTGGAATCACGGAGCCCAATACCCTACACCCACCACAATGCATTGCTGATGTGACTCTGCAGTGCGCATAACAGAAAAGGTGTCACACTCACCCGAGAGCCACATCAGAACCAGGGAAAGGCTGTCAGAGGATAGAACACATTCTGCTGTCATGGAGGTGGGTACGGCATTTGAGGCTGGCATTCAGGCTGGGAAAAATAGTTTGTAAAGTGGGGTTTTTTTTGGTGGTAGGGGGTTAGGAACCACTGGGGAAGTCAGGGGAGGAGATCCCCGATTCCCTCTGGTGGTCATCTAGTCAGTTGGGGCACTTTTTTGGACCTGAAAAAAAAGGGTCCAAATAAAGCGGACCAAATTCTCGTCCAAAACGCCCTTCTTGTTTCGATTATCACCTAAAGACGCCCATCTCTCCTCGGCCGATAACCACGCCCCAGTTCCGCCTTCACCATGCCTCCTACACCCCCCCGTCCACTTTGTTTGTTCCTGCGACGGAGTGCAGTTGAAGATGACCAAAATCGGCTTTCAATTATACCGATTTGTTCGCCCACGGGAGAAAGACGCCCATCTCCTGATTTGGGTCAAAATATGGGCGTCTTTCTCTTTCAAAAATAAGCTGGATAGTCTCCAGCATAGGGATAAAGGTGAGCCAGTTTGGTGTAGTGCATGTAGATTTTCAAAAAGCCTTTGACAAAATCACTCATGAGAGACTCCTGAGAAAATTTAAAAGCCATGGGATAGGAGGCAATGTTCTGTTGTAGATCGAGAACTGGTTAAAAGATAGAAAACAGACAGTAAGGTTAAATGGCCAGTTCTCCTAATAGAAGGTGAATAGGGGAGTGCAGCAAAGACCTGTACAGAAACCAGTGGTTTTTAATATATTTATAAATGATCTGTAAATAGGAATGATGAGTGAGGTTATGTCACGTATGTGAATGTTTCCTTGTCTATGCTCACCTCGCCCTCTGGTGGCCAGAACCGGTGGCTGCTATGAACTGTCACACGTTCCAGACTTCAGCCTAGTCCGGTCCGGATCTTCCAGGCTGCCAGACTTGCTTTTCTTGTTTGGGCCTGAACAGCACCCGTAGCTGCCTTGTGATTCCTGCAGTGAGCTTCAGCAGCTGATGGGCTTTATTAATCACCTGGAAACTTCTGTGTTTGCCTTTGCATCGTCTCGGGTCCCTGGTTTGTTGGTGCTTTGTTGCACTTCTGCCTAGTCCGGTTTCTTGTTTGTTTCTTGTCCTGTTCTTGTTAGTCTGTGTGTAGTTTAGCTTAGGTTTATTGCTTATTTTTCTAGTCTTGTTTCTGGTCTGTCTTCCTGGTCTAGTTTCTGTTTGTCTATGTCTCTTTCTTAGTGGCTGCGTGGCAGCTTTTAGTCCTGTCTCTTTTCTGTCAGTGTTTGTACCGTTTCAGTGGCTGCTTGTCAGCTTTCAGTTCCTGTCCTTTAGCTTGTCCATTTCCTGCTTTGTGTAGTATTGTCTGTCTGTGAGTCCTAGCCCATTTTAGTCTTATGGGCCCTGCTGCAGATAACCCGAGCTAAGCTTTAGTAAAAGACCCCCCCACTATTTGCAAACTGAGTACCAAAAGTGAAATAAAATTCCCTTCTCTCCCACAAAAAAAAAAAAAGAAATGAATGCGGTTCACGCTTGATTTTGAAAAGAAACCAAACAAGCATGTTTCCTGGCATTTTTCATTTGTTTCAGTGCAAATGTGCATTCTTCCAGTGAATGTATTGTGCAATGCTCACCCCTGGGGCGTAGCCAGACAACAGATTTTGGGTGGGCCTAGGCAAGAAGTGGGTGGGCACCAATTGTTCTCCCCTTCCCCCAACCCCCCCCCCCAAAAAATCTCAGCTAGCGGGAAAACGCTTCTTTCCACCTTAGCAGTCTGCAGCAGGCACGCGCTGAAAACTGAGCATGCGTAGGTGCTGGTATCCTGGAGAATGGCGTTTTCATTACCATCAGGGGGAAGTCTTCTGCTGGCGGAGCTTGGGATCCCCACCTGCTACCGCTAATACGTGTGCCGCTGTTGGGTGGGCCTCAGCCCTAATTGGGTGGGTCCCGGCCCACCCAGGCCCACCTGTGGCTACGCCACTAGCTCACCCCTCCATGCTTTGAATTCTTCACAGAAGAGCCCAGAAGGCTGCAAATCCTTAAGGGGCCCTTTTACAAAGCGGTGGTAAGCCCACCATGGACTTACCACAAACCAATCTGGAGCTGCTGCTGACCCAATGCGGGTAGTTCCACCCCCAGCGTGTGCCATTTCCGGGGCTGGTGATATATTAAAAAAATATTTCCACTGCCCATTACCCGGCAGTAAAGGGCAGTGCAGCTTGCTACCCAGTTGCCGCTGGGTTAGTGCGGGAGCCCTTACCGCCACCTCAGTGGGTGACAGTAAGTGTTCCCCCTCCCCCCCAGCATGGCCAAGCGGTAAGTGCAATCTTACCACACAGCCATGTCATTTTTTTCAGCCTTTTTACCCACTGCAGTAAAAAGGGAACCAGCAGGCCGCAAAAATGGCCGCTGCCTCTAATGCAAGGCCTCTTTTACCGCAGCTTAGTAAAAGGGACCCTTAATGCATGAAGATGAGTTGTGAAAAGGCGTGCAATTTCTCCCCAAATCTTTCTATGAATGGTGTGGATACAGTTTGAAATTATGTTTATGTTTATCACTAACAGGCCCTTCTACTAAGCCGCGTAAGCACCTACGTATGCCCAGCGTGCGCCAATTCTGAATTACCACCCGGCTACCATGTAGCCCTTGTGGTAATTTCATTTTTGGCGCATGTCTGCTATGCGTTCAGGCTTATTTTCGAAAGAGAAGGACTCCCATCTTTTGACACAAATCGGAAGATGGGCGTCCTTCTCCCAGGGTCGTCCAAATCGGCATATTCAAAAGCCGATTTTGGGCGTCCTCAACTGCTTTCCATCGTGGGGAAGACCAAAATTCATGGGGGTGTGTCGGAAGCATATCGAAGGAGGGACTGGGGCATGCTTAACACATGGGCGTCCTCGGCCAATAATGGAAAAAAGAAGGGCGTCCCTGACGAACTCTTGGGCAACTTTAGTTGGCCTTTTTTTCTTTACGATCAAGCTTCAAAAAGGTGCCCGAACTGACCAGATGACTACTGGGGGGAATCGGGGATGACCTCCCCTTACACCCCCAGTGGTCACTAACCCCCTCCCACCCTAAAAAAAAAACTTCAAAAATATTTTTTGCCAGCCTCTATGCCAGCCTCAAATGTCATACCCAGCTCCATGACAGCAGTATGCAGGTCCCTGGAGCAGTTTTAGTGGATACTGCAGTGCACTTCAGGCAGGCGGACCCAGGCCCATCCCCCCTACCTGTTACACTTGTGGTGGTAAATGTGAGCCCTCCAAAACCCACCAGAAACCCACTGTACCCACATCTAGGTGCCCCCCCTTCATCCCTAAGGGCTATGGTAGTGGTGTACAGTTGTGGGGAGTGGGTTTGGGGGGGTTGGGGGGCTCAGTACCCAAGGTAAGGGAGCTATGCACCTGGGAGCAATTTCTGAAGTCCACTGCAGTGCCCCCTAGGGTGCCCGGTTGGTGTCCTGGCATGTGAGGGGGACCAGTGCACTACGAATGCTGGCTCCTCCCATGACCAAATGGCTTGGATTTGGTCGTTTCTGAGATGGGCATTCTTGGTTTCCATTATCGCCGAAAACCGGGGACGACCATCTCTAAGGATGACTACTACTACTACTACTACTTAACATTTCTAGAGCACTACTAGGGTTACGCAGCGCTGTACAAAATAAACAAAAAGGACGGTCCCTGCTCAAAGGAGCTTACAATCTAAAGAACGAAATGTCAAGTTGGGGCAGTCTAGATTTCTTGGGTAGAGGTGTAGAGGTTAGGTGCCGAAGGCGACCTTGAAGAGGTGGGCTTTAAGCAGAGATTTGAAGATGGGCAGGGAGGGGGCCTGGCGTATGGGCTCGGGGAGTTTGTTCCATGCGTGGGGTGAGGCGAGGCAGAAAGGGCGGAGCCTGGAGTTGGCGGTGGTGGAGAAGGGTACTGAAAGGAGGGATTTGTCTTGAGAGCGGAGGTTGCGGGTAGGAATGTAAGGGGAGATGAGGGTTGAGAGGTAAGGAGGGGATGCAGATCGAGTACATTTGTAGGTTAGTAGCAGAAGCTTGAATTGAATGCGGTAACTGATCGGAAGCCAATGAAGTGACTTGAGGAGAGGGGTGGTATGAGTGTATCGGTTCAGGCGGAAGATAAGACTTGCAGCAGAGTTCTGAACGGACTGAAGGGGGGATAGGTGGCTAAGTGGGAGACCAGTGAGGAGTAGGTTGCAGTAGTCAAGGCGAGAGGTAACGAGAGAGTGGATGAGAGTTCGGGTGGTGTGCTCAGAGAGGAAAGGGTGGATTTTGCTAATGTTATAGAGGAAGAAGCGACAGGTCTTGGCTATCTGCTGGATATGCGCAGAGAAGGAGAGGGAGGAGTCAAAGATGACACCGAGGTTGCGGGCAGAAGAGACGGGGACGATGAGGGTGTTATCAACCGAAATAGAGAGTGGAGGTAGAGAAGTGGGTTTGGGTGGGAAGACAAGAAGTTCGGTCTTGGTCATGTTCAGTTTCAGGTGGCGGTTGGACATCCAGGCAGCAATGTCGGATAAGCAGGCCGATACTTTGGCCTGGGTGTCTGCAGTGATGTTAGGTGTGGAGAGATAAAGCTGGGTGTCGCCAGCATAGAGATGATACTGGAAGCCATGAGACGAGATCAGGGAGCCCAGGGAAGAGGTGTAGATAGAGAAAAGAAGGGGTCCAAGGACAGAACCCTGAGGGACTCCAACAGAGAGCGGGATAGGGGTGGAGGAAGAACCATGAGAGTGTACTCTGAAGGTACGATGGGAGAGATAAGAGGAGAACCAGGAGAGGACAGAGCCCTGGAACCCAAAAGAGGACAGTGTGTCAAGAAGTAAGTTGTGATTGACAGTGTCAAAAGCGGCGGATAGGTCGAGGAGAATGAGGATGGAGTAATGACCTTTGGATTTAGCAAGGAACAGGTCATTACAGACTTTGGATAGTGCCATTTCTGTCGAGTGAAGGTCAACCTAAATGTTGAGATTTGAGCGTCCCCGACTGTATTATTGAAACGAAAGATGGACGCCCATCTTGTTTCAATAGTATGGGTTTCCCTGCCCCTTCGCGGGGACGTCCTGCGAGGACGCCCTCAGGAAAATTTGGGGTGCCCTGTTCGATTATGCCCTTCCACGTGCACCAAGTGGCATTTGACGTGTGTAGGTCATTACGGCCCGGTTACCATGTGAGACTTTACTGCTAGGTCAATGGCTGGTGGTAAGGTCTCAAACTCAAAATGGATGCGCGGCAATTTTCATTTTGCCACACGTCTATTTTCCGCAAAAAAATTTTAAATGCATTTTGTACGGGTGCACTGAAATATGATTCTGAACGCGTCCCAAACCCGTGCCTACACTACCACAAGCCATTTTTCAGTGCACCTTAGCAAAAGGACCCCTATACTTGTTATTACCACCCTTCAAGAAAAATTAAAGAAGATTACAACAATCCAAAATAATGCATAATAAAAAAATCAAACAACGTTATAAAGAAAGTTATATTTCAGCAGCAAAGCATAAAGAGACAAAGAGAAGAGAAGGACAGTGTCATTGAACCAGGTCTGCAGCTTTGCCTTCACCATCAACCAGTCTGCTGGCTCTAAATACAAAACTCACAGTTATCAAATGCCAAACTAAATAAATAAATAAAACATCTTCAGGCTAATTTTAAACTTCTTTAAGACTAATTTTTGATCTAAGATAATGGGGTACAAAATGCACCCTTACGCGTGCAATCCAAAAGCACCTTAACTAAAGAAGGCAGTGAAGTAAATGATAAGATTTGAGGGTTACCGAAAGCCAATATCAGTCACCACGAGGCTGTGGTTTCCTTTTCATGACAGAATTATTTAATATTTTCTTTTACTTTTCCCCATAAAAATCGATATCCATTCCAGATCACTTTTGCCATATCGTTAAGCAGACAAGGGGAAAAGTGTTGGGGGTATACATTAAATGAAACCTTTTTCCCCACAGAAAGTGAACTCTGCCTCCTGATCTCAAATTCCAGTAGGGATGAAGATGCTGCTTAATCGTAATGGGGTCTGGGGAAAAGGTATTGATGGAAACACAGTTGGTGTCAGGGGCGTAGCTACGGGTGGGCCTGGGTGGGCCTAGGCCCACCGAATTTCAACCCAGGCCCGCCCAGCGCCAGCCCCAGCTCCCATTGCCGGCCACTGCTGCTTTTCCTGATGAGCAGCAGGGCTGGCTCTACAAAAAGAAGAAGCGCTCAGCTGACTGAGCTGAGCCAACACTAACGACGACTCGACGAGAAAAATGTTTTTTAAAAAACGCGGCACCGCAGGCAGCCTCGAAGCATTGGCTGCTGGCTCTGCAGGCTCCTCCCGTCTCTTACGTCGTTAGCGTTGGCGCTCAGCTCAGTCAGCTGAGCGCTTCTTCTTTTTGTAGCGCCGGCCCTGCTGCTCAACAGGAAAAGCAGCAGTGGCCGGCAATGGGAGCTGGGGCTGGTGGGCCTGAATCGGGAGAGGGAAAACGGATGGCAGGATGGGGAGAAAGAGGGAAAGTGGAAGGATGGGGAGAGAAAGAGGGAAAACAGATGGAAGGATGGCAGAGAAAGAGGGAAAACAGATGGATGGGGAGAGAGACACTGGATGGAAGGATGGGGAGAGAAAGAGGGGAGATGGATGAAAGGATGCAGAGAAAAGGGAGAGACTGGAAAGATGTGGAGAGAGAAGGGACACTGAACAGAAAAGGGTAGAGAGATAGACACTGGTTAGAAGGAGGGAGAGAGACATTAGATGGAAGGATCAGGAGAGAGGGTAGATGGGTGGAAGGATGGGGAGAGAAAGAGGGAAAACAGATGGGAGGATGGCAGAGAAAGAGGGAAAAGGGAAGGATGGGGAGAGAAAGAGGGAAAACAGACGGAAGGATGGCAGCGAAAGAGGGAAAACAGACGGAAGGATGGGGAGAGAAAGAGGGAAAACAGATGGAAGGATGGCAGAGAAAGAGGGAAAACAGATGGATGGGGAGAGAGATACTGGATGGAAGGATGGGGAGAGAAAGAGGGGAGATGGATGAAAGGATGCAGAGAAAAGGGAGAGACTGGAAGGATGTGGAGAGAGAAGGGACACTGAACAGAAAAGGGTAGAGAGATAGACACTGGTTAGAAGGAGGGAGAGAGACATTAGATGGAAGGATCAGGAGAGAGGGTAGATGGGTGGAAGGATGGGGAGAGAAAGAGGGAAGACGCTGGATGGAAGGGTAGGGAGAAAGAGGTGACACGATGGAAGGATGCAGAAAGAAAGAGGGGAGACTACTGGAAGGATGGGGAGAGAGAGGGGAGAGACTGGAAGGATGGGGAGAGAAAGAGGAGAGCTGTTGCATGGAAAGGGGGAGTAGTGAAAGACTGGAGAATAAGAGGAAGGGGCATGGGGAGAACAAGGGTGAGAAAAAGATGAAAAGCCTTAAGTAGATGAAGGAAATTAAAGAATGGATAGTAAGAATGAATTAAATCTGGACATAGAGGCAGAAAAATATTGAAGAAAGCAAAGAAAAAGGAGAGAAAAATGACAAATGGCCAGGAAACCCTGGCAGAAGAGTTAAGCGAAAACGAAGGAAAGCAGAATCTAGAGACTGGGAGCAACACAATGAGAAAAAGTAAATGGCCATACAACAAAGGTAAAGAAAATAATTTTATTTTTAATTTAGGATAAAGTAATATGATGTTAATAAAGTTTCAGAGACCAATACTTCCTTCCTTAGGTCAGGAGAGGATCCCGTAACAGCATTATACTGACCTTAGTCAGGAGGTTTTGGCCTCTGAAAGCTCATTGAAAAGGGTGTTAGGCTATTAAATAAATTGTCTGAAATCTGATGCACTGAAAAGCAGCACTTTACCCTGTGTGACAAATGCATCTGATTAGTGTGACTAAATTTTGCTGGGGGGGGGGGGGGGGTGGAGTAGAGAGAAAATTTTGTGCCCACCCACTTTGGGTTCAGGCCCACCCAAAATTGGCAGTCTGGCAACGCCACTGGTTGATGTTGGTGGTGAGAATTCAGTGTGGCTAACATTTGCAGCACTAGTAAAATGGCCAGTGCCCCTCTTAAGCTCCCAGACAGGCGGGCACTCTTCAAATGCTGAGCACTGGCAGAATTCAAGCCAAGGGCAACGGGGAGCCCAGGGCAGGGGCAGGGCGCGGTCGGGGGGGGGGGGGGGGACGTGCGTGGGAGGCAGGTGTGTGTGGCTGAATTGCATTGAATTCTGGAGCTGCTCAGCCAGCATAAAAGGAAGGAGAGACGTGTAACTTCCAACCCCACATCCTATATCCGTCCTTCAAGATGAGTTTCAGCTCCAACTACCCCACTACTACCAACTACCGGAAGATCTTCGGAGATCCCCCGGGCAGTTCGACGCTTCTCTTCGGAGGAAGCAGCGCATTTTCCAAGACCACCTTCTCCGGAGGCGTCAGGTCCCAGTCTCTGTCTTACAGCAACGTCTCCCCCTTCAAGAGACCGGCTCCAAATGCCGTCTTCGCCTTTTCCTCCAGCGACAACATGCACGATGATCTGGCCCAAATCTCAACTCTGAACGACGAGTACAAGATCACCCGGACTAACGAAAAGAAGCAGCTGCAAGAGCTGAACGACAGGTTTGTCGTCTTCATTAAGCAGGTCCATAACGTGGAGCAGCACAACATGATTCTGGAAGCCAAGCTGGCGGCCCTAAAACAGACCCAGTTTGAGTCCTTCAGGCTGAAGGAGACCTACCAGCAAGAATTGCGAGAGCTCAGGGTTCAGCTGGATAAGCTGAGCTTGGAGAAGGCTCAGATCACCCTGGAGAGAAACAACTTGGCCGAGAATCTGCGGACGTTTAAAGGCAAATACGAAGCAGAGGTCAAAATTAGAGAAGAACTCGAGCTTAGTCTGAAAGCTCACAAGAAGGATGTGGACCAGGCCGCCTTAGTTAGGCTCGATCTGGAGAAGAAAGTGCAGTCCCTGAAGGGTGAGATCTCATTCTTCAGAAAGGTTCACGAGGAAGAAGTGGCTGAGTTCATGTCCATGCTCCAGACTGCTGAGGTCTCGGTGGAAACGGAGATCTGCAAGCCGGATCTGACCTTGGCTCTCAAGGAGATCCGAATCCAGTACGAATCACTGGCCGCCCAGAACGTGCATTCGGCCGAGAAGTGGTACAGCACTCACTACGAGCAGCTACGCAAGGAAGCGTCCCAGAGCAGCGAGACCATCCGCTCCTATGAGGAGCAAGTGAAGGAGTTCCGGAAGAAGCTGGAGTTCAGCACCACCAAGATAGACAGCCTGCAGGGAATCAAAGTGTCTTTGGAGAGGCAGATCCAGGAGATGGAGGAAAGACACAACGCGGAGGCAACCGGATTGCAGGTAAAAATGAACCCACTTGTTGTAACTGTGGTAAGTGTATTGGTGTTTTAGGGTCCAGAGCAATATTTGTAGTGCTGCCTGGCCATGGGTAAGGTACTTCCTGTTTGAATCGTAGGATTAGTGCTAATGTTGAATGTTTGCTGCTTCTACGTTGCGTTAGTAGTGGTGGAGAGGTTTGTATTGCTATTGCTTAGTTGACTTGAGAATCAGGATTTTTTTTTTGTTGGTATGGTGACTTCCATGGAGAGATGTCCTAGTTCTATTCTGCCATTGTGTGTGTGTGTTAAGCAATTCCGCCTTATCTTCATCAGCTTTTACATATTTCTCTCTTCCATCTTTGAGTCTCACAATGCCGCGTTTGCACTTCCTCCTACCCTGTTTCCCCAAAAGTAAGACATCCCCCGAAAATAAGACCTAGTAGAGGTTTTCCTGAATTGGTAGATATAAGGCCTCCCCCGAAAGTAAGACCTAGCAAATTTTTGTTTGAAAGCAGGGCCGCTGAGAGCCGGACAAGGCCGCCCCTGGGCCGCCCCCCACCCCCACCCGAGGTCGCTGGGCCCCCCCTCCACCCATCCTCCGTCGCTCCCGGAACTAACCTTAAACGCCTCCTTTCACCTTCGCAGCAAGCAGCAGCAGGGCAGACCTCTCCTTCCTTCCGTGCCCCGCCCTCGCAGACGTTACGTCAGGCGAAGGTAAGACACGGAAGGAAGGAGTGGCCTGCCCTGCTGCTGCTTGCTGTGAAGGTGAAAGGAGGCGTTTAAGGTTAGTTCCGGGAGCGACGGAGGGCGGGCGAGCCAACCCCGATGTTTCCCCGAAAAATAAGACAGCCCCTGAAAATAAGACCTAGTGCATTTTTGGGGGCAAAATTAATATAAGACAGTGTCTTATTTTCGGGGAAACACGGTATCACCAACATATCTAAAAAAAATGTCTTGTCCCCCCCCCCCCCCCCCCCCCCCCCCCCCCCCCCCCATTTACCGTATTGGCTATTTTTTTCTTCCATTTGCATCTTTGCTTTCCTGGCTACTTTACCAGCTTCTCTTACCTTTTCCAGATATTGTCGCCTCTCTTTCTCTGTCTATAGTCTCTTGTAGTTTATAAAGGCTAAACCTCTTTTTTTTTTTCTTACCCATTCAGCTACTACTTTGAGAACCAAAGTGGTCTCTTTTTCCTCTTACATTTATTTACTTTCCATACAAAAAAGGAAAGCTCCTTTAAGTTTTGCCCACCGTTTTCCTACTTCTTCCAGATTCTCCCTTCCAGCTAACAACTCCTTGAGGTAATCCCCTATCTGAACAAAGTTAGTTTTCGAAGTATAGAACCTTCACTTTTGAATAAAACTTCTCCACATCTGTCTTAATATTAAACCACACCATCCGGGGATCACTGGATGCCAGGTAATCACCCACAGAAACACTCGTCCCATTTGTAAGCACTGAGGGGTCCTTTTACTAAGCCGTGTAAGCATCTATGCGTGCCCAACAAGCGCCAAAATAGAGTTACCGCCCGACTACTGTGTGGCTGTTGCAGTAATTTCATTTTTGGCACGCGTCCGCTACACGCGTCTAAAAAATATTTTTTTATTTTCTGGCACGTAATGGACGCACGCCAAGTAGCATTTGGTACACGTAGGTCATTACTGCCCGGTTACGCTTGGGTCTTTACTGCTAGGTCAGTGGCTGGCGGTAAGGTCTCAGACCCAAAATGGATGCGTGGCCATTTTCATTTTTGTCGCACGTCCATTTTCAACAAAAATTTTAAAAAGGCCTTTTTTACAGGCGCGCTAAAAAAATGGATCGGCGCGCACTGAAAACCCGCACCTACACTACCGCAAGCCATATTTTAGCGCGCCTTTGTAAAAGGACCCCTTAAGTCCAGTATGGTCCCATCCCACATGGGTTCTCTTACCAACTTCTGGAACAGTTCTCCCTGGATTCAAAGTCCACCAGATATCAACCGTGTCCAATTCCATTACCCAAAAATGATTCTTTTCTGTCTCCCTCTTTTTGAATGGGTCTAGGTGGGTTTCAATCCAGGGAGGGGTCCATAGTAATATTATATGTCCTCCTGCTTCTAGATGATGCTCTTCAACCACCAACAACTGGGCTGAGTAAAACTGATGGTTATATTTGTTGGGGTTATATATACTTCTTCACTTACTGACCTTCAATCGCACTCATTGCTATGGTGAATACCTCTCTTTGGGATGTGGCATCTCTGCAGTGATCCAGGTATTCTGACATTTTCTAATTAAACCCAATGATCTTATATGAAGAAACAGTGGGTTTTAAGTCTGTAAAACGTATTGGATATTTTCCTGCCTTAATTATGTCCTAAAGTGTATTCCTCCTATTTGGCCAGCAGGTGGTGTTTCTGAATGTTCTTTTCTTTAGTTTAACACAAGCAGGAAGCAAGTAGCAGTATATTTTTGAAATCTTGTTGACTGGGCTCTGATTGGCACAGGAGCTCATTTCCTTTAGAGTGTACTGGTTTTGCCTCCAGTCTTATTTTTAAAATGTTTTTTTGAGGGTCGGAGGGGGTTAGTGATCACTGGGGGAGTAACGGGAGGTCATCCCCAATTCCCTCCGGTGGTCATCTGGTCATTTCGGGCACCTTTTATGCCTTATTCGTAAAAAAAACCACGTCCGGATGAAAACGTCCAAGTGTTCGTCAGGGACGTCCTTGCTTTTTTCAATTATGGGTCAAAGACGTCCAATTGTTAGGCACGCCCAAGTCCCGCCTTTGCTACACTTCCGACACGCCCCCTTGAAATTTGGATGTCCTTGTGACGGACTGCAGGTTGGAAACGTCCAAAATCGGGTTTCGATTATACCGATTTGGACGTTTCTGTGAGAAGGACGTCCACCTTCTGATTTGTGTCGAAAGATGGTCATCCTTCTCTTTTGAAAATGAGCCCGATAGTCATGCATGAATGTATGTGAGGGGATTCTACAAAGGGCAATGTGGAAAAGGGCAATAGTGGGAGGGTGGGGAGGATACGACAGGAGGGCAAGGTACCAGACAAGGGAGGAGAGGTGTAGGAGAGTTCAAGGGAAAAAGGGGTCACCAGGTTCACCTCAAGCAGTAGGGATCTCCAAGAGGCTCAGAGGAGAGGCCTTATGGGGATATGTAACTTTGGAACCTAAATGTGGAAAATATCAGATATGAAAACTGGGAATTGGCCAACTTAAAATTTCTTAGATTAAATGTTGGAGGGATAGTCTCCAATTAAACACAAGAACTTGCTAGGGTATTTGCAGAAGGAGACAGTGGGTGTGACACTTCAGTTGGAGGAGGGGGAACACAAGAAACTACAAAAGGGGTGGGAAGGGGACCTAGCATTTTCAGCCTATAATAGTTGGAAGCGAGGTGTGGCTATACTGGTGCACAAAAGAAGAGTAAGAAGGAAGAATGATCAAAGTTAAAAAAAAATGAAATTCTGAGAAAATGACTCCAAGGTTCTAAAGACTCCTTTTTGTATATTAAGAGGGTATTTTTTAAAGGCTACTTGATATCACTTTTTATGCGCTGCCTACTAGTGACAATGTTGATGACAAGTTCTGAGAATGAACATTAGAATGAAGCAGCACTAACTACATTTAATGTGTACAGGAAGGAGGAGAGGAGGGTAGGTGGAGGCGAGTGGTTACAAGTGGTTACGAGTCAAAAGCAATGTTAAAGAGGTGGGCTTCTTGTTCTGTTTTATCTGTAGTAGGTGTGTTGGTGTTTTAGGTGCCAGTGTAATATTTGTGGTGTTGACTATTCATAGGTAGGGTTCCTGCTTTTTGAATCATAGGATTAGTGCTTACTGTTGTATGGCATGTTTGCTACATATATGTTGATTTAGGAGTTTTTTCAGGTTTTGTGTTATTTCACAATGTCCCTGGTAATGGAGAGATTTATGTTGCTATTGCCCAGATGACATGAGATTAGAATATTTTTGTATGCTGACTTCCATGGAGAAATGTCCAAGAAGTGTAGTTATTAATATAGCTACTGTTAAAATATGTTATTTTACTATTAACTCATGCTATTTTATCACATGTTCCATTTTATGCAATGAGACCTAGTTACTAATAACTGGGGTTAACAGTAAAATAAAAGTCTTAACAGTAGCCCATATTGATAACTATGCCTCTCAGTTCTGATCTGCATGGTTACTTGGTAAATAGACAATAGACTCAGAGCCCAGCTTTGCACATGAAAGTTTTATATTGGGGGAGGTTGGAATTTTGTGGATGTAGGACCATGTTTAGATTTAACTCATAAGAAATGCTATATTATATCAGACCAAAGGTCTGTGAGGGTCATGTATGCAAAGAGTGGAGGAGTGGCCTAGTGGTTAGAACACCAGTCTTGCAATTCAGAGGTGGCCAGTTCAAATCCTGCTGCTACTCCTTGTGATCTTATGCAAGTCACTTAACCCTACATTGCCTCAGGTACAAACTTAGATTGTGAGACCTCCTGGGACAGAGAAATATCCAGAGGTGTGAGCAAAATCTAAATAAATATGTGAACATTTTCCATTTAGAGTATCCCAACTGATAAAAGGTTGAAAATCATTGAACTAGAGAGTCTTAGCAGCATTTAGAAAGCTAAACATGCAGATCATTCCAAATTATCCTGGTTACACCACTGGAAAACTTCCAGTCTCATATATCTTTTGGTGCAGGCCCCAAATCATTTTGTTGCCTTCCTCTGGACTGCTTCTAGTCTTTTTATATCCTTATCAAGATAAGGGCTCCAAAACTGAACACAATACTCAAGGTGGGGCCTCACCAGCAACTTGTTTAGGGGTATCAACACTTCCTTTCTTCTGCTGGTTACGCCTCTCTCGATGCAGCCTAGCATCCTTCTGGCTTTGTCACACTGTTTTTTTTGCTTTAAGGTCTTTGGACACATCACCCCAAGGTCCCTCTCCCTGTCTGTGCATATCAGCCTCTCACCTCCTAGGACATACAGCTCCCTTGGGTTCCTACTCCCCAAATGCATTATTTTGCACTTTTTTTGCATTAAATTTTAATTGCCAAATGTTAGGCCATTCTTCTAACTTTTGCAGATCCCTTTTCATGTTTTCCACACCCTCCGGGGTGTCCACTCTGTTACAAATCTTTGTATCATCCACAAAAAGGCAAACCTTACCTTTTAATCCTTTGGCAAGGTCACTCACACATATATTGAACAGAAGTGGCCCCAGCACCCATCCCTGAGGCACTCCGCTACTTACCTTTCCTTCCTCCAAGTGAATTCCATTGACCACCACCCTCTGGCATCTGTCGGTCAACCAGTTTCTAATCCAATTCACCACTTTGGGTCCTAACTCCAGCCTTTAAAGAAAGCTAAATAAAGAGCTTTCTATGAGAGATTGTGTCAAAGGCTTTGCTGTAATCCAAGTAGATTACATTTAGCGCATGTTGCCCAGTCAAAGAATTCAATCAAATTCATTTGGCATGTTTTACCTTTGTTAAAATCATGTTGCCTCGGATCTTGTAACTCATTGGATTCCAGAAAATTCACTTTTCCTTTTCTTCAGCAACACTTCCATTACTTTTCCAATAGCCGATGTGAGGCTTATCGGCCTGTAGTTTCCCACTTCTTCTCTGTCGCCACTTTTGTGAAGAGGGACTACATCCGCTCTCCAATCCCACGGAACCTCTCTGTCTCCAAGGATTTATTTAACAAATCTTTAAGGACCCACCAAAATCTCTCTAAGCTGCTTCAATATCTTGGGATGGATCCCATATGGCTTTGTTGTGGTTCTTCTCCAGGATTTTTATCCGAGAACACAGAACAGAAGTATCTGTTTAGCACATTCGCTTTTTCTTCATTGCTCCCCACATAGCTATCCACAGCATCTTTCAGTCTCACAATTCCATTTCTAGCCTTCCTTCTTTCACTAATATACCTGAAAAAATGTTTGTCTCCCTTCCTTGCATTTCTAGCCATTTGCTCTTCTGCCTCTGCTTTCGCTAGACCTATCTCCCTTTTGGCTTCTTTCGATTTCTTGTGGTATACTTTTCTGTGTTCCTCTCCTTGAGTTTTCCTGTATTTCATATTGGTTTCCTTTTCTTCTTGCTTTTATTTACTCTCCTCATGGAAAGGTCAGTAGCCATTTTAATAGCTCCTTTCAGCCTGGAGCACTGTCTTTCCACTTCTCATATGTCTTACCATCCCATCAGCTCTTTCTTCAGGTGTGCCCCCATTTTGTTAAAGTCAGTATGTTTGAAATCCAGGACTTTGAGTTTTGAGTGTCTGCCCTCCACTCTAGCTGTTACATCAAACCAAACTGTTTGATGATCACTACTGCCCGGGTGGGCACCCACTCTGACATTAGACACATTTTCCCCATTTGTGAGTACCAGATCCAGCATTGCCCCATCCCCATTTGTCTGAGTAGAGCACTTTGAAAGGCATCCACTATCTCCTTTCCGATTCTGCAGATGGAACTTTCCAGTCCACATAACAGCACTTCCCCTGTCTTTCCCAACTTTTGGACATCTGCAACCAGATCTTTATCAAGCTGCCCCGATTGTGTCGGAGGTCTGTAGACAGCACCCATGTGGATAGAAGTTCCATTTTCTCTTTTCAAGGCAATCCATGTTGCTTCTTGCTATCCCCAGACCCCCTGCATTTCAGTCGCTTTAATATTGTTTCTGACATACAGAGCTACTCCTCCACCTTTTCGACCATCTGTATTCTTCCTAAATAGATTATAGCCCGGTATGTTTGCGTCCCATTCATGAGAATCATTTGAATCATGTCTCCATGATAGTGACAACACCTAAATCTGCCTCTACCATCAGGGCTTGCAGATTGTGAATTTTGTTGCCTAGATTGTGAGCATTTGTGGTTATTGCTATCCAGCTACATTTCAGTGGTAGTCTCATCTTCTGTGTAGTTTTTTGTTTAGCCTCACCTACCGTTGTATTGCCAAGAAGTAAATTGCTAAGATTGTTGTACTGCTGTAGCTTGTCTTTTGTTGGGGCTGACTACCTGAAATTACCTGTTTCCAACTGCCACCCCCAGCTTCTAGTTTAAATGCCTAGACACATATCATCTGAATTAGAGGTGAATATAATTCACTGTTGTAACTGTTTGTTTGTTTTAAGGTTACGATAAGTCGGTTAGAAAGTATTCTGATGTCCACAAAGAGTGAAATGGATCGTCGTGTGAGAGAATACCAAGACCTGCTCAATGTCAAAATGGCACTGGACATGGAAATAGCAGCTTATAGGTAATGGTTCATTGACCTTCCTTCCCTCTTGTTAAAGAAAAAAAAGGTGCATTTTGCTGGTTAATGTTATTTGATGTAAAACCATATTGTCTAGTATTTCAGTTGAAAAACTGTGAAATCTGAAATTGTTGGTGTGCATAGACTTGTAATCACTTGAAGGTGGTTTTATACTTTTTTCCAATCCAACAGAATGTTGGAAAGAAATTATAGCCAGCAAACCCATATTTTCTGCATCCATTTCTGTGGCAAAATAAGGGGTCCTTTTACAAAGACGCGCTGAAAAATGGCTTGCGGTAGTGTAGGCGTGGCTTTGGGGTGTGCGCCAATCCATTTTTCAGTGCACCGGTAAAAAAGCCCTTTTTTGCCGAAAATGGATTTGTGGCAGAATCAAAATTGCCACGCGTCCATTTTGGGTCTGAGACCTTACCGCCAGCCATAGACCTAGCGGTAAAGAATCTGCGCATTAATGACCTACATGCATCAGATGCCACTTGGCGCACGTCCGTTATGCACCAGAAAATAAACAATATTTTTCAGACACACCTAGCGGATGCACACCAAAATTGAACTTATCGCAAGGGCCACGCAATAACTTCAATTTGGCGCACGTTGGCCGCATGTAGGTGCCTGTGCGGCTTAGTAAAAGGGGCCCTAACTTTCCAAAAATTGAACTACAAGGGGCCAAATTTGGCACATGGAGAAGGAGAACTAGAGTAAACACGTTGGGCTGAATTGGGCAGGGGGTTCTAATAACACAGTCCCCCCAAGAAAGCCCAGTACATTTCTAGCTGCTACAGAATGTTGAAGAGCTCTCCATTCCATTAAAAAAAAAAAAGATTTGGATAATTTCCTAAAAGAAAAGTCCATAAGCCATTATGAAGATGGACTTGGGAAAATCCACTGCTTTCTTAGATAAGCAACATAAAATCTGTTTGTTACTGTTCTGGGATCATGACAGGTACTTGTGACCTGGTTTGACCACTGTTGGAAATATGATGCTGGGCTTGATGGACTTGCGGTGTGATAGCTGTTCCTCCCATTCTCCCCCCCTCAGGGACATAACTCTCATTGGAATGTGGGTCGCAAGCTTTGTGCTCCTCCTGTGGGATAGGAGACCACCACCCCTGGTCTCTATGGTATAAGTGGGGAGCAGGGTGCTCCTACATTTCTTCTGCTTCAACAATGTGGTGAAAGTACACTGGTAACACAAATGCACATACCCTGATTATGGGCTGTATGCCCCTATGTTCCTTGTTTAAGAATCTAGGTGCAAACATTTACATGAGTTCTATGGCTTGTATAAGTGCTCGCACGTAAAATATAGGTGCATAGTTATGGTAGTATTCTATCAAGAAAATTTGGAACTTACTTTCTTTACTTTAGAATAAGTTCCAAACAGGCACCATTTAATAGACTTACCCTCTTAGTTGCCAGGGCCACAGCAATTTATACAATAAACAATGAATTTAATTATGGACATTTATATTTTACTTTACCTCAGGACGGTTTGAGGCAGATTAGAAATTAAAAAAGAGAGAACAATTATTATAAACCATTTCATTTGTTTCCTTGCAGAAGTGTTTCATTGGTGTTTATCAGTTAAAATCTAAAACCAGAGGCCCTGATTTTCAATGATTGACACAAACAACAAAGGCCATTGTCACTCAGAAAGACATAAGCTGGATCTCACCCTACCATCACTACTACTACCATTACTCTATTACCACCACTATCACTACTACTACTATTCAGTGGCGTAGGAAGGGGAGGCGGGGGGGGCGGTCCGCCCCGGTGCATGCCACTGGGGGGTGTCGGCTCCACGCTGGTGCACTGTTCTCTCTGCCCCGGAACAGGTTACTTCCTGTTCTGGGACAGAGAGAGCAGTGAACCAGTGCGGAGCCGACACACCCCAGCAACGTGCAGTCGGGGCGGATCGGCCCTCCCGCCCGTCCCTCGCCGCAGGTATGCGCTCCGGGGGGGGGGGAGGTATGCGCTCTGGGGGGGGGGTGCGTTCCAGCGGGAGGAGGGTGCGCTGTGCTGCACCCGGGGAGGATGCGCAGCGGCGACCTGCCCCGGGTGTCAGCTCCCCTCCCCACTACCGTTACTTTTAATACTACTGTTACCACCACCACTGTTACTACTATTACCATCACTACCATGACTACTACCACTAACACTACTACTGTTACCATCACCACCACTACTACTACTATTACCATCACTGCCACTATCATTACTACTATTACTACCACCACCACTACTACTACTGCTATTACCATCACTACCAGTACCATTACTATTATTACTTATCATTTCTCTAGTGCTTTCTGTACATCTTGACTTGAATCTGACAACAATTGTTTAGTTTAAATTGTCAAAGAATGCCAGATGGAGGCTGGAAACAGAAAACCAATGAATACTTCAGTTTCCCTTCAATATTAATTTCCTATGGCTTTAGGACTGATTTATAGCTTGGCATGCTACAGCACCCTGCCATTTCATATCTTGAGGTGACCAACCAGGTAGAAAAGGTGACAGCAAAAGCCAGAAGGATGCTTGGGTGCAAAAGGAGAGGAATGGTCTGACGGGAAAAGGAGGAGATAATGCTCTAAATGTGATCCTGTCTTCTTGGATTTGCTAAATGTGATCTCACCAGAGACTTATACAAAGGCACTATGTGCAATTCTGTAGATCACACCTGCAAAAAAAAGATGTAAACAGGATGGAGTTGGTCTAGAAGGTGGCTACTACAGTGGAGTGGTCTTCATCGTAAGGTGTATGGGGGCAGACTTAAGATCTCAGTATGTATACTTTGGAAGAAAGGAGGGAGAAGGGAGAGATGACAAATGCAGACTGTGACGAGTCTTTTTTATTGACTGCTTTTAATAAACCACTGGTTTGGAACTTCATTGGTCTACCCTCTTCTTCTATTTTTATTTCTGTGTTGTGACTCTTGTTTGGGGGTTTCTTCTTTTTTTTTTCTTCCATTTAAAACTAATATCTGTTTTTTTTTTCTAATATGCTTGCAGGAATTTGTTGGAAGGGGAAGGAACACATTTTAGTACCGGAGGAATCAGCATTTCGACTCTAAGTCTAAACCCCGATTCTCTTCTGACCACACAATTTAGCTCATCATCCCCAATATTTCTTAAGAAAGGGGAAAAGGATGAGTCTTTGAAGATGGTCTCTAAAACATCGGCTCACAAAGAGGAGACCTTTGAGAAGCATACCGAGGAGACCGTAGTGTCAACTAAGAAGCTGGAGAAAGCAAAGCACGAGGAAGTAGACAGCTAACCACAAAATCTGAAGCATGAGAAAAGTCAAGTTGATATCTAGGGAGAATAATATACACTTGATCCTTTTAGTTGCATACATGAGTAGTGAGGCTTGTTGCATAATGGAACGGTCTCAAGGCTCTAATATTAATCTCGTTCCCCAGTGAAACATCAACATCATAAGAAAGCATCTACTATAATCACTTTTCATTAGGAAGCACTGTAGTCCAGCAATAAAATTGGGAAGAGCACTGAAAATAGCATTTCCTTTTGTAAAGCTTTCCTCTGAAATCTGAAAGACTACTAAGAAGGAAAAACTTTCGTTGCACGGTCATTGCAATTGGAAGAAAGACAACATCTTCTCTGGCAGTCCTTCAGAATCAGGAACAGCTGTACACTGGAAAGTGTTTGAGGAAATCGTAGTATTTCTATATTTCTGAATTGAAAACCATGATTCCTATCAGTAAGTTCTGTTTCTCTCCTTCACACACAACACAACAGTGGAACCTGATAATGGTTTCGTAACTAAAATGTGACTTTAGATATCGATTTATCCTTTACTAATCATCACATAGTTCTTCTTCAGTGAAGATTAAAGATTGACTTTCTAATATTTACTGTAAACCACATTGAAGCCAGTTTTGGCCTTTATGATATATCAAGCACTTAAAAATAAATAAAGAAAGAAAGAATGCCAAGGTATTTTAACAAAAGCATATAAAACTCAGTAATTGCCACCCTCAAGAACAAGTCGTAGATAATCAGTGAGGCTTTGAATTTTATAAAGATCTGTTGAAATATAGAAAATAAATTAACAGATCTGCTCTACAAATAGTGAAAGGACCAATGCCAAAGAACATCTGTTCCTTAGCTCTTCCTGCAGGACACTTGTGATCCCCCAAATTGTACAAATGTATAGTCATGATTCCTTAGCATCTTTTGGTGTATATTCTTCCCCCTTTAGCATTGTCAGGTTTTTGAAGTTTCTCTACGAATTACCTGTTCAAAAGTTTAAAAAATGCATGTTGGTCATAGTGGTTTATCATCACATTCATTTCACATCATTCTCTCTCTCTTGTGCTGGCCATGCAACATCTCATCTCTGTTTCTTTCCCCCATCCAACATCACCCCTCTGTCATTTTCTTTCTCTGCCTTTCCCAGCCATCCAGGATATCTTCTGTCTCTCTCCCCCCCAATCTAACATTGCCCCACTGTCTGTCTTGCCCCCACCATTGTATCTTTCTTCCCCCATTCCATCATCATACTCACCCAACATTGCCCCTTCTGTCTCTCTCCCCCACTATCCAGCATTGCTCACTGTCTCTCTCTCCTCACTATCCAGCATTGCCTCTTCTCTCCTCTATCCATCATTGCCCCCCTCTCTCTCTCCTCCATCCAGCATCACCCCTCTTTCTATCCTCCTTCACTATCCAGCATTGTTGCATTGTTCTGTCTCTCTCCTTTAACCTCACTATCCATCTTCACCCCTCTGTCTCCTGCCCCCTCCCCCACCCCATCATCCGGCCTCTTTCCTCCTATTCCCCACATCTAGCATCACCACATCACTCTCTCTTTTTCTTCCTATTCCCCATCGCTAGCATCACCCTCACCACTCTCTTTTTTTCTCTCTATTGGAGCAATCACTCACTCATGGGCACCTCTGCCAGTGAGCTTCCCCAACTCATTGCCCATCTGCTCACTCTGCTTACCCACTTGCTCGACCCACTGCCTCCCTGACTGCAAATGCATGCAACTTTGCAGAGCTATGAGCACTGTGAGCGCTGCTATCTGCTCTGCCGGTCCTGCCCCCTATGATGTAAGTTCCTGTTTGGGGAGGACTGACAGAGGCAGCAGCGGTGTACACAGCTGTATGGCCCCACATGCAGTTTCTCTTCATTTGCAGTCAGGGAGGTAGTGAGTCAGGCAGGTGGGTAAGCAAAGAAGGGAGCGGGTGGGCAGCAAGGAGAGGAAGATTACAATTTTTCTTTTCTTGTTCCTGCCCCGAACTTGAGGAGGCAGCGACCTGGTATGACAAGCTTGGTCCTCCGGGAGATGGGGGGCTCAGGCTAGGATGCTAGATGCTGCTGCATGCATAGTATGTTTAGCTCTCTGGGACCTGGTTTCACCAACCTACCCAGACACGGTGATACACCAGTTTTCCTCGTGCAGCAGACAGTAACGCATCCAGAATTGGGTTCCTGCTGCCTTCCTACACTTTTTCTGTTGGCTGCGCTGTAGCTGGCTGCAGACATTCCATGATCATTCTTCCTCACTCTCCTTTGCCTACAGCATTCTCACCGCTCTGGGATTTTTTTTAGCTTCGGGCCAGGCGGGGACTCGGGGAGGTGCAACTACAGCATTGCCGCCGGGCGGTCATGAATTTTGAAACTGCTTTTTGTCTATGTGTGGCTGCGCCATGGTGGCATACACAACAGAGTTCAGTTGCGTTCTTGTCAGACCCCAAAATATTGGGGGTGCTCGAGCACCCACAGAGCCAGCATCTGTGAGTTGTCATATCTAAATATCCATAGACACCCACTATTCAGTCATAAATGGATGTTAGCTGGTCTTCAGTGGCAACACAGTAGGAAGATGTTAATCTAGCTTTGAATCACTACGCAGGAGTAATGTAACTGCATAAAATTTAATTCTGCCAATTATGGGTGGAAAACTCCATGCTGATCTCTTTGAGTGTTACCTGTCATTAATATCTTTGATTCTCTGATTTGGTTTTGAGATTAGTGCTTGTATGATTTTTTCTTTATTGATGGGTGTGGTTTTAATAAAGATTATTAACCATAAATTTAATTTTGCCAATCATGTAAATGATAAAGGAAAGGGCTCCTTCTGTGCCCTACAGCATCATTGTAATGGCATTACAACCACCCTTCATTCATAAAACTGAAGACGGAAGGGGCACTTTGCTGTCTGTGAAGGGTTCTTGTGGTATCGTATTCCACTATCTTTTATGGCATGGGTCTAAATGTTAATGTGTGCACACCAAGACTGATGGAAAACTTCCTCACTTAGGGGGTCTTTTACTAAGCCACGGTAGCGTTTTTAGCTCATGGTAGAAACCAGCTGACAGTAAATGCCAAGATACCCATTATATTCATATGGGCGTCTCAGCGTTTACTGCAGCTGATTTCTACCATGTGCTAAGAATGTTACCACATCTTAGTAAAAAAAAACACCTAAATGGTCTTTAAATGCCTTAATAACAGTGTCTGTTTTACGAGACTGAAATATTTGTATACTGTGTGTTTTAATTATAGAACGGTTGATATCGCTAGAACACTGCCTTAATTTTTATGTATGGCACAAGTAAATAAAATTGATGAATCCCAGCATCCAGATTTTTGGTCTGTATTTTCTTTTACATAGCTTTACAGTGCAAAAATAAGTACACTGTCATCCTAGGGTACAAATTATATCGTAGTGATAGGGTGGATCGAATTGGTGGAGGGGTAGCATTGTATGTTAAGGAGAGCTTTGAATCAAATAGATTGAAAATTCTGCAGGAAACAAAACACTTATTGGAATCACTGTGGATTGAAATTCCATGTGTAAAAGGGAAAAGGATAGTGATAGGAGTGTACTACCGTCCGCCTGGCCAGGATGAACAGACGGATGTAGAAATGTTATCAGAAATTAGAGGTGCTAACAAACTGGGGAACACAATAATAATGAGTGATTTCAATTACCTCTGTTGACTGAGTAAATGTAACATCAGAGCATGCTTGGGAGGTAAAATTCCTTGATGAAATCAAGGACAGTTTTATAGAGCAGCTGGTACAGGAGCCGATAAGAGAAGGAAAGATTCTAGACCTAGTTCTTAGTGGAGCATATGAACTGGTGCAGGAGGTAATGTGCTGGGGCTGCTTGATAACAGTGATCATAATATGATCAGATTTGATATCAGCTCTGGAGTAAGTACACACAGGAAATCCAATATGTTAGTATTTAACTTTTAAAAAGGAGACTATGACAAAATGAGAAGAATGGTGAAAAATACCTTAGAGGACAGCTGCGAAGGTCAAAAATTTACATTAGGCCTGGATGCTGTTCAAAAATACCCATCCTGAAAGTCCAGGCCAGTTATATTCCATGTATTAAAAAAGATACACATTACTAACCACAGGATAAATTCACAATAATTAGTCACAAATATTAAATACCACTACCACCTGACTAATACATTACTTTGTTCTTTTAAACATACTCAAAACACATTGTTTGTGTGCATTAAATTTTTTACAAACTTTATTATGAAAACCTCACTAACAATAAAACACTATCCAATACACTCACAGTATTCTCTCCATGTAATATATTTCACAAATCGTTCATCCCCAGTACCACTAATCAAAATCAGCTGTAGCTCATTTCACAGTGTTCCAAATGTTCCACGTTGATGACCCGTTTCACCACACATTGTTTTCCCCCTAAATCAGAGACAGCACACGTCAATGAGCAAAATATTTCTTTCAGCTTGCTTTCAAATCTTTATTGGTTTCTGAGAAGAACTCATCAATCCAAAAAGAAAAACTGGGGGTTTATTCCATCCACTTATACTAAATAGCTTCTGGTCCCATAAAAAGTGAGGTGAAGGAAGCTATTAGAGCTAAAAGAAAATCGGTCATAAAATGGAAGGATTTGACTGAAAATATTAAGAAACAGCATAAGGAATGGCAAGTCAAATGCAAAGTGCTGATAAAGAATGCAAAGAGGGACTTTGAAAAAAAAAGATTGCGTTGGAGGCAAAAACAAATAGTAAAAACTTTTTTAGGTATATTAGAAGCAAGAAGCCGGCAAAAGAATCAGTTGGACCGCTAGATGATCGAGGGGTAAGAGGGGCGATCAAGTAAGACAAAGCTGTAGTGGCGAGATTAAATGAATTCTTTGCTTCGGTCTTCACCAAGGAAGATTTGGGTGGGATACCATTGCCAGAAATGGTATTAGAAGCTGAGGAGTCGGAGAAACTTAATGAATTCTCTGTAAACCTGGAGGATGTAATGGGGCAGTTCTACAAACTGAAGAGTAGCAAATCTTCTGGACCGGATGGTATTCATCCCAGAGTACTGATAGACTTGAAAAATGAACTTGCAGAACTATTGTTAGTAATATGTAATTTATCTTTAAAATCAAGCATGGTATCGGAAGATTGGAGGGTGGCCAATGTAATGACAATTTTTAAAAACAGTTCCAGAGGTGATCTGGGAAATTATAGACTGGTGAGCCTGACATCAGTGCAGGGCAAAATGGTACAGACTATTATAAAGAACAAAATTACAGAGCATATTCTAAAGTATGGATTAATGAGACAAAACCAACATGGATTTAGTGAAGGGAAATCTTGCCTCACTAATCTACTACATTTCCTTGAAGGGGTGAACAAACGTGGATAAAGGTGAGCCAGTTGATATTGTGTATCTGGATTTTCAAAAGATATTTGAGAAAGTACCTCGTGAAAGACTCCAGAAGAAACTGGAGAGTCATGGGATAGAAGGTGGTGTTCTATTGTGAATTAAAAGCTATATGCATCCAGTTTCTGTGTGTTTGGCACCCTTTTGAACCCTGTAGGATTTCAACATGTACCATGGCAATATTTTGTGAGATCCATGTTTATCTCCTATATGTTTATTCCACTTTTCAGATGTCTGGTGGTGGATAGAGATATGTCAATTTTACTAGACACACAGGTCTTGTGAAATATGTCACATGTTCTGCACGTTTTTACAACCATGTTGATATTCTCACATCCATGACCAATCTAAAATAGTGGTGTGTTTATCAGCCCATAATTGTATTCTTTTAAATTGGAGAACTAGAGATCCCCCAACAATAATGCGATGACAGAATGTATTATACCGAGTAAAGATACTGGATGCCACCATGTCAATCATGGAATCAGATATCAGAAAATACGGGAGCCTCTGTACCACACATGGCATGAAGCTGCTTATTAAACTATCAAGAAACACTAAGGATGTAATTTCCAAGTAGGGACTGGAACAGCTTTGGACTTCATCCAGATTGGGTGTCAGAGCATGACATGGATTCTGAATTCGAATGACTGGATAGGGAGGGGGAGGGGAAGGGTGATGATAATAAAATACAAAAGGAAAATATGATACCAATTAGACCGTTTAGATGTTATCCTGTTTATTATGGAAAGAAACTACCCAACTTGTAGAAGGGTACATTATACAATATTAAGATATGTTTATGATTTGTTGAAATAAAAATAATTGGAAAAAAATGTCCTAGAAAAAGTAAAACCATATCACACCCTTGTTGCCACACCCTCCTTCCTGAAACTGGTGGATATGCCTAATCTGACTGGAATATATTCCAGGAAACAATTATGACATTCTTAATCTCATTACTTGGAGAGGTGTATAAACCAGATGTCTGTTTCATTTTGAGTGGGTTTCCCCAGTGGGTTTTCATTTTGGTCAAATTCTTTTTGTTGCGTTTGGATATTAGCACATGCTATTTGCAAACTGCAGAACACCTCCCCCCCCCCCCCAAATCATGTGATTTTCATTTGGTTTTGAAAGGAAGGCAAATAAGCATGTTTCGTTTTCTTTTCTTTTTTTTCAAGGTAAATGCACATTCCTTCATTGACTGCATTGTGCAAAACTCGCCCTTCAACGCTTTGATTTCTTCACAAAAGAGACCAGATAGCTTCGAATCCTTAAATGCATGAAAATGAGTCCTGAAAGGAATACGATTTGTCCCCAAATCTTTAAAAAACAAATGTGTGAATACAGTTTGAATTTAACTGGCGAGTTACCTAATGCCAGTATCAATCTGCAGAAAAGGTATTGATTGAAATTGGTGGTGGGTTAAAAAAAAAAAAAAAAAAAAAAAAAAAAAAAATATATATATATATATATATATATATATATATATATATATATATATATATATATATATATATATATATATTCCAGTGTCGCTGATATCAGCAGCACTGCGGCAAAATGGCCAGTACCACTCTTAAGCAGCCGAGCAGGTTGGGGACTCTTCAAATGCTGCGCACTTTGATACAATTCAAAACGGAAGGCAAAGGGGAACCCAGGAGGCAGGGCGCGGTCAGAAGACGTGCGTGGAGGCAGCCGTGTGGTTGAGTTGCATTGAGTTATTGAGCTGCTCAGCCAGCATAAAAGGAAGACGAGAGGCGTCCTCCCCCTCATCCCAGCCAGCGTCCAAGATGAGTTTCAGCTCCGACCATTACCTCTCTTCCTCCTACCGGAAGATCTTCGGCGATTCCCCCCGCAGTTCAGCTGCCCGCTTGGGAGGGAGCAGCTCATCCTCAAGGACCACCGTCTCCGGGGGCTTCAGGTCCCAGTCTCTATCCCGCAGCAATGTCTCCTCCGTGGGATCCTACAGGAGATCGGCTAGAAGTACTGGCTTTTCTCCTTCCTCCAGCGAAAACTTAGATCTGTCCCAAACCTCTGCCCTGAACAACGAATACAAGATCATCCGGACTAACGAGAAGGAGCAGCTGCAAGGGCTGAACGACAGGTTTGCCATGTTCATTGAGAAGGTCCATAACCTGGAGCAGCAGAATAAGGTGCTGGAAGCCGAGCTGGGGGCCCTCAGGCAGAGGCAGTCTGAACCCTCGAGACTGGGGGAGATCTACCAGCAAGAAATGCGAGAGCTCAGGGCTCAGCTAGATGAGCTGAACTCGGAAAAGGCTCAGATCATCCTGGAGAGAGACAACTTGGAAGAGGATTTGCAGAAGCTGAAGGGCAAGTTCGAAGACGAGATCAGGGCTAGAGAAGAAATCGAGTATGCTCTAAAGGCTCATAAGAAGGACGTGGACGACGCTACTTTAGCTAGGTTGGATCTGGAAAAGAAAGTGGAATCCCTACTGGATGAGATCTCATTCCTTAGGAGGGTTCACGAGGAAGAGGTGGCTGAGCTGATGTCCATGCTCCAGGCTGCTCAAGTCTCGGTGGAGATGGAGATGTCCAAGCCGGATCTAACCTCGGCCCTCAAAGAGATCCGAGCCCAGTACGAATCGCTGGCCGCCAAGAACCTGCAGTCAGCCGAGGAGTGGTACAAGTCCAAATACGTGAACTTAAGCGAACAGGCAGCCCGGAGCACCGAGGTCATCCGCGCCAGCCGGGAGGAAGTGAACGAGTATCGGAGGCAGCTGCAGTCTCGCACCATCGAGATCGAGAGCCTGCGAGGAACCAACGAGTCCTTGGAGAGGCAGATCCAGGAGATGGAGGAAAGACATAATGCCGAGGCAACCGGATTGCAGGTAAAATTGACCTGAATGGCCTGGGGTGGGCACGGTAGTGGGACATTCTGCGCCTAAACCCAGTCCCACACGTCTTTCCCTCATTTTTATTATTATTATTTTTTTCTTTCTCATTTTCTTTTGCCTCTCCTTACCCTCTGCCTTCAGGGGAAAAATACAGCTCTACCTGCCATTTTAGTTGCCTGTGCACCTGCTGATAATATTTTAATTCTGGTTGTGTTTGGGGTAAGGGTTAATAATTTACTGCTCCTAGATTTGCATGGACCAGTTTAAAATCCTAGAGTCGCTGTTTGGAAAGAGAAACTTTCTTAAAACCATTCAGTGTTATTCATCATCCTCAAAGAGCCAAGCTGAATGGCTCCGGCGGGGAAAATGATGCCCTCCAGATTTAAGCCTCTTTGAATTTAATAGCTCATCTGGGAGAACAGCATGTACGTAAAATAATCTAGTGTCTACTGTATCCCTACTAGAATCATTGCAGTGAGAATGGAAAACGCGGTCTCTGTCCATGGTGCTGGTTCTGCTGAACACGGTCTAATTCACTCTAAGGTTACATGCTTCTTGCGTTTCATTAAATACTGGACATTTCTTGTTGTTTGTATCATATGATAAAATACTTTTTATTTAGACAACCTATTCAACTGTTTAGCCTAGGTATATTTACATTAAAGATGATTTATAAAGCCTAGTCTCTGAAAATTACCTTCTAAAGGAAGATCTTTTCCGAACTGCAGTCTTCAGCGTCTCGTCCTTTTCAGTAAGTTGACGCATCTATTTTTAACAATGTTGCACTGCCGTTGTTTCAAATTTTAAATATTTACTACTACCACTTATAATAATAATAACGTTTAGAGAGAAATCAGCAATGGACGTGTTAGCGATTCCCTCAGGTACTAGAACATACAGATAAAAATCCTCAGCTGCAGGAATACACTTGATAAGCTGCTGGACGTCCTCACGTTAAATCAAGTCCAAATTTTGTTTTATTAAGAATTATACATCTGGTATTGTTGTTACCGAGATGCTGCAAAATAAATAATATACAACCCTAATATGGTTCATGGACTGAAATTTTAAAAATAAATAAAATCTTGTATATCTGGATTAATTGAATTATTCTTGTGCACTTTTAATATTATATTCACTAAGGTAATATTTACTGATTTCTGACCTTAAGGACATCTATTCAACCTTCTCTCCAAAGTGAAAATCAGTCCAGTTTACATATCTTTATTCAACCTTTGCTTCCTCACCTATCAAAGCTATTCATCTGGGGATTTCTGTGCCTTTGAGATTTCCATATTATTTTCTCTGATAAGGTTTGAACCACATTTTTTTTCCTTGATCCTCAAGTTTGTACAGTTTTGAGGAGTATCCTAGTGGTTCCTGCAGTAGGCTTTGATCCTGGGGAACTGGATTCAATTCCCACTGTAGTGTCTTGTGACTCTGGGCGAGTCACTTAACCCTCCATTGCCCCAGGTACAAATAAGTACCTGTATATACTACATAAACTGCTTTGAATGTGGTTGCAAAAACCACAGAAAGGCAGTATATCAAGTCCCGTTCCCTTTCCCTTCCCATGCTCTTGTTATGTTGCCAAAGGGTTTGAAAGACAAAGGGAGGGGGAGAGCTTGGGCGTGGCAGTCCGCTGAGACAGTTCTCTTCAGACAAAAAGCTACACATCTTTCTTAAGCTTGTCAGAGGGTGAAGCAAATATAGTCTCGAATTAAATTTGATTCTTATTTTCCCCTTGGAATTTTATTTATACAATGAGAATGATTAATTGAGTATATTACCTATGTGTTGTAGGGTGAATAAATACAAACAAAAATATATTTAAAAATAATTACAACTATTCAAATACAGTGATAGGTGTCTTGGAGTGAAAGACAAAAATGTGAACCCAATGTTTATTAGAAAAAAATGCTAATTTACAAGGTAGGTGTCCTGGCTTTTCCATTTTATTTATTTTGGACTGAAATCCAGTTGGAGATATCAGTGGAAAGTGCTAGTTGAATCCAGTAACAACCCCTTTCAAACTTTTGTCTGTATTATAGCACTCACAACTTAGTTGAATTTCCTACAGTAATCTTCTGATTTGTTCAGGGGGGAAAAAAAGTGTTGTAAGGTCAAAATTGGATTTCATTACAAGAAGCCTGAATAGCTGGATGACTGTCCTGGCCAATTTCACTATGTATTGCTAACCAAAAAAAAGAGGCTAATATGTTATCAAGCATATATGCAAAAAATATGTTGCATATTGACCCTAATATCTACATAGTAACATAGTAGATGACGGCAGAAAAAGACCTGCATGGTCCATCCAGTCTGCCCAACAAGATAAACTCATATGTGCTAGTTTTTGTGTATACCTTACCTTGATTTGTACCTGTCTTTTTCAGGGCACAGACCGTATAAGTCCGCCCAGTACTATCCCCGCCTCCCCAACCACCAGCCCCGCCTCCCACCACCAGCCCTGGCACAGACCGTATAAGTCTGCCCAGCACTAGCCCCGCCTTCCAACCACCGGCTCTGCCACCCATTCTAGGCTAAGCTCCTGAGGATCCCTTCCTTCTGAACAGGATTCCTTTATGTTTATCCCACGCATGTTTGAATTCCGTTACCGTTTTCATCTCCACCACCTCCCGCGGGAGGGCATTCCAAGCATCCACCACCATATACATATACAAGTTGACCAGGCAAATAAGAAAATTTCTGGGTTATGATGTTTATAAAGCTTTTTTTTTATAAATAACATCTCCTAACACAATTTCTCCCGTTTAAGACAAGCACCTCTTAGTGCTCTATGCCCGCATGTCCACACCCATCCATTTACCCATGCATAATCAGAAATCTTAAGAATAGATTTAGAAAGATGCATTATTCCTCTGCTGTGTCCCACCTACGCTGACACAGGAAGTTGTGTCAGAGGAGGCGTGACACAGCAGAAGAAATGTATGCAGGGCTAGCCAGAGGAAGTTTGCTTTACTTTCTGATGTTGCTGGCAGGCATAGAAACACTGGAGGACTAGCGAGGAGGAGGAAGAAGAAAGGATGATAAATACCAGGCCCGGGGAAAAGGAAGAGTAAAAGATGCCAGACTGTGAGTAAGGGAAGGGAGGATGAGTAATTCCAGAATGCAGGGAAGGGAGGGACAGAGGCACAGAGGGGAAGATGCTTTATAGGAAAGAAGGGACATAGAGGGAATGATGGTGGACCTGGAGTGAGACAAAATGTCAACTGGAGAGGAGATCTAGAAACAGTAGCATATGGATGACACTTGGGGAGGGGGAGAAGGGGAACAGAGCTGAAGATGGGGTTGGGGGGGGGGAACAGAACAGAGAAGATGATGAATGGAGCTAGGGGGTGGGAAGAAAGGGAAAAGAGCAGAAGATGACTGAGACTTGGCAATCAAATGAGGGTTGAGGAACAGAGCAGGGAATTATAGACAGAAAAGATGGAGTGGGAATTTTGAGGGGATAGTGAGTACTTGGCAATTGGTAGTTATGAACAGGTATATGTTAATAGGTTGGGAGAATGAGTGAGAGTGTGAAATGAGAGATAAGAGAAGAGGGGCAAGAAAAGGGGATGACGTTTGGGGAAAGGTTGAGACATAATATGAATGACCTGGAAGATTGGAGAGGATGAGAGGCAATGAAAAGGGATGGGGTACTGGGGAGGGGTATGAGTCTCTGACATGGTTGAGTGAGGGTGGAAATGGGGATAAAAGATGGTGAAAGAGAGGCAGTAGGACATGGGGTATAGGATAAGAGACAGAAGAATGGTCTGGAGGAAAGGGAAGGAAAGAGAGATAGGGATGAAGCTGGTGAGGAGATAGGAGGCAGTGGAGGCCAGGGTAGAGGAGGATTTAGAGGATGGGGGTGGGCAATGGGAATGTTGGGACGAGAATGAGAAGAAGAAAGGAAAATCCAATAGGTAGATGAGAAGTGAAAAGGAGACCAGAGGGTGAGAGAATGGGAGCCTAATTAGATAGATAAAATTCACAGACAACAAAGGTAGAGGATACATTTCAAGTAATACTTTAGGGACTGAGATGTGCCTGCTTTGCAAAATGTACATTTTTTTTTCTAATTTTATTTTGCAAAGTACAGGGACAATACATTTCTGTTTCTCTTTTACCAACATTGACCTGCTTAATTTATAGTCTGGATTTCTTGAGGGGGAGGGGGGGGTCTCCATTTCAGCTTTTGTCTGCATGTTTCTTGTGGGCCCCTATTTTGTATCAGGTGAGGGTCTGTCCATTTTCTACATGTGCAGCTGAGGTGAAGGATTCTGCTAGTGTGTGGTGTCTGTGTAAGAATCTGTTAACGGTCCAGCTTGTTCCAGTTTCCCAGTAGCAGGTGCTCTAGGGCCCAGTGTAATTTTATAGTAGTAGCTTTTCATAGGTGGATTAGGACTGCTATGGTGTGGTAAGTTTTCTGTGTAGGTTTTAGTGTCTTTTTACAGGGCTTTGTGTTATTTCATAAACTGTCTGGCCTTATTTGAAAGTAGGCTCTGGGGCAAGGGCTGCCTTTGGTGGCCCTTTTCACCCAAAATAAAAATGCTCAGGACTAATGGGCTCCACATCCTGTAGAGTAACCACACAAACAAAAGCCCATCTGATTTAAACAAAGTTTCTACCGGTGAAAGGAGCATTCCTGAGGTGATAATCACAATTTGAATAATTTTACTTGCAGTTAAGACAGGCTGCCTGCACTGGCTGGTCCCGAGACCTCTGCTACCTCCCGCTTCCTGATGTAACTGCCAGTTTCCTTGTAGGTGGGATGCAGCAGAGGCAGCCCGTATTAATCATTGCTGGCCATAGTCACTGCACCTGAGCAACAATACCGGCACTGCTGCCTGTCGGACACTGACCAGCGCCTAATTTACAAAAGTCTGCTCCCCCTGATGTCAAAACCTGGCTACGCCTCTGGCAAGTCACTTAAACCTCCATTGCCCCAGGTACAAAATAAGTACCTGTATATATGTAAACCGCTTTGAATGTAGTTGCAAAAACCTCAGAAAGGCGGTATATCAAGTCCCATTTCCCTTTCCCTAGTTGAGATTCTACATGGAATGTTGCTACTATTGGAGATTCTAGATGGAATGTTGCTACTATTGAGATTCTGTTGCTACTATTTGAAATTCTACATGGAATGTTGCTATTCTACTAGCAACATTCCATGTAGAGGCCTGCCTTTGCAGATCAGTAACGCGGCTGCGCAGGCTTCTGTTTCTGTGAGTCTGACGTCCTGCACGTACGTGCAGGACGTCAGACTCACAGAAGCAGAAGCCTGTGCGGCCGCATTGCTGATCTGCAAGGGCAGGCCTCTACATGGAATGTTGCTAGTGGAGGAGTAGCCTAGTGGTTAGTGCAGTGGACTTTGATCCTGGGGAGCTGAGTTCAATTCAAAATAAATATCTGAATATATGTAAACCGCTTTGAATGTAGTTGCAAAAGCCTCAGAAAGGCGGTATATCAAGTCCCATTTCCCTTTCCCTTTCCCTAAAAGTAAATTAAAACAGCCGATACTATATATAGGAAACAGAAGTAAAAATGAACAGTGCCAAAAACCTCCACTTCAGTGGTATTCTATAAGCCACACCTAAAGTTTGGCACGGTTTACAGAATTAACGCTTAAGTGGAGAGGTTGCATGTGTATGTAGGCGTCGCCATTTGCACCAATGAAAACGTGGTGCAAATGTCTGTGCTTAAATTTATGCACGGAGCACTGTTATTCTATAATTATGCATGTAACTCAAAACCATGCACTCAATCCACCCGAAAACGCACATCTTCCATTTCCATGCCCCTTTTTTGGGCCTTGTGTAGATTTTAGGCATGGATCCTGTGCCTAAATTTATGCATATAAGTCCCAATGAAATCTAATTAGTGCCAAGAATTGCTTTAATTGGCTTGTAAGTCTATTAAATATGCACACACAAGTTTTGGCGACTTTTATACCAATAGATGAATCAAGTGAAAGACTCATTGCAACCTCTGATCTCAAATGTCTGCTAGGACGATATAACACAGATGTTCAAATATTTGAAAGGTATTAATCCGCAAATGAACCTTTTCCGGAGACGGGAAAGTGGTAGAACTAGAGGACATGAAATGAGGTTGAAGGGCAGACTCAAGAAAAATATCAGGATGTATTTTTTCATGGAGAGAGTGGTGGATACTTGGAATGCCCTCCCGCGGGAGGTGGTGGAGATGAATACGGTAATGGAATTCAAAAATATGTGGGATAAACACAACAGAATCCTGTTCAGAAGGAATGGATCCACAGAAGCTTAGCAGAGATTGGGTGGCAACACCAGTGGTTGGGAGGCGGGGCTAGTACTGGGCAGACTTCTATGGTCTGTGCCCTGAAAATAGCAGGGACAAGTCAAGGTCAGGTATACATATAAAGTAGCACATATGAGTTTATCTTGTTGGGCAGACTGGATGGACCGTACAGGTCTTTTTCTGTCGTCACCTACTATGTTACTATGTTATAGAATTGGGGATAGGGGGTAATTCTATAAGAAGATGCCTAGTATTAGGCAGCAATACTATGCATAATACCGATATTCTAGTCATTTATGTGTGGAAGGGCATATAACTCTGCCCTTCCAAAAAAATAAGAAATCCAAGTCAAAACTCTACCATCTAATCCAAGTTTAGCATACCTCAGTACCAATAGATCATGATTAATGATGCTACAGGCTGAGGACAAATCCATTAAAACTAACAGGTCTTGATTAACTGTATTGTTAGCCACATTGAACTCAGGTTGCTCAGATAATGTGGGGAATAAATGTCATAAATATATAAACAAAAAGTCTTCACCTCTATCCAAAAGCCTAAGAATAGATCTGATACTGCTATCAGAATCAGTTCTGTACTGAGCCCTTTTTGAAAACCCATCTGTTTCTCATCCAGTCTTCCAAGATTCTCCAAAATTTCTTGAGTACAGTGATGTGGTAGCCGTGATAGTCCACTTTTAAAGGTAATCAATAGAAATAAAATAAAACATAGAAAAGAAAATAAGATGCTACCTTTTTTATTGGACTAACTTAATACATTAATACAAGCTTAACACAAGCTAATCAGAAAATGTATTAAGTTAGTCCAATAAAAGAGGTTTTATCTTATTTCTTTTCTATGTTTTATTTTATTTCTATTGATTAAATTCAAAAATTCTGATATTCACAAAAAGGCTACCTTATCCAACAACTTAGCCAGTGTGAGTTGGTTGGGCACTGGTCTATAGCTACCCCAATCCAACCTGTCTCCTGCAGAAGCCTTCAATATTGGTTTTACCATCACTTATTTCGAACCCCTAGGAACTCCCTTTTGAAAAGACAAATCTAACGGTGATTTAAGAGAACCAAAAGAGGGCAATCTTCCAAACTATGCGGTCCTCATTTAACTTTCCTCAGAAGGTACTGTTAAGGCAAATTCCTTCATCACTTCCCAATTCTTATCAGCCTCATACTCATACCACTCATCTAAAACCTCCATATTGTTCAATAGCTAATCAAATTATTCTTCAAAGAAGTACCGTAATTGATCACAGTTAGGCATAGGGGCCAAACTATCATACCCAAAGCCGCTGCCCACCAAAGAGGACACCACCATGTACAATTCATGTAATGGGTTTGCAACAGAAGCAATTTTAGAAAAATACCCTTAAGCCTAACCATCTTAAGATATTTCCTACTTGCCATGGCCCACAATCTATGCACCTCCAGTTGCTTACACTTCCTCCATAATCTCTCCAATCTTGTCTTCCTTCTTTTTAACTCCATTAAATCCCTTACAACCAAAAGCCACTCATACCAACCCTCTCCTCAAGAAGGCCACTTCATCCAAAGCACTACACAGTGCCTCCTTCCAAACATCCACCCTCTTCTCCAAAACCATGTACCCTTTTACCACAGCCTCTACCTATGAGTAGAAATTATCCTGGAAGACTCATAGGTAGAGGCTGTCCATATAACTTAATTGACCTACTCTTTCCTATCAACATTTTAATCTAGAAGTTAGGTGTGATGTTATAGAATACTGTGATTTGCACACCAAGCTCCCCAAAATTAGGCACCAGCATTTATACCAGGTCTTGACAGGCGTAAATGCTGATGACTAAAGTTTGGTGTGAGAATCCACTCTAAGTGCTATTCTTTATGGAGTGTCCTGTATAGAATTCTAGTTTAGCACAGATCGTTCTGTTTCTGATTTTTCGGTGCCATTTACTGCCCTTAGAGCCTCCTATTTAAGATAAGTCAGTTAGTGAGTGGTAGGTCTAGTGCAGGGGTAGGTAACTCCGGTCCTCGAGAGCCGCAGGTAGGTCAGGTTTTCAGGATATCCACAATGAATATGCATGAGATAGATTTGCATACCATGGAGGCAGTGCTTGCAAATCTATCTCCTGCATATTCATTGTGGATATCCTGAAAACCTGACCTGCCTGTGGCTCTCGAGGATCGGAGTTGCCTACCCCTGGTCTAGTGCATTAAGCTGTAATAAAAGGGGGCCTGTGCCAGTATCAACACATGTTTTGATATGTGCCAAGGCCTCCTTTTACTGCAGTGGGTAAAAGGCTGTGTTTTTCTGAAGTAAAGAAATGGCCATGTGGTAAATGAAACACTTACTGCACGGCCATTTTGGAGGTGTCATGAAACACCTAGCAATCCGCCTGTGGGTACTCTGCAGCCACTTAGAGGGTCTATCTCCAGCACAGCTCAGGTCCACCTGCACCTGTCGCTTGTGTTGTACACTAGCACCCTCCTCCCACTGACTGGGTCACATCTGCCTCTGGGTGAGTCTCCCACTCTCAAATTATCCCCAGTGATTTCTAGGTTACTGGGGCCACTCCCAGCGGTCCCACAGTTCCTAGGAAGCACTCACAGAGCCAGACAAGCAGAGTCAACAACCTGAAAATGTTTATTGTCAGAACTTGAATAGTGAAACAGAAAAAGTGTACATGCTAATGGCATACATAAAGGCACTTAACATGTCTCTGCATTGGCTGTTACTGCACACTCAACCACCTGTTAACAGCCTAACGCAGTTTTGTAAAATGGCCCCATGTTATTAATAATAATTCTTATTTTGATGGACCACCACAAATCTTTTGAGACTTCATAGAGTGAAAAGTTACTCATCTCTTTGTGGAATTTAGGTAGCAAATATTTAAATGACACCATGGGGCCCTTTTACTAAAATGTATAAATATGGTGCACAACTTTGAGCAAGTCAGCAACAATAATCGGGTGCCAACAATCAATTATTGTCACTAATTGAACACAATTTGGATTTACACATTCACCTTGCTATGCACTATTCTATAAAGATGCACGTGTAAATCTTTTAGTGCGCAACTGGAAAGGGGGAATGACTGAGGGAGAGAAATGGGTGGGCCAGGGTGTTCGCTAAAGATGCATGCACTGTTATAGAATATGGGGGATCCATACGAGGATTTACACCATATCAGTTAGTATAAATCCTCACATTCAAAGTTGGGCATGGGTCCCGGCGCTACGTACTGTTCTATAAACAGCGTCCCACTCGGAGTGCCATTTGTAGAATAGCCCTCGGCACACACTTTTTTCAGCAGCCAAATTTGGGCACCATTTACTGAATCTAGTCCTTATCAGGTGGTTTACCGTGTGGTAACTGCTAGCACAGTACCACAGTAAGGGGTAAACCATGCGTTGAGGGCTTTTTGTGCTAGGGTTGAGGCATGGGTGGAGAATGAGTGTGGAAGTGTTATCCACAGTGCTGCAATTACTATGTGTTAATTGGCTAATGTGCAGTTCATGAAGGACTACTAAGGGCTCCTTTTACTAAGCCACACTAGAGATTCTCATGTGGCAAATGCAACAAAGCCCATTCATTCCAATGGGTTTCGTCACATTTGCTGCGCCAGGACTCATTACCGTGGCTTAGTAAAAGGAGCCCTAAGTGCTTCCCCGTTACTTGCCAGCAGGTACCATATGCTAAAGAGAACATTAATGCAGGACTTATACAGGAACATGCTGATTATGCCCCTACTACGTGTCCTGTTAAATTTGCAGTTACCATGTGGTAAAGTCCCGCATTAAGCTTAGTAAAAGGGCCCCTATATTTTAGGTTAACTTAATTTAGATAGGACAGATTATTTTCTACTTCTGTATACATTTTTTAAGAAAATGTTATGCTCCATTTGTTGACATGTTTAATTTTTGGGCAGTTTCTGTGGACATTTATAAGTGTCTTAATTCTTAGGTTAGGATAAAGCAATAGAGGGATATTGATAGGATATATAGGTAGTTCCCCGCCCCCCCCCCCCCCAGCGTGTGCCATTTCCAGCGCTATAAAAATATTTTCTATTTTTGTAGCGCTGGTGTTTACCTGACGGTAATTGGACAGTTACTGCCAGGTTAGTGCAGGAACGCTTACAGCCACCTCGAAGGGTGGCGGTAAGTGCTACCCCTAAAATGGCTGCACAGTAAGTGGTTCACTTCAGTGGCGTAACTAAGTGGGTCCTCGGGGGCCCAGCCCCCCTCTTTCTCCTCTCAGGCCCCCTCTACTCTGGTGGCCAGTCAGATGCCCGATTTTAGGCAGCACTTCAGCAAATGTAGTTTCCTGCAGCTTTGGAGGACATCGTTAATCTTGAAGTGTCCAACTTCCCAGCAACACTAGCACCTGCCCTCTGGCCCCCCCACACCGACTTCTGCCCATGTGACTCAGAGTGTCACAGGCACTGCTGTGGTGAGCCCGAATTGATACCACAAACCTTCTTGACTAGTTGACTGAGCCATGCAAAGAGCCCCACCCACAGATCAGTGGACGCATGAAGAGCGCCCCATTCATCGGATTGCAGGAGCTGCAAAGAGGCTG
Organism: Microcaecilia unicolor; assembly: GCF_901765095.1. Taxonomy (NCBI): domain Eukaryota; kingdom Metazoa; phylum Chordata; class Amphibia; order Gymnophiona; family Siphonopidae; genus Microcaecilia; species Microcaecilia unicolor. The sequence goes on along the minus strand of NC_044035.1, from coordinate 39,629,042 downwards.
TGAGCCTCCGCCATCTAATCTGATCTAGAAAGCTGCCTGACTAAGGTGCCGCAGCAGCTTCTTCAAGAAAGCCTCTCTATTGCAGTGAAGGGCAGGCATTTGGAGCACTGCTTGCGAACTAAGAGCCTGCTCCACCTGACGAAGAAGGCAGGAGCAGAACCGCCTGCAGACCTCATCTACTTTGGGTCAGTCCCCCAGGTCCACAGATTTCCCGCTGCCTGCTGGCTGTGCCCACCCACTCACTCCACCGTTGCACCTCACATGTCAAAGTCCTACCTTCTGGACCTGATCTGAAAGCTGCAGCCCGTCTTTAGAGAGAAGCGGCCGAGTAACAGCGTCGTTTGCTGCTGCAGTACAGCTGCTGACTGAACGAAGACTCTCCCCTCCCGTGCGGTGCAGGCATTGATACTGCCTGCTCTGCTGCCTTGCCTTGAGTCACCTATAGTAATTTCAGATTGGGCCTCCAAGGCTCCAAGCCTCCACCACTGTGCCTGCCTGCTGCTCACATACTCCAGGTAAAAAATAAAAAAAATAAAAACTTGGGGGACAGGAGGTGATGCTGGGCTGCAGTAGTGTGAGAATTGTGTTGACTCAATGCCGGGTGGAGTTAGAAAAGTAGAATTGATGTTGGACTATGGGGATGGTGAAGTAGAGAAGAGCAGGGGGAGCTATGAGAGGGTGGGGTATAGAGAAGAGTAGGGGTATTGCAGGTCTATGAGGGGGTGGGGGTAAAGAAGGGCAAGGAATATGCTGGGTTTTATATGAAGGGGTTGGGGGGGTACAGAAGGGCAGGGGAAATGGAGGACCTGGTTGGGCAAGAGGTGCTTTATTTTTGTTGTAGGTGTAAATGTTTGGAATATTAGCTTATATGCGTTATGTGTCCACTTACATATGTACGGTAGTATGTTGTCTAACTGCTTCTGGCAAATACCCCTTTAACTTACATGGCATGTCTTTCTGGAATATATTTAATCCCTGTTGCTGGCGATGCTGTGTCTCACAAGTTTTCTTTTTTAACATTTCATGGGTATTCAGATAATTAATTTATTTATGAATTTCATTTTGGGTAGTAAGTGATCTTGCATTTTGCTCCCTACCGTCGATAATGCCTTTTTATTTTAGTTCTTCTATGCTGTATTGCTTTTAGAGAATGTGATTTCTCAGTATTTCCTGTTCTAATTGTTGGTGCTTTATTCTATCATTGGTGAGGGTTGGTCTGTGTTCTGTGAGTTGAAGGATATGTGCCGCTGCGGTAATTATTTTGCAGGATACTGTGATGTGTGTTGAGAGTTTGACCGGATTCAAGTCTACTGTAATGGCGAAGGTTAAATTACAGGATAATGCAACTTTATGTAAAAATGTCAGTGTTTCCAAGGTTTCCATAAATGTGTATGTGGTTTATATTGATGCAGGACAGACTTAGTAATCCATCATCAAGAACACTGTAAGGCACTGTAAGACATTATTTAGGAGTAGCCTTGTGGTTAGTGCAGTGGACTTTGATCCTGGGGAACTGGGTTTGATTCCCACTGCAGCTCCTTGTGACTCTGGGTAAGTCACTTAACCCTCCATTGCCCCTGGTACAAAATAAGTACCTGAATATATGTAAACCGCTTTGAATGTAGTTGGAAAAACCTCAGAAAGGCAGAGTATATCAAGTCCCATTTCCCTAGTTGAGATTCTATATGGAATGTTGCTACTATTGGAAATTCTAGATGGAATGTTGCTACTATTGAGATTCTGTTGCTACTATTTGAGATTCTACATGGAATGTTGCTATTCCACTAGCAACATTCCATGTAGAAGCCTGCCCTTGCAGATCAGCAACGCAGCCGCGCAGGCTTCTGTTTCTGTGAGTCTGACGTCCTGCACATCAGACTCACAGAAACAGAAGCCTACGCGGCTGCATTGCTGATCTGCAAGGGTAGGCTTCTACATGGAATGTTGCTAGTGGAGGAGTAGCCTAGTGGTTAGTGCAGTGGACTTTGAGCCTGGGGAACTGTTTGATTCCCACTGCAGCTCCTTGTGACTCTGGGCAAGTCACTTAACCCTCCATTGCCCCTGGTACAAAATAAGTACCTGAATATATGTAAACCGCTTTGAATGTAGTTGCAAAAACCTCAGAAAGGCGGTATATCAAGTCCCATTTCCACCTTTCCCTTATGACATCACAATATCAGAAGTGAGCCAAGTTATCAGGCAATCCAGCCATTGTGACATCACTGATCAGGTTGGCTCTTATTGGTGGAACAAGTGGAGGAGCAGCCTAGTGGTTAGTGCAGTGGACTTTGATCCTGGGGAACTCAGTTTGATTCCCACTGCAGCTCCTTGTGACTCTGGGCAAGTCACTTAACCCTCCATTGCCCCTGGTACAAAATAAGTACCTGAATATATGTAAACCGCTTTGAATGTAGTTGCAAAAACCTCAGAAAGGCGGTATATCAAGTCCCATTTCCACCTTTCCCTTATGACATCACAATATCAGAAGTGAGCCAAGTTATCAGGCAATCCAGCCATTGTGACATCACTGATCAGGTTGGCTCTTATTGGTGGAACAAGTGGAGGAGCAGCCTAGTGGTTAGTGCAGTGGACTTTGATCCTGGGGAACTCAGTTTGATTCCCACTGCAGCTCCTTGTGACTCTGGGCAAGTCACTTAACCCTCCATTGCCCCTGGTACAAAATAAGTACCTGAATATATGTAAACCGCTTTGAATGTAGTTGCAAAAACCTCAGAAAGGCGGTATATCAAGTCCCATTTCCACCTTTCCCTTATGACATCACAATATCAGAAGTGAGCCAAGTTATCAGGCAATCCAGCCATTGTGACATCACTGATCAGGTTGGCTCTTATTGGTGGAACAAGTGGAGGAGCAGCCTAGTGGTTAGTGCAGTGGACTTTGATCCTGGGGAACTCAGTTTGATTCCCACTGCAGCTCCTTGTGACTCTGGGCAAGTCACTTAACCCTCCATTGCCCCTGGTACAAAATAAGTACCTGAATATATGTAAACCGCTTTGAATGTAGTTGCAAAAACCTCAGAAAGGCGGTATATCAAGTCCCATTTCCACCTTTCCCTTATGACATCACAATATCAGAAGTGAGCCAAGTTATCAGGCAATCCAGCCATTGTGACATCACTGATCAGGTTGGCTCTTATTGGTGGAACAAGTGGAGGAGCAGCCTAGTGGTTAGTGCAGTGGACTTTGATCCTGGGGAACTCAGTTTGATTCCCACTGCAGCTCCTTGTGACTCTGGGCAAGTCACTTAACCCTCCATTGCCCCTGGTACAAAATAAGTACCTGAATATATGTAAACCGCTTTGAATGTAGTTGCAAAAACCTCAGAAAGGCGGTATATCAAGTCCCATTTCCACCTTTCCCTTATGACATCACAATATCAGAAGTGAGCCAAGTTATCAGGCAATCCAGCCATTGTGACATCACTGATCAGGTTGGCTCTTATTGGTGGAACGAGTGGAGGAGCAGCCTAGTGGTTAGTGCAGTGGACTTTGATCCTGGGGAACTCAGTTTGATTCCCACTGCAGCTCCTTGTGACTCTGGGCAAGTCACTTAACCCTCCATTGCCCCTGGTACAAAATAAGTACCTGAATATATGTAAACCGCTTTGAATGTAGTTGCAAAAACCTCAGAAAGGCGGTATATCAAGTCCCATTTCCACCTTTCCCTTATGACATCACAATATCAGAAGTGAGCCAAGTTATCAGGCAATCCAGCCATTGTGACATCACTGATGAGGTTGGCTCTTATTGGTGGAACGAGTGGAGGAGCAGCCTAGTGGTTAGTGCAGTGGACTTTGATCCTGGGGAACTGAGTTCGATTCCCACTGCAGCTCCTTATGACTCTGGGCAAGTCACTTAACCCTCCATTGCCCCTGGTACAAAAATAAGTACCTGAATATATGTAAACTGCTTTGAATGTAGTTGCAAAAACCTCAGAAAGGCGGTATATCAAGTCCCTCTTCCCTTTCCCTTTATTTATTTATTTGTTACATTTATATCCCGCATTTTCCCACCTATTTGTAGGCTCAATGTGGCTTACATAGTACCGGAGAGGTGTTACAGACTCCGATGTAAACAAATACAAAGTGATGTTGTGGTAAGATAAAGTTCATTTGTTTGCTTAATGCCCCCCCCAAGTTAACTCTGGGCCCCCTCAAAATGTCAAGTCTAGTTACGCCCCTGGTTCACTTACTGCACCACCATTTCTTTCTAAAAAAAAAAGCCTTGCGGGTAAAAGGGGGTCTCAGTGCGCATCAAAAACATGCACTGACGCTAGCGCAGGCCCCTTTTACTGCAGCTTAGTAAAAGGATCCCTAAGTAACAATACTAGGGGCCCTTTTACTAAGCTGCATAGGCACCTATGCGTGTACAACATGTGTCAGTTTGGAACTACCGCCCGACTACCGTCTGGCCCGGGCGGTAATTCCATTTTTTATGTGCATCCACTACACGCGCCCGAAAATATTTTTTATTTTCTAATGCACTACTGCCTGGTTAATGCGTGAGATCTTACCAGTAAGTCAGTGGGTGGCGGTAAGGTCTCAGACCCAAACTGGACGCATGTCAATTTTTATTTTGCAGCACGTCCATTTTCAGCCAAAAAAGGGCCTTTTTTTCAGGCACGCTGTAAAATGGATCTGCGTGTGTCCAAAAGATGCGCCTACACCAGCACACCTTAGTAAAAGGACCCCCTAGTTTTTCACTGGTGTCCATTGCTACAATATATACATCTTTATTCTTAATATTTCTTCACATGAAGCAACAGTGGTATGCACACAAATGTTATTTAGCTACTGATTTATTTTGCTTTGTCTTCCCTTCCTGTTGATGTTTCCTTGATTGTTGTATTGTTGAAATAATGTATTTCTATCTATATTTTCATATTTTAATCCACTGGGACATTCCCCTGTGCGCTCGACTGGGCTCTGGAGTTTGCTTCCATTTTGTGCTGCCTCTTTGCCGCTGCTGCTGTCCAGTCATATTTCCACAGTTTATTTCTGGTTTTTGGGACAGCACTTAGAGGCGAATGTAATTCACTGTTGTAACTGTTTGCTTGTTTGTTTGTTTGTTTTAAGGATGTGATAAATCAGTTAGAAAATGATCTGAGATCCACAAAGAGTGAAATGGCTCGTCATCTGAGAGAATACCAAGACCTGCTGAATGTCAAAATGGCACTGGACATAGAAATAGCAGCTTATAGGTAATGGTTCATTGACCTTCCCTCTTATTAAAAAAATGAGGTATTTTGCTGGTTTCCTTGTTTGATGGTAAAACCATATTGCATAGAATTTCAATTGAAAAGCAGTGAAATCTGAAATTGTTGATATATGTGGAGGTGCATTTTCGATAGTGTGTCTAAGTCTAAGTCATCTCTCCCTACATTCCTCCCTGTGAACTCCGCTCACTGGACAAATCTCTCTTGTCGTCCCCCTTCTCCTCCACTGCTAACTCCAGGCTTCACTCTTTTTCTCTCGCGGTACCTTATGCCTGGAATAGACTTCCTGGACCTATACGTCTAGCTCCATCTCTACCTGTTTTCAAATCTATGCTGAAAACCCACCTTTTCACTGCTGCTTTTTAGCTCCTAGCCAATACTCAATTGCCCTCCCCTTGTCCCTTCCTTCCTTCTCACCCATTACTTCCCTCACTCGTAACTGTTTTGTTTGTCTGTGTTATTTAGATTGTAAGCTCTTTTGAGCAGGGACTGTCTCTTTGTATCAGATGTTCAGCGCTGCGTGCGTCTGGTAGCGCTATACAAATGCTAATAATAATAATAATACAGTCAGAGTTTGGACGTTTTGTGCTAAACATACCAAATCCGAATAGGAAATATACCCATGTTCGAAAAAAGAAAAATGTCTATTTTTTTTCGAAAATACCATTTCGAACAAGGTTTTCTGCTTTGTGTGTTTATCAACACTATGCTAAATGGTGCAGGGGTGACTAGTGTGATAATCAGGTAAATCTATATGAACGCTTTCGAACACTAGTCAACTCTTATGGTTTTTCACTTTCACAAGGAGAAAATCCCTCAGAAGTCTATTGGATTTGCACAAATCCTAGGTTTACAATGGCAGGACTTTTATGCCGTTGTTAAGTTTCTATCATTGTATTTGTTTTATTGCTTTTTAACGTATTTTAACTCAATCATCTTTCAAAATATCTTTCAAAATATCTGTATATACTTCTTAAGTTTTAGTCGGACTCTATACATCAGCACCAGGAAAAGAACAACAGCACTTAGCTTAAAGGACTAAGAGCTGTTGTTTCTTTTATCTTTTTAGGCCATTTAAAAAAAATGCACAAGATAAAAATGGACAAAATCAAGCCATTGGGATGTAGAAGTGGCCAGCATTTTAAACATAGCATTTACTGTGTGGCTATGCTGTGGGGAATCCTTACTGCCACTCACTGAAGTGGCGATAAGGGCTCCCACGGTAACCCTGCAGTAATTACCTCCAGGTTACTGCCACGCAAGCCATTTCTGGGGGTTTCTTTTTCCCCTGGAATTGGCACGCGCTCGGGGCAGAACTACTGCTGGTGGCCACGTTGAGCCGGTGGTAGTCCCAATTTAGCATTCGGTAAGCCCACGTAAGGTCCTAGGGTCAGTGGGCACTTACCAAATCACATTTCTAGGCCTTTTTTATGCATTAGTAATCACTCACTGTTAAGAAGTGTTTTTGATGCGTGCCGAGGCCCACTTTTACCGCAGCGGGTAAAAGGTAGGTCTTTCTTTTGTAAAAGAAATAGCCATGCGGCAAGTGAAGTACTTGCCATGTGGCCATTTCAGGGGGAGCCCTTACCGCCACCCATTGAGGTGGCGATAAAGGCTCCAACGCTAACTCAGCGGTAACCGGTCAGCACGCGGCACTGCCCGATTACCGCCAGGTACACACCGACACTACAAAAATAAACATATAAATATATTTTTGTAGCACCAGAAATGACGCACTGGGGTGGGAACTATTGCTGGGCTGCTGCGGTAGCCCAGCGATAGTTCCTTTTTCGCAAGTAGTAAACCCGCGTTGGCCTTGCCGCCACTTTGTAAAAGGGACCCTTAGACATTAGCTTTCCCAATAAATAGTGATGTTAACTTGCTGCCTCAAATTAAGTCAAATTTTAAGCTTCGGAAGTAAAAAATAAAAATCCATGCATCCTCATTTGGAAGTATTCTGTGGAGTATTTTTTTTTTTTAAATATGGGCCCACACTGGGGAAGATCATTTTGTCTTTCTCCTTTTGCAGTTCCCTCCCCCAAAAGTATAAAAAGATTTGCCTTTTTTAAGCATTTGATGATGTCTCAGGCTCCTAATATTTGGAATGCACTTGCTTTAAAATTGGAGAATTTGAATAGCTACAATGGTTTTCGGAAATATCTGAAGACAATTCTTTTTAATTCCCGAGGTTCTGTCCCAGCTTTTATTCGTCGTAAACTGCCCAGAAACTTACAGGTCAGGTGGTCTACAAATATAATTTTGGTGGTGTTTATTGTTTTTGAAGTAAAATACTTTGAAACCATGGGTAACCAAATCCTTGGCCTTGCCTCTGAGTGTTGCATAAATGGCATTTCATTTATGTCAAAGGGAAGAAGATTAATGGCCTTACACATTGATTACATCTTCCTTTATTAGCGCTCACTAAAATCCCTCTTGCAGTTTGTGTCTGGTATTTCCTGGACTTGATCCACTTCTAAATAGGAGACATGACTGAAAGCATTATTTTTAAATACTGGAGAAAAGCCAAGGATACATGTGTTGAAATGAAACTCCTGTGAATAGAGCCAAACAAACAGAAAAGAATGAGGTTCAATAATACATCCAGTACCTTACTGAAGTTTTTCTTTAGCTCTGCAGAGTTATTGCAGAGAACAATGAATTTCTTAAGAAGTTCGTTGTTTCATCTGATTGAAGCTTGATGATTTGACATTCTTAACTGCCACCATAATAGCGCTTAAGAGACAATGGCAGCAAATTAGAAAACGTTATACGTTTGGCAAAGTACCAAACATATGATTGATTTTTGAATATCAGGTCCAGTATAATCAAAGGCTTGACAGCTGAGAGCTGTTCAGCTTGGAGAAGACTAAAATATGATATGATCAGCAGCAAAACCAGAAACATTTTACAGGCGGTGCGTCTCCCCCTGCCTCCTGTGCCACCCCTCCTGCACTGTCGCTGCCCCCCCCCCTCCATACTTAAAAACCTCTTGGCTTTAGTCTTCACCCGGGCAGTCACATTCAGAGGCTGCCTGTGGCCTACTCCGGGACTTCCTCCCAGAACCATCCCCCTCTTCGCAAAACAGGAAGTTGCATCAGAAAGGGAGGGACGGTCCAGGGATGAAGTACCGGAGCAGGCTGCAGGCAACCTATAAGTGCTGTTGCCGCTGTCTGGGTGATGACGAAAGCTGAGAGGATTTTAGAACAAATTTACAAAAGTATTTTTTTAGGTCAAGCTGTGGAGGATGTGGTCAAGGTTAATAGTACAAATGAGTTTAAAAGCAGGATCTCCCGTGGCTATGCCACTGGTGATAAATACCAATAATTGATGTTACCAAGCATTAATTGGCACTAATTTGCCTTTGTGCATTGAACAGACTTACACACCTACTCCATAAACAGCGTGCCTAAATTCTCTCATGCACTAAAGCAAAGAGGGTGTTAATGTGGGAGGGACATAGGCATATTAGGTGTTGTTTTATGTTTTTGTTGTTGTTTTATTATGTTATTTTAATTATTATGTATGTGATGATGTACTCCGCCTAGAATTGATAGTACGGAATATAAATGTTGAAATAAATACAAATAAATAAATCAATTATTGCATGCCCTTTATAGAATACTTGCATTTTTGCACCCAGCTGCTGCTTTTAGGTGCCAGCATTTATGCCAGCCATAGACATGGTCATAAGTGGTTGTGTCTAAAGTTTGGCTACTATTCTATAACAGATTTGCCCCCGGATTATATATAGCGTGCCTAGCGTTCCGTGCCGAAATCCAAGCGTATTCTATAACAAGCCAATCAGTGTGGTTAACAGCACTTAACAATCAATAATGAGCACTAATTGGCAACAATTAGATTTTACACGCACAACTCCCTAAGCATATTGTGTAACACCCTGTGCCTAAATTTCAATGCACGCAGGCAAAGAGGTGGGGAAATCAGCATTTCAAAGTTTACGCTTGTTGTTATGGAATATGGCCCTCTGCGCCTAAATCTTCTTACCGGGATTTATGCCACATTTTCATTGGTGTAAATGGACGTGCATAGTTTTAGGTGCTAGAATATCAACTGAGCATATTCTATATATTGCACCTAAATCTGGTCACCACTTATAGAATACGCTTAGGCGGAAATGTTTTCCGCACGGAATTTTTAAGCACCACACATAGAATCTGACCCTTGGAGCGCAACTCTGCTTTTACAGAATACTAGCTTAGCATCCAGGTGTACGAATATTTATTATACCTGAGCTATTAATGCACTTGATGTTTCCATTTACAACTAACACTTGTCTTTCTCATATGCTTTCAGGAAGCTGTTGGAAGGGGAAGAAACACGTTTTAGTACAGGAGGAATCAGCATTTCGACTCTAAATCCAAACCCCAATCCCAGTTATTCGTTTCATTCCAGAGCTTTTAGCTCTTCTGCCTCAAAAATAGCACCCACCCCAATAATTCCTAAGAAAGGGGATAAGGAGGAGCCTTTGAAGATGGTCTCCAAAATGTCGACTCAAAAAGGAGAGACCTATGAGGAGATTATTGAGGAGACCATAGTGTCTACTAAGAAGGTGGATAAAACAGAACATGAGGAAGTGAACAGCGAAATTGCAAAATTTAAAGCTTGAGAAATGACATTTTAGGGGGAATAATATACACTTGATCCTTTTAGTTGCATATATGAATAGTGAGGCTTGTTGCATAGTGGAGTGGTCCCAAGGTTTTAATATTAATCTCGAACCCAAATGAAACATGATCATTGTAAGAAAATATTTACTATAATCACTTTTCATTAGGAAGCACTGTAGTTCAGCAATACAACTGGGAAGAGTACTGAAAAATAACATTTCCTTTTGTAAAGCTTTCCTCTGAAATCTGAAAGGTCACAAAGAAGACAAACGTAGTAACATAGTAAACGTCGACAGATATAGACCTGCATGGTCCATCAACTCTGCCCCAAAAAGGTGACAGAAATTGAATCTGGAACTATGCACAGGTTCCACTTTTTCTTAATTAAACATGAAAAACATTCATTGCAAAGTCAATGCAGTTGTAAGAAGGGCAACATCTTCTCTGGAAGTCCTTCAGAATCAGGAACAGCTGTACACTTGAAACCATGATTCCCATGTTCTGTTTCTCTCCTTCACACACACACACACAAGAATCTGAGAGTTGTTTCATAATTAAACTGTGATTTTAGACATTGACACTTCTTCAATGAAGATTAAAGACACAAACACTAAGGGATACTCACAAAAGCATATGAAGCTCAGTAATTGCCACTTTTGAGAACAAATGACAGATAATCAGCAAGACTGTGAATTGTACAAATATCTCAACAATGAAAGGACCAATCCCAAAGGACATTTGTCCCTTAGCTCTTCCTGTAGAACACATGTGGTCCCAAGATGTAAAAATTGATAGTCATGACATCAGTCCAGAGGGCGGCTACAAAATTGATAAGCGGTCTTGAACACAAAACATATAGAGACAGGCTTATGAACCTCAACATGTATACGCTGGAAGAGTGGAGGGGGAGAGGAGATATGATAGAGACGTTTAAATATCTCAAGGGTATTAATGTACAGGAAGTGAGCCTTTTTCAACTGAAGGAAAACTCTGGAACAAGGGGGGCATACGATGAAGTTATGAGGGAACAGGCTTCGGAGGAATCTAAGAAAGCATTATTTCATGGAAAGGGTGGTGGAAGCATGGAACGGCCTCACAGAGGAGGTCGTGGAGAGGAGGACTGTGTCAGAATTTAAGAAAGTGTGGGACAAGCACGTGGGATCCCTTAGGAAAAGGAAGAGTTAGGGATTACAGAGGATGGGCAGACTGGATGGGCCATTTGGCCTTTATCTGCCATCATGTTTCCATGTTTCTATGACATAATTCCTTAGAATCTTTTGGTGTATATTCTTCCCCCTTTAACATTGTCAGGTTTTTGAAGTTTCTCTTCTCATTACCTGTTCAAAAGTTTAAAAGATGCATGTTGGTCATTCTTCAAGTGCATAGTGGTTTATCATCACATTCATTTCACCTCATTCTGTGTAGTAAGTGGCTGTTTAAGAAACTGAATAGAATTATTGTTGGAAATTCTGCCTAACACGTTTTGCCAACATTAGCCTCTAAGAGCACTGTGAAATCTATGATCCTTTAACCTTAACTTTAGAAGCACAGTGTGGTACCACGATGCTGCTACTTTGAATTTAGAAAAAGCACCAAACAAATCACAAGCATTCCTGGTTATCAGCACATAATCCTGTTTTTATAGTGTTAGATCTTTAGTGTGAGGCTTCCATACTTTCATAAAAAAAGACTTATCCATAGATCATGTAGAATGTGAGTCCTGTTGTCGTACCTAAGTATCCACAGATGTCCGTTATTCAGTCATAAATGGGTGATGGCTGGTCTTCAGTGCAGGAGCGTAGCCAGAAAACAGATTTTGGGTGGGCCTAGGCAAGAACTAGATGGGCACCAAGTGTTCTCCCCCACCCCCACCACCAAAATAAAACCTCAGCTGGCGGGAAAATGCTTCTTTCCACCATGTGCAGGTACTGGTATCGTGGATAGTAGCGTTTTCGTTACCATCAGGGAGAAGCCTTCAGCTGGCAGAGCTTGGGATCCCCACCAGCTACCACTAAATATGTGCTACTATTGGGTGGGCCTGAGCCCTAAGTGGGTGGGCCCTGGCCCACCCAGGCCCACCTGTGGCTACGCCACTGCTTCAGTGGCGACACAGTAGGAAGATCGTATCACGACTCAGACATAAAGCAGAGGCACAAAATATAATTCTGCCATTTAAGTAAACAATGAACAAAAGTGCACCTTCTGTGCCCTACAACATCATTGTAAGACATTACAACCACCCTTCATTCATAAAATTCAAGACGGAAGGCGGAAGAGGCACTTTGCTGTCTATGAAGGGTTCTCGTGGAACCGTATTCCACTATCTTCTACGGCACGGGTCTAAATGTTAATGTGTGCACACCAAGACTGATAGAAAATTTCCTTACTGAATGTTCTTCAAATGCCTTAATAACAGTGTCTGTTTTACGAGACCAAAAGATTTGTGTGCTATGTGTTTTGCATGAGAAGACTGCACCCTGAGGTGATGTTCACATGAAACCTTTCTATTAGCGATGACAGAATGGTGGATAGCACGAGAACACTGCTTTAATTTTCCTGTATGGCACAAGGAAATAAACTTGATGAATCCCAGGATCAAGAGTTTTGGTCTGTATTTTATTTTGGGTCAGCTTTACAGTGTAAAACTACACTTTGAATATTTATTATCTGCTCGTTAAAAGATATTGTTTGAATCATTCCCAAAGGTGTCATATACAATGAACCACGGTCTTAAGACCATCTGTCAAAACAAAATACTTTTATATTAAGACTACCCATTGGGTACATCAGTTCAATTCTTATCCGTCTAGTAGAGCTGGTTATTTAAGAGCCATATATGAAGGCCATCTGCAAACTGAGAAGACTACCCACTGCTGAACAGAACAGATGTTGCCTACGGTAAATTACTTGGTAATTAAAGCCAAGGAGCATGGAAAGAGCTACTGCCGTAACAATTATGGCATCAAGTAAGGTTCCTCGATTCACTGCAATTAAAAAAAAGCACTGAATACCTTAAATAATACCCCACTGAGCCTTAGCGTGTGACATGTAGCCACACAGGTTTTAACACAACTTGATCAAGCATTCTTTGCATCAGCAGTGTGCCCTTGTCACACAAGCTTTCTTCTTGCCTCTCACTGAGAAAATCATGCGTGGCTGGGTCCCTCTATTATTAGTTTGTTAAAACCATTGACCTGCTTAACTCACAGCCATCAAAAAGCAATATTTTATTTGGATCGATACATCTTTAAACAAGCTAATCTAACTGGATCAGTTCCTACTTTTTAATGCACCCTTCCAGTCAAATTTCAAGTTTCAGATTTTTTTTTATCTCACCCATTGATAATTATCTAGACAGTTTCCAATAAAACTTAGATGGTGAGCCCACTAGGGACAGAGAAAGTACCTGCATATATCACATATAGGGGAAGATTCTATATATGGTGCCTAAAATATCCGTTCAGAAAACTATGCTGACTAATAGTAGTCTATAAGCAGTGCCTAGATTTAGATGTGACAGGGGTGCAGTCAGCCTTCGGCGGGAGGGGGGTCCAGAGCCCGAGGTGAGGGGGCACATTTTAGCCCCCCCCCCCAGGTGCACAGCGTCAGCTTGCACAGGAGGAGCAAGAAGAAAGAAGAGCAGGGGGCAGGCAGCGAACGCAGCTTTACTGGACACCGGCACTAAAGAAGGCTTCAGCTGGTGGGGGTTGGGGACCCTCGTCAGCCAAACCAGGGGCCCAGATAAAATTTGCAGGGGCTCAGGCCGCTAAGGCACATTAAACGCTAATGTGTCTATATATTTCTATGGGCGTGTTAGCGTTTAACATGCGTAAACCATTTACGTACGTTAAAACCGCTAACATGCCCATAGCACCCCTTAGTAAACATAGGCTCAAATGTCAGAACCAGAAGAGAGAAAAGAGGACTTATTTTATTTGTTCTAATGATGGGGGGGGGGGGGGCACCCTGATTTTTATTTGCACTCCTGAGTACTATGATACGTCTATCTTACCAAATTTAACATTCAATAAAGATTGAGGTTTATTTTTTTATAATCTCTATTTTTATATTTTAAAGTTTATTTTACATATCTACAACCACCTCGAAGAAGCAGCCTTAAAGAAAGTGAAATCTCAGCAGAAAATGTTTATTTTAAAGATCCTAATAAAAGCTTTCAAACACAATAACAACAACAAAAAAAGGTCACATAATTCTTGTAGCTTTTGCAGGTTGTGACATCTTTTATTGGACCAAAGTTGTACATGGCCTTTCCAGACCACATCTTGCAAAATGTTGCATTCTTGCCCTTGCAATACACATGGATGGGGAGTCTTCCACTACTTCACTATAATATTAAAGTCATAATTTTCTAGTGCTGTTATGAGATTTGTTTTGGTACATGGCTTACATTTCCCACAAGTGCTGTAAAAAAAAGATTGTCCTTGCAACAGTTTACGGTTTTGCAGGGTTTCATACAGTAATGATATTTCTCAGCACTTATTGAGTCTTAAGGCCCTGTTTACAAAGACGCACTAGCATTTTTAGCATGTGCTAACCATGAAGACACCAGGGGCGTAGCCAGACTTCGGTGGGAGGGGAGTCCAGAGCCTGAGATGAAGGGGCACATTTTAGTCCCCCCCTGGCGCCGCCGACCCCCCCTGCCGCCATTGCTAATCCTCCCCCCATTGCTAACCCCCCCACACCAACTTTGACCCCCCCCCTCACCATTGCCGACCCCCCCCTGCCACCGCATACCTTTGCTGGCGGGGGACCCCAACCCCCGCCAGCCGAGCCGAGGTCCTCTTCTTCCCAATCCCGCGCAAGGCTTCGTTCTAGTCTGACGTCCTGTATGTGCAGGACGTCAGACTCACAGAAACAGAAACGAAGCCTTGCAGATCAGCCAGACTCACAGAAACAGAACGAAGCCTTGCAGATCAGCCAGCAACCCCAACCCCCGCCAGCCGAGGTCCTCTTCTTCCAGCGCAAGGCTTCGTTCTGCTTCTGTGAGTCTGATGTCCTGCACGTTGTACGTGCAGGACGCCAGACTATAACGAAGTCTTGCGTGGGATTGGGCAGAAGAGGACCTCGGCTCGGCTGGCAGGGGTTGGGGTCCCCCGCCAGCAAAGGTAGGCGGTGGGGGGAGGGGGGTCATCGGCAGGGGGGTCCAGGGGCAAATCTATGGGGGCCCAGGCCCCCGTGGCCCCATACTGGCTACGCCCCTGGTAGACACCCATAGGAATATTATGGGCATGTGCACGGTTAGCGCTCACTAAAAACGCTAGTGCACCTTTGTAAACAGGGCCCCAAATGTCTTTTTGGTTAAGCAATGGAAGAGCCAAGAGGCTCCCTTGTTGGGCTGTGCTTAGGGCATCAGTTGGACTTAATCTGGCCCTGTTCAGAATAAATAGAATCAAGGCTAATATTTCACATGATCGTCAGCAAGAGGCAAAAATTAAAATATGAAAAGGCCAGGTTGCTAAGGCTTTTCTGTTTATTAGAAAAGCTCAGTAAATCTAGCCCTAAATATTCTTGATCAGGCTAAAACTGTAAAAGTTACAGTTTATTAAACTTATTATACCGCAATACATAATAAAATAGCAACGTGGAATACAATTCAAAAATTAAAATACATAAAAACAACAGAAATAGAACTACAATATGAATAGGCACGTTAAAACAGGAGACACACATTCAAAATCGTCAAACAGAGCAAAACATATTGTCTACCAACCCTGCCACAGGAGCCCCTGGGAATGCCAAAGTAAACAGGCTTTCAATAAACGTTGAAAGCAAGATAAAGGTGAAAAAATAAATCTGTTAATGAGAAGCACAGCATAATCGCAGGGGAAGAGCTCTTGTCAATATAAATCTCCAAATGTCTTTACTGTGCATGCGCGGTCTGATCTTCTGCTAATTACAAGTACCGCATAATGGAGCTCTCCTGGTGCACAGGCACAGAGCTATTCCCTCATGTTCCAGCTTGAAGCTTCTTATTTCGGCCCTTTTGTGTTCTGCTCTTATTTGCTGAGTCATGCAATCTTCTCCGCTATGCCAAGCAACCTGCCTGATTGACGGAGAACTCCCCATCACTAAGGGGCCCTTTTTTTTTTTTTTAATTCTTTATTTATATTTTCAATATATCATTTACAAGTATAACCTTGCGAACATAAAACAGGTAAATAATAATAAATGCTATTAATGTTCTCATCCTGCATTATTTAACCCAGAAAAATAAAATTAACAAGAAAACATTTGTCTTATACAGGAAAAAGAACATTGAAGTTAAATTAGTCAATTAGGAAATTCAATTAACCTTTCTTAGACCTCAATACATGGGGGGAGTGATAGAATTAAAGAAGTTATCATAACAAATGACTTTAAACAAAGGTAAAAGCTGCCAATTCTCCAAGTTACTTTTATATATTCCCACATATTACTTAAGTTGTTTCATTTCTAAAAACGATTTCAGTTGTTCCGGGGAAAAGAAATTATATTTAGTTTGACCTAATTTGACTACACATTTAGCTGGATATGCCAAAAAGAAAGATCCCCCAATGTCCATCGTCTTTTGTTTCAAAGCAAGAAATGCCTTTCTTTTCTGTTGTGTTTGTTTTGTCACATCTGGGTACATCCAGACCTTAGACCCACAAAATTGAGCTTTGGAATTCCGAAAATATAATCTTAAGATATTGTTGTAGTCTTGCTCAAAAACCAAAGAAATTATTAATGTAGCTCTGTCCAATACTATTTCCATAGATTGTTCCAAAATTTCAGAGATATTTTGTAAATCAGGCATATTCTGTTGAACACCTTGTAATTCCCCCTTTGGTTTAGGAATAAAATAAATCTTATTTATTGGAGGGATAGATTCTGGGGGGATTTTTAATATCTCAGTCAAATATCTACGTAACGTGTCAATCGGGGTAACCCCTGTTAACTTGGGAAAATTCAAAAGACGAAGATTGAGCCTTCTATTATAATTCTCTAATTGTTCAATTTTCCTCCTCATTTCCATATTATCTTTAAGAGCTACATCTTTAAAGTCCTTAAGCATATCCACTTCTTTCCTCAAAATTGTCACTTGCTTTGTTAAATCTTCTTTTACGGAATCAACAGTTACTTTTAGACCCTCCAATTTGGCATTTAAATTTATAACATCACCTGAGGTTTTCTGCAGTGTAGTGTTCATCCGATCCAACATCACCCAAAGTGTTTCTAGTGTCACCTCCGGGCTTCTTTCTGAGGGAAACCACGTTCCATCAGCTTTCAGTGCCGTTTGTTGCGGTCTTGGGTCCTCGCTGGTTGCCCCCTCCGATACACTTCCTGGTTCGGTGGGGTTTCCCTCCAGGGCCGCAATCGACGCTGGACACGGAGGGATCGTCGATGTGGATGGTGGCGAAAGGGAGGCTTCCTCTCCCAGCGGGGAACTCGCTTCTTCGAGCTCCCCCGCTATGGGATCTACTTCCCTCCTAGACTTGGAGAAACCGGGAAAGTATCGCTCCAGAGACGCTTGGGCAGGGGAAGACGTTAAGGTAGGCTGAGGAACATTCCTTAACGTTCCCTTCCTTTTAGAATGAGGCATTATTACACTGAGGTAAAAATATTTTCCCAAAAACGCTCTGAGCTCTCTACCACCCTTTCGGTCTGGCAGCCATCTTGACACGCCCCCCACTAAGGGGCCCTTTTACTAAGCCGTGTAAGCGTCTACGCGTGCCCAACGCGTACCAAAATGGTGTTACCGCGCGGCTCTTATGGTAATTTCATTTTTGGTAAGCGTCCGAAAAATATTTTTTTACTTTCGGGCATGCCTGTCAAGTGGCCTTACAGAGTTTAAGGGGGGGGGGGTGGTTGGAGAGATTCCTGAAGGAAAAGTCCATTTAACATTATTCATTGATTATTATTATTTTTTTTTATATTTTATTTTATTTTATTTTGGGGGGGAGTTGCCAGGTTCTTGAAGCCTGGATTGGCCGCTGTCGGAGACGGGATGCTGGGCTTGATGGACCCTTGGTCTTTTCCCAGTATGGCGGTGCTTATGTGCTTATGGCATCTGACGCATGTAGGTCTTCACCGCCCGGATTCTTTATTGCTAGTCGTAAGGCTGGTAGTAAGGTCTCAGACCCAAAATGGACGCGCGGCAATTTTGATTTTGCTGCATGCCCATTTTTGGCAAAAAAAGGGCCTTTTTACCGGCGTGCTAAAAAATGGATTAGCGCATGCCCAAAACCCACGCTTACACTACCGCAAGCCTTTTTTTTAGTGCACCTTAGTAAAAGGACCCCTAAGTTATTCTTGCCTCAATTAACGAAGCTTCACCAGTCAAGATTGCTCCAGCAGCATCTGATGTTTCAGCAGCTCCGAAGCGACATCCTAAAACCGTGTTTCCAATTTGTCTCGTTTCCTTTAGGAAATTAGCCATGTACATTCCCAACCACAATATTATAACAGCAATTATTTCCATCACATTATTAGTTCATTACTCATTAAAATTTGGTTTTATAGGTAAGCTAATATCGCATTGTCATCAGCTGCTAATTTTGTGCTTTTTCAAATTGTTGACTAGCAAAGACAGATTAAGGCAAATGCCCTGTTTTAAATTGAGTGTCAAAGGCAGGAAAGGTGATTCACTCAAAGTCACATAGAGATGGATGGGGGTCATGAACTCATGTCCCTAGGCTTCTCCTGGATTATAGATCCCTCCTGCTCTCCTTTGTGTGGACAGTTTTGCTCCTTTTAGGAACAGCTTTCCCTTTCTCTCAAAGGAAAATCCATACACTTATCTCCGTGCTATGCTATATAATGCTTATTTTTGGAGGTCAGCTGGCATTGATGTATCTTTCAGAAGGCTGGAGCTAAATTTTGGTCTTGCAAGTGATCCCCAGAAACAGAGCAGTATATCATTTATCCAACGCTTTCAGACATTTTGCACCAGAGAAAAATCCATGAAGAGCTGGGACCAGCTGGTGCAAATAGTTAGAATTACAATCCCTCTCTGTTTTTCATTTTTTTTTTAATTGAGCAACTTTTAGTTATTGGGAGGGGGGGTGTTGCATGGGGCAATGCTGCTATTTCTCCTCAGGACTTGGCAAGACTGGGTGGTCTGTTAGTGAAAGTGAGCATAGGAGCCAGCTCGGTGGGTGTTAACGGGGGCTGAGCATCCTCCATTGTTGCCAACATTTCAAAATGATTGGGGGGTGCCATCTATGAAGGTGGGGAGAGGGAAGCCAGATGAGTGGTGTCTCTGGATAGAAGTATTTGAGGTGGCAATGGGGTGAGAGGGAAGTAAACTAGCCAAAGTGACATTTCCACACATCAGAGGTAATTCTATAAGGTGGTACCTAGTTATAGGCACTAATACCTAAATGTCGATATTATAGTCAATCATATGCATAAGTAGGTCACATACACATGTATTTGACCTCTTACACAATACCAACCAATGTAAAAGTATGTTCATGGTTTACATGATGCATCCTTTGACTGTGGGTGTATGCTCTTCCACAATGCTCACCGATTTGACCACGTCATTCCCCTCCTTCCTACTGAACACTGGTTTCCCATCTCTGCCTGGATCAAATTCAAAATTCTCCTATTGGTTTATCAATAGAAATCAAACAAAATAAAACATGGAAAAGAAAATAAGATGATACCTTTTTTATTGGACATATAAATAAATAAAAATAAAATAAAAATAAAAATATTTATATAAAAATAAATATAAATAAAAAAGGTATCATCTTATTTTCTTTTCCATGTTTTATTTTGTTTGATTTCTATTGATAACCTTAAGAGTGGACTAACACGGCTACCACACTCCTCTCCTTTTGGTTTATAAATCTAGGCTTCCTTCTGCACCTTTCTGTCTCAACAGGCTCCTCGTTCCCTATGCTCCCCTCCGCTTTCTTCGCTCTGCTGACAATAATCTCCTAACTGTCCCCTCACCCGCTTTGCTACGCCTCACCATGTCCTGTGACACTGCATTTAGGTACTTTGGCCCAGGGCCGCTGAGAGACTGGGCCGTCACTTAACCCTCCATTGCCCCATGTAAGCCGCATCGAGCCTATGATGAGTGGGAAAGTGCGGGGTACAAATGTAACAAAAATAAAATAGATACTATTGGAGATTCTACATGGAATGTTGCTACTATTGGAGATTCCTACATGGAATGTTGCTATTCCACTAGCAACATTCCACGTAGAAGGCTGCGCAGGCTTCTGTTTCTGTGAGTCTGACGTCCTGCACGAATGTGCAGGATGTCAGACTCACAGAAGCAGAAGCCTGGCGGCCACATTGGTGATCTGCAAGGGCCGACTTCTACATGGAATGTTGCTAGTGGAATAGCAACATTCCATGTAGAATCTCAAACAGTAGCAACAGTGGCGGAGTGGCCTAGTGGTTAGGGTGGTGGACTTTGGTCCTGAAGAACTGAGTTTGATTCCCACTTCAGGCACAGGCAGCTCCTTGTGACTCTGGGCAAGTCACTTAACCCTCCTTTGCCCCATGTAAGCCACATTGAGCCTGCCATGAGTGGGAAAGCACGGGGTACAAATGTAACAAAAAAAATTACCTTCATCATTTCCACAGCCCTTCCATTTTTAAATTATCTATAAAAGACAATGGTCTTTTTCTGCACAAAGAAACCCCCAGCCAGTTTCATCCACCCAGTAAAACTACCATTATAATTGATAGGATCATTTAACTAATTCTTCTATATGTGAGCAAAGCCTGGGTTATATATGGGATTGAATAGAATCTTCATATAAAACCTGCACTCAATTCAGTAACATACACTCCACATTTCTCAGTAATGGAGCTAGGTAGGTTTCCGTTTACCATTTGAACAAAATATTCAAACTGTGGTGTCACCTCAGGCATGGTAGTAAAATAACACAAAACAGACCTAACTCCCAGGATTCAAAATGCTACACCCTTATCTATTAAAAGACAGCACTGTAAATATTACATAAGACCCTAGATCACCAATGTACCTACTACTGGGAAAACAGAACAAGCAGGATTGCAACAGATCCTTACACAGAAAGTACACACTAGCAGAATCTCCCAGTTCAATCACCCAGGCAGATCCTCATCTAGCACAGCACAAGGGGCCACAAATGAGAAATATGCAAACAAAAGCTGAAAAGTAAATCCCAGAAAAAGATAGACTCTATAAGCAGTACAGTACAGTTCTAGAACACAAATGCATTTCCTCTTGTACTGTGCAAAATACAAAAATAGAAGAGAGAGATATTTTTCTACGCAGACTAAATATGCAAATTCTTTTCCAGGGTCTCCTATTTTTCTCTTCTCCTGTCTTTTTTCTTTCCTTATATCTGTTGGACACTGATCTTCATTTTATTCTTTCCCACCCCACCCCCTATATTTATCTCTTCACTGCCTCTCTACTCCGGTTTTATCCTTCGTTCTCCCCTTCTCTCACCCTCCACTCCTTAGTCTCCCACTCTCATTCCCTCTTCTCTCTCTCTCATTTAGCTTCTTGTTTCCCCGTCTGTTTCCCACTCCCTAGTCCTCCATTTCCATGATTCGTACTCACTCCCTCTGAAACCACCATGTGCCTTCATCTAACACCGGATCTCCAGCCCTCCCTGAACCTGGGGGGATGGGATCGTCGGGGGGACCGGAGGTCCACTGGACCTCCAGCCCCCCCATCGCTCGCTGGGAGGGAGGGAGGGGGTTTGTCCGGCAGCCACTGGACCACCAGGGACCATTTTCTGGGGGTTTGGGGGGGGGGGGCTAGAGACCCACCAGATCTCCAGCCCTCCCTGAACCTGGGGGGATGGGATCGTCGGGGGGACCGGAGGTCCGCCGGACCTCCAGCCCCCGTTGCTAGGGGCAGGGGTAGTCAGGGCCTAATGGTCCCATGGACCTCCAGCCTCTGTGCTTGTCAGGTTTGGGCTTTTGACAACCCAGACCTGTCAAACAAGTGCAGGAGGATTGTGCTGAGTCATGCTCGGCACAATTCGCCCGCACTTGTACCCCATGATCAGAGATAATTGCGCTGCTTAAATCTGATCATAGGTCTAATAGCGCCCTGGGCTGTTCCAGCGATAGTTTAGAGCGCTGTTTGGAACAGCGCAGGGCTTTTGATCATCTGCCTGTCAGCCTCAGTTCCTTCCCTTTTACCAATCCATCCTGGTATTTGGTTCTTTTCTTTCTATTTTACCCCTTACCCAGTTTCCTATTCCCCCTTTATAATTCCTCCTCAGGCTCATTTCCACATTATCTCACTGCTTCTCCACTCTTCATCTCTTTACATGTTCTCTCAACCTAATCCTACCATCCAGGTCTTTCATACAATCTCTCCCCCTCCCCCTCCAGATACTCTTCACTGATTCGCATCCCCTACCTCCACCTCTAATGGCTCTATCAGCTTCATACCTGCTCATTTCAGACACTATTCTCCAGTTCTCCCTCCCCCCCCCCCCTCCTGACACCGTTTTCTCCTTGTTGCCCCTTCCCTCAAGACACTCTTTTCCCTTTTGGACCCACTCCCTTCCTGCTTCCAGATGCTATTTTCCCTTCACACTCCTTCCTCACTTTAAAGTCATTTTTCCTTTTTTCATTGCTTCCATCCAAACAGTCTTTCCCCTCTCCTGAAGACAGTCTCTTCTTCTCACTTCTTCCCTCCAGATGGTCTTCACTCCCTTCTCGCCTTGTCCTGTAAGACACGTTGAGGCGGGGTCCTAACATTGCTGCCAAGACACCAAATATGAGACTTTCTAATCATTGATCTAAGTTATTCAAGAAAAGATCACCTTGAGCTTAACTCTGGTTGAGACAGATTTATTCTGACAGCATGTCAGTGAATACAGTAGATAATGCTATTTTTAGCTCTAGCTCCATCAAACAGTTGCCTTTATCAGAAGAGATTAGGACAAGAAAATGAAATCTTAAAAGCTACATCATCACTCAGTAAGACTTGCACTTGGCATAGAACTGAAAAAATCCCTGTCTAACCCCAAAGCCAAGAACAATGTTTTGGAGCTAGGAAGGACCGAGTGGAAGTCAGGGCCACTGAGAAGGGGGAGCAGGGGGGCAATATTCCCCGGGCCCGGCCTCCAAGGGGGGGCCTGGCGCCAGAAGGTTCTGCTCCCTCGGTCTGTCTCTCTCCTGCTCCTGTGTGTTGGGACCCAGGTGATTGCATTAATGTGATAACCTAGGTCCCGGCACACAGGAGCAGGAGAATGACAGACCGAGGGAGGATCAGATGTAGGAAGGTAAGGGGGCGGCGGTGGCGGCCTCGAGTGGGGGGTCGCAACTGCAATGGCCCTGCCCCACCCCGGGCCCAACTCTGTCTCTTGGCGGCCCTGGTTGAGGTTAGTCTTCCATAGCGGAGATTGGGTGGTGACGCCGGTAATTGGGAAGCAAAACTGGTGCTGCGCAGACTTCTATGGTCTACGCCCTGATCATGACTGAATAGATAGGGATGGTCTGGAGTGTAAATTTTAAGGGGTTTCAACGTTAGCTTCAGAACTTTTAGTACAAGAAGAATGCTGGGCAGACTTCTACGGTCTGTGCCGTGAGAATGGCAAGGACAAATCAAACTCGGGTATAAAGTATCACATACCATGTAAAATGAGTTTATCTTGTTGGGCAGACTGGATGGACCGTACAGCAGGGGCGTAGCTATAGGGGGCCACGGGGGCCTGGGCCCCCACAAACTATGTCCGGGCCCCTGCTTTGGCTGTTTTATATAGTTATTTGTGTGCTGCAGGACAAAAACATTTTTTCTCTCTACTTTTTTTTATATGATTGCTTCTGAGAAAGGTGATGGTATTCCTGGTTATATCATTGGCTTATTAAAACTGAGTCATGGTCAGGGCCAGCTGAAGGAATTGTGTGGAGCCCTGAACCAGCTTGCTTTGGCATCCCTCCCCTTGCTGGTGCAGCATCTCTTCCTTCCTCAGTCCAGCATCTATCTTTTAATCTCTCCCCACCCCCAACCCAGTCTCTAGCTCTCCCTCTCCAGCCCCTTCCCAGTGGGTCTGGCATCACTCCCTCTCCTCTCTCCCTCCCCCCTCAGTCCTGTCAACTTGTCAGCAGTAGCAGCATGAAGAAAGCTCTTGGGTCTTCCCTCTCTTGTGTGCCATACACAGGAAATTGCATCAGAGGAGGAGGGGCACTGCAGAGGAACGACCCAGGGGCTGGCTGAAGGCAGTCTGT
Source organism: Microcaecilia unicolor (assembly GCF_901765095.1). NCBI lineage: Eukaryota > Metazoa > Chordata > Amphibia > Gymnophiona > Siphonopidae > Microcaecilia > Microcaecilia unicolor. Next base: position 39,604,996 of record NC_044035.1, on the reverse strand, counting down.
CTTCATGCTTCTACTGCCAAGCTACATAAAGTTTACAGGACCATGGGAGGAGGGAGGAAGAAAAGGAAACAATGCTGGACCTGCAGGGAGGGAGTGCAGTGGAGGAGGAGGGAAGACGAACTGAGGGAGTGGGAAGAGAGGGAGAGAGATGCTGGACTATGGAGGAGGGAGAGATTCTGGACCTGTGGGGGGTGGGGTGAGGTAGGGGAAGAGAAGGCCTAACAATTGGAACAGGTGAAGTCAGTGGTGACATTAGAAGCTGGAGATTTGGGCATCCTGTATCGCTGATGCCCTGAGCCAGTGCTCACCTGGTCCAGTGATTAAGCTGGACCTGGTCTTGGTTATGGATTCTCAGAGGAAATATTCAGAACAAAGGTCACTAAATAAAAATACCTGGGAGAATGGGCGTGCAAGTGGCAGATGAAGTTCAATATTGACAAGTGCAAAGTGATGCATGTGGGTAAGAGGAACCCGAATTATAGCTACGTCTTGCAAGGTTCCGCGTTAGGAGTTACGGATCAAGAAAGGGATCTGGGTGTCGTCGTCGATGATACGCTGAAACCTTCTGCTCAGTGTGCTGCTGCGGCTAGGAAAGCGAATAGAATGTTGGGTGTTATTAGGAAGGGTATGGAGTCCAGGTGTGCGGATGTTATAATGCCGTTGTATCGCTCCATGGTGCGACCGCACCTGGAGTATTGTGTTCAGTACTGGTCTCCGTATCTCAAAAAAGATATAGTAGAATTGGAAAAGGTACAGCGAAGGGCGACGAAAATGATAGTGGGGATGGGACGACTTTCCTATGAAGAGAGGCTGAGAAGGCTAGGGCTTTTCAGCTTGGAGAAGAGACGGCTGAGGGGAGATATGATAGAAGTGTATAAAATAATGAGTGGAATGGATCGGGTGGATGTGAAGCGACTGTTCACGCTATCCAAAAATACTAGGACTAGAGGGCATGAGTTGAAGCTACAGTGTGGTAAATTTAAAACGAATCGGAGAAAATTTTCTTCACCCAACGTGTAATTAGACTCTGGAATTCATTGCCGGAGAACGTGGTACGGGCGGTTAGCTTGACGGAGTTTAAAAAGGGGTTAGATAGATTCCTAAAGGACAAGTCCATAGACCGCTATTAAATGGACTTGGAAAAATTCCGCATTTTTAGGTATAACTTGTCTGGAATGTTTTTACGTTTGGGGAGCGTGCCAGGTGCCCTTGACCTGGATTGGCCACTGTCGGTGACAGGATGCTGGGCTAGATGGACCTTTGGTCTTTCCCAGTATGGCACTACTTATGTACTTATGTACTTATGTACTTATGTTATCCTGATGTCTTTATGAAGATTTTCAGTCAGCCTATCTATATATATATTAGACAGCTGAATAGATGGTCCTAAACGTAAACAGTTAAATTGTCCATTTCAAGTTAGAACATTAGAACTGCTACAGTATTTTTGTTTAATCTTTTCATTGAAAGTCAACATAACGTACAAAAACATCTCCACAACATATTTTAGAATATGACAGATAACCGCCTACAACAGTGCTTCTCAAGCCAGTCCTTGAGGCACACCCAGCCAGTCAGGTTTTCAGGATATCCACAATGAATAGGCATGAGAGATCTGCATACCAAGGAGACAGTGCATGGAAATCTCTCTCATGCACATTCATTGCGGATATCCTGAAAACCTGACTGGCTGGTTGTGCTCTGAGGATTGGTTACAGAACCACTGGCCTATAACAATTGATTTTTCAACGTTTTAATTTTTAAGTCCTCCTTCTCCCCCCATCCATCATAAAATTCCACTCCCTCACATGCGGCCTTGAGGTTTTTGGCCACTAAAACACTGTACACGTAAGACCAGAATACACCCCCCTTCCGCACATTCAAGGACTGCTACAGGATTTATGTAATACAGATAATGACTGACCATCCATTTCAAACCCACATTAGCATATAACTTTGGTTTCCCCTTCAAATATCCCTGGCCCCTCTTCAGCTTATATGGAAACGCTTTGACTATATATCGACCTATACGGACAAAATATATTCACTGGCAGAAATTCAATAAGCTCCAAAGCGCAAGTGCTTTTTAAAAATCACGTTTTCAGGTCAGGGGTGTTTCATCTTTTATAACCTTGCTTTCCTTTCTCATTTATCATCTTTACTAACAGCTGCAGCCCCCTTGATGCAGTCAGCAGGAAAGGTGCTATACGAAATCCAATGTCTTTTCTTTAACCAGGTTTCTAAGGGCAATGGTTCATCCATGGTAATAAACATCTCAAAGGCTACCAGCCTTCTGTAAGAGCTTCTGACCTTGCAGGGTGCTGGTGGTTGCCTTGCATTCCCAGCCAAGGGCAAACAACTTACATTTTAATGAGGAAATGTCTCCCTACAGCTGTTGCCTTGTGTTTTGGGAGTAGAAACCTGATTGATAATTCTACCGAGTTGAGCTCAGGATGCTGAACTTAAAGGAAGTGTGATACATTCACACCTGGAATCTGACAACTAGAACCGCACAGCTAAACAAATATCTCATCTCCTAATTTCAGATCCTGACCTAGCAATGACTGAGCTGTAATGTGGGCAACTGTTTCAGGAATTGACATACGCGCATCTGCTATTCTGAATCCCTAAGCGTAGCTAAGCGATAATGTTATAAGGGGAAGAATGATACCAGATATCACCTAGTGTCTGGAATGTGACAGGACCAAAACTGAACACATCAGGGTGGGAGAGGGAGTTACAGGGCCTCTTATATTCTTTGCCAGGGAGAACAGAGAATATGGTATCCCAAAGCGACTATAAACTCAGTCAGCTGGCCAGTTTTCCCTTTCTGTAGCAGTACCACCTCTTTACCACTGCTTTTGACACTTAACCACTGCTCACTTGCCCTATCCTTTATCCTCACCTCTTTATTCCCCTACCCTTAAATGTTCTGTCTGTCTCCTGTCTTATCTAGATTGTAAGCTCTTTGAGCAGGGACTGTCTTTTGTGTATGGCGTGCAGCACTGTGTATGCCTTGTAGCGCTATAGAAATGATAAGTAGTAGTAGTAGTACCACAGACTTCACATGATCTGCAGTTTTACACTTCCTTTCTCACACGTTTGTCTGTGGGGAAAACCTGCTAGATACTTGGCCCCTGTAATTATTTTATTTAAAGGGGAGCTCTGCTACCTTTTTAAATGTCAATCCAAGAGCTGCTTTAGCGCTCGCTACATGTTAATGTGGACGTACGTTAATATTTACACCTGCACTATCTGCTCAGCATTGCTTAGTAAACACGGCCTGTTTTAGTGAACTAGGTGGGAGTTACCATTTCGGTTTGCTGGTATTTAAGGGGTGTTCATTTAGGGGTCCTTTTACTAAGCTGCGGTAAAAGGAGGACCGCGCTAGCATCAGTGTGTGTTTTCGACATGCACTGAGGCCCCCTTTTACTACAGTGGGTTAAAGGCTGTCTTTTTACTGGAAGAGAAATGGCTGTGCGGTAAGTGAACCAGTGGCGTAGCAAGGGCGGCTGCCTCCTGGGGCGGTTCGCCGCTGCGCACCCCCCCCCCGGGTGCAGCACGACACCCCCCCCTCGGTGCATCGACACCCCCCCCCCCGGAGTGCATTCTTACCTAGTGGCATAGGAAGGGGGGGAGGGCCGGTCCGCCCTGAGTGCAAGCCGCTGGGAGCTGCGTCGGCTCCGCTGGTTCCCTGCTCTCTCTCTCTGCCCCGGAACAGGAAGTAACTTGTTCCGGGGCAGAGGGAGCAGGGAACCAGCGGAGCCGACACCCCCCCAGCAGCGTGCACCCGGGATGGACCGCCCCTCCCGCCCCCCTTCCTACGCCACTGAAGTGAACCACTTGCCGTGCAGCCATTTCGGGGGGAGAGCTTACTGCCACCCATTGAACGGTAAGGGCTGCTGCAGTAACCAGGGGCGTAGCCAGACCTCATGGTGGGAGGGGGCCAGAGCCCGAGGTGGGGGGCGGATTTTAGTCTGCCGCCCCGCCACCTCGCCCCCCCCCCCCCACTGCCTCGCTGCTCCCCCTCACCGCCTCGTCGCTGCTCCTGAAAAAGCAAATACCTTTGCTGGTGGGTGCCCGGATGAAATTTGGGGGTGGCCCCACCTAGCTAGGCCACTGGCAGTAACCTAGTGGAAGCGGGGCTGGGTGGGAACTACCGTTGGGCTCTTGCAGTAGCCCAGTAGTAGTTCTGGATTAGCATGTGGCAAGCCTGTTACTGCGCACCAATCATTTAGTAAAAAGGCCCCTTAATATTTAGTTATTTATATACTTATTAATTACATCCAGAGACTCAAAGTGTGGAGAACACGGCTGAAACCAGCACATATTAATAACTAATACAGGTTAATATTCATCAATTGCAAAAAATAAATTCAGCAGTAACAAACAACACAAGATGAGGGTAATTTTATAACAAGGCCACCTAGGGGCCCCTTTTATTAAAGTGTAATAGGTTTTTGCACTTGCTGCATCTTAAGTGCGAAATCTAAGGGTTTTTTAAGTGCAAAGCCTGTGCGGTAAAGGCAGAGAACATGCCCAGCATCTGGCTTGCATTTAGCAGACAGGGCAGACAGTTGCCACATGGCCACTGTGCATTATACTCAATATATCACAACCGGTTCCAAATATATAGTTCTTATATCATCCCAATTCACTCATCCGTTCACTGCAACGGTATTATATCTATTTCTTAGTGACCTCAGCGGTGCTCATTGCCAACCATCTTTCATGGCAACGGATCTAGCACCCATCTCTTCATCGGCTCACTGTTTGTATATATAGCCTGTTTGTTCTTATATTTTTAATTACTTTTTCTTATTAGTTATATTTTATCAAATACTCATCTTTTTTAGATGTGTCAGACCGAGGGGTTATTATTGTCCTGACATGTATGTTTCGCCCTTATCCAGGGCTGTCTCAAGGACTGATCCCCTTAGCCATCTTCAGCGTCAGCTTTGCTGTATACTTAAAGGGTTGTTCCCCGCAAAGAACATTATATGCATTAGCTGACAGTGTGAGGGAACTTGCAATATCTGCCATTGCATGACATACGCTGCTGGACCAAAGCAAAAAAAAATTTTTTTTACGTTTAAAACCTGCCATGGTACTGCAGTCGAACTTCCCCCAACCCAACATCCCCTAAAATAGCTATTCCCTTTCCAACATGACAGTGCCTACGTCCACAATTAAGCCCTCTTCAGCACATAACCACCGGTAGAGTAATAATCATAGTAATTGCTCTTTATATGGAAGGGTGACCCCCGTGGCGGTGCTGTGAGATTATTACTAGGGGTCATCAGTACCATTTTGAAACTTGTTCCTAGAAGGAGTGGGAGCATAAAGGGACCATACCTCTAGAATACCAGGGACCCCAGGTGAGTCCTGGGCAATGGGGAGACAGTTGAAGTATGATGGGGGGTTCACCTCAGGGGATATAACTTGAGATACTTCATCTTGGGGGGGGGGTATATGTTAGGAAGGTACTACTCTGGGGGGGGGGGAATGTGATGGAAAGGGTATTTGCTGGGGGAGGGGCTTAACTGTTCAGTGAGGCACTGTCCAGAGGGGAAGGCTGTTGATTGGCGAGGGGGAAGGGAATGGCTGGGGGATCAAATCAGAGGAAAAGGACTGGCCAGGGGGGATTGGATTGGGGAGAGGAAGGTTTGGGGGGGGGATTAGATCAGGGAAGAGCAGTGACAGCATTACTGGACTACCAATAGCACTGCTGCCCTTATCGCCTCCTCTTGAGGTGCAGCCATGCCATCAGCAGTTGTGACTGCTAGCGTGTAGCATCAACCCACACATGAGCCGTCACTCCTCTAACCATTCAACATAGAACTCTTAAATTAAATTTTCTTCCATTATATGCATAAAGAACAAATGTAGCCAAAAAAGAAGGGGGGAGGGAAGCCTCAAAGAGCTCAGGACATAACAGTCTTACAGAGCTAGAGTTCTTTCATCATTGGCTTAAAAAAAAAAACACCTCCTTTATGGCAACAAAAATCATCTTCTTCCAAAATTACTTTATTATTTTATAATTTTTAGAACTTATCTTTTAAATAAAAGTCATGCCTTCTCAGTGCATGTCTTGCAACTCCACGGCTGACAGTGGCCAGTGTTTCACTCCATCAGGGCTCATGGAATGCACTAGAGACAAAAAAATATATTATCAAACACATCAATAGGCATACTTCATATACAAATCATCTTTATGCTTACATAGTTGCTTGCACTATACCAAACTTCACAGGCAGACATCCAGCGAGGGCTGCTACACAGCTGAAAGGAAATGGCTCCCCCCTAGATGTTGACGTCAGATGCCAAGCACTCAAGTCATCCAATCAGAAAAGAGCATTCATCTTACCTAGATTAGAGTGGAGGAGTGGCCTAGTGGTTAGGGTGGTGGACTTTGGTCCTGGGGAACTGAAGAACTGAGTTCAATTCCCGGCACAGGCAGCTCCTTGTGACTCTGGGCAAGTCACCTAACCCTCCATTGCCCCATGTAAGCCGCATTGAGCCTGCCATGAGTGGGAAAGTGCGGGGTACAAATGTAACAAAAAATAAAATTTCTGTGGACATAACTCTGAATGTCACTAGAGGATAGGATAAACTGAAAGTCCAAGCTGATTTAAAGAAATGGCACCATTCAATATGCATATTAAATCCCTCAGGTTCAAAGGTTTAAGACAGAAAATCCACTTCTGCTCTTGCTGAATGAAATTTTCATTGATGCCCCCTCTCAGCAGCGGTAGAATCTATTGTAAAACAATACAGCATAATGAATGAAAACTATGATGATACTGTACACAATGCAACTATAATGGAGCCGTCTTCAAGTCTTTGCTTAAAGCCCACCTCTTCAATGCTGCGTTCGGCACCTAACCCTTACCGTTCAGTGAATCCAGACTGCCCCAATTTGACTGCCCCTATCGGACCGACCGTTCACTTGTCTATTAGATTGTAAGCTCTTTGAGCAGGGACTGTCTCTCTTTGTTAAATTGTACAGCGCTGCGTAACCCTAGTATCGCTCTAGAAATGTTAAGTAGTAGTAGTAGTAGTAGTAGCCTCTAAGTGGTAGCTATGATTCTAGACACCTTGCTGGGTACATTAGATGGACTATGCTGGACTTTATCTGCTATGTGTGACTATGTTACTGTGAAAAACGCACAAGAAACTAGAAAGATACTAGATAAAATCCCCATAGAATAATAAAATTATATGAAAGGAACATAAAAAAAATCCATCATGGAGACATGTCTTTTCTCCTTGATAAAATAGAGAATGCTATAAAAAGACTGAAGGAAATCTTTCATTATTAAATCCTTATTGAATTTAGGTTTCCCTCATAAGACAATAAAGTGCAAATTGAACATTGTGAGGACTTTTTTTTTACATTATAAGATTATAAATTTTTTAGAAGACCAAATACAAAACAGTAAAATCAAGACGTGCACAAACCTTCCACAATAAGTAATAATTAAAAGAAAAAAACCATTTGCATCATATTTACGTTATACCACAGGAGGTGGGTACAAGGGATCCAAACCCCAAGAGGTGCTAAAGCCCAAATTCTTCCTTTAAGCCACTAAGGGGCCCTTTTACTATGCTACGGTAGGGCTACCATGGTAATGGCATGCGTCAAATCGGCCCTACCACCGGGATTAACCCAGCGGTAACCGGGTAGCCCCGCACACTGCTCAATTACTGCTGGGTTAGCACAGGAGCCCTTACTGCCTCCTAAATGGGAGACGATAAAGGTTTCCCCAGGAAATGGTTGTGCGGCAAGTGTTTAACTTACTATACGGCCATTTTCTTTTTTTTTAAACACCCTTTTACTGGGTGATGGTAAAAGAGGGCCTTGGCACATGGCGAGCCTACACGCCAATAAAAGGGGCCCTGCAGTGGCATCAGCACATGGGTTTGCCACGTGCCGAGGCCCCCTTTTACTGCCGCCCAGTAAAAGGGCTTTTTTAAAGGAAGGAAATGGCTGTGAGGTAAGTTGAACACTTGTTGTGCAGCCATTTCTTGGTTGGAGCCCAACAGTAACCTAGCAGTGCACGGTGCTGGCTGATTACCGCCGGACATGCCCTCGCTGCACAAAAAATGTAAAAAGGCCCAGAAAATGGTGTACTGTGGGGGCCGCCATTAACGCTGAATTGCTGTGGTAGCCTGACCACGGCATCGTAAAAGGGCCCCTGAAGGGTTTAAAGGACTGCGGCCCAGATGTCTTCCATGTTTCCAGCAGATATTTCAATTCACAGCTTCTGAATTCTCAGTAAACTATTGTTCCAAACTGCCATCTTCCTGGATCCCCTATCTCTACAAGGCACTCTGACTCTAGTTTCTGGAATGCCCCTACTGGGGCAGCAAGGACTAAATTATCCCTATATGAGACAATGGTCTGGCTTTAAATAAATGAACAAGCAAATATGTATCCAACCATAGGAGCCAACTTTTCAAAATTATTGGGAGTGCTAAGCCCAATGGAAATAACCCCTCCCTGGACACATACAAGGAATTTTCTCAATATTGGGGGTGCTCAAGCACCCACAGCACCCACAGAGTCAGCTCCAATGTATCCAATGATTCATCAAACAGCTGCAGTAGAAGTGCTAAATAATGTGGAAAGGGAGCAAATAGGTCCTCTTCCATTAGAAGCCAAAGAGGCTTATCCATAAACCCCACCCCCACTCCCCACTCTCACCATCAATAAAATATACACACTTTGAAACCAAAGGCACATTGACATGATGAAAGATTAGTGGTTCAGCTGAAAGTCTGTGGAAGATAAACCCCCAGCCCTAAAACTTTCCCTCAGCCTTAGCTTGCAAAGAGCAATCTGCAAATTCTTATTTTTCCAATAAAACGCTGATAAGATTCTATCTATTTTCCTTTATGCCCCAGAGGCAAATGGAAGAGGCATCATTGATAATAAGTTTAGAAGTGATCGTCCTCTTAATTGCCCTCCAACCTTCTCCGTTAGATAAGTATTACGAGGCCTATTTAAGAAGTACATTTCTTCACAGCAGCAGTCAACTGCTGCTCGGCACTGATTCTAATCTCTGCGATAGTAGTTCTAACCTAGACCCCCAAATGCTTAATGGTATCAGGATTCCATTGAAATGGATATTGACTCAGCCCAGATATTATTTTTGAGCTTGTTAAGAGCAACACAAATTTCAGGGGTTTCGAGTTAACTGGATTATTGAAATGCCGTGTTACACCGGAGTATGTAACATCTCTCCGGTACTATGTAAGCCACATTGAGCCTACAAATAGGTGGGAAAATGTGGGATATAAATGTAACAAATAAAATAAATAAATAAACAGTGCTGAATAGAGCAGCTATGGCAACTGGTGCCAACTGGAATTGTTATTCAGCAATGTGATGCCTTTCAGAAATGCCTTCTGAGTTCCTTCTTAAGTCCTTGATGTAGAAGATTTGAAACTCGTGCAATGTCGGACGATAGAAGTGGGGTCTCACCAATGACTTGTACAGGGGCATCAACACCTTCTTTCTTCTACAGGTTATACCCTTCTCTATGCAGCCTAGCATCCTTCTGGCCATGGCCACTGCCTTGTTGCACTGTTTTGTCACCTTGAGATGCTCGAACACCATCGCTTCCAAGGTCCCTTTCCTGAGCTGAGCTTACCAATCTCTCCCCTCCTATCTGGTACATCTCTTATGGATGTCTGCACCACAAGTGCATCACTCTGTGTCATGTCCCCTACCTCAACGCAAGCGGCATCCTCGGGCTGCGCGGGGTCCCGTCAACACGCACACTTGACTGGCACTGCCTGAGCCATATGTGTGTAGTCCTCTCTGGGCTTGTTCAGAGAGCGGTGGTTGCAGGCTCCTTAATTGCTTTGCTTCCATGCACTTGTTGCCCGGCTTCCAGGCTCCTTGATTGCTTTGCTTCCACCCACCTAGGTCTGCTCTTCCTCTGCCTGGCTTCTCTTGCTTCTCTCCTATTGGTCTTCCGGTTCCTCCTTCCCCTGCTCTTGTCCTATGGCTGTGCCCCTTTTCCCTGCTGATGTCAGATACCAGCACTTTATCAGCTGAGCTCTCCCTAGACTCCTTGCTTCGGCTTCTACTTTGGTAGGTGTTACTTGCTCAGTAGTGTGCTTCTCCTCTACTTTGTTCTTCGTTGCTGACTTAGCCTGTACCTGGATTACTCTTGTGTCTGCTACCTGCCTACTGACCTTGCCTGTACCTGGATTACTCTCTTGACCTGCTGCCTGCCTACTGACTCTGCCTGTACCTGGATCACTCTCTTGCCTGCTGCCTGTCTGGCCGTCACGTTCATCACCCCGCTTCCTGCTCCATCCCGTAAGTCCTGCAGGCCGCCCGCACCTAGGGGCGAACCTGGTCCGAGTACCGGGCTCGGCAGAGCTCTACTTGGTACAAGAACTCACAGGTCTGCCACTAAGGTCTTCCTGCAATTTTTCACAGTCCGCATGTGTATTAACAACCTTGAGCAGTTTTGTGTCATCTGCAGATTTAGGGGTCCTTTTACCAAGCAGCAGTAAAAGGGGCCCTGCGCTAGCAGCGGGGACCATTTTTGCCACACACTGAGGCCCTTTTTACCACAGCGGGTAAAAAGGCCAACAAAAGAAATGGCTATGCAGTAAGATTTCACTTACTGTGTGACCATGTAGGAGGGAACACTTACCACCATCCACAGAGGTGACAGTAAAGGCTTCTGCACTGGGTAGCATGTGGTGCTGCCCAATTACTGCTGGGTTAGTGCCTGCGAAAAATATTTTTTGAATTATTTCCACTAGTGCTGGAAATGCCACATGCTGGGGTGAACTAGCGCAGGTGCCCGCATTGGGCCAGTGGTAGCTCCAGATTGGCACATGGTAAGCCTGCGATGGATTTACTGCTGCTTTGTAAAAAGGCTCCTTAATCACCTCAATCGTCGTTCCACTTTCCAGATCAATTATAAATATGTTAAATAGCACCGGCTTAATGGACCTTCAGTCTGTCCCAGTATGGCAATGCTTATGTTCTTAGGCATTATTCCTCTAGACATATACAAATTTGTTGCCATCATATCAGCAGTATCTGAACAGGGCAAGAGAAACATAGAGTATATATAGATCTAGAGAGTGGAGGAGTAGCCTAGTGGTTAGAGCACCAATCTTGACATCCAAAGGTGGCTGGTTCAAATCCCACTGCTGCTCCGTGTGATCTTGGGCAAGTCACTTAACCTTCCATTGCCTCAGGTACAAACTTAGATTGTGAGCTCTCCAGAGACAGAGAAATACCCAGTATACCTGAATGTAACTCTCCTTGAGCTACTACTGAAAAAGGTGTGAGCAAAATCTAAATATATAAATATATGAAATGTTGCTACTATTGAAGATTCTACATGGAATGTTGCCACTTTTTGAGATTCTGGAATGTTGGCACTATTTGAGATTCTAGATGGAATGTTGCTAGTGAAGGAGTGGCCCTAGTGGTTAGAGCACCAGTCTTGCAATCTAGAGGTGGCCAGTTCAAATCCCACTGCTACGCCTTGTGATCTTGGGCAAGTCACTTAACCCTCCATTGCCTCAGGTATAAACTTAGATTGTGAGCCCTCCTGGGACACAGAAATATCTAGAGTACCTGAATGTAACTCACCTTGAGCTACTACTGAAAAAGGTGTGAGCAAAATCCAAAATAATAAATAAACCATACTGAGATATCAACCAGAAGAACAGGCAGGAAGCTATAAACACCAGCCCACATTTCAATATCCACCGAATCTTTCCACCATCAGAGTTCCTGAACTAAATGCAGAATTAGAAGAAGCAAGGCACCATAGCAGAGCCATTCAAATGATTTTCTGGGTTGTGTGCATGCTAAGTAATTCCACAAATAAAGCAGAAATGAGTTCCTACACAGTGGCATTCACTCACCATCCTGAAGAGCCACAAATTGTCTGCATTTTCAGGACATCCCTAATGACTATGCATGAGATAGATATGCACGCACTATACTTTTCTCGTATGGAAGCAGATCTAGCGCATACATTTTTATTGGAGAGATCATGAAAACCCAGACTGCTTGCAGCTCTCAGACCAGAATTGAATGCCACTGTCATAAAATATGCAGTTCTCCAGTCAGTCTTCTGTGCTGGATGTAGGGAACATTTATTCAGATGTAACAATGACTATATTGCTATACTGTGAAAGAGAATTATTAATCAGAGAAAAAAACCCATCAAATGTCTCTGTTTGTAGCTAAGCTGGAGCCCCCCCCCCCCCCCCCCCCAGCTCTAACTCAGGCAGGGAGAGCCACTGCGGAGGCATAAATCTGTAAATGTCTGCTGGCTGACTCACTTTTTTACAGCCTTGTCAATGCCTGGAAAGCAGCTGTAAAAGAGAATTTATTTCACAATTAAGGCTTAGGCTGTGGACCCAGTGGAGGAGCACTGGAAACAAACAAAAAAAAAAAAAGGAGAAAATACAGTAAAATGAAGAAAAAGAAGCCTTGTACAATGCTGGGAGAAAATAGCGTGGTTGCTGTGATTGTCCTTTTTAAAGGTAGAAAACTGAAATAATATTAAGGTTAGTCCAATAAAAAAAAAAGGTATCATCTCATCTTTTTAATTGTTTTTTTTTTTGTTTTATTTCTATTTTAGAATGCTAGGAGATGAACTTGGAGTTACAGTATATATTTGTATAAAAGAAAGTACTTAGAAATGACACAGAGAATCAAAAGGCTTATAGATCTATGCTCGGCCCCTACAGCTTCTAAAATTTTCTTTGGCAATCTTGAGCTATCTTTATAGATTCATCCTTGGTTCAGGCATCTTTACCTGTGCAGTTATACAGTTATCTTGAAAAGGGGAATTTGGATTGAACAGATTGTGCTAGCTATTGAACCTATAGTGAATCCATCATTTATCTTGGAGACGAGAATGAAGTCAGGCAAGTGGGAGAGTTTCTTGGAAAGAACAGATGCTTTGGATTTTGCACAGGCAAATTTTTGAGTAGGCTCAGGGTGGAATTGCCGTGGTATCGGTAACGGATCTGGATTATGAACAACTGAATAAAACAATTCTCTTTTTTTTTTTATTTTAGTACCTGGTAGTCTTTGACATCTTGATCACTAGGGGTCAGATTCAATAAATGGCGCCAAAAATTTGGTGCTCAACGTACATAAGTACATAAGCACCGCCATACCGGGAAAAGACCAAGGGTCCATCTAGCCCAGCATCCTGTCTCCGACAGTGGCCAATCCAGGCTTCAAGAACCCGGCAACCCCCCCCCCCCCCAAAAAAAAAAACTTAATTCTTAATAATGTTCAATGGACTTTTCCCTATAAAGTGCACTCTGGAATGAGCACTCTTTGTAAAATAGCGTTGAGCGCCAAATTTGGTGCTCAACTTGGGGCGTAAGGATTTATGCCCGCTGAAACCTGATGCACAAATTGGGCACAGATCCCCACTATTCTGTAACTGCAAACACATCTTTAGTGAATGCTCTGACCTGCCCATGCCCCTCCTATGGCCACACCCCCTTTTCAGTTGCGCACAATTCAATTTAGGCACCTTTTGTTACAGAATAGCATGTAGCCATATCAGCACCCAAATCATAACTAGTGCCAATTAAGGGGCCCTTTTATGAAACAGTGGTAAGCCCAATGTGGGCTTACCACTCACTAAAAGGGAAGTACCGCGGGCTATCGCAACAGCCCGGTGGTATATCCCGCCCCCGGCACGCACCATTTCTGGTGCTGCAAAAATATTTCAATTTTTTAGCACCAGTGTGTACAACCAGGTTAGTGTGGGAGCCCTTACTACCACCCCAGTGGGTGGCGGTAAGTGCTCCCCCCCCCCCCCCCAAAATGACCGGGCGGCAAGTGCTTCATTTGCCACACGGCCATTTCTTGAAAAAAAAAACAAAGACCTGCCCTTTCCTGCTGCGGTAAAAGGGGGTCTTGGCGTGCATCAAAAACACACACTGACACCAGCTCAGGCCCCCTTTTACCGCAGCTTCATAAAGGACCCCCAAGTACTTGTTAACTCGAATAATTAAATCATTGGAGCCCATTAATGAATTATTTTGGGTGCCAATATGGGATCAGTGCCTAAATTTGGGCAACCTTTATAAAATTTGGGGGTGTAGATGTGAAGCCATGGAGTTAAGATGCTTTGTTAAATTGAATAGCCTCTTTCCTGAGACAGGCAGTTTTACGGGGCAAGAGGGCTTACAGTTATCTGTATAGGTAATGGTGAGCTACTCTTCAATATGTTTTGTTTTTCACAACCCTTGCTAAAGTTAGTTAGATCTACTTGGTATCCCCTCCATTTAATGTGTGTAGATGATATATGATTGTTTGTATTGGCCAAAGGCTGAATGAAAACCATGAAAGTAATTAGCAGAGGTAAGTTATTAAGTTGTTAATGCTAAAAGGATAGACTTGTGTATTGATCTTAAGACCTACGGTAAGTGGATAGCAGCACTTGTCCTTCCAAAATCTGAGGCAAGGTTGTATTATGAATATTCCCCTTTGCCTCAAATTTTGCCAGTGATACAAGGGGTATATTACCATTTGCGACTCGTTAAATAGCTGAAGTCATTTTTAGAGCTATCTGCACTTTGTAAGCTGGTCCAGGCTCTTGTACTTAGTTCTGCAGACTAGACTACTGCAATGCATTGTATGCTGATCTCCCAGTGATAGTCATTAGAAGGCTTCAAGTAATTCACAATGTTGGCTATGTGCTTAGGAAGAAATTCAGTCAATCCTAGATCTTTCTTGTCTTTACTCTGGATTCGCATATATTCCTGGATTTTATATATCATGTTGAGATTTCCGTGTGGAAATCGAAGCATATTCCATAACAATGTGCATTACCTATTTGGTTAACAAGCCCATCAGTGTTGATAATTGCCAATTTAACAAGCAATTACTGACACTAATTGACATTAATTAGAATTTACGCTCAGAACTGTCTAGGCATATTCTATAATGTGCTACATGTAAATTCTAAGTTGCATAGTTGAAAAGGGGACATGGCCATGGGAAGAAATGGGCGTGTCATGGGCATTTCTAAAATCTATGCACACTTTTATAGAATACACCTGGTCCACACCTAATTTAGGCGTTGGCATTTACACCAGGTTTTACTTGGCATAACTGCTCACGACTAAATTTAGTTGCGTGGATGGGTACTTGGTGTATTCTCACTGCATGAGAAACTGCATTGGCTTCCTATCAAGGACTGGATAACTTTTAAAGTTTGCATCCTGGTGCATAAAATTCTCTACGGTGAAGCTCCAGCATATATGGATGCCCTTATCAGCTTACCACCAAGGAACTTTTCCAGATCGTCACGCACGTACTTGAATCTTCACTACCCATCCTGCTGTGGCATCAAGTACAAAACCGCCTATGTATCCACCTTTCCTTATGTTAGCGCTCACTCGTGGAATCGATTATCACAATCTGTAAAATCTATTCAAGATCATTTGGCCTTCAGAAAATTTCTGAAGACCCTATTATTTGGGAAAGCTTACACTACAGACCCGCCTAGCATCTATAACTTCTGAACTGCTGCAGTCGCTACGACATATTGAACTTTATTACTCTTTCTCCTTTTCCTCTCCTTTGCTGTTACTCGCTAGTCTCTTTACTTCATTGACTTTGATTGTTTGCTGAATTGATGTATGTTTTTGTAGATTGATGTAAACCACATTGAGCCTGCCCATGGGTGGGAAAATGTGGGATATAAATGCTATAAATAAATAAAATAAAATTCTATAAACCATGTGGAAATTTAGGCTTAGTCTATAAAGTATGCCTAAATTAAGGCGTACTTTATAGAATGTGCTTACGTGAATTTATGCTGAATTTTTAGTCTTGATATATAGAATCTAGTCCATAATGCCCTCAAATAGGCTCTCCAAATCACTTTACATAGTAACATAGTAAATGACGGCAGAAAAAGACCTGCACGGTCCATTCAGTCTGCCCAACAAGATAAACTCATATGTGCTAGTTTTTTGTGTATACCTTACCTTGATTTGTACCTGTCTTTTTCAGGGCACAGACCATATAAGTCCGCCCAGTACTATCCCCGCCTCCCAACCACCAGCCCCGCCTCCCACCACCGGCTCTGGCACAGACCGTATAAGTCTACCCAGCACTATCCCCACCTCCCAACCACCAGCCCTGGCACAGACCGTATAAGTCTGCCCAGCACTAGCCCCGCCTCCCAACCGTCTCTGCCACCCATTCAAGGCTAAGCTCCTGAGGATCCCTTCCTTCTGAACAGGATTCCTTTATGTTTATCCCACGCATGTTTGAATTCCGTTACCGTTTTCCTCTCCACCACCTCCCGCGGGAGGGCATTCCAAGCATCCACCACCCTCTCCGTGAAAAAATACTTCCTGACATTTTTCTTAAGTCTGCCCCCCTTCAATCTCATTTCATGCCCTCTCGTTCTACCGCCTTCCCATCTCCGGAAAAGGTTCGTTTGCGGATTAATACCTTTCAAATATTTGAACGTCTGTATCATATCACCCCTGTTTCTCCTTTCCTCCAGGGTATACATGTCCAGGTCAGCAAGTCTCTCCAGCAAGGATATTTGAAAGGATATCCCCAAGAACAATATTGCATATTTACTTTACAGTCTATTAAACCGAAGGGTTTAAATGATAGAACTGAGTTTCGCGCATTATGATTTATTTTGGACACAAGGAAGGTTATGTGATGTGAAAAGAGTGCTTATGTATGGGGACCTTTGATTGAGAGGGCATTTCATATGAATGACTCATGGACCCTTTGGAATTGGAGTAAAATTCTGGATTTTATTAGCTAGTCCACTTATATTTCAATCATGAAAGCTTTTAGAATGAAAACATAACGATTTTAATGTAATCAGAAAAATTATAAATTGAACATGAGAGTGTGGACAAAAGCCAAGTAAAATTTTAAACATCAAGTAGGCAACTCTGAACTCAACTCACGCACGAACTGGTAGCTGAAGTGAGCCCCTTAACAATGGGGTCAAGTGATCAAATTTCAGTCATCTGGATATCAATTTTGCTGCAGTATTCTGTGTACAGTTTAAACGCACCCTGAACAATAAGTAAGGGAGAATACTGGTGAACCACTCCTATAAATACAGATACCCCCGGATTCTATATAGCATGTTTTATGTTGTGTGCGCACATCAGGTCGTATTCTGGATTTGCACACAAAACTTAATTAGCTAAAAAGCCAATCAGCACCAATAATTGCCAATTAACAAGCAGTTATTGACTCGTAACATAGTTGTGTTGACATTGTAAGTAACTATACTGTGCTTTGAATTGTTATTTGAATATTTTTACTGCTGTAATTGTCCATTGCATATGTTTGAGTTGTTCTTGCTGTGAAACTGCCTTGCGTGAATTCCTTCAAAAAGGCACTAAGTAAATCCTAACAAATAAATAAATAGTAAGTGATGGCAGATGGTGAATGGTCCATCCAGTCATTCATTCTCAACTCTAGCTTAAATCAACAATGAACACGATATTGTATACTTGATTACAGGGGCGTATCTACGTGGGGCCACAGGGGCCTGGGCCCCCGCAGATTTCGCCCTGGACCCCCCTACTGCCGCCGTGGGTACCTTTGCTGGTGGGGGACCCCAACCCCCACCAGCCGAGGTCCCCTTCCTCCTGCCGCTGCGAGTTTTTTAAAGTTCTTCATCGGCATTCGTCCTCCGTCACTCTGTGCTGCTGTTCAAAGAAGCTGCTAGCTGAATGCAGTTTCGGACTGAGTCTGACGTCGCTGCTGCACGTTGTACATGAGTCTGACGTCCTGCACGTACAACGTGCAGCAGCGACGTCAGACTCAGTCCGAAACTGCATTCAGCTAGCAGCTTCTTTGAACAGCAGCACAGAGTGACGGAGGACGAATCCCGATTAACTTAAAAAACCTCGCGGCGGCAGGAGGAAGCGGACTTCGGCTGGTGGGGGTTGGGGTCCCCCACCAACAAAGGTACCCACGGCGGCAGGGGGGGGGGTTGGAAATGGCGGCGGCGGCTGGGGGGGGCTATAATGTGCCCCCTCACTCTGGCTTCGGCCCCCGCTACCGCCGACTTTCAGATACGCACCTGCTTGACTATAGTCTTTCTAGTTTCTGGGAAGTAGACTGTAGAAATACACCAGGTTCTGTCCTTATGTTCCAACTACTGAACACGATATTCCAGGTGGGACCTCAGTCACCAACAACTTATACAGGGGTATCAACACATCCTTTCTTCTGCTGGTTACACCTCTCTGTATACAGCCTAGCATCCTTCTGGCTATGGCCATCCTAATTGGCATTAATTAGAATTTATGCACACAACTGT
Source organism: Microcaecilia unicolor (assembly GCF_901765095.1). NCBI lineage: Eukaryota > Metazoa > Chordata > Amphibia > Gymnophiona > Siphonopidae > Microcaecilia > Microcaecilia unicolor. The sequence continues at coordinate 39,586,655 of NC_044035.1, read as the reverse complement.
CTAAGCGTATTCTGTAAATGCACATAAATTCTAAAGTGCACAGCTGAAAAGGGGGCATGGCCATGACATGGAATAGGCATTTCTAAAAACTATATGCATTGTGATAGAATACACCTGGTCTGTGCCTAATTTAGGGCGTTTCCAGGGGAAGCTGGCCAACTGGTCTTTTGCATGAGCAAATGAAGGCGAAGTGACAGTCGTCAAACAACATTGTGCAGATAAGTTTTTGTTTCTCATTTTTGTATTTTAGCTATTTGAGTAGCACTTTGCACACTGGCACATTTTTTTTTTATTATTTTGTTACATTTGTACCCCGCGCTTTCCCACTCATGGCAGGCTCAATGCGGCTTACATGGGGCAATGGAGGGTAAGTGACTTGCCCAGAGTCACAAGGAGCTGCCTGTGCCTGAAGTGGGAATCAAACTCAGTTCCTCAGTTCCCCAGGAACAAAGTCCACCACCCTAACCACTAGGCCACTCCTCCCTCCACTGTTGCTATGATTTGAGATTCTACATGGAATGTTGCTATTCCACCAATGTGGCCGCGCAGGCTTCTGCTTCTGTGAGTCTGACGTCCTGCACGTACGTGCAGGACGTCAGACTCACAGAAACAGAAGCCTGCGCAGCCTTCTACATGGAATGTTGCTAGTGGAATAGCAACATTCCATGTAGAATCTCCAATAGTAGCAACATTCCATGTAGAATCTCCAATAGTATCTATTTTATTTTTGTTACATTTGTACCCTGTGCTTTCCCACTCATGGCAGGCTCAATGTGGCTTACATATTATATACAGGTACTTATTTGTACCTGGGGCAATGGAGGGTTAAGTGACTTGCCCAGAGTCACAAGGAGCTGCCTGTGCCTGAAATGGGAATCGAACTCAGTTCTCCAGGACCAAAGTCCACCACCCTAACCACTAGGCCACGTATAGCACTTTCAAAAAATATATGAGAGTAGCCTGATGAAAGAGGTGCTATGCCACTTGGCAATAAAACAGTATTGCCTAAAAATAGTGGTTGCTGCTGAGGGCACTCTTTTAAAAAAATGTTTTTAAAAAAATTATAAAAGAATCTGTTTAAGTAAAATATTTTGAAAATTTATACACACTGGTGCTTTTATGTGGTGGTTCACAGTGTTAATTAATGCGTTTGTAGCAACAAGCGTATAGTCTTGGTTTTGATTGGGGTAATTTAGGCGTCAGCATTTACACCAAGTTTTACTTCATGTAAATTTCTGTGACTAGATTTAGTCACGTGTATACTATAAATCACACCTACAGTTAGGCACGGTTTATAGTATATGCCTAGGAATATATTTTTGGTGCCGATTCTTACAGCACCATATATAGAATCTAGCCCGTAATGTGTAAATGTGGAAGGATTTCAGTGAGGGCCCAAATCCGTACAGTATTTGTCATTTCAAACTGCTTTAAAAACATATTTTTAAACAAATATTTTAATATGTGATGTAGTGGGGATCGTTGTATATTTAATTTCTTATTGTAACCCACTTAGGTTCCTTGCTGATACAGGCAGGATATAAATACTGAAAACAGAATCTAATCTTTCATAGTGTAAAATATAAAGAAAGAAAAGACCCCTCCCCCATTCTCCAAGCTCACTGAGGCTGTTATAAGCCTCTGAAACACGAAATTAGCCTAGAGCACATATCCGCAGTGAGTGATGGATCTCAATTTTACAGTAATCCCAGAACAGATGGTGCTGTGATTTGTGCCACAAGGATCCTTGAGACACTGCTATTCATATCTCTAAGGTAAGCGCAATGAGCACAATTGTACCTGTGTAATGCGTATTTTCAAATAACCTCCAAAGGCTACATTTGAATGTTAGGGATGTACAAAGATGCTATAAATGTAACTGGGTTAACTCAGCTATCTCTTTTGCCCTGAATTTTACCTTGGCCGCTTGGTTGTGCCAAAATAAAATCTCCTGCAGAAAATTCTACATGAACCCCAAAACTGGTATTTAACTTTCCAAAGCTGGATCTATTTCATATTATCACATTATTAAAGGCAGAACAGATATATTTCTTATTTATGAACATGATAGGGTCCTCAATATGTGTAGGGCAAAAAAGGATTTCCTAAGCCGGAAACAGGTCAGGGTATGCAAAACCAAGTCTGCAACCAAAATTGGCTGCTTGGTTGGCAGAAACCAAAGCTAAAAATGAAACTGGCTCCCCAATAGTCCTCATTCACTCCCCCCAGCCTGATTTTAAAAAAAACCCTCCCAAACCCAAACTCCTGGCAGAAGCCCCCTCCTAGGCCTACCTTGTCGGTGGGTAGTGGCTGCAGGAGCACCCCCATTCGCTCCTGCGCAAGGCTGGCTCCAGGTCAAAATGGCTTGCAAGATTGCCGCTGGAGATTCCAGCAGTCATATGAGATTGGACATGGGCAGGAGTGATCCTCAGTCGCTCCTGCTCATGCAGTTTCCAATCTCAAAATGGCTGCCTAGAATTTCAGCAGCGGTCTTGTGAGACTCCTGCTGGAAGACCTGGAAGCCATTTTGACCTGGAACCGGTTGTGTGCAGGAACGAGTGGGGTTGCTCCTGTGCCTACTGCCCACCAACGACAAAGCAGGTCCAGGAGGGGGCTGCCGCTGGAGGAGTGGGCTCAGGAGGGGGGCTGCCATGGGTGGGGGCTCAGGAGGGAGGCTTATTGGTCAGGGAAAGTAGTCTCGGGAGGGTGTAGGGGCTGTGAACATAGATTCGGTTCCAGCCAGAAATGCATTTTTGGCCAAAACTGAAAACATGGCTTTTGGGCTGGTTTTGGCACAAAACTGTAATTTGACCGGCTTCTAATATGTAGCGTTAAATTTTCTCAAACTATAAAATTGAGTGTCTATTGGAAACCTTTAGAAGGACGGTCATATATGAATTGTCACCATTAGTTGTGTAAATGTGAATTAAGGCCTGCAGTCCATGAGAAAAGCAAAGGTTAATTTGTGAGATAGAAGGTTTTAGGAAAAATAGAGGAAATTGCCCTTAGTCTAAATCAGCAAGGTAAAGGAAGTTGGCCCACTCCAAGGCCACAGCAATATATGGGAAAGGAATGATGCATAAAGAAAAAAAAATAAACAAGATAGTAGCCTTTGTGCTTTGATTAAAAATCACAGATGCTCATTTGTCTGTTAACCACTACTACTACTACTTAACGTTTCTAGAGTGCTACTAGGGTTAAGCAGCGCTGTACAGTTTAACAAAGAAGGACAGTCCCTGCTCAAAGGAGCTTACAATCTAAAGGATGAAATGTCAAGTTGGGGCAGTATAGATTTCTTGAATAGAGGTATGGTGGTTAGGTGCCGAAGGCGACATTGAAGAGGTGGGCTTTGAACAAAGATTTGAAGATGGGCAGGGAGGGGGCTTGGCGAATGGGCTCAGGAAGTTTATTCCAAGCATAGGGTGAGGCAAGGCAGAAAGGGCGGAGCCTGGAGTTGGCGGTGGTGGAAAAGGGTACTGAGAGGAGAGATTTGTCTTGAGAGCGGAGGTTACGGGTAGGAACGTAAGGGGAGATGAGGGTAGAGAGGCACAGAGTCTTACAGAATGTTGAATACAAGGGTAGAGTCATGCTGTGTTATACGAGTACTGTATTACTGACTTCAGTCTCCTAAACAAATCAATGAAATCTTTCAGCTGGCAAGTATGTGTTTACATTTATTTCAGTTCTAAAGCCAAGTCAAGGCTCTCTAAATAAATTATATAATGCATGTTGTATCATATATAATAAATACAAAGTGATCTTATTCCATCTCACTTCAGCAACCTCTTGTCTGAATTAAAACCTCTTTTCACCTTAAGGGACATGGGAAAAAGATGGAAGTAAAAACACTGCACTAAAATGTGAAATCTGAAATAATCATGTAAGCAGCTCGTTAGCATGCATTTCTCTGCATTGGAAGTCTGGGTGAACAAAAAATCTGCACTACGAGGGTGGTAATACAGTATGCTAAGCTTAATGCAGTCTATTACATCAGTGTGTAGTTACCACTGATCTCCACTCAGCAGTTAAGAGTTCATAAGTATAGTTCAAAGCAGGAAAGAGTAAGGCTCAAGAGAAATGTATTCATCTTTAAAAAGATGAAACCAATAACTTTGTTTTTAATTGCTGCATCCTTAATACAAACAGTGAGGAGGAGGAGGAGTGGCCTAGTGGTTAGGGTGGTGGACTTTGATCCTGGGGAACTGAGTTCAATTCCCAGCACAGGCAGCTCCTTGTGACTCTGGGCAAGTCACTTAACCCTCCATTGCCTGCCGCATTGAGCCTGCCATGAGTGGGAAAGCGCAGGGTACAAATGTAACAAAAATAAAATAGATACTATTGGACATTCTACATGGAATGTTGCTATTCCACTAGCAACATTCCATGTAGAAGGCTGCGCAGGCTTCTGTTTCTGTGAGTCTGACGTCCTGCACGTACGTGCAGGACGTCAGACTCACAGAAGCAGAAGCCTGTGCGGCCACATTGGTGGAATAGCAACATTCCATGTAGAATCTCAAATAGTAGCAACAGTGGAGGAGTGGCCTAGTGGTTAGGGTGGTGGACTTTGGTACTGAGGAACTGAGTTCAATTCCCACTTCAGGCACAGGCAGCTCCTTGTGACTCTGGGCAAGTCACTTAACCCTCCATTGCCCCATGTAAGCCGCATTGAGCCTGCCATGAGTGGGAAAGCACAGGGTACAAATGTAACTAAAATAAAGAGAGGGAGAGTTTGGGTAATGGACTTTATCCAAATTTTTACTGCTGATGGAGGAATGTGGAGCATTCTACTGGTTTTATACAGTTGGAGGATTATAAGCTGTATGAAAATGTTCAAATCTCAAAGTAAAAAATGGTTAAAAGAAATTACCAAATTCCATTGGTAAGATAATTATATAGGAAAGGGACTACCACTGTAGTAAAGACCAACATGTAGTTGGTTCCTCCAAGACTCTAGTTCAAGGGTTCTCAACCCAGTTTTCGGGACACACCCAGCCAGATTTTGTGATCCCTATAATGAATATGCATGAGAGAAATTTGCATACAGCAGAGGCAGTGCATGCAAATTTATCTCATGCATATTCCTTGTGGGAATCTTGAAAAACTGACTGGCTAGTTATGTCCCAAGGACTGGGTTGAGAATCCCTGCTCAAGATCAGTGTTCTTCAATGCAAAGCCTTTTGGCTGATGGCAGACCCCCATCACTCACCCACCAAACTTTCTCCTAGCCGCTCACCTGGATGTATCCAAGGCAGTGTCTAGCCTTGTCCCACGTTATGGATCTGCATGGCAGGGATAAGCAGCAGCAACACAAGTAGGGAAAGAGGTGGTGAGAAGAGAGATGGAACCGAGTGGCAGGAGCATAATGCCACAATCTGACACAGACTGGAGCCAATATCCTGTAGTCCAGCAAACCGCTAGCGTGAACAAGGAGCTAATTCACCAACGCTCCTGCTGTTTCTGGCCACACCCAACACAACCACATTCTGTTGAGCCACAGTGGAGGGTAGACTGCAGGCAGTGCTGGTCTGAAGTCACAAGTAGAATGGATAGAGAAAAAAAGGTGCCAAAGCAGGGCTGCTCACCTCTCCAATGGGTGGAGTTGGTGGTGGCAAGCAGCACAGTTGTACTCACCCCTCCATTCTCTTTTAAAGGTCCCAGTGTCTTCCTGCATCACAGATCAGCATGGGAAGGAGAAGCAGCAGTAGCACAAGGAGGAGGGAAGAACAGAAAAAACTCCCAAGTAGTGTGGAAGGGGGAGGGAAGGGGTCCAAGTTAGACTGTTCTCTCTGCTGGTTGGTTGCCTGTCCAGTGTGTGGAGATAGTGGTGCTGGCATGGTCCTTCTGACACTTTCATGCAGCGGTGTTCTGCAGGCTGATAGAAGGCATGAAGGTAGGTGTGTAAGATCTCCCTGGGTTTGTGGCCCAGATGTTCAGAGCAAAAAGCACCACAGAAGAGGGGTGCAGGGTGTTACATTTTAGAAGCAGGAGTGGCCTAGTGGTTAGGGTGGTGGACTTTGGTCCTGGGGAACTGAGGAACTGAGTTCAATTCTCAGCACAGGCAGCACCTTGTGACTCTGGGCAAGTCACTTAACCCTCCATTGCCCACCACATTGAGCCTGCCATGAGTGGGAAAGCGCAGGGTACAAATGTAACAAAAAAAAAACAACATATCTTTCTAGTCTCTTCACATCTTATTCTATAATTGATAAAAAAAATTAACTATGAAATAACTCTTACTTGTATGTTTTGTTTAGGTAGCAAGTAGTATTGGTGTTAAAAGCATTTGCCAGACTCATATTTTAGCTGGTCCAATAAAAGGGATCAGTTAATTATGGAAGAATCTGTACCAGCTGATGCAGCTTCTTATTCCATTCAGCACTGTATTACACTGGCTAAAGCAGTGATTGCTTCTGTTTATCATCGTTTGAAGTATTAGGTGCTTTTGTTTAAATATGTATATTTGTGCTGTACTTTGCTTGCACTGCAGTTAAGAATGCAAGCCTTTGCACTGGGGACTACTTTTAACCATCCAGGCCAGCTTAAGTTGTTTCTGCAGACTCAATGAAGACAAAGCGTTGTAATGTAGATTCAGATACTGAATCATAGATTTGCATTTTGCCCATTTCACATGCAGTTTCTGTGTAGGGATCTGTAGGTACCTTTCACCTCACCCTTAGTGGAGAGGTGGGGAAGGTTTGAGAAAGAGAGAGAGACGTCTAACCTCACCAACGATACATGCTGGTCAGTAGTGAAAGGGCCTCAAATGGGGAGATTTGTTGGCCCCCCTTCAGCCGCTTTGGATCCAAAGTTGGCTTCAACATAAAAATGAAGGCCACTGCTCCAGATCAACATTGAATATCATCTGGGAATGGATGACTATTAATCAACAATAAACACTGATTCCAGAAATACAGCCTCATGCAGCTTGGGCTAAAACTGAGTCTACGGTAATTTGAAATAAATGAAAAAGCAATATTTACTCAGGGGACACTGCTTGAAAAGAGATGTCCTTGCAGGAAATATAAGCTTTACTATGTAGCTGCTTAAGCTCTCTGAGTAAATGATGAATCTGCAGTAAAATGATGAATGGGTTTTTATCAGCAAAGAACAAAACACAAAGGATAGCAAAAATTCAAATTGAAGCACCAAAAAAATCTATATTTGCTGTAACCAACCAATGGATGTTAGCACCCTGTAAATAAAAAAAAAAAACATTAAATAAATAAAACCTCAACGGCCCCAGGAGATGCTAAACCATAATCATCCTGAAATGGGCTACAATCACAGGTTCCAGTTGGCGTTTATTAGAAAAAAAAGAACACAGAAAACTCTCTACACCAAGAGAGAAAAAAAACTGTTTCCAAAAAAACCAAACAGCCAACCATGATGTACTAATACAGGTGAACTAACATACCAAAAGGCACTACCTACATATAAAAATGCAAAAACACAAAAGCCATGTGTACAGTACGCTTATGTTCACAGCTGTAAGACCACTGGAAAATGCCCAAATCACCGCAGGCAGTTCATTATGTAGTCATAATTCAGCATGACATCCCAGCGCACTGGATTTCAATCCTCGACAGGGACCGGGAACCCTCGTTCCATATTCTTCTTCATGAGGAAAAATCAAGCAGTCATGAAAGGGGGATAAGGTGGAGATAAATTAAAAACTGCCTAATTGAAGTCATAGGTGATAATAAATCACTTGCTTTACTCTTAATCTACCTCCAAGGTGAAATCCAAGGTTAACTGCTCACTGCTTAAGGTTTATCCGATGACAAATGGATTAATGTGACCTAGACTTACCCTCCAACTCTATTTTGTAACTTAGTTTACGCCTCCCTTCCTTATTTTTTTTTCTCTATTGTTGTACTGTATACTACAGAGATGGTTCTTCGATCAGTGGAATAAACTTGAAACTTGTAATCCAGGTCTTGAATTCCTTGAATGTTATGTAGAATGAGTTTACAAAAAATCTTTGGATTGTGCTAGCCTGTTGGTTGAAGTGATGCTCATCACTATTAAGGAACTGCACTAAAGTGGGAAACTAAGGGATACAACAAAAGACAGCATGACAAAGAATAGTAAAGGTATACTTCAAATATTACCTAAGGGAAGTTACCCTCTGGCAACCTGCATGCAATTGAATACAGTAGGTACCTTGTGGTGAGGGGGCAGTTTCTAGAATCTCTGCAAAGAATCTATATTGAGAATGTTTCATCAAATGCGAAGAACCTCAAAAGAATAAAGTATCTTGATGCAATGGAAAATACTAGGAAATCACTACATATGTATATTTAAACGATATATACATATTAGTGAATAAGAGTAGATGCATGTACAATAAAAATAAACTTCACTAGAACTGAGAACCAAAAGAAAAAAAAATAGTGAAAAGATAAAAGAAACATTATAAAAATACCGCATAAAAACAAATGAAATTAACTGAAAGTAAAAAAAACCCAAATCCTTTTCTTAACTTAAGCGGGCATTCAGTACGTCAAAGGTTGCCTATGAGGGGCATTTTTGATAAAACATCTAAGTCAGACTTTGGATGTTTTGCTAGAAATGTCCAAAAATTGAGTAGTGACTATAGCCATTTTGGAACCTGAAAAATGTCTATATTTTTGGTTTGAAAATCGCCTTCTTCCTAGACGTTTTGTGCACAGTGTGTTTTTCTTTTGGGACCATTTTGGGAAATAAAACCTCCAAGAGAAAAATGCCCAAAAACAAGCCATTGGGAAGTCTGGGGACCATCATTCTTCACAGACTGGCCACACAAGACATCCCAGCAGGGAACTTCACATAAAAGGTCCCAAGTACACATCTCACCATAACCTCCTTATATTTTATGGTGAGCATTCCAGGAGCAGAAAAACACCTATTGTCAGTGGCGTGCTGAGGGCAGGACAGTGGCGGCAGGGAGCTGTCAGCTCTGCCAGTTCCCTGCACCCTCTGATGTTACTTCCTGTTTCAGGGCAGGGAACCAGCAGAACCGACAGCCTTGCAACTGCTCCCAGCACTCCCAGGAGGTAAGAGCAATACGCTGGGGGGGGGGGGGGGGGGGGGGGAGGGGAGTATGCAGCACCGATCTGCGCTGGGTGGCAGCTGACTTAGAAACACCACTGCCTATTGTGCACCACTATATAAGCTCTCAAGCTTGCAGGTGTCACCTATATGTAGGTACAGTAGATATTTAGTGTATTTTGTAGAGCTCATGTTTCACCACCAGTTAGAGTGGGATATGGACCTGGGCCACCTTCTCTACAGTCCACTGCACTGCCCACTAGGCTATTCCTGTTTGCTGTTCTAATAGGAACAACTATCATATGTAAAGCTGTCATAGGGCCTGGTATGAACTGTCAGTGTAGTAGTCTCAGGAAGGAGAAAATCCAGGCTTCACGGGCATACAGCAGCAAAGAAAGTGAGGCAACAAAAGAGACAAGGATTCCAAAAGATGAAAAATGGAACCTTTAATTTTGTAAGCAAAATAGATTGTCTAGCATATAACACACTCAACACAACCGTGTTTCAGCATGTCTGCCTACATCAGGAGTCAATGTACCTGTCACTATCGCTGGTGCAGTTAGATCCAGTGCATATATAAAATATACTTGCAACAGCCATGAAAAAGTAGAACATGAGACAGTCAACAGCATTCCTGCTCTGGGAAAGATCCAGCAGTTTGATGTAACTTCCTGTTTATGGGTCCAGCAGAGCCCACAGCAGCATGCAAAGGGAATGTCCTTGCACTTGCCTTTTACTTGCAGCTGCGGTGAAGAGAGACACAGCGGATTGATGCAGGAACTTCAAACCACCAAAATGAGTGAGCCGGTGGGGGTGGGGCTGCTTAAGGTGGGCTGGAGGCTCTGCAAGTTTGGGAGCATCAGGCTGCGGCTTTGCGGCCAGAGGTTCCTGGGTAACAGGAATAAAGCCCCTTGTGAGGTGGCTTGCAAGCAGCATTATTCCTCTAAAATGGGATTCAGCGACCTGCAGTACAGGGATCCCGCCAGCTGCTAAATCCTGCAAGGCATCAAGGTGCAGTAAAGAGCGAACGTTTACTGCATGTTAATCAATTTCCCCCACAGCAGAGTCTGATATTTTGTTCTGAGGGGCCCTTTATGCAAAGTAGTAAGAAAACAAAATTTTACATTTTTTGTAAATAAAATGAGAAGTGAATTTAAGTAGACTAAAAATAAACCTTTATTGTAAGACAGTCTTTTATAAACACACAACATATTTTTGCAAAATACACATCTTTTCCTAAATCTCAAGACTATTCCTAAAATAAATTCAAAATAAACCAAAAATAACAAACACTTTATGGTTAGAGACATCACAAAAGCAGTACTTTTGGTTAAATCAGTCACTTTAAAAAAAATGCAGGGGTCCTTTTACTGAGGTGCGCTAAATAAGATGTCCATTATATTCCTATGGGCATCTTATTTAGCATGCAATAAATCTGTTAGTGGACCTTAGTAGAAGCACCCCATAATCTTTTGCAAGAAAAAAATTAATTTTGAAATTTAAGATATACATTGCAATCAAAAGTATCACCACACCTTGGCTCAATCATTACATCAAGCAACGAAACAATGAAAATATAATACAATTTAGTATAACAAAATAACATCCATATGTATTGAACATCTCTAAATGAATCAACCATCTATTCTAGCCATAGTCTAAGCAGTGCTAGTGTCTCTAATAGTGACTCAAAGTTTGTGATGAATACATTCCACATTATTTAAAAATGGTACTTGTTAAATTAAACTAAGAAAGAGGCAGACTGGCCACCCTCTTCTTTCTGTCATGCCTCCACCAGTCTAGATGATTTCAATTGGTGGTCTTGTGTGTTACAGTGAAACCACAGACTTTCTTGTCATTTTCTGTGCCAAAATCTTGACCTAGCTATTCTATAGTAAGGATTGCTCACTACTTGCAGTAAACAAATTTTGCCCACGTAGCTGCTGCTTAAATCTGAAGGTGATCAAGAGTCAGCACGTAATACAAGCTACGTCACTTCTTTAAAATAATGCATTAACGTGTAGATTTCTTCAAAGCGCACAAAAGGTATTCCCACGTTATAGAAAAAAGATGTACTGAAAGGAGGAAGAGCTCTAGGGCCCCTTTTAAAAAGGCATGCTAGTGGTTTTTGTGCGTGCTAAAAAGTAGCGTGCGCTAAACGCTAAGATGCCCATTATATTCCTATGGGTGTCTTAGCGTTTAGCGCACACTAATTTTTAGTGCGCACTAAATCCGCTAGCGCACCTTTATAAAAGACCTCCTTACTGATATCAGCAATGAGATGGCAAAATCAGCAGCAAGCCGATGTCATCTCACTTTTGCTAGCATCGGCCTATTCCTAGGGAAGAAAAGGTTCCGTTTAGTGTTACAATAATAATCCAAGGAGATTAATACTGGTATATTAAACTCGCTGCTGCTTTTGTTTTCATATCAGCAATGATAAACCCAAGTACCAATTAAGGGGCACTTTTACTAAAGCTTAGCAAGTGCTAACGGGCATTAATGTGTGCTAACTGCTCTGTGTCTTATTTTATACCTATGGGCCAGATGGCACTTAGTGCATGCTAAGATTTAAGGACCCCCTTACTACTTTCTTGGTCTGATCCTTCCTATGGTGGCCTTATTCTTGGTCTTCCCCCCCCCCCCCCTAACGTTCTTATTTCCTATAGTTTGGCTTTTTAATTTTTTTTTTTGGGGGGGGGGGGGGGGCTTGCTTACTAACACCTGCTCTTATTGTATTTGGAACTACTCTGAGGTTTCCTCCAATTTAGCCCACTGCGCCAGAGGCCACAGAACGCAGTTCTTTCTGGAGCTTGGGTCTGATCACTAGCTGTATGATGGCTGAGACTTGAGACCACCCTTCTCTCATGTTTGCAGACAATGCTCGCACAGCATGCTCAATATGAACAGCAGAGGTAGGGCTCCCACATGGCAGTGCTGGGCATCCTATCAGCCTTGCATTTTTGAGCTTTATAAAACAAAAGGCGTGCGTTCACATATTCCAATTAGCTCTCCCATTACAAATTTTTTTGTTACCCTTCAACTACTTCTGAGGAACAACACTCCAGCATCTGTATACCAATAATAGTGATATGAATGGGATGAGTTTAATTCATTTGATGAAATCAAAGAAAAAGTGGTAGGTTTGTGCTAAATGCTAAGTGATGTCTTATTCTAAGAAAAGAAAAAAAAAAGTCATAGAACTTCTTTAATGAGGATTACGCAAGTAATTTCAATGAAATACAATTTTTTTGGAAAGAGTAGAGCAGTTTCTACGGAGAAACGGATTTGCCACTGAAAAATATTCTTCAAGCAGATATGACAAAGGGGTTACAGACCTCCTCAAGGCATATATACGGCAAACCAACAGCAAGCCAGACATTTAAATGCACCATTTTTGGAACATTCTGCAGGCTCGCCCCAGGACCTTCTGAACAGATGTGCCACCCAAGCTGATTTTACTGATCACCCAGTTAACTTAACAGAACATTTTAAAACACCGCACAATATTTCCCCGCCCCCATCCGCCTACTCCTTCATGCTAACCAGCTGGTATAAATATCTGGAGAAAATACTATTTTGGTACTCCTTTCCAACATCAATATGAGTCAGTTATGGCCAGGCATATCGCTCTTCATGTTTTGCAGGCTGTACCGCTGATGATGCAATGGGCGGTGGAATCTTCTTTCTGGTGACATGAAGATAGATCATTTTCCATGGCTTTCAGTGACAAGATGGGACATTGTTTTAGTTTTCTGTCATCTCTGGATATTCTAGAATCCATCAAGTTAAAGACAACGGTGACAACACAAGGCCGTAGTGAAGAACAAGTAAACTGTCCTGAAAAAAAAAAAAAAAAGAGAGAAGAAAATAGTAGCATTGAAACTATACGATTGAGTAAGTATTTCGAAGTATCAGTCTCACACTACATGTACAAAATAAAACATGGAAAAGAAAATAAGATGATACCTTTTTTATTGGACATAACTTAATACATTTCTTGATTAGCTTTCGAAGGTTGCCCTTCTTCCTCAGATCGGAAATAAGCAAATGAGGTAGCAGATAGTATATATGAGAGAAACATCAAAGCATTACTTTGACTGTCTGACAGAGTGGGAGGGTGGGGGTTTATTTCTCTGTTTATTACCCTCCTCTCACCTACCAACACCCATCCTGTTAGAATATCAATGAAATGCTTTGATGTCCCCATGCATACCCCCACCCTCCCACTCTGTCAGACAGTCAAAGTAATGCTTTGATGTTTCTCTTATATATACTATCTGCTACCTCATTTGCTTATTTCCGATCTGACGAAGAAGGGCGACCTTCGAAAGCTAATCAAGAAATGTATTAAGTTATGTCCAATAAAAAAGGTATCATCTTATTTTCTTTTCCATGTTTTATTTTGTTTGATTTCTATTGATAACCTTTAAGAGTGGACTAACACGGCTATCACACCTCTCTACACTACATGTACAAAACTGAAGGCTGGAATCCATTAATACAAGAATTTAATGTTAAAAAAAAAGCCTCTCTGATTGCATTGATAATTCTCACCCCAATCTAAGAAAACATTTTTGGAGACTTCACCATTCAAATGGTGAAAACTCCTAAGTTCATCTATTATTTTTAAAGTGGTGAATCTACCTTCATTGTGCAAGTAATATTGCAATGCAAGCAACAGATAAGAAAAAGAGCTGAAAGTGGAAGCTGAATCTAGGCTATCAGCCATCTGTTTAAATCTGCTGATTACTACACCTCCTGAAGTGTATACTTTCCAACCCAATGGAAGTCAAAAAGAATTATATAAGGGGTCAAGAGTGCCTGGAGGCAAAACAACTCATTAAACTTTGTTAAGTCTTAAGGGGAAAATAGTGAAAAGACACACTGAATTAAAAAAATGGAACAGATTGGACCAAGGGTTCTAGACAAATCAGCTCCCTTAAAAACGGCCTAATGCATTTCTACAAGAGAAGCAGTACCAGTTTCTGAAGCATTGAAACTTAGATAATAAAATATATTAGTTATAGATTTTACTCACCAACTTCCCAACTACCACCACACTATGAATCTCTACTCCCAACTACCCCCTACTTACCATACAACCCTCATCTCAAAACCACACCCACTCTACCAACCCTCCACCCCTAAAAGCTATTTACCCCATCCCCAAAACTATCCTCCCAAAATCATCCCAATTACTCCCATACCTATGACCCATCCCCTAATCTACTCCCCACCTCTCAAAATACCCTTTCATCTACTGCCCCAATCCTCCAAAACCACATTAACTATTCCCACACTTGTCATCTACCAATATGCCCAAAACCACCCCCTCCCCAGACCCACTTCCCCACCTACCCCTAATACTCCCACATATACTCCAAAACCACTCCAGCCCCCCCACCCCTGAACAAATCTACCGCCTCCCCTCTCTCCTTTAAGCCAATACAGCTATATATATACACACACACAAACACACGGTGCTGCAACTAATTATGGGCCACTCTTAACATGAACAAGTGAGGAAAGCAGACTGAACACAAATTGTGCAGCTTCATGATTTGTGTTAATCCATTTTAATATTGAGTTACTTTGCATTTATTTGAATGCAATGCTGCTCATTATATTTGTTTTGTGCCGTAGGCCTTTTTGCATTAGATAGTTCAAGGTGTTTTACATATTTACATGCATCACAATGCCAAAATCAGCTTTTTTTTAAATTAAAAAAAAACATAATTTTCTCTCCATAGACCACGGCATCTTAGGTCCATCAAGCCCAGTATTCTGTTTCCAACAGTGGGCAATCCAGGTCACGAGAACCTGGCAAGATCCCAGAATAGCAAAACAGATTTTATGCCACTAAGAAAGCAAATAGAATGTTAGGTATTATTAGAAAAGGAATGGAAAACAAAAATGATGATGTTATAATGCCTTTGTATCGCTTCACGGTGTGACCGCACCTCGAATATTGTGTTCAATTCTGGGTGCCACATTCAAAAAAGATATAGTGGAATTGGAAAAGGTACAGAGAAGGGCGACGAAAATGATTAAGGGGATGGGAAGATTTTCCTATGAGGAAAAGCTGAAGCGGCTAGGGCTCTTCAGCTTGGAGAAAAGGTGGCTGAGGGGAGATATGCTAGAGGTCTATAAAATACTGAGTGGAGTGGAATGGGTAGACGTGAATCGCTTGTTTACTCTTTCCAAAAATACTAGGACTAGGGGGCACACAATGAAGCTACATAGTAGTAAATGTAAAACAAATCGGAGAAAATATTTCTTCACTCAACGTGTAATTAAACTCTGGAATTGCCAGAGAATATAGTAAAAGCAGTTAGCTTAGCGGGGTTTTAAAAGGTTTGGACGGTTATGGAAAAGTCCATGGACCATTATTAAATGGACTTTGGGAAAATCATCTGTTTAGGATAAGCAGCATAAAATGTATTGTACTTTTTTGGGATCTTGCCAGGTACTTGTGACCTGGATTGGCCACTGTTAGAAACAGGACGCTGGGCTTGATGGACTTTCGGTCTGTACCAGTATGGCAATACTTGTGTACTTATGTAAACTTAACAGCCAAAGAACTTTAAAAAGGATAGAGAAAGGCTCAAATCTTGTTATAAAAGACAGCTATTTTCTGTTCTTTGGTTGCTGGAGAGGTAGCACTGCTACTGACCTGAAAAAGGCGTTAATTAAGGTGTGATGAAATAAAATATTTGCAAAGGTTATTAAGGGCAATCTGATTACTGAGTTAGCATGACAGGATCAGTATGAAGCAGTCCCCTTAGATTCAAAACTATATAAGGAGGCAAGGTCCCACTTAACTTTCTTTCTGAAGTTCTGAGAGAAGAGGACATTTCTCTGGTAAGTGAACATTATTTTGCTTTGAGCTTTGGGAACTTAAAGATTGGGGTTGAGGAATTGTAGGTTAGTGATAGGCAGAATACAAATATAAAAAAGCAAACTTTATCAGCTAATCTTTATACTCTTTTCCTCCTAGTTTTAAACCTTGAACTTTGTAGCACAGCATGCCTCTAGCAGGTGGTTTCTGCCTAAGTATTGCGGTTTGCAATTTGCTCAGCGACCTGTTCAAAATTACCCTGGAAGCAGGTTTTTCAGAACTGAAACACCATGCTCTCCTCATAGTGGGTGTTGGGGGCTCTTCTTTGGCTTCAGCGCTGTGCCACTGTGGTGTTAGCTAAGTATTGAGGTTGCTGTTCCTTGGTTTTATTGCAAAATTTATACAAAAGCAATTAAAATGATCAAAAATTAAACAAACAATAATTTAAGCATAGGCAGCAAATGATTAATATATATGAAGTGCTGTAGATCTGGAATAGCTTAGCGCTACAGAAGATCACATAGCCCACCTGATTTCCCTTATGATGCCTCCTAGCTGGTTTTTCCTTGTTAAATTTTGTTGGGCTTTTTTGGTAATATAGTCTTACGTTTCTCACCACTGTTGTTCAGGTTTGTTACTCCCTTTGTTTTTTTCATTTTCCTATTGAGGAGTGACATTTGTTCCTTTATACATTTTTGTGGATGATTTGGGTTTCTGCCAGGTACTTGTGACCTGGCTTGACCACTGTTGGGAACAGGATACTGGGGTAGATCTTGGTCTGACCTAGTATGGCTATTCTTAAGTTCATCTCCCTCATTTCCTACAGATTTCCCCTACCCTGGACCTCCTCATTTCCTACAGATTGCCCCTACCCTGGACCTCCCTCTACCTTCCTTCTTATGTCCCAGTATTTCACCAACTCTCCCCCTTTCCCACACTCCCATGTCTAGTTTCCCCCTTTCCCCCACTCCCACCTCCAGCTTCTCCCCTCTAACTTTCTACTCCCCCACCCCCATGTTCAGCACTTCCCCTCTGCTTTGCTAGTTTATCACCCCTCATATCCAGAATCACCCTCATCTTTCTACTCCTTGTGCCCAGCATCTCCCAAATTCCTACCCCCTTCAACAGCCCTCCTTTTGTATTTCTAGCCTTCCTTTTGCAACTCCCAAGCTTGCATATTAATTTAATAAATTTATAACCCACACCATCTACTACTCTGAGTGGTTTACAAAAATAACACATAAAAAACACATAACATTCACAGTAAAATCATCATAACAACTGAATAATCACACAAAGCGAATGCTACATACCTGTAGAAGGTATTCTCCGAGGACAGCAGGCTGATTGTTCTCACTGATGGGTGACGTCCACGGCAGCCCCTCCAATCGGAATCTTCACTAGCAAAGTCCTTTGCTAGCATGCGCGGCCGTCTTCCCGCCCGAAACCGGCTTGAGCCGGCCAGTCTCATATGTAGCAAAAACCAAGACAAGGGAAGACACAACTCCAAAGGGGAGGCGGGCGGGTTTGTGAGAACAATCAGCCTGCTGTCCTCGGAGAATACCTTCTACAGGTATGTAGCATTCGCTTTCTCCGAGGACAAGCAGGCTGCTTGTTCTCACTGATGGGGTATCCCTAGCCCCCAGGCTCACTCAAAACAACAACCATGGTCAATTGGGCCTCGCAACGGCGAGGACATAACTGAGATTGACCTAAAAAATTTACCAACTAACTGAGAGTGCAGCCTGGAACAGAACAAACAGGGCCCTCGGGGGTGGAGTTGGATCCTAAAGCCCAAACAGGTTCTGAAGAACTGACTGCCCGAACCGACTGTCGCGTCGGGTATCCTGCTGCAGGCAGTAATGAGATGTGAATGTGTGGACAGATGACCACGTCGCAGCTTTGCAAATTTCTTCAATGGAGGCTGACTTCAAGTGGGCTACCGACGCAGCCATGGCTCTCACATTATGAGCCGTGACATGACCCTCAAGAGCCAGCCCCGCCTGGGCGTAAGTGAAGGAAATGCAATCTGCTAGCCAATTGGATACGGTGCGTTTCCCCACAGCCACTCCCCTCCTATTGGGATCAAAAGAAACAAACAATTGGGCGGACTGTCTGTTGGGCTGTGTCCGCTCCAGGTAGAAGGCCAATTCTCTCTTGCAGTCCAATGTGTGCAGCTGACGTTCAGCAGGGCAGGAATGAGGACGGGGAAAGAATGTTGGCAAGACAATTGACTGGTTCAGATGGAACTCCGACACGACCTTTGGCAAGAACAGGGTGAGTGCGGAGGACTACTCTGTTATGATGAAATTTGGTGTAAGGGGCCTGGGCTACCAGGGCCTGAAGCTCACTGACTCTACGAGCTGAAGTAACTGCCACCAAGAAAATGACCTTCCAAGTCAAGTACTTCAGATGGCAGGAGTTCAGTGGCTCAAAAGGAGGTTTCATCAGCTGGGTGAGAACGACATTGAGATCCCATGACACTGTAGGAGGCTTGACAGGGGGCTTTGACAAAAGCAAACCTCTCATGAAGCGAACAACTAAAGGCTGTCCTGAGATCAGCTTACCTTCCACACGGTAATGGTATGCACTGATTGCACTAAGGTGAACTCTTACAGAGTTGGTCTTGAGACCAGACTCAGACAAGTGCAGAAGGTATTCAAGCAGGGTCTGTGTAGGACAAGAGCGAGGATCTAGGGCCTTGCTGTCACACCAGACGGCAAACCTCCTCCATAGAAAGAAGTAACTCCTCTTAGTGGAATCTTTCCTGGAAGCAAGATGCGGGAGACACCCTCTGACAGACCCAAAGAGGCAAAGTCTACGCTCTCAACATCCAGGCCGTGAGAGCCAGGGACCGGAGGTTGGGATGCAGAAGAGCCCCTTCGTCCTGTGTGATGAGGGTCGGAAAACACTCCAATCTCCAGGGTTCTTCGGAGGATAACTCCAGAAGAAGAGGGAACCAGATCTGACGCGGCCAAGAAGGAGCAATCAGAATCATGGTGCCTCGGTCTTGCTTGAGTTTCAACAAAGTCTTCCCCACCAGAGGAATGGGAGGATAAGCATACAGCAGACCCTCCCCCCAATCCAGGAGGAAGGCATCCGATGCCAGTCTGCCGTGGGCCTGAAGCCTGGAACAGAACTGAGGGACTTTGTGGTTGGCTCGAGATGCGAAGAGATCCACCAAGGGGGTGCCCCACGCTTGGAAGATCTGTCGCACTACACGGGAATTGAGCGACCACTCGTGAGGTTGCATAATCCTGCTCAGTCTGTCGGCCAGACTGTTGTTTACGCCTGACAGATATGTGGCTTGGAGCACCATGCCGTGACGGCGAGCCCAGAGCCACATGCTGACGGCTTCCTGACACAGGGGGCGAGATCCGGTGCCCCCCTGCTTGTTGACGTAGTACATGGCAACCTGGTTGTCTGTCTGAATTTGAATAATTTGGTGGGACAGCCGATCTCTGAAAGCCTTCAGAGCGTTCCAGATCGCTCGCAACTCCAGAAGATTGATCTGTAGATCGCGTTCCTGGAGGGACCAGCTTCCTTGGGTGTGAAGCCCATCGACATGAGCTCCCCATCCCAGGAGAGACGCATCCGTGGTCAGCACTTTTTGTGGCTGAGGAATTTGGAAAGGACGTCCCAGAGTCAGATTGGACCACATCGTCCACCAATACAGGGATTCGAGAAAACTCGTGGACAGGTGGATCACGTCTTCTAGATCCCCAGCAGCCTGAAACCACTGGGAAGCTAGGGTCCATTGAGCAGATCTCATGTGAAGGCGGGCCATGGGAGTCACATGAACTGTGGAGGCCATGTGGTCCAGCAATCTCAACATCTGCCGAGCTGTGATCTGCTGGGACGCTCGCACCCGCGAGACGAGGGACACCAAGTTGTTGGCTCTCGCCTCTGGGAGATAGGCGCGAGCCGTCCGAGAATCCAGCAGAGCTCCTATGAATTCGAGTCTCTGCGTTGGGAGAAGATGGGACTTTGGGTAATTTATCACAAACCCCAGTAGCTCCAGGAGGCGAATAGTCATCTGCATGGACTGCAGGGCTCCTGCCTCGGTCGTGTTCTTCACCAGCCAATCGTCGAGATATGGGAACACGTGCACCCCCAGCCTGCGAAGTGCCGCTGCTACTACAGCCAAGCACTTTGTGAACACCCTGGGCGCAGAGGCGAGCCCAAAGCGTAGCACACAGTACTGGAAGTGACGTGTGCCCAGCTGAAATCGCAGATACTGTCTGTGAGCTGGCAGTATCGGGATGTGTGTGTAGGCATCCTTCAAGTCCAGAGAGCATAGCCAATCGTTTTCCTGAATCATGGGAAGTAGGGTGCCCAGGGAAAGCATCCTGAACTTTTCTTTGACTAGATATTTGTTCAGGGCCCTTAGGTCTAGGATGGGACGCATTCCCCCTGTTTTCTTTTCCACAAGGAAGTACCTGGAATAGAATCCCAGCCCTTCTTGCCCGGATGGCACGGGCTCGACCGCATTGGCGCTGAGAAGGGCGGAGAGTTCCTCTGCAAGTACCTGCTTGTGCTGGAAGCTGTAAGACTGAGCTCCCGGTGGACAATTTGGAGGTTCTGAGGCCAAATTGAGGGTGTATCCCTGCCGGACTATTTGAAGAACCCACTGATCGGAGGTTATGAGAGGCCACCTTTGGTGAAAAGCTTTCAACCTCCCTCCGACTGGCAGGTCGCCCGGCACGGACACTTGGATGTCGGCTATGCTCTGCTGGAGCCAGTCAAAAGCTCGCCCCTTGCTTTTGCTGGGGAGCCGAGGGGCCTTGCTGAGTCGCACGCTGCTGACGAGAGCGAGCGCGCTGGGGCTTAGCCTGGGCCGCAGGCTGTCGAGAAGGAGGATTGTACCTACGCTTGCCAGAAGAGTAGGGACCAGTCTTCCTTCCCCCGAAAAATCTTCTACCTGTGGAGGTAGATGCTGAAGGCTGCCGGCGGGAGAACTTGTCGAATGCGGTATCCCGCTGGTGGAGATGCTCTACCACCTGCTCGACCTTCTCTCCAAAAATATTGTCCGCACGGCAAGGCGAGTCCGCAATCCGCTGCTGGAGTCTATTCTCCAGGTCGGAGGCACGCAGCCATGAGAGCCTGCGCATCACCACACCTTGAGCAGCGGCCCTGGACGCAACATCAAAGGTGTCATACACCCCTCTGGCCAGGAATTTTCTGCACGCCTTCAGCTGCCTGACCACCTCCTGAAAAGGCTTGGCTTGCTCAGGGGGGAGCGCATCAACCAAGCCCACCAACTGCCGCACATTGTTCCGCATGTGTATGCTCGTGTAGAGCTGGTAAGACTGAATTTTGGCCACGAGCATAGAGGAATGGTAGGCCTTCCTCCCAAAGGAGTCTAAGGTTCTAGAGTCTTTGCCCGGGGGCACCGAAGCATGCTCCCTAGAACTCTTAGCCTTCTTTAGGGCCAAATCCACAACTCCAGAGTCATGAGGCAACTGGGTGCGCATCAGCTCTGGGTCCCCATGGATCCGGTACTGGGACTCAATCTTCTTGGGAATGTGGGGATTACTTAGTGGCTTGGTCCAGTTCGCAAGCAATGTCTTTTTTAGGACATGGTGCAAGGGAACAGTGGACGCTTCCTTAGGTGGAGAAGGATAGTCCAGGAGCTCAAACATTTCAGCCCTGGGCTCGTCCTCCACAACCACCGGGAAGGGGATGGCCGTAGACATCTCCCGGACAAAGGAAGCGAAAGACAGACTCTCAGGAGGAGAAAGCTGTCTTTCAGGAGAGGGAGTGGGATCGGAAGGAAGACCCTCAGACTCCTCGTCAGAGAAATATCTGGGGTCTTCTTCCTCTTCCCACGAGGCCTCACCCTCGGTGTCAGACACAAGTTCACGGACCTGTGTCTGCAACCGTGCCCGACTCGACTCCGTGGAGCCACGTCCACGATGGGGGCGTCGAGAGGTAGACTCCCTCGCCCGCATCGGCGAAGCTCCCTCCGCCGACGTAGTCGGGGAGCCCTCCTGGGAGGTGGCTGCAGTCGGCACCGCACCCGGTACCGACGTCGGGGACCTCACCCCGGGCGATGGGCCAGCCGGCGCCACACTCGACGGTACCGGAGGCGCAAGCACCGCCGGTACCGGAGGGGTAGGGCGCAACAGCTCTCCCAGAATCTCTGGGAGAACGGCCCGGAAGCTCTCGTTCAGAGCGGCTGCAGAGAAAGGCAGAGAGGTCGATGCAGGCGTCGACGTCAGAACCTGTTCCGGGCGTGGAGGCTGTTCCGGGCTGTCCAAAGTGGAGCGCATCGACACCTCCTGAACAGAGGGTGAGCGGTCCTCTCGGTGCCGATGCCTGCTGGGTGCCGACTCCCTCGGCGACCCAGAGCTCTCGGTGCCGACGCGGGGAGGAGATCGGTGTCGATGCTTCTTTGACTTCTTCCGAAGCATGTCACCGGAGCTCCCCGGCACCGACGAGGAGGACGTAGAATCCAGCCGTCGCTTCCTCGGGGCCGAGGTCGAAGGAGGTCGATCTCGGGGGGGCTGTACCGCAGGAGCCCTCAGGGTAGGGGGAGACCCACCCGAAGGCTCACCGCCACCAGCAGGGGAATGGACAGCCCTCACCTGCACTCCAGACGATGCACCACCGTCCGACGACATCAGCAGACGAGGTCCCGGTACCACAGACGTCGATGCAGTCGCCCGATGCCTCAGCGCCGATGCAGAGACTCGATGCCTCGATGCACCCGATACACTAGCAGCCGAGGAAGAAGGTCTGGACGCTGACGACGTCGATGCACTCGATGCCCCCGATGCCGACGAAAAGCCCGAGAACAAAACGTTCCACTGGGCTAATCTCGCTACCTGAGTCCGCCTTTGTAACAGGGAACACAGACTACAGTTCTGAGGACGGTGCTCGGCCCCCAGACACTGAAGACACGACGAGTGCCTATCAGTGAGCGAGATTACCCGGGCGCACTGGGTGCACTTCTTGAAGCCGCTGGAAGGCTTCGATGTCATGGGCGGAAAAATCACGCCGGCGAAATCAAAATCCGAAATGACGAAAGTGAGCACCAAAACTTTAAGGGAGAAAAATCTCGACCGAGGCCGAAAAGAGGCCTACCCCGACGACGAAAGAAAACTTACCGGGGCAAAATCTGAAAAATACGGGAAGGGGCAAACGAAACCCGAGAGGGCTTCCGGAGCACTTCCCAACAGTTTTTAAGGATTTTCCGAAGAAAAAACACGTCGAAAAAGGACGCGCGAGGTCGACTTTCCGGGGCTCGACACGACGAAAACACAACCGTACCGAGTGCGGACGAAAGAAGACTGGCCAGCTCAAGCCGGTTTCGGGCGGGAAGACGGCCGCGCATGCGCGGTGCGCGCGAGGGCTAGCAAAGGACTTTGCTAGTGAAGATTCCGATTGGAGGGGCTGCCGTGGACGTCACCCATCAGTGAGAACAAGCAGCCTGCTTGTCCTCGGAGAAATTGCTACACATAATCATTACACAATAGCAAAAGTCTGTTGAAAGAGAAAAGCTTATAACTGCTTCCTAAAAGAAAGAATCAACTGAGCATCTTGCAATTGCTGCAGGAGGCTATTCCATAATTTAGGTGCTGCAATCATGAAAATCTGTTTCTGTGTGTGTGTGTGTGTGTGTGGGGGGGGGGGGGGGGGGACATAAACCTTCAAGGTACTTGCAAGACAGACTGGTGTCTGATAATGTAGCAGCTTAAAAACCTCTGTGACCTTCAGCTGTAGGGCTGTTGAGTACCTCAATGCTGTTAATAGCTCTCAGGAAACAGGAAGTCACATCACAAGGGGGCAGAACCAGTACAGCCATTAGCAATGCCATGGTACTCAACAGGCCTCAGTATTGATGAAGAGAACAAATCTCTTCTCTGGGCAGGAATCGGTCAATGTACGATACTGATGGGCTCCACAGAGGCTCGATGTTGAAGGTGATGAAAGCACTCTCAATACTGATGCATCCCTAGTGTCTAGTGCAGTTCCTGGACATTTGGAGGCTGATGTCTCCAGTGCAGACACTGATTAATCAGATTTAGAGGTGCTAAAGCTTCTCTGTTCCTCATGGCCTTGAATCTCGCTCTCTTTGTCAAATGTGAATACAGGTGTCATTGAGAAGGATCCTGATAGGGACCAAGGCACTGCAAGCACCAATCATGCAGTAATTGTACTGGATATGCTTTTCACACAATGCCTACATATTTTAAAACTTCAGAGATCACAATCCCCACTACCGTCTCTGGAAACCAAATAATCAGAAACCTACTTTCTTCCTTCTGGAAACAACCACTTCTTAATCATCCTTCTAAATGTTTTGCCACCTGTCTTCAGCCATGGCTCATTCCACCAAGTGGGAGCCATGGCTGACATTATCCTACTTCTCTATCCTCACCTCAATTACTGAAGGGACCCCCAAAATAAGAGGTCTTGACTAGATCAACTGTTTTCTTGTCTGTACCTTGTCGGCTTCTTTGTCAAATAAGCAGGCTTTAAAACCTAAATGCCTTAAAAGTCTACATCAAAACTGAATTTGACTCTTACCACACTGGTAACTAACCAGTAAAGTTCCTTCAACAAAGGCAAAGAAGCCCTTTCATAGAAGCCATGCTGCTGCATTCGGAACCAACTGTACCCATTTAACAAAATCCTTTGTAAGTTCCAATAACAGGGCACTACAATAATTTAAAGTAGAAAGAATCAACAACACAGCCACAATCTATAAGTTAAATATGATCACAATCCTTGAATCTTAAGCTACTAACTGTATGTATTTTCATTATCTATTGCACCTGTGATTCTAACATGAACCCACTGGACATCTTTACTTCCCTTTGTGTTTTTTCCTACAACCTATCAACTACGTATACTGGGTAGAGGGCTGTTCCGTGCTTTTACTAACCCTCTTCTGTAAGCTCTTTGAGCAGGGACTGTCTTTCTTCTATGTTTGTGCAGCGCTGCGTTCGCCTTGTAGCGCTATAGAAATGCTAAATAGTAGTAGTAGTAGTTTTGGTATTTTTTTTTTTTAAATATTCACCACCTGCCCATTTCTATAAAATCAATCCTATGCCCTTGTCAAGAGATATTTTAATTCATTTTTTTAATTGGGCTACCACCATGTTTTTTTTATTGACCTTTATTTCTGCACTGTGAAATCTGACAGGAATGAACTCACCCATAACCAACGGTAAACTAGCAATGAATTTTGTAGAACAGCCTCTTAGTTAAAACCTCTTAAACAGGACTAATGCACAAATAAAATTAAAGTGCCTCTAAATATAAATATGTCAAGTCAATATTTTCCTAGAAAGATCTCTGACAAAGCCAACTGCATAAACATTTGGCTTTTTAGTTCTGAAAGAAATGAAATAGGCAAATCAGAATGTAGGCTATACTGTTAAAAAAAAAAAAAAAAAAGGTTTGAACACGACCAACAGTAATAAATTGGTTCAGTTTTCATACTGGATTTCATGCCTCTCCAGTGATAGCTTGAGGCATGAGAATAGAAATACAACACTAAAAATGTCTTGTTGATATAAACATAATAAAATCTAAGATGAAATAAGAGCAAACATTAATATCAAAAACAAATCCTGAAATAGATCAAGTAAAGGCTGTAAATATACAAGCATAAATCACAAATGAAAGACTAATAAAGCAAAAGGAACCAAATAAAATGTACTAATAAAATCAGAAATCTAATTTAAAAGGTCATTCTTGAATTTCTGTTAGACAGCTAATCAGTTTATTTAGGAATGTAGAACCAAGAGACTGAATTGACCTAGGTACTTTATTAGAGGCTGACTGAAACGGCTTTTTTCAGTTTCCGCTAAAATCGAAACTGCTATTGAAACTGTCTGAAAGCTTTCTGCCAAAACAAAAACTGCAGGTAAAACTCATCACCTGGTTTCAGCCAAGGCTGATACCAAAGCCGAAAACTCAGTTTTTTTTATTTTTGATATACCACAAATCATATGAAAATAAGTAAGCAGTTTGTTTGAATGTGAACCAGTGACAACTGCTTGCAGTCTGCATCTCTCTGCTATACTCAAAGTATCCAAGCCAGAACATAATTTAAATAGATCACATTGTTTCTCTAGGCAAAATAGCCACCACACACATGAACCGCAGTTAATGACAATCTAAAAGCCATAGTGCTTTTATAATGGCTGACTTTCTGCCGCACTTGGAGTGACAGCTGACAACTCCACAGAGAGGCTACTTCCTAGTGAGTTATAGTTTATTTGCACTTATACTGCCCAAGTTAACTTACAAATCTGGGCGGTTTACAGGCTAAAAACAGAAAAATTTAGAAAAGAACTACAATATTTGATAGGACAATATCACTCAGCAGTAGCACAATCGTCAAAGGTAAAGGGTAAACAGGGGAAAAAGGGGAAAGAGACAGTATTTAGAACAAGAACAGGGAAAGGGGAGGATTTAACAGTGCAATATGATAACCTAACTCTTATGTGATTAATTGAAAGCCTGTTCAAAAAACCAAGTTTTCAAAACTTTTTTATAATTCTTAAAGGAAAGTTCAAAACGTATCAGCAGCAGTTCCATTGGGTAGGAGCTGCAAAAGAGAAAGTGTGGTGGCGGCTGGATTCTAATTGAGCTTCTTTAGGATGAAGAAGGACAAGATGATGGTCGTTTATCGAGCTGAGAAAGCGTGCTGGGGAATAGAGGATTGTGAGAGCAGAGAGAGAGAGAGTAAGTCAGGATGACCATGAGTCTTGAAAACGAGAGTGAGAAGTTTGAATGAAATGCGTTTTTCTACTGGAAGCCAATGGAGCTTTCAAACCGGGGGAGAAACATGATAAACTTTCATGCGTCACAAATGAGTTTAATAGCTGTGTTTTGTATCGACTGAAACTTCTTCAGATTTTAAAGAGAACATTCCAATATTATAGTAATCAAGCCTAATGTTATAGTAATCAAGCCTAGTTATCAGTAAAGACAGCACAAGAGTGAAATGTGTCTTGATTGAAATATCTGCGAATTGAACACAATTGACAGAGTATGTAGAAACTAGTTTGTACAGTCTAGAAATCTGAGCAGAAAAAGAAAGACCAGAATCAAGGATAATAGCTAGGAGGAGTGGCCTAGTGGTTAGGGTGGTGGACTTTGGTCCTGAGGAACTGAGTTCCATTCCCACCTCAGGCAGCTCCTTGTGACTCTGGGCAAGTCACTTAACCCTCCATTGCCCCATGTAAGCCGCATTGAGCCTGCCATGAGTGGGAAAGCGCGGGGTACAAATGTAACAAAAAAATAGCAAAATGATTCCACTGGGCAAATACATGTCCAAAAGAAGTAGTACAGATGAAAACAGTAACGGAATTCAAACATGTGTGGGATAAACACAAACGAATCCTGTTTAGAAGGAATGGATCTACGGAATCTTAGCGGAGATTGGGTGGCAACGCCAGTAATAGGGAAGAAAAAACAGTGCTGGACAGACTTCTACGGTCTATGCCCTGATCGTAACTGAATAGATATGGATGGGCTGGAGTGTAAATTTTAAGGTCTTCGATGTTAGCTTCAGATTTTTTAGTACAAGAACAGTGCTGGGCAGACTTTTACGGTCTGTGCCCTGAGAATAGCAAGGACAAATCAAACTCGGGTATACATATAAAGTATCACTTAACATGTAAAATTAGTTTATCTTGTTGGGCAGACTGGATGTACCGTTCAGGTCTTTATCTGCTGTCATTTACTATGTTACTATGTAAATCTATACACTTTGGTAACCTATGGGAGCCTAAAGACAGACAGACATACACGCCATGCCTGATGACAAATTATCTTCATGTTTCCTTAACCCAGTGGTCTTTGCTAATTTTTTTTTAACTCGGAGCTGCTTTGGGTGAAAAACTGTTGGACGGCCAACAAATATCTTCTCACACAGGGCCATGACATTGTTCAATGAGTGCAACAGACATCCATCCCAATCAATCTGCATTTCTCTTGAATCCCCCCCCCCCCCCCCCCACCTTAACTAGGCTTATGCCATCAGTCACTCTTTCCTTTAAATGCAGGAGTGATGCCCAATGATTCATGCTTCACAGCTATTATTTTTCAAAATAATGGCACCTGACCCCCAGAGATGTATTCTATTGCAGGATGCCACCATTTTGAAAGATGGTGACGCTGGAGGCAATAGCAATCAAGCATCACGTCTGCCTTTAGAAGTGGGTTGGGGGTTTGGGAGGTTGGAGGAGTTTGGGGGTGTTGTTAAGGGTGCCCCTAAGCTTGCAGGCCTTACTTATATTGAAGAACAATGCCTGAACTTGTCAGAAAGAAAACACTAAGGTTTTGTTCCTCACAGCTGAGGTGCAATTACCAGCTCATGGTTTTAGAAGATACTGGGCAGAATTCATAATTAGTTACAGATAGCCCCCTGTCCCTTAATCTGTTGATATCAACTTGGTCATGGCCTTTCAAATCTAATAATCAGTTTCTGACCCTACTATTAATGCCCTGATCTGAATACATATGCACACTAAAGCTGATTAGAACTTGCAGAAAAAATAAACACGCGTTATGCAGCAACATGCAATAATTATGGAAAATCAGAACAGGGCATAATCAACTTTTAGTTCCAGAATAAATATAGCCATCTACATAATGTTCTGAAACAGAAACTCAGTTGGGTTTCTAAAACTCAATTTTTTTTTTTTTTTTAAATAGAGGTTTAGATTTGCTTTCCTATTCCACTGGCACTAATAATACAGGGAGGAATTACTGTTACAAGCTGGACTGCTAGGCAATGCTGCTCGACATCTAAAGCGAAAGGTTAGAGTTTCTCTCAACATAATAACCAGTAGAATGCCAAACATATTGCAAATTTTCTTTTCTTGCTTCACCAGAAACAATCTGTGTTAGACAACACTACCAAAAGCTTTTGTTCACTAACCAGAAGATTTGAACTTATTTCTTCATCTCCTCTCACTCTTAGTCCAACAATTGCAAAGATAATTCTCAGCTAGATTTAGGAGTAATAGGGCTCGATAGACCATCCTTTCTGTGAGGCCTAACAGAGCCGTGTACAATTTTATATTTTTTAAATTAAAATATAGCAGAAAACTAGAAAAGAATGCCAGCTTGTTAAAAGGACAGAGGAAAGATAAAAAGAAGCAGGGAAGTCATGCAGTCCATAGCCACAAGGCCAGCAACTACCAATCACTGAGCGTCCTAAAATTTGAGAATGACCGTTTTTTTTTGTATTATTGAAGGTAAAGAATTCCAAAGGGGCAAGGCAAAAGAATGCACCATGCCGAGTTGCTTCCAAATGTGCAAAAACAAGTTGATGGGATGTGCAGATGACCACTGCGAAGTGCCTGCAAGGTCCTTGGTGGGACATGCAAAATTATCATGCGTATCTAAAAGGATGGGTCACCGTTACAAAGTACTTTATGAGTTACTGTGAGGACCTTATATTGGATCTAGAATGGTACAGGTTAGCCAGTGGTGAGACTTCAAAAGTGATGTAATATGATCCTATCACTTCACATGACAAAGGATTCTTCTCCTTTGTGCCTGCCGTTTTCTGATTTTTTTAATTATATTTTTCAAAATACAACAACAAAGAAGAAAAATTATGAAACTCAAGCAGGTAATCAAAACTTATCAATCAACCAACAAGAAAAAATAAACAAGGAAATAATCAATCCTTGAGTATCAAAGTTCAAGTCCATACATATTCTTTGGGCTGCACATACGGCAGTAGTACGTTTATCCACTCCTACCCTAGCTGAGATAATATTTAACTATCTCTCTGACCTCATGTGCAACTTTCTTTAAATCAGTCACCTTACTTTCTAACTCTTCTTAATCTCTTACCTATCTATATGTTCCATCTTTGCATTACCCTTCACTATCAATTAAAATGTATTGTGTTGACATTGTAAGTAGTATACTATACCATACTTTGTATTATCTGAATATTTTTACTGCTCTAATTGCCTATTTCTCATGTTTGTTCTATTCTTACTGTACACCGCCTTGAGTGAATCCCTCAAAAAGGCGGTAAATAAATCCTAATAAATACCACCATGTTCTGTTTGTAGATGTTTGATGAGGTATGATGGAATGAGGTCTTTTGTGAAGATTCATCTAAATAGGTACAAATAGAGTGAAACTATTTAAGCCCCTAAAAACACTTCCTTCACCAAAGTAGTGATTTGGAATTCAAATGAGAACCACTGGTCAAGTATGTCATGATAACTTAGATTGGGACCTCAGGGAAAGGAGTTGGGTGGGCAACAGCTTTGTGGGGTAAAAATCAGGCAGTTATTAGCTATCCAGACAGGTTTGAATTTTGGTAAGGTCTACGGGTGGATGATCAAAATAGTCCACCAGAAGAGTATCGTCTGCGTAACAGTATGCAATTCCATGTATCAACCTAGTGAGGGGGCTCAGAAAGATATAATTAACCCTTTAGTGTCCAATGTTCCCTTAATAAGCCATATGGGAACAGATTGATGGGAACATTGGACACTAAAGGGTTAAATGCGAACACTGCTAACACCAAGCCCTGCGGAACACCACAAACAAGAGGGTATGGGATTGAAGCCGAGTATGAGGATGTTGCCAAGAATATGCTTCCAGAGGAGAAAAAAAGAAAGATGTAAACCAAGCTAGGCCTGTACCTGTAATACCTATCTAGACAAACGTACGGAACGATGCCCCAGATCAAAGACTATGGACATCTGCCTTCAAGCTAAAACTGAATAGAGAAAAAACACAATGCCGGATACTCACATCACCCCACAATACCAAATGCTTTGAAACTATCAAAGTCAATGGGATCTTCCTCCCCCCCCCCCCCCCCCCCCCAAATAGCAACAATCTGAAAATCCTAGGAATCGCCATAGATTCACCAATCTATCCCTTGACGACCAGGCCTCAAACACTACAAAGAAAATGTTTCATACAATGTGGAAACTCAAATGCATAAAACAATACTTCCCAAGAGACATTTTCCGCACCCTTGTCCAAACCATGGTCCTTGCCCATGCCGACTACTGCAATGGAATCTAAGCAGGATGTAAGGAACAAATTTAAGAAACTACAGACAGCACAAAATACAGCAGCAAGACTCATATTCGTAAAATAAGATTTGAAAGCGCTAGACCTTTACTCAAAAAATTACACTGGCTTCCTATCAAAGCACGTATATCCTTCAAGATCTGTTCCTTGGCCTAAAGAATAATCTATGGCCTCTCACCAGGCTACAAGACCAGCACAATAGACTTACCAATTCGCAACACAGAAAAAAAACTTGTGGAACACAATACTGATAGACCTTAAATTCATGAACAATTGTCACGCTCCTCACCTCCGCTCCCGTGAAGGGAAGTGCCGGCCATCTTGACGGAGCAGGCGCTTCCCGAGTCGTGCCGGCCATCTTGGTGGAGCCGCCGTCCCGACCCTTCCTTTCTAGGCGCAGGACTCGCGTTGGCGTTGGGATTTGGGCTTGCTGTGTGCCTGGCTGTCTGCGGGCGTGCGTGCCCTGCTGCGTTTCTGGCTGGCTATGGGCGTGCGCGGTCTGAGAACACTGGAACCACCTTCGCCCCGCCTCCAGTTTCTCTGGATTGGAGCCTCGCACCCAGGCCCCGCCTCCTCCGGCGACCAGCCAACCGGAAGCCTCCTTTGCCAGCTGATTTCTTTCCTCTTGATGGTGGGGGCTATTTCTGGGGCGTCTGCTCTCCAGTGCTTCGGCTTCTATGCCAGTAGGTGACTGTTTGCGCTGTATCTATTTTGTTGACTCCTCATTACTGACCCTGCGTGTATCCTGACTACTCTCTGCCTGCTGCCTGTCTCTGACTACTGCCTGAACCCGGATTACTCTCTGCCTGCTGCCTGAACCCGGATTACTCTCTGCCTGCTGCCTGTCACTGACTACTGCCTGAACCCGGATTACTCTCTGCCTGCTGCCTGTCACTGACTACTGCCTGAACTCGGATACTCGCTGCCTATGGCCACGTCTGACCCCTGCCTGTATCCGGAAGTCCTGTTGGCCGCCAGCATCTGGGGGCTCAACTCTCTTGCGGGGTGGTAAAAAGCTTTGCTCTCTACCCCCGCTGTAAAATGTGTTTTTTTTTTAACCACAGTTTACCGTGGGTCCCCATCCCTGTGTCATTCTCTACTACCACTGAGCCATCAAAACTGCATCTTTTTAAATACATTTTATCCTCACTGACAATCAGAACAAGACAAGGAACGACATTCAAAATTTTTCTAACAGCTCCATTAACAAGAACTCCTCCATACCACCACCACCCTCTGGAGATTCTAAAAAGTGATTCTGCTCTGCTCTTAGAGATGTTGTTAATTCTCACATATATTTGACAAGAACCTCTAATGCTAATCATAGACTGCATTCTTAATTGACAATACTTGCATTTCTAAAAGAAAAGAAATTAGATGCAGTGCTACCTTGCTAGAGTGATCTCTACTACCTTCTAAACAGAATTCAAGTTTGAGGCCTTGCTTTATATTTTAGTATTTTCCACATATGCCTCAACCCATATGTATAAAATAAAAAAGTGCCTGTATTTTACCAGTTGTAACTAATTTTTAAGCCATGGCAGCTTCTTTGTCAGTGTAATCACTCCTAAAACTGATGACCTAACATAGTTACAATCCAATCTATTACTCAGGAACTAATATGCAATACCATAACGTATTCTTCTCTACTATGTATGTATGCACCTCAACGCAATACCACTTATGTCAAAAACGATTTCTCTATAATTGATGACTTAACATACGTTACAATCCAATCTATCACTCAGGATAGATTGGAGTGGCCTAGGGACAGTGGCCTAGTGGTTAGGGTGGTGGACTTTGGCCTGGGGAACTGAGGAACTGAGTTCGATTCCTGGCACAGGCAGCTCCTTGTGACTTTGGGCAAGTCACTTAACCCTCCATTGCCTGCCGCATTGAGCCTGCCATGAGTGGGAAAGCGCGGGGTACAAAGGTAACAAAAATAAATAAAATAAATTATTTATTTTTCTTTACCATGTATGTACGCACCTTAATGCAATACCATTTGTAATTCTGTTAACCGGAAATGGCAATCGCCATTACGGCAAATGTAAGCCACATTGAGCCTGCAAATTGGTGGGAAAATGTGGGATGCAAATGCTACAAATAAAATTAAAAAAAAAAAAAATAATAATAAAAATCATAAACTGGTAAGATATTGTGCTGTTTTACAGTTTTTATGAATTACTCTGCCTTGGATAGAAAAACAGTCTTATTGAATGTTATTATATAAGGAGAAGAGAATTCTTGGATCCCTTCTGGTGTGTCACTGTAGTATTGCAAAGAGGCTCTAATTTCTCAAAGCCACTAGCTCTAACTCTCATGGGAAAGCAGAAGGGTGATGGAGGGACAGGGGAAATAAAACAAAATGGAATTTGCAAACAAATGCAAGTCATGGAGTTTTTTTGGGTCTTTATATATATATAAGCGATCGTCATACAACACTGTATGTATGTGCTTTCTTATGATTTTATTTTGTACACCGCTTTGTTCCTGCTTGAAGTTAAACGGATTAGAATATTTAATGAACTATAAGTGATTTAACATTGTCCTTCTCATATCCTCTAGGTTGTAGGTAAACATTATAGCCCATAGAAACATGCAAACTGTAGGACCTTCTACTAATGCTTCACATCACTATCATCAAAAAAAAAAAAAAAAGATGAACGGCATCACAAGATGGCAAATACTTTAGGCACTTAACAGAACATAAGCATACCATTTCTCCTTCCTATAACTTGAATGCTAGACATGTTTTTATTTGAAAAGGAAAAGTGCTAGAAGAAAGTTTCTTGAAACACATTATTTTAAAGGGGCGATCAAGGAGGACAAAGCCGTAGCGGAGAAATTAAATGAATTCTTTGCTTCGGTCTTCACCGAGGAGGATTTGGGGGGGACACCGGTGCCGGAAAGAATATTTGAAGCGGGGGAGTCGGAGAAACTAAACAAATTCTCTGTAACCTTGGAGGATGTAATGGGTCAGTTCAGCAAGCTGAAGAGTAGTAAATCACCGGGACCTGATGGTATTCATCCCAGAGTATTAATAGAACTAAAAAATGAACTTGCGGAGCTACTGTTAGAAATATGCAATCTGTCCCTAAAATCGAGTGTAGTACCGGAAGACTGGAGGGTAGCCAATGTTACTCCGATTTTTAAGAAGGGTTCCAGAGGAGATCCGGGAAATTATAGACCGGTGAGTCTGACGTCGGTGCCGGGCAAGATGGTGGAGGCTATTATTAAGAATAAAATTGCAGAGCATATACAAAAACATGGACTGATGAGACAAAGTCAGCACGGATTTAGTGAAGGGAAGTCTTGCCTCACCAATCTAATGCATTTTTTTGAGGGGGGTAAGCAAACATGTGGACAATGGGGAGCCGGTTGATATTGTATATCTGGATTTTCAGAAGGCGTTTGACAAAGTGCCGCACGAAAGACTCCTGAAGAAATTGCAGAGTCATGGAATCGGAGGTAGGGTATTATTATGGATTAAGAACTGGTTGAAAGATAGGAAGCAGAGAGTAGGATTGCGTGGCCAGTATTCTCAGTGGAGGAGGGTAGTTAGTGGGGTCCCGCAGGGGTCTGTGCTGGGCCCGTTGCTTTTTAATGTATTTATAAATGACCTAGAGATGGGAATAACTAGTGAGGTAATTAAATTCGCCGATGACACAAAATTATTCAGGGTCGTCAAGTCGCAGGAGGAATGTGAACGATTACAGGAGGACCTTGCGAGACTGGGAGAATGGGCGTGCAAGTGGCAGATGAAGTTCAATGTTGACAAGTGCAAAGTGATGCATGTGGGTAAGAGGAACCCGAATTATAGCTACGTCTTGCAAGGTTCCGCGTTAGGAGTTACGGATCAAGAAAGGGATCTGGGTGTCGTCGTCGATGATACGCTGAAACCTTCTGCTCAGTGTGCTCAGGAAAGCGAATAGAATGTTGGGTGTTATTAGGAAGGGTATGGAGTCCAGGTGTGCGGATGTTATAATGCCGTTGTATCGCTCCATGGTGCGACCGCACCTGGAGTATTGTGTTCAGTACTGGTCTCCGTATCTCAAAAAAGATATAGTAGAATTGGAAAAGGTACAGCGAAGGGCGACGAAAATGATAGTGGGGATGGGACGACTTTCCTATGAAGAGAGGCTGAGAAGGCTAGGGCTTTTCAGCTTGGAGAAGAGACGGCTGAGGGGAGATATGATAGAAGTGTATAAAATAATGAGTGGAATGGATCGGGTGGATGTGAAGCGACTGTTCACGCTATCCAAAAATACTAGGACTAGAGGGCATGAGTTGAAGCTACAGTGTGGTAAATTTAAAACGAATCGGAGAAAATCTTTCTTCACCCAACGTGTAATTAGACTCTGGAATTCGTTGCCGGAGAACGTGGTACGGGCGGTTAGCTTGACGGAGTTTAAAAAGGGGTTAGATAGATTCCTAAAGGACAAGTCCATAGACCGCTATTAAATGGACTTGGAAAAATTCCGCATTTTTAGGTATAACTTGTCTGGAATGTTGTTACGTTTGGGGAGCGTGCCAGGTGCCCTTGACCTGGATTGGCCACTGTCGGTGACAGGATGCTGGGCTAGATGGACCTTTGGTCTTTCCCAGTATGGCACTACTTATGTACTTATGTACTTATGCTATCACATTACAGCATATAGAGGAGGAAGAAGGAAAGAGTCATCTACATTGGAGAAGATGATGCAATCAAGCTTATTTTTGTTTACTTTAATCAAGTGTTTCTGCCATTTTTACTATTGTACTGATTTTCAGTTTGCCTACCAAAGTTTTTTGTTTTGTTGAGCCAGCCTTGTCTGGACATGGAACATCTTGAAGCAAGTAGTGTTGGAGTGTATACTAAAGAGTCTGTCCGTGAAACTAGGATTCTGCAAACTTCCCCCCCCCCCACCCCCCGCACTTAGATGCAGGGGAGTACTATGAAAGTATTACATACCATGTAAAATGAGTTTATCTTGTTGGGCAGACTGGATGGACCATTCAGGTCTTTATCTGCCGTCATTTACTATGTTACTGTGTTACTACTAATCATTTCTATAGCGCTACTAGACGTACGCACTGCTGTACACATTATATACAGGTACTTTCTCTGTCCGTAGAGGGCTCACAATCTAAGTTTTTTGTACCTGGGGCAACGGATGGTTAAGTGACTTGCCCAAGGTCACAAGGAGCTGCATTGGAAATCAAAACCAGGTTGCCAGGATCAAAGCCCACTGCATTAACCATTAGGCTACTCTTCTACTCCACTGAAAGCAAAGAAATAGCTATATACACTCCCATTACCCCACCATCTGTCATAGAAAAGGCTTAATTCCGGGGTTGGGGGTAAACTGGAATATATATCTACCATTTCTTTTCAGACTCCACAGCAACGGGAGTGTTTTGTTCTAGCCCCTCTCTTACAGGCAGTTTGCAGGGATAAGGAGGGCCAGGGGGTTAAGTATTGAGCACAGCAGAAAACAGTCACTACTCTCTAATCTATTCCTTGGTGCCATGTTTGAATATTTTATAGATAAGTTATATTCACTGATGGTCTCATCAAGGTATGTAAACAGGTCATGTTTGGAGGACACCACTTTGCCTATCGTATGCAAACCGTATGCACATTCATTAGGAAGAGCTTGAAAACATGACCAGTTTGTGATCATCCAGGACTGAAAGCCAATACCATTGTCCTAGATTAAGTACAGAGTGGATCAGAAATGGCTGCCAAAAGGGTCGAAAGCAATGAACATTGTTATTTCATCTAATCCACTAATTCGTTGATCTTTTCTCCAAAGAGATAATCTCCTTTGTAGGGCACATCAATAAGCTTTTTCTACACATTTTATTTCAATTTTGAAGCCCATAACCATGAGTATTCATGGTACTAATACCACCCATGGAAAAAAAACCCCTATTCATGTGTTTTCTACACTCCTTTTCTTCGTCTACTAGTGATCTAATGTTGTTAAATTTCTCTTGAGGAACAGACCGACAGACCCTTTACCTTGACAAGGATGTTTTACATGTAATGGCTTCTGAAGAATTGGCAAGATGCTATGCAGGAAATAAGACTGCGTTCTTAAAACGTTTCTCCCAAGATGATTTAGGGTAAGAATCCTTAAGCACGTTATGGACAGGCACTGTCATAGCTTATTGAGGAGCATGGAGGGCAAGACATGCCCAACATTTCTGCCACTGACTTGATCTCTTTTTCTAACTTAAATGGAATAATTTCTGACATGTTCCTGACAAAATCTGTCCTATGGTGGAGACGGGTCCAAAAGAAGAAAACCTGATCTGACAAGCCTTCTGATTTATAAGTAGAACACCAGGACTGCTTAGAATCTATATCAGAAAAATACGTTCTATAAAGAGAGGTTTGGGTATACACTTAGCTAGCAGATGAGGCCTCTGCAAGGATTTCATTTTGATTCCAATGCAAATGGATGCGTCTCTGATGCTTCCATCCCTGAAGAACTGGAAATGAAAAATGGAGCAGCCTATACCGGAGGTGATGCCTTTCTATGCCTTAGCACCAATACTATTTTTCCAGAATTGCAGGAGTGGCTAAATCTCCCTCAGCACTGGGGTCCTGATGCAGCTGATGCCAATGTAATGGTCCTTGCTAAATGGCAATTTACCATCTTTTGGACATTCCTGTCAAATTCCTCCTTGAAAACTGCTAATCTCTATGTTGCTTGGGTGAAGGAGAAGTGACATCCTCATAGGTCATTTAAGAGGTACTGGTTGCTGCATACCAGGTCCTTACATAGTAGATGACGGCAGATAAAGACCTTAAGCTCCATCCAGCCTGCCCAACAAGATAAACTCATTACATATGGTATGAGTTCATATGTATACCTGACCTTGATTTGTCCTTGCCATTTTGAGGGCACAGACCATGGAAGTCTGCCCAGCACTGTCCTTGTTCTAAATTTCTGAAGCTGTTGAAGCCCCTGAAAAGCTCCAGTGTATCCCATCCAAATCTATTCATCCACGATCAGGGCACAGACTGTAGAAGTCTTGCTCAGCACTGGCTTTGCTTCCCAATTAGCGGTGTTGACGTTTAGCATTCCTTTTCTTCACTGTGAGGAGGCACAGACCGTAAAAGTCTTGTCCAGCACTGGCTTTGCTTCCCAATTAGCGGTGTTGAAATTTTGCAATCCTTGTCTTCACTGTGAGGAGGATTAGGTGGAATGGCAGCCACTAAGGATTTCTCTGTTCCCAGCACTGTTGTTAACCAGGACTGACGCCAATCTCATTGGCTTCTATTGATGCTCAATATCACAAATGACTGATGTTTCCTCAAAGATGCATTCCCAGCATCTGGTGCACCTTTTGGGCTCTTGGTGATCAATGCCTCAGATTCACTTGGGCCATTCTTAGTCAAAGCAAAGAACTACTAGTTATGTTTTTGATGGCCATGAAGACCCCTATACATCATCTTTTCTAGCTGTATTACTTGTAAAAAGTTAAGCTTAGGATGAGGCACACTAGGTAAAATTTGTACATCAGTCACTGACATCCTCCGCACCACTCACACTTCTTGAAGTTGCCGGGAATGTTCTGCTTCTAAGATTTCAACAGAAAAATAGCTGCAGCAAAATCAAATGACTACCCAATGCTGCTTGATGCACCAGTGCTGATACAGGCCAGTCATGCCAAAATCAAGAAAACTTAAAAAATGGCTAGTGTTGTCTAAGGGGTAAAACAGAAAACAACAAAAAAAAGAGAGGACAGAACACGGCACTGAAATGCAACAATAGCAAAAAAAAACAAAAAAGAAACTGATTAAAGTCAATTACCTAACCATGGACAGCAGCCTGTTTTTCAATGCCTAGAAAATTGAGGTGGCCAAATACATGAAGCTCTATACATGCTTAGCTCACCATTCTAAAAAAGTAGTAGTTTATTTTAACGCTCCCACTCCATGTGAAAAACATGGTTAAAAACACACACACACAAAAATGTATACCTGCATGGCACTATGACCAATAGCATGGTGAACCTCCCTCAGCGTCTGATAGTTTTCCAACAAGTGGTCTCCACATATTATATCCACCTGTGAACAAAGGATGCAAGATCAATAAGTGAAATTTAAGTTACACCTATACTGAACGTCCTGTACAATCAGGTAATTTTTTTTTTTTTTACAATTAGTATTCCATTGTGATTCACTGTTTTAGATTAGAGGCACTGATCATGTTTGAACTCTGACTATTCTGGATAGTCATCATTGTTTCTATGCTACATATCTTACTATTTTCATCCATCTTGACAGAAGTCCACATGTAGGCTGAATGCACTCCTACTTGGATGTACTCATATCACAATTAGATGACTGGCTTTTCCCACCCCTCACGATCTCTCTCTAAGAAAAAAAATAATCAGCCCCCTCTTTTTTTTTCTAGTACCAGAAGAGTCGAATACCTCTCACACCCAGGTTCAGGACTATTGCAAACAGGCTATAGAGGCTTGATGTTTTAACGCTTAGCACGGAATGTTCTTCCTGCCACATTCCAGGAT
Organism: Microcaecilia unicolor; assembly: GCF_901765095.1. NCBI lineage: Eukaryota > Metazoa > Chordata > Amphibia > Gymnophiona > Siphonopidae > Microcaecilia > Microcaecilia unicolor. The sequence continues at coordinate 39,547,216 of NC_044035.1, read as the reverse complement.
ATAATACAGGTAGTTTGTTATCCATAAACAATAAAATGGCTTACATACCGTATTTTTCGGACTATAAGACGCATCGGACCATAAGATGCACCTAGGTTTTAGAGGAGGGAAATAGGAAAATTTTTTTTTCCTTTTTCCCTCATCTAAAACCTAGGTGCTCCGGTGCGTCTTGTCCGAATCCCTCCCTCCGAGTTCGGGATCGCCCTCCCCCCGGCCCTGTCACCACTTTTCCCTACTCACGTCACGCAATCTTCCCTGGTGGTCTAGTGACGTCAGGGCAGGAAAGAGCCCCCTCTTTCCTGCCCAGTGCGCTGCTCTCCATCCTCCTGTATGCAGCCTGACGGTCTTGGCAAGATTCAAAATGGCCGCCGAGACTTCAATTCTCGGCGGCCATTTTGAATCTCACCGAGACCGTCAGGCTGCATACAGGAGGATGGAGAGCAGCGCGCTGGGCAGGAAAGAGGGGCTCTTTCCTGCCCCGACGTCACTAGACCACCAGGGAAGATCGCGTGACGTGAGTAGGGAGAAGTGGTGACAGGGCCGGGGGGAGGGCGATTCCGAACTCGGAGGGCGGGCGGGCGGCCAGCCAGCCAAATCTACCTTCGGACTATAAGACGCACCCCCCCATTTTCCTCCTAAATTTTGGGGGAAAAAAGTGCGTCTTATAGTCCGAAAAATACGGTAAGTTAAAAGGACAATTACCTTATAGTCAAATACGATGCCAGGCCCTCAACCAGGTTAAAAACTGAGAAACTCACCAGAGGAAAATGTTGAAAGAGTATTCATGTGGCTAAATAAACTAAGTGGTTAACCCCCCCCCCCCCCAAAAAAAAAACTATTGGATACAAAGTGACAAACCATGCTCCCCTTGCCAAAAAAAAAAAAACCCCTCTCTACTCCCACCCTATCATACTTCCTACCTCCCATTTCCATCATCTGCTCTCTACTAAAACCACTGAAACACTTTCATCCCCAAACTGGACTGGATAAAGCAAGGCAATCATGTCAGTCATGCTGAGAGAACCCTCCCCCACCCCTGACCCCTATTATCTAAGTTGCAAAGCAAACATTACAAGTTGTTGGTGAGGCCCCACTTGGAGTATTGTGTTCAGTTTTGGAGGCCGTATCTGGCTAAAGATGTAAAAAGACTGGAAGCGGTACAAAGAAAAGCTACGAAAATGGTAAGGGATTTGCGTTGCAAACCGTATGAGAGACTTGCCAACCTGAACATGTATACCTTGGAGGAAAGGAGAAACAGGGGTGTCATGATACAGATGTTCAAATATTTGAAAGGTATTAATCCGCATACGAACCTTTTCCGGAGATGGGAAGGTGGTAGAACTAGAGGACATGAATTGAGGTTGCAGGGGGGCAGACTCAAGAGTAATGCCAGGAAGTATTTTTTCATGGAGAGGGTGGTGGATACGTGGAATGCCCTCCCGTGGGAGATGGTGGAGGTGAGAACTGTAATGGAATTCAAATATGAATGGGATAAACACAAAGGAATCCTGTTTAGAATGAATGGATCTATGGAATCTCAGTGGACATTGGGTGGTGACGCCGGTATTTGGAGAATAAAACCGGTGCAGGGCGGACTTCTATGGTCTGTGCCTTAAGAAAGGCAGGGACAAATCAAACTCAGATATACATATAAAGTATTACATACAATGTAAAATGAGTTTACCTTGTTGGGCAGACTGGATGGACCATTTAGGTCTTTATCTGCTGTCATTTACTATGTTACTATCCAGCTTATAATCGAAAGTGATCGCCGGCCATCTTCCGACACAAATCGAAAGATTGCCGGCGATTTCTTAAAAGCGGCGAAATCGGTATAATCGAAAGCGGCATTTTTGACAGCATCGCCGCTTTTCTGTCGCTTCGCCAGCGAAAGTTCAAGGGGGCGTGTCGGTAGATTAGCGAAGGCGGGACATGGGCGAGCATGGACGTGGCTACCAGATGGCCGGCTTTCGCCGATAATGGAAAAAAAAAAGCGGCGTTAAGCAGTATTTCGCCGGCTTTACTTGGTCCTTTTATTTTCATGACCAAGCCTCAAAAAGGTGCCCCAACTGACCAGATGACCACTGGAGGGAATGGGGGGATGACCTCCCCATACTCCCCCAGTGGTCACCAATCCCCTTCCAAACTAAAAAACTAAAACTAAAAACCTTTTTTGCCAGCCTGTATGCCAGCCTCAAATGCCTTACCCACCTCCATGACAGCAGAATGTGTTGTATCCTCCGACAGCCTTTCCCTGGTTGCGATGTGGCTCTCGGGTGAGTGTGACACCTTTTCTGTTAGGTGCCCTGCAGAATCACATTAGCAATGCATTGTGGTGGGTGTAGGGTACTGGGCTCTACTCCCATGGTGCTTTCCCCCCCTGCTAACTGGGTCAGAATGTGCCCTGTTTTGTTTCCTGTTGTAGTCCATGCGGTAGTGGCCATTTTTGTAAGCCAGTTTTAGTTCCCTTTCCTGTGTTACCCACGTTAGAGAACGTAGTTCTTACCTTGAATGGTGCTGAAAGAGGGCATTGTACACCATTGTGCCAGCTCTGACCTACTGCTAATCTTAATACCAGGGGACTCTTTGCCAGTGGGGCACAACCTCTGATCTGCAGTTAACTGAGTAAATGTGGTTATTTCAAGAAAGGACTTTTTCAGAGAGATTAGTCTTCAGGTGTGAACTGGTGTGCCAAAGTTATACAGCAGCAATAAGTCCCAGAGGCTGTATGCAGGTCCCTGGAGCAATTTTAGTGGGTGCAGTACATTTGTGGGTAGTGGGTTTTGGGGTTGGGGGGGTTGGGGGGGTTGGGGGGCTCAGCTCCCAAAGTAAGGGAGCTATGCACGTGGGAGCTTTTCTGAAGTCCACCGCAGTGACCCCTAGGGTGGCTGGTTGGTGTCCTGGCATGTCAGGGGGGCAAGTGCACTAAAAATGCTGGCTCCTCCCACGGCCAAATGCCTTGAATTTGGCCAGGGTTTGAGATGGCTGACATAACTTTCCATTATCGCTGAAAAACAAACCCCGCCATCTCAAACCCGGCGAACTCCACGGCATTTGGCAGGGCTAAACCATAATATGGACAAAAATGATGCCCGGCCATCTTTTTCGATAATACGGTTCCGGCCAGCTGTAGCGCCACCGCCAACATAGATTGCCGGCGATCTATTTGGCCGGCGACGTTCGATTATGCCCCTCTATGTTACATTAGGAATACACTCACTCAACACATGCACAGACAAAGAACCACCGTCCATTAGAGGATTCTCTCAGAGTTTTGCAAAGTATAGTTAGATCAAGATTATGCAAATAAGCAAAACCATTCTAAAAATGTTAAAACCACCACCAAACTGGACTAGATATAAAATTACTGCTATAGGTCTAGCAAGAGAATATTCAGAAAGTCAGATTTGATGAAATTACAGACTGCTTCATCTGCAATCTAAGATGAATGGCTCCAAGAACAAAGATATTGAGGCACACGAAGTGAGGGCATTTATCAAATGTAGCAGCCAGTCTCCCTGAAGCTGATGAGACAAGTCTTTAGATGTTTCTAGAGTCATAATTTTTCCATGACCCTTCATAATGGATCAAGGAGCATGAAATGAATTTTCTTCTCAAACAGCTGACTGAAGAGTGGGGTAAAGGCTCTCTGCTTCACTTGTAACACTGAAGAATAGTTCTGAAAGATACGTACCGGCACCCCATTGTAGAAGATATTCTCCTGCTTTTCTTTATAACTGCACAAAAATGCCACTTTTTAAATATATTGTCCTCCTGCCGATGTCCAAGTCTATGAGCTCATTCCAATCATAAGCTCCATGATTTTCTCTAGGCAGGAACTCCTACATCATCCAGTTTTCTAAAGCAGACAGGAGAGAACGATCGCTCAACATTTTGGGTATGCCTACAAAGCACAAGTTACCTTGACATGAGCGATTTTCTCTGTCCTTGAGTTTTTTGGACTTGTGTGTAGGTAAGATATTGCAAAGCCTTGACTTCTGCCTTGACTTCCGCATTCCATCCTCCATAGGTGAAACCAGATTCTCCAGCTCCCCAGTGCATCGGGTGGTATCTGTCAATAATTGTTGGAAACCAGATAGCTTTGTCGAAAAGCTTTTCAAATTTAGCATCCAATGCTCAGACTACCGATGTAGTCAATTCAGCAATCAAAGCCTCTCTGAGCAACAGTTGTGCACTTAGTTGTGTACTCTGTGAGCTATTCGCTATGTTATCGTCATTGACCTTGCGCAATCTTTTGAGTTTTTGAAGCCATTGTCCCCATTTGATTCTGTAAGAATTCATACAACTTGCTGTATTACAGAATAGTCTTGTACAGTTTTAAAGATTGAATGGTGTTAGATGAGCATGGAGGGCCCTCTGAGGAAGCCAAGAACACATCCTAGCTTCTTCACAGCATCATGTGATCTCTTATCATATTTAATGTTTATATCATCTTCCTCAATTTACTAAAAACTTCCTCTAGGCAGGTTAAGTGGAAGGGGCCATGAAAATTGTAAATACTAATTACTTGCTGAGGAATGAAATAAAAATTAATGTCACTGTCAATTCAATTATCTTAAAAAATAAAAAGTCCAGCATTGATGATTGGATCAAGACAGCCAAAAAACCAATGCCAAGGCACTGAAGAATATAGGTCATTCAAGTCCTTTCAGAAGGAAAAAGATGGCTGAAGTTCAACAAACTGAATTACCTTTTAATTAGCAATGTATGCATGCAGTCAGAACAATTTCCCCAAGGAACACAGATATAGCAACATATCAACAAACAAAATAAATAGGCTGCCAATAGAAGTTCAAATCAAATAAATAATGTAAGTCCTTGGAGATGGGAGGAAGATCTGTGCACTTATGAACCAAGAAACCAGCTGAGTTAATGGAAGTAATTTAAATCTTCCCTGCCAAGTTCTACATTTATTTTTATGTCCTTGCTAAAAATTAACTTTTTCCTGCATAAATTCTGCCATATATAACTTGAGATGTTATGACAAACTATCTTAAGATGCAGTTATACCATTTCAGGTACAAGACTATGGGAAGGTCAATTTAATAAAAAGAAATTTAATGCGAGTGTGACCTATATAATGGACAGAGCCGGCCCCAGTGCTTTAGGCAACAGCTTTGGGGGGAGGTGGGAAGCAAAGAACAGCTGCAGTCAAAGCAAAACAAGAGATTCTGACTGCCACATGAACTCAAAGATCTAATCAATACATACTTTTAGAAGCAGGAGGGCAGGGCATTTTCAAACAAACCATTCACCTATATACATGAGTTTTGGAAATTGCTCTCATTTGTGTGCACCACATACACAAACACACACACATACACTGGAGAGATGCATGGGAACAGTTTAGTGAGAATCTCGCGGTTGTCACAGGAATCCCATGGGGATCCTCTCCAGGTCCACAGCACTCTCACAGGGATCCCCCTCTAGGTCCATTGAGATGGACGCGGGGTTCCCGCGGAAATGTAGTGAGAAGTCAGCCTATCTATCCTTTCCTTGTGTTTCTAAACTAGCTTAGCAATTATTCAGCACTAAAAAAAAATAATGGATATGGTTGACAGCATTGAAATCTCCATAAGCACTGAGAGGGAAAGTTTATCAACATGGGCTACTGTTAAGTTGGGTTATTTTAGTACAGGGGACGGGCAGGGATGGAGGAGATTCCAGTGGGGATGGGCGGACACAGGTTAGATTCCAGTGAGGATGGGTTGGGGACAGGTGAAATTTTTGTCCCCATGCAAATCTTTAACACACACGTTTAATACTGAAAAGCATGATTCTTTAGGGAGGGGCATGAGGCTGAAGGTTTACTGAAGGTGCCCAATACCCTTAAAGTGGTCCTGCTCATGGTGACTATAACGTTCAAAATGAAACAAAATAACCACAAAATTACATAAAGACAAAATACAAACCATGCACGAAAACTGAAACCTAAACTAACTTAAATACAATTAGAATTTTATATTCACCTACAAAATACCAAAAATAATGAGACTCAAAGAAATTGATTTATGACTAAACCAAGAACACTAACAGCAGCTTTTTTGTGCAAACAAGAATATTGGGGGGGGGGGGGGGGGGGGGGGGTCAGCATTTATATTTTTGTTAGATATGTGTTCATAAACTCCTGGATGTTCACAGCTCAAATAAATAAAAAAAAAGAGCTACCACAGTAAAGTTGGATAAAGTTGGTGAAGTCACACAGCAAAGACAAACATGGCTTTCACTACTCAGTTTTTCATGTGACATATCCTTTACATTGCATAAAAAGGAGTGATTTCAATTAAACAGATTTCATGGTAAGAACATGTAATTCCCATTATTATACTTGTAGTTCAAACCTTTTTTTTTTCAGGACTGTACCCATTATCAATTTTAATGATCCAAATACATCTCACCAAATGAGTTCTATTTAAAGATCTTCCAGCATCGTAAACTATTTCTAGAATAAACAGCATAAAAATGTATTGTACTGTTTTGGGATCTTGCCAGGTACTTGTGACCTGGATTGGCCACTGTTGGAAAACAGGATGCTGGGCTTATGGAACTTCGGTCTGCCCCAGTATGGCAATACTTATGTAGTTACCTTATGTAAACTGCTTTGGATGTATTGCAGGTTTATGATAAATGGCTTATAATTGCTTGAGATTAGATGAGATTATTAATTTATCCAAAAAAGGTTTTTTTTTGCTTTTTATCTATTACTTTTAAAGTGGAATAATATAATACTACCTCATTCAATAATGTACAGAATCTCTTGCTTAGAACTAGAATTGGTGCAACCTGCCCTAGTAATGAGATTCTTAAGGCTCCTTGTTTATTAAGAGGAAATTTAGAATGATGCCTGACCTAATACCAATTATCCATCTATACTGCACTTTGTATTCCTCAGATTACCGAAAATGGCACAACTAAGGTAATTTCTAAAAACGTTCTGGAACTGCATAGTAATCCAAAAGCATCAACTGCACTTCACCACTATAGAAGCTTGTGTCTAATCTACCTATGTATCAGGCAGGTACATTAGGTTAAGTAAGAGCTGTATACTGAACTGTTGCAGTAAGTTTGCCCATGTTGCAGCTTTAAGAATGCCACTTAAAAATCAAGATGGAGGAGAATAATGCAGGGCTACTAACTGTGGAATCAGAACAGGATACACAGATGATCTAGATTTCTCACTTCCCCAGTTTTCACAACTATTCAGAATGCCATACTAATAAAGTGTGCTTTTGTTTTACCACATACTAACATTAACAAAGTGTGACTCTTAACAATGAATAATAACACAGAGAATCTGATAAAAATTTATTTATTTATTGTGAACATTTATATCCCACATAATCCCACTAAGGCAGGCTCTATGTGGCTTACAATGTTGTAAAGATGCCCTCAAAAGCAACTGGTCTTTACATAATAGGACCTAAGGTCTTTTATGGAGAGTGCTCTCACTAAAGTTCTCAAGTGCCATTCACTGCATTAATGTTTCCCATTTTCCAGCACACTTTTTCCTTTTTTTTGCTAATTAATGAATTCACATACACCGCACTGACACAGTGGGATCCAACCAACAGTCCTAGACGTTATGACATAAAATTAATCATTAGCTCATTGTTGCTTTAAAATAGTAGACGAAGACTACCATTGACAGCTCCTACAGTTTGCCTTTGGCCACCTGCTAATGAGGTTATCGCAAAATGATTTGTGACTTTTGGCTCATCCAAAATGTTACCTTTCAGTGGAGGAGTGGCCTAGTGGTTAGGGTGGTGGACTCTGGTCCTGAGGAACTGAGTTCGATTCCCACTTCAGGCACAGGTAGCTCCTTGTGACTCTGGGCAAGTCACTTAACCCTCCATTACCCCATGTAAGCCGCATTGAGCCTGCCACGAGTGGGAAAGCGTGGGGTACAAATGTAACAAAAATAAAATAGATACTATTGGAGATTCTACATGGAATGTTGCTACTATTGGAGATTCTACATGGAATGTTGCTATTCCACTAGCAACATTCCATGTAGAAGGCTGCACAGGCTTCTGTTTCTGTGAGTCTGACGTCAGACTCACAGAAGCAGAAGCCTGCGCGGCCACATTGGTGATCTGCAAGGGCCGACTTCTACATGGAATGTTGCTAGTGGAATAGCAACATTCCATGTAGAATCTCAAATAGTAGCAGCAGTGGAGGAGTGGCCAAGTGGTTAGGGTGGTGGACTTTGGTCCTGAGTTTGATTCCCCACTTCAGGCACAGGCAGCTCCTTTTGATGACTCTGGGCAAGTCACTTAACCCTCCATTTCCCCATGTAAGCCGCATTGAGCCTGCCATGAGTGGGAAAGCGCGGGGTACAAATGTAACAAAAATAAAATAGATACTATTGGAGATTCTACATGGAATGTTGCTATTCCACTAGCAACATTCCATGTAGAAGGCTGCGCAGGCTTCTGTTTCTGTGAGTGTGAGGACGTCAGACTCACAGAAGCAGAAGCCTGCGTGGTCACATTGGTGGAATAACAACATTCCATGTAGAATCTCAAATAGTAGCAACAGTGGAGGAGTGCCTAGTGGTTAGGGTGGTGGACTTTGGTCCTGAGGAACTGAGTTTGATTCCCACTTCAGGCACAGGCAGCTCCTTGTGACTCTGGGCAAGTCACTTAACCCTCCATTGCCCCAGGTACAAATAAGTACCTGTATATGTAAGCCACATTGAGCCTGCCATGAGTGGGAAAGCGCGGGGTACAAATGTAGTTAAAAAAAAATCATGTGGCCATAAAGACATAAATACATACTTACAGAGAATGGATAGAATGTGGCAGCAGCAGTTCTTAGTCTCACAGGTAATCACCATGGTGAAAAGAAAAATCGACTCTGCTTTCCTCAGGTTGGCATTCCCTCAGTCTGATCATTAGCTGCTTTTCTGACATTTATTTATTTATTTAGGCATTTATATCCCACACTTTCCCGCCCATGGGCAGGCTCAATGTGGCTTACATTAGTTCAAAAAGGCTAACAGCAATATAAAAGGACACTTCAATCTAGTAATAAACAGACACAGTAAGGGCGAGGTAGTTGGTGGGGAGAGAAGTGAGAGAGGAGGTAAGGAATGCAGTATGGTCGCACAACATAATGGGTCAGAAAACATTAAGGCAGTGCTGAGCTGCAGGGTAAGCTGTCCTGAATAAAGCGGTCTTCAGGGAGATTCTGAAAGCCTGGTGTTCAGAGGTAGCTTTTACTGAGTTGGGCAAACCATTCCACAAACGTGCACTGATGTAGGGAAAGGTAGATGCGTGGCTGGTTTTATACTTGAGGCCACTGCACGAGGGGTAGTGGAGACGTAAATAGGATCGGGAAGATTTGCTCAAGTTCCTTGGTGGCAAGATGATAAGATTATCCATATAAGCTGGAGCTTCGCCGTGAAGGATTTTGTGCACCAGGGCACAAATTTTGAATGTTATACGTTCCTTGACAGGTAGCCAATGCTTAACTGTTTGGCGCCTCAGCATGTGGTGCTTAAAATTAAGAAAAATTAAAGCTTTGGCACACTAATAAAGTGAAGAGAGGTTTAGATGCTTTCCTTTTGCTTTCAATGAATCAAACTGATGGGCAGGAACAAAATCTCAAGGCAGGGGTAATAAAGTATTAACAACACAACCCAGCGCACACATTTACTTCAAAAGCTACGACTCCTCAGCAGGCAACTCATTTTATGTGAGAACTCATGGCCTAGCTTCCTCATTGGATCAAAATAATACTTTTGAATTAACTACTTTTATTTGTATGCAACATTTTAATAAAAATCAAAAGCACTTAGCTGCAAATTGCAGATCAACCAGACAAGCATCCAAAGAACAATGAGAGGAGGAATATTTCAGTACAAATGATTTTACTGTTTCCAGCGAAGGATCTAGGAATGAAGACCATGATCTATTTGACTGCTAAACCTCCATATAGGTTTTATTGGTTCGTTAAGGAGGGTAATAGAAATGTTGTTGGACATCTTTTCATATTTTAAGGATTTTGTCCTCAAAATAAGATGCTAGTTGAGATGTAGTAGGAGTTGATTCATTTGAATGTGATAAACTCATCTTTCAGATTGCAAGACAGTGAGCTATAAACTGTTCACTTTGCAGATTTTAGATAACAAACTGCTAAGTGGTGGAACTCACTGCCAATGGCAATCAAGGGTCAAACTGATTACTTGGTATTTCGCAGAAGATTGAAAACTTTCCTCTTTGAGAGGTTCCCACCCATTGATGGAATGTGTTAGATTATAACTGGCCATCAATGGTTTATTATTTAGTTCTTATTTGTGCTACTCTGCTCTTACTTGATATTGTGTTTATGATATTGTAAGCCACATTGAACTCGAGTATGGTGAAATTAGATCTTACCTGCTAATTTTCTTTCCTCTAGACCCTCCAGACCGGTCAAGACGCGTGGGTTATGTCCTCCTACCAGCAGAGGGAGACTGAGAAACACTGAGCTTTTGAATACTGTATATATAACCTGTGCAGTACATCCACTAGCCAGTATAACCCTGACAAAGCAGAGAAAACAAAAACACCAACTACAACTAACAACCCTGTATATGGTCACTGCCAACTGGACACTTTCTTCATATCTTTCATTGTGCCCTTTTTATTGTGTGTGCTTCCACAGGTGGACTATCAAACACGGTCACACCTGACCAGACTCATACCAACAAAAGTCTGAAACCATAGAAACCACACTCAACAGCTGCCAAGATAGAATAACAGAGAGACCACACCAAACAGACCTCCTGGCCTAAAGTACAGACAGGGCGGGCCTTGACCGGTCTGGAGGGTCTAGAGGAAAGAAAATTAGCAGGTAAGATCTAATTTCACCTTCCTCCACGACCCTCCAGACCGGTCAAGACGCGTGGGACGTACCAAAGCAGTAAACATCCTAAGGGCGGGATCCACGAAGGCCAGAGGTCAACACTGCAGCCCCAAAGCCTGCCTCGTCCTTGGCATGCACATCAATCCTATAATGTTTAACAAACGAATGCAATGATGACCAAACCGCCGCTCGACAAATATCTAACGGAGGAATCATACTACTCTCCGCCCAGGAGGTCGCCATTCCCCTGGTAGAATGAGCCGAAAATTCCTTAGGGACCACGCGGCCCTTCAGCAAATACGCCAACGCAATTGACTCCTTCAACCATCTAGCTATCGTAGCTTTGGAAGCTGCCGCGCCCTTTCTTGCACCACCATGGAGAACGAACAAACGATCAGAAAGCCTATAGTGCCGAGTTCTGGAAATATAACAGCGCAAGACTCTTCGCACATCTAACTTGGCCAGTCGACGCTGCTCCGCATCCCCCGCAAAGTCACCCAAAACTGGCAAGGAAATAACTTGATTCACATGGAACTCTGAAACCACCTTGGGCACAAAGGACGGCACCGGGCGCAACAAAACCTTCTCCTTGGAAAAAGACAAAAAGGGTTCTCTACAAGACAAAGCCTGAAGTTCTGACACCCGCCGGGCTGAAGTAATAGCCACCAAGAACACCGTCTTTAGGGAAAGATCCTTATCCGAAACAGAAACCAAGGGCTCAAACGGCGGCCTCACCAAAGCATCCAGCACGAGATTCAAATCCCACGGAGGCACCATCCGCCGCCGGGGCGGTCGCAGTAACTTAACACCCTTCAAAAATCGAACCACATCAGGACTAGAAACTAACGACTTCCCCTGGATCTTCCCACGAAAACACGACAAAGCCGCCACCTGCACCTTCAAAGAAGACAAGGCCAGACCCCTGTCCATACCATCCTGCAAAAACTCCAAGACATCTGTCACCGACGCTCGAAAGGGAAGAACTTGTCGACCTGCACACCAATGCTCAAATACTCTCCAGACCCGGACATACGCCAACGAAGTGGACTGCCTACGCGAACTCAACATCGTATCGATAACCCTGGACGAAAAACCTTTCTTCCTTAACCTGTGCCTCTCAAGAGCCAGGCCGTAAGCGAGAACCGATCCGGATCTGGCATAACTATCGGTCCCTGACACAACACCACTGAATCTGACAACGGCAGAGGGTCCGCTACTGCCAACCGAACCAGATCTCCGTACCACGGCCGACGCGGCCAATTCGGGGCTAACAAAATCACTTGACCGGGGTGCCGAGCGATGCGCTGAACCACTCGACCGACCAACGGCCATGGAGGAAACACATACAGCAACTCCTGCGGCCAAGGCATCAGGAGCGCATCTATGCCTTCCGCTCGAGGATCCCTCCGTCAACTGAAAAACCTCTGAACCTGAGTATTGCGGGCCGTTGCCATAAGATCCATCACGGGAAGTCCCCAGACCGACACAATGCGATTGAACACCGACCGATGAAGCGCCCACTCTCCTGGGTCTAGAGAATGCCTGCTTAGGTAATCTGCCTCCACGTTGTCTACTCCAGCCACATGTGCCGCGGAGAGCGCTAGAAGATGAACCTCCGCCCATTGACACAACAGCGCCGCCTCCTCCGCGACCGCCTGACTCTTTGTGCCCCCCTGACGGTTGACATAAGCCACGGCGGTGGCGTTATCGCAGAACACCCGGACTGCTTTCCGCAACAGCACACTCTGAAACGCCAGAAGCGCCAGCCGAATGGCCCGAGTTTCCAAACGATTGATGGACCACTGAGCTTCTACCTGAGACCAGCGACCTTGAGCTACCTGACCGAGACAATGAGCTCCCCAGCCCTGAAGACTGGCGTCTGTGACGAGGACCACCCACTGTGGAGCCTCCAACGGCATTCCCTTTTCCAGATTCCTGGGTCTAGCCACCACCGGAGACTGAGGTGTGGGCTTACCAGCAGCTGAAGGCGCACGTCCAACCCCTGCGACAGAGATGACCACCGACTGAGAAGAGCTGACTGCAATTGCCGCATGTGCGCCCGGGCCGATGGAACTACCTCTATGGTGGCCGCCATCAACCCCAGGACTTGCAGATACTCCCGGGCCGTCGGAGCCGCCTCCGACAGAAACAGACGAATCTGACCCTGCAACTTGCGAATCCGAGGGCCGGGCAGGAAGACTCGACCATTCCTGGTATCAAAAAGAACCCCCAGATACTCCAGCGACTGCACCAGGTGACTCTTGCCGAAGTTCACTACCCAGCCCAGAGACTGAAGAAACTGCACCACCCGAGCAGTAGACACCTCGCTCTCCGACTGGGACTTGGCCCGAATCAACCAATCGTCCAGGTAGGGGTGCACCAGAATACCCTGCTTCCGCAAGGCCGCCGCCACTACAACCATGATCTTGGAAAATGTTCGAGGAGCCGTTGCTAATCCGAAAGGCAGAGCACAAAACTGAAAATGCTTTCCTAAAACCGCAAAGCGCAGAAATCGCTGATGAGCAGCCCGAATGGGGATGTGCAGATAAGCCTCCGTCAAATCCAAAGACGTGAGAAACTCCCCTTCCTGCACCGCGACAATGACCGACCTCAATGTCTCCATGCGAAAAGAGAGGACTCTGAGAGCTGCATTGACTGCCTTCAGATCTAAGATAGGCCGAAAGGCATCCTCCTTCTTCGGGACCACAAAATAGATTGAATAGCAGCCCAAGCGGCGGGAACAGGAACAACCGCCCCCAGACTGATCAAGCAAGCCAGAGTGTCCCGCACCGCTGCCCGCTTGAGCTTCGAATGACAAGGAGACTCCAGGAACCTTTCGGGAGGTGAGCCGTCGAACTCCACAGCGTATCCGTCTCGCACCACCTCGAGAACCCACTGATCCGAAGTGATTTGGGCCCAGTCCTGGTAAAACAGACTCAGCCGAGCCCCTACCCGAACCAGAGCCTGGACCCGCACACCTTCATTGCAAATTACGCCCCGACACCTGTCCTCCTGCGGGAAAATCACGCCCTCCGCGCCGATTCCCACGAAAGGACTGAGTGCGCTGAAAGAACCGACCTCTAAAGGACCCACTAGTCCTCCCGGGCCTATACCGGCGAGCCTCCTTAAACCGACCTCGGGAGGAAGTACCCCTGGAAGCCGCCTTAGGACGAAAATCCGGAAGACGAGGGGCCTTGGCATCGCTGAGCCCGCGCACCAACTTATCCAAATCCTCACCAAAAAGCATGGACTCCTTAAAAGGAAGAGAACAAAGCTTGGCTTTGGAGGCCGCATCTGCGACCCAACCTCGCAACCACAGTGCCCTACGTGCCCCCACCAGCATAGCCATATTCTTGGCCGAGGCACGGAGCAAATCATAAAGCGCATCAGACAAAAAGGACGATCCCATTTCCAATTTGGCTAATTCCTGCACCCCGGAGGTCCCAACCTCCACCGAATCATCAAGCAGCTTCTCGGCCCATCGGAAACACGCCCGCGCAACCAGCCCCCCACAAACCGAGGCCTGCAGGGCCAGGGCCGACAAATCGAAACTCCGCTTGAGGAAGGACTCAAGCCTCCTATCCTGGGGATCCCGGAGAGCAGTCCC